>NW_028231992.1:1082500-1687500 GCF_054491065.1 Syngnathus leptorhynchus | reverse complement strand
AGCACCAGCGGTCAGCCACGGAGGGTGCTGGATCATCCATACTTCCATAGCTCCAGAGCTCCATAGCCCCGGAGCTCCATAGCTCCATAGCCCCGGAGCTCCATAGCTCCATAGCCCCGGAGCTCCATAGCCCCGGAGCTCCATAGCTCCATAGCCCCGGAGCTCCATAGCCCCGGAGCTCCATAGCCCCGGAGCTCCATAGCCCCGGAGCTCCATAGCCCCGGAGCTCCATAGCTCCATAGCCCCGGAGCTCCATAGCCCCGGAGCTCCATAGCTCCATAGCCCCGGAGCTCCATAGCCCCGGAGCTCCATAGCTCCATAGCCCCGGAGCTCCATAGCCCCGGAGCTCCATAGCTCCATAGCCCCGGAGCTCCATAGCTCCATACTTCCATAGCCCCGGAGCTCCATACTTCCATAGCCCCAGAGCTCCATAGCTCCAGACTTCCATAGCTCCATACTTCCATAGCTCCATAGCTCCATAGCTCCATACTTCCATAGCTCCAGCCGCGGAGGGTGCTGGCTGGTGGCTCCATAGCTCCATACTTCCATACTTGCAGCCACGGAGTTGGCTAAAATTGCACTAAGTGCGAAAGCCCATTCATTTACAACGGCGTGTCCGCCAGGCGGCGACATTTCCCCGTTACCGGTGGCTGCGCGGCGGGTGAGTGACAGAGCTTATCCGAGCGGCTGGAACTCTGCGCCGGCGTGGTCGAGCGTGAGGCCTCGGCCCTTTGGCTGCCTGGTACCTAAACCACTTCCATTGATCCAGCCACGGAGGGTGCTGGCTGGTGGCTCCATACCTCCATAGCTCCATACCTCCAGAGCTCCAGAGCTCCATAGCACCAGAGCTCCATAGCTCCATAGCACCAGAGCTCCATAGCTCCATAGCACCAGAGCTCCATAGCTCCATAGCACCAGAGCTCCAGAGCTCCATAGCACCAGAGCTCCATAGCTCCATAGCACCAGAGCTCCATAGCTCCATAGCACCAGAGCTCCATAGCTCCATAGCACCAGAGCTCCATAGCTCCATAGCACCAGAGCTCCATAGCACCAGAGCTCCATAGCACCAGAGCTCCATAGCTCCATAGCACCAGAGCTCCATAGCTCCATAGCACCAGAGCTCCATACTTCCAGAGCTCCATAGCTCCATAGCTCCATAGCACCAGAGCTCCATAGCTCCATAGCACCAGAGCTCCATAGCTCCATAGCACCAGAGCTCCATAGCTCCATAGCACCAGAGCTCCATACCTCCAGAGCTCCAGGGCTCCATAGCTCCATACCTCCAGAGCTCCATACCTCCAGAGCTCCATACCTCCAGAGCTCCATAGCACCAGAGCTCCATGGCTTCAGAGCTCCATAGCACCATAGCTCCATACCTCCAGAGCTCCAGGGCTCCATAGCTCCATACCTCCAGAGCTCCATACCTCCAGAGCTCCATACCTCCAGAGCTCCATAGCACCAGAGCTCCATGGCTTCAGAGCTCCATAGCACCATAGCTCCATACCTCCAGAGCTCCAGGGCTCCATAGCTCCATACCTCCAGAGCTCCATACCTCCAGAGCTCCAGAGCTCCATAGCACCAGAGCTCCATGGCTTCAGAGCTCCATAGCACCATAGCTCCATACCTCCAGAGCTCCAGGGCTCCATAGCTCCATACCTCCAGAGCTCCATACCTCCAGAGCTCCAGAGCTCCATAGCACCAGAGCTCCATGGCTTCAGAGCTCCATAGCACCATAGCTCCATACCTCCAGAGCTCCAGGGCTCCATAGCTCCATACCTCCAGAGCTCCATACCTCCAGAGCTCCATACCTCCAGAGCTCCATAGCTCCATAGCACCAGAGCTCCATAGCTCCATAGCACCAGAGCTCCATAGCACCATAGCTCCATAGCACCAGAGCTCCATACTTCCAGAGCTCCATAGCTCCATAGCTCCATAGCACCAGAGCTCCATAGCTCCATAGCACCAGAGCTCCATAGCTCCATAGCACCAGAGCTCCATACTTCCATAGCTCCATAGCTCCATACCTCCAGAGCTCCATAGCTCCATAGCTCCATACCTCCAGAGCTCCATAGCTCCAGAGCTCCATAGCTCCATAGCTCCATAGCACCAGAGCTCCATAGCTCCATAGCACCAGAGCTCCATACTTCCATAGCTCCAGGGCTCCATAGCTCCAGGGCTCCATACCTCCAGAGCTCCATAGCTCCATACTTCCAGAGCTCCATAGCTCCATACTTCCATAGCTCCATACTTCCATACCTCCATAGCTCCATACTTCCATAGCACCAGAGCTCCATACTTCAATAGCACCAGAGCTCCATACCTCCAGAGCTCCAGAGCTCCAGCCTGGGTGGCTGGTGGCTCCATAGCTCCATACTTCCATAGCTCTAAGTCAGAGAGTTGGCGAAAATTGCACTAAGTGCGAAAGCCCATTCATTTACAACGGCGTGTCCACAAGGCGGCGACATTTCCCCGTTACCGGTGGCTGCGCGGCGGGTGAGTGACAGAGCTTATCCGAGCGGCTGGAACTCTGCGCCGGCGTGGTCGAGCGTGAGGCCTCGGCCCTTTGGCTGCCTGGTACCTAAAACACTTCCATTGATCCAGCCACGGAGGGTGCTGGCTGGTGGCTCCATACCTCCATAGCTCCATAGCACCAGAGCTCCATAGCTCCATAGCACCAGAGCTCCATGGCTTCAGAGCTCCATAGCACCATAGCTCCATACCTCCAGAGCTCCAGGGCTCCATAGCTCCATACCTCCAGAGCTCCATACCTCCAGAGCTCCATACCTCCAGAGCTCCATAGCACCAGAGCTCCATGGCTTCAGAGCTCCATAGCACCATAGCTCCATACCTCCAGAGCTCCAGGGCTCCATAGCTCCATACCTCCAGAGCTCCATACCTCCAGAGCTCCATACCTCCAGAGCTCCAGAGCTCCATAGCACCAGAGCTCCATGGCTTCAGAGCTCCATAGCACCATAGCTCCATACCTCCAGAGCTCCAGGGCTCCATAGCTCCATACCTCCAGAGCTCCATACCTCCAGAGCTCCAGAGCTCCATAGCACCAGAGCTCCATGGCTTCAGAGCTCCATAGCACCATAGCTCCATACCTCCAGAGCTCCAGGGCTCCATAGCTCCATACCTCCAGAGCTCCATACCTCCAGAGCTCCAGAGCTCCATAGCACCAGAGCTCCATGGCTTCAGAGCTCCATAGCACCATAGCTCCATACCTCCAGAGCTCCAGGGCTCCATAGCTCCATACCTCCAGAGCTCCATACCTCCAGAGCTCCATACCTCCAGAGCTCCATAGCTCCATAGCACCAGAGCTCCATAGCTCCATAGCACCAGAGCTCCATAGCACCAGAGCTCCATAGCACCAGAGCTCCATAGCTCCATAGCACCAGAGCTCCATAGCTCCATAGCACCAGAGCTCCATAGCTCCATAGCACCAGAGCTCCATACTTCCAGAGCTCCATAGCTCCATAGCTCCATAGCACCAGAGCTCCATAGCTCCATAGCACCAGAGCTCCATGGCTTCAGAGCTCCATAGCACCATAGCTCCATACCTCCAGAGCTCCAGGGCTCCATAGCTCCATACCTCCAGAGCTCCATACCTCCAGAGCTCCATACCTCCAGAGCTCCATAGCACCAGAGCTCCATAGCTCCATAGCACCAGAGCTCCATAGCACCAGAGCTCCATAGCACCAGAGCTCCATAGCTCCATAGCACCAGAGCTCCATAGCTCCATAGCACCAGAGTTCCATACTTCCAGAGCTCCATAGCTCCATAGCTCCATAGCACCAGAGCTCCATAGCTCCATAGCACCAGAGCTCCATAGCTCCATAGCACCAGAGCTCCATACTTCCATAGCTCCATAGCTCCATACCTCCAGAGCTCCATAGCTCCATAGCTCCATACCTCCAGAGCTCCATAGCTCCAGAGCTCCATAGCTCCATAGCTCCATAGCACCAGAGCTCCATAGCTCCATAGCACCAGAGCTCCATACTTCCATAGCTCCAGGGCTCCATAGCTCCAGGGCTCCATACCTCCAGAGCTCCATAGCTCCATACTTCCAGAGCTCCATAGCTCCATACTTCCATAGCTCCATACTTCCATACCTCCATAGCTCCATACTTCCATAGCACCAGAGCTCCATACTTCCATAGCACCAGAGCTCCATACCTCCAGAGCTCCAGAGCTCCAGCCTGGGTGGCTGGTGGCTCCATAGCTCCATACTTCCATAGCTCTAAGTCAGAGAGTTGGCGAAAATTGCACTAAGTGCGAAAGCCCATTCATTTACAACGGCGTGTCCACAAGGCGGCGACATTTCCCCGTTACCGGTGGCTGCGCGGCGGGTGAGTGACAGAGCTTATCCGAGCGGCTGGAACTCTGCGCCGGCGTGGTCGAGCGTGAGGCCTCGGCCCTTTGGCTGCCTGGTACCTAAAACACTTCCATTGATCCAGCCACGGAGGGTGCTGGCTGGTGGCTCCATACCTCCATAGCTCCATAGCACCAGAGCTCCATAGCTCCATAGCACCAGAGCTCCATGGCTTCAGAGCTCCATAGCACCATAGCTCCATACCTCCAGAGCTCCAGGGCTCCATAGCTCCATACCTCCAGAGCTCCATACCTCCAGAGCTCCATACCTCCAGAGCTCCATAGCACCAGAGCTCCATGGCTTCAGAGCTCCATAGCACCATAGCTCCATACCTCCAGAGCTCCAGGGCTCCATAGCTCCATACCTCCAGAGCTCCATACCTCCAGAGCTCCATACCTCCAGAGCTCCATAGCACCAGAGCTCCATGGCTTCAGAGCTCCATAGCACCATAGCTCCATACCTCCAGAGCTCCAGGGCTCCATAGCTCCATACCTCCAGAGCTCCATACCTCCAGAGCTCCATACCTCCAGAGCTCCATAGCACCAGAGCTCCATGGCTTCAGAGCTCCATAGCACCATAGCTCCATACCTCCAGAGCTCCAGGGCTCCATAGCTCCATACCTCCAGAGCTCCATACCTCCAGAGCTCCATACCTCCAGAGCTCCAGAGCTCCATAGCACCAGAGCTCCATGGCTTCAGAGCTCCATAGCACCATAGCTCCATACCTCCAGAGCTCCAGGGCTCCATAGCTCCATACCTCCAGAGCTCCATACCTCCAGAGCTCCATACCTCCAGAGCTCCAGAGCTCCATAGCACCAGAGCTCCATGGCTTCAGAGCTCCATAGCACCATAGCTCCATACCTCCAGAGCTCCAGGGCTCCATAGCTCCATACCTCCAGAGCTCCATACCTCCAGAGCTCCAGAGCTCCATAGCACCAGAGCTCCATGGCTTCAGAGCTCCATAGCACCATAGCTCCATACCTCCAGAGCTCCAGGGCTCCATAGCTCCATACCTCCAGAGCTCCATACCTCCAGAGCTCCATACCTCCAGAGCTCCATAGCTCCATAGCACCAGAGCTCCATAGCTCCATAGCACCAGAGCTCCATAGCACCAGAGCTCCATAGCACCAGAGCTCCATAGCTCCATAGCACCAGAGCTCCATAGCTCCATAGCACCAGAGCTCCATATCTCCATAGCACCAGAGCTCCATACTTCCAGAGCTCCATAGCTCCATAGCTCCATAGCACCAGAGCTCCAGAGCTCCATAGCACCAGAGCTCCATAGCACCAGAGCTCCATAGCTCCATAGCACCAGAGCTCCATAGCTCCATAGCACCAGAGCTCCATACTTCCAGAGCTCCATAGCTCCATAGCTCCATAGCACCAGAGCTCCATAGCTCCATAGCACCAGAGCTCCATAGCTCCATAGCACCAGAGCTCCATACTTCCATAGCTCCATAGCTCCATACCTCCAGAGCTCCATAGCTCCATAGCTCCATACCTCCAGAGCTCCATAGCTCCAGAGCTCCATAGCTCCATAGCTCCATAGCACCAGAGCTCCATAGCTCCATAGCACCAGAGCTCCATACTTCCATAGCTCCAGGGCTCCATAGCTCCAGGGCTCCATACCTCCAGAGCTCCATAGCTCCATACTTCCAGAGCTCCATAGCTCCATACTTCCATAGCTCCATACTTCCATACCTCCATAGCTCCATACTTCCATAGCACCAGAGCTCCATACTTCCATAGCACCAGAGCTCCATACCTCCAGAGCTCCAGAGCTCCAGCCTGGGTGGCTGGTGGCTCCATAGCTCCATACTTCCATAGCTCTAAGTCAGAGAGTTGGCGAAAATTGCACTAAGTGCGAAAGCCCATTCATTTACAACGGCGTGTCCACAAGGCGGCGACATTTCCCCGTTACCGGTGGCTGCGCGGCGGGTGAGTGACAGAGCTTATCCGAGCGGCTGGAACTCTGCGCCGGCGTGGTCGAGCGTGAGGCCTCGGCCCTTTGGCTGCCTGGTACCTAAAACACTTCCATTGATCCAGCCACGGAGGGTGCTGGCTGGTGGCTCCATACCTCCATAGCTCCATAGCACCAGAGCTCCATAGCTCCATAGCACCAGAGCTCCATGGCTTCAGAGCTCCATAGCACCATAGCTCCATACCTCCAGAGCTCCAGGGCTCCAAAGCTCCATACCTCCAGAGCTCCATACCTCCAGAGCTCCATACCTCCAGAGCTCCATAGCTCCATAGCACCAGAGCTCCATAGCTCCATAGCACCAGAGCTCCATAGCACCATAGCTCCATAGCACCAGAGCTCCATAGCTCCATAGCACCAGAGCTCCATAGCTCCATAGCACCAGAGCTCCATAGCTCCATAGCACCAGAGCTCCATACTTCCAGAGCTCCATAGCTCCATAGCTCCATAGCACCAGAGCTCCATAGCTCCATAGCACCAGAGCTCCATAGCTCCATAGCACCAGAGCTCCATACTTCCATAGCTCCATAGCTCCATACCTCCAGAGCTCCATAGCTCCATACCTCCAGAGCTCCATAGCTCCAGAGCTCCATAGCTCCATAGCACCAGAGCTCCATAGCTCCATAGCACCAGAGCTCCATACTTCCATAGCTCCAGGGCTCCATAGCTCCAGGGCTCCATAGCTCCATACCTCCAGAGCTCCATAGCTCCATACCTCCAGAGCTCCATAGCTCCATACTTCCAGAGCTCCATAGCTCCATAGCACCAGAGCTCCATAGCTCCATAGCACCAGAGCTCCATAGCTCCATAGCACCAGAGCTCCATAGCTCCATAGCACCAGAGCTCCATAGCTCCATAGCTCCAGGGCTCCATAGCTCCATAGCTCCAGGGCTCCATAGCTCCATAGCTCCAGGGCTCCATAGCTCCAGGGTTCCAGGGCTCCATAGCTCCATACCTCCAGAGCTCCATAGCTCCATACTTCCAGAGCTCCATAGCTCCATAGCTCCATACTTCCATAGCTCCATAGCTCCATACTTCCATAGCACCAGAGCTCCATACCTCCAGAGCTCCATAGCTCCAGCCTGGGTGGCTGGTGGCTCCATAGCTCCATACTTCCATAGCTCCAGTCAGAGAGTTGGCGAAAATTGCACTAAGTGCGAAAGCCCATTCATTTACAACGGCGTGTCCACAAGGCGGCGACATTTCCCCGTTACCGGTGGCTGCGCGGCGGGTGAGTGACAGAGCTTATCCGAGCGGCTGGAACTCTGCGCCGGCGTGGTCGAGCGTGAGGCCTCGGCCCTTTGGCTGCCTGGTACCTAAAACACTTCCATTGATCCAGCCACGGAGGGTGCTGGCTGGTGGCTCCATACCTCCATAGCTCCATAGCACCAGAGCTCCATAGCTCCATAGCACCAGAGCTCCATGGCTTCAGAGCTCCATAGCACCATAGCTCCATACCTCCAGAGCTCCAGGGCCATAGCTCCATACCTCCAGAGCTCCATACCTCCAGAGCTCCATACCTCCAGAGCTCCATAGCACCAGAGCTCCATGGCTTCAGAGCTCCATAGCACCATAGCTCCATACCTCCAGAGCTCCAGGGCTCCATAGCTCCATACCTCCAGAGCTCCATACCTCCAGAGCTCCATACCTCCAGAGCTCCATAGCACCAGAGCTCCATGGCTTCAGAGCTCCATAGCACCATAGCTCCATACCTCCAGAGCTCCAGGGCTCCATAGCTCCATACCTCCAGAGCTCCATACCTCCAGAGCTCCATACCTCCAGAGCTCCAGAGCTCCATAGCACCAGAGCTCCATGGCTTCAGAGCTCCATAGCACCATAGCTCCATACCTCCAGAGCTCCAGGGCTCCATAGCTCCATACCTCCAGAGCTCCATACCTCCAGAGCTCCAGAGCTCCATAGCACCAGAGCTCCATGGCTTCAGAGCTCCATAGCACCATAGCTCCATACCTCCAGAGCTCCAGGGCTCCATAGCTCCATACCTCCAGAGCTCCATACCTCCAGAGCTCCATACCTCCAGAGCTCCATAGCTCCATAGCACCAGAGCTCCATAGCTCCATAGCACCAGAGCTCCATAGCACCAGAGCTCCATAGCACCAGAGCTCCATAGCTCCATAGCACCAGAGCTCCATAGCTCCATAGCACCAGAGCTCCATAGCTCTATAGCACCAGAGCTCCATACTTCCAGAGCTCCATAGCTCCATAGCTCCATAGCACCAGAGCTCCATAGCTCCATAGCACCAGAGCTCCATGGCTTCAGAGCTCCATAGCACCATAGCTCCATACCTCCAGAGCTCCAGGGCTCCATAGCTCCATACCTCCAGAGCTCCATACCTCCAGAGCTCCATACCTCCAGAGCTCCATAGCACCAGAGCTCCATAGCTCCATAGCACCAGAGCTCCATAGCACCAGAGCTCCATAGCACCAGAGCTCCATAGCTCCATAGCACCAGAGCTCCATAGCTCCATAGCACCAGAGCTCCATACTTCCAGAGCTCCATAGCTCCATAGCTCCATAGCACCAGAGCTCCATAGCTCCATAGCACCAGAGCTCCATAGCTCCATAGCACCAGAGCTCCATACTTCCATAGCTCCATAGCTCCATACCTCCAGAGCTCCATAGCTCCATAGCTCCATACCTCCAGAGCTCCATAGCTCCAGAGCTCCATAGCTCCATAGCTCCATAGCACCAGAGCTCCATAGCTCCATAGCACCAGAGCTCCATACTTCCATAGCTCCAGGGCTCCATAGCTCCAGGGCTCCATACCTCCAGAGCTCCATAGCTCCATACTTCCAGAGCTCCATAGCTCCATACTTCCATAGCTCCATACTTCCATACCTCCATAGCTCCATACTTCCATAGCACCAGAGCTCCATACTTCCATAGCACCAGAGCTCCATACCTCCAGAGCTCCAGAGCTCCAGCCTGGGTGGCTGGTGGCTCCATAGCTCCATACTTCCATAGCTCTAAGTCAGAGAGTTGGCGAAAATTGCACTAAGTGCGAAAGCCCATTCATTTACAACGGCGTGTCCACAAGGCGGCGACATTTCCCCGTTACCGGTGGCTGCGCGGCGGGTGAGTGACAGAGCTTATCCGAGCGGCTGGAACTCTGCGCCGGCGTGGTCGAGCGTGAGGCCTCGGCCCTTTGGCTGCCTGGTACCTAAAACACTTCCATTGATCCAGCCACGGAGGGTGCTGGCTGGTGGCTCCATACCTCCATAGCTCCATAGCACCAGAGCTCCATAGCTCCATAGCACCAGAGCTCCATGGCTTCAGAGCTCCATAGCACCATAGCTCCATACCTCCAGAGCTCCAGGGCTCCATAGCTCCATACCTCCAGAGCTCCATACCTCCAGAGCTCCATACCTCCAGAGCTCCATAGCACCAGAGCTCCATGGCTTCAGAGCTCCATAGCACCATAGCTCCATACCTCCAGAGCTCCAGGGCTCCATAGCTCCATACCTCCAGAGCTCCATACCTCCAGAGCTCCAGAGCTCCATAGCACCAGAGCTCCATGGCTTCAGAGCTCCATAGCACCATAGCTCCATACCTCCAGAGCTCCAGGGCTCCATAGCTCCATACCTCCAGAGCTCCATACCTCCAGAGCTCCAGAGCTCCATAGCACCAGAGCTCCATGGCTTCAGAGCTCCATAGCACCATAGCTCCATACCTCCAGAGCTCCAGGGCTCCATAGCTCCATACCTCCAGAGCTCCATAGCACCAGAGCTCCAGAGCTCCATAGCACCAGAGCTCCATGGCTTCAGAGCTCCATAGCACCATAGCTCCATACCTCCAGAGCTCCAGGGCTCCATAGCTCCATACCTCCAGAACTCCATACCTCCAGAGCTCCATACCTCCAGAGCTCCATAGCACCAGAGCTCCATGGCTTCAGAGCTCCATAGCACCATAGCTCCATACCTCCAGAGCTCCAGGGCTCCATAGCTCCATACCTCCAGAGCTCCATACCTCCAGAGCTCCATACCTCCAGAGCTCCATAGCACCAGAGCTCCATGGCTTCAGAGCTCCATAGCACCATAGCTCCATACCTCCAGAGCTCCAGGGCTCCATAGCTCCATACCTCCAGAGCTCCATACCTCCAGAGCTCCATACCTCCAGAGCTCCAGAGCTCCATAGCACCAGAGCTCCATGGCTTCAGAGCTCCATAGCACCATAGCTCCATACCTCCAGAGCTCCAGGGCTCCATAGCTCCATACCTCCAGAGCTCCATACCTCCAGAGCTCCATACCTCCAGAGCTCCATAGCACCAGAGCTCCATGGCTTCAGAGCTCCATAGCACCATAGCTCCATACCTCCAGAGCTCCAGGGCTCCATAGCTCCATACCTCCAGAGCTCCATACCTCCAGAGCTCCATACCTCCAGAGCTCCAGAGCTCCATAGCACCAGAGCTCCATGGCTTCAGAGCTCCATAGCACCATAGCTCCATACCTCCAGAGCTCCAGGGCTCCATAGCTCCATACCTCCAGAGCTCCATACCTCCAGAGCTCCAGAGCTCCATAGCACCAGAGCTCCATGGCTTCAGAGCTCCATAGCACCATAGCTCCATACCTCCAGA
Source organism: Syngnathus leptorhynchus (assembly GCF_054491065.1). Classification (NCBI taxonomy): domain Eukaryota; kingdom Metazoa; phylum Chordata; class Actinopteri; order Syngnathiformes; family Syngnathidae; genus Syngnathus; species Syngnathus leptorhynchus. Next base: position 1,676,560 of record NW_028231992.1, on the reverse strand, counting down.
GCTCCAGGGCTCCATAGCTCCATACCTCCAGAGCTCCATACCTCCAGAGCTCCAGAGCTCCATAGCACCAGAGCTCCATGGCTTCAGAGCTCCATAGCACCATAGCTCCATACCTCCAGAGCTCCAGGGCTCCAAAGCTCCATACCTCCAGAGCTCCATACCTCCAGAGCTCCATAGCTCCATAGCACCAGAGCTCCATAGCTCCATAGCACCAGAGCTCCATAGCACCAGAGCTCCATAGCACCAGAGCTCCATAGCTCCATAGCACCAGAGCTCCATAGCTCCATAGCACCAGAGCTCCATAGCTCCATAGCACCAGAGCTCCATACTTCCAGAGCTCCATAGCTCCATAGCTCCATAGCACCAGAGCTCCATAGCTCCATAGCACCAGAGCTCCATAGCTCCATAGCACCAGAGCTCCATACTTCCATAGCTCCATAGCTCCATACCTCCAGAGCTCCATAGCTCCATAGCTCCATACCTCCAGAGCTCCATAGCTCCAGAGCTCCATAGCTCCATAGCACCAGAGCTCCATAGCTCCATAGCACCAGAGCTCCATACTTCCATAGCTCCAGGGCTCCATAGCTCCAGGGCTCCATAGCTCCATACCTCCAGAGCTCCATAGCTCCATACTTCCAGAGCTCCATAGCTCCATAGCACCAGAGCTCCATAGCTCCATAGCACCAGAGCTCCATAGCTCCATAGCACCAGAGCTCCATAGCTCCATAGCACCAGAGCTCCATAGCTCCATAGCTCCAGGGCTCCATAGCTCCATAGCTCCAGGGCTCCATAGCTCCATAGCTCCAGGGCTCCATAGCTCCATAGCTCCATACCTCCAGAGCTCCATACCTCCAGAGCTCCATACCTCCATAGCACCAGAGCTCCATAGCTCCAGGGCTCCAGGGCTCCATAGCTCCATACCTCCAGAGCTCCATAGCTCCATACTTCCAGAGCTCCATAGCTCCATAGCTCCATACTTCCATAGCTCCATAGCTCCATACTTCCATAGCACCTGAGCTCCATACCTCCAGAGCTCCATAGCTCCAGCCTGGGTGGCTGGTGGCTCCATAGCTCCATACTTCCATAGCTCTAAGTCAGAGAGTTGGCGAAAATTGCACTAAGTGCGAAAGCCCATTCATTTACAACGGCGTGTCCGCCAGGCGGCGACATTTCCCCGTTACCGGTGGCTGCGCGGCGGGTGAGTGACAGAGCTTATCCGAGCGGCTGGAACTCTGCGCCGGCGTGGTCGAGCGTGAGGCCTCGGCCCTTTGGCTGCCTGGTACCTAAAACACTTCCATTGATCCAGCCACGGAGGGTGCTGGCTGGTGGCTCCATACCTCCATAGCTCCATAGCACCAGAGCTCCATAGCTCCATAGCACCAGAGCTCCATGGCTTCAGAGCTCCATAGCACCATAGCTCCATACCTCCAGAGCTCCAGGGCTCCATAGCTCCATACCTCCAGAGCTCCATACCTCCAGAGCTCCATACCTCCAGAGCTCCATAGCACCAGAGCTCCATGGCTTCAGAGCTCCATAGCACCATAGCTCCATACCTCCAGAGCTCCAGGGCTCCATAGCTCCATACCTCCAGAGCTCCATACCTCCAGAGCTCCATACCTCCAGAGCTCCATAGCACCAGAGCTCCATGGCTTCAGAGCTCCATAGCACCATAGCTCCATACCTCCAGAGCTCCAGGGCTCCATAGCTCCATACCTCCAGAGCTCCATACCTCCAGAGCTCCATACCTCCAGAGCTCCAGAGCTCCATAGCACCAGAGCTCCATGGCTTCAGAGCTCCATAGCACCATAGCTCCATACCTCCAGAGCTCCAGGGCTCCATAGCTCCATACCTCCAGAGCTCCATACCTCCAGAGCTCCAGAGCTCCATAGCACCAGAGCTCCATGGCTTCAGAGCTCCATAGCACCATAGCTCCATACCTCCAGAGCTCCAGGGCTCCATAGCTCCATACCTCCAGAGCTCCATACCTCCAGAGCTCCATACCTCCAGAGCTCCATAGCTCCATAGCACCAGAGCTCCATAGCTCCATAGCACCAGAGCTCCATAGCACCAGAGCTCCATAGCACCAGAGCTCCATAGCTCCATAGCACCAGAGCTCCATAGCTCCATAGCACCAGAGCTCCATAGCTCCATAGCACCAGAGCTCCATACTTCCAGAGCTCCATAGCTCCATAGCTCCATAGCACCAGAGCTCCATAGCTCCATAGCACCAGAGCTCCATGGCTTCAGAGCTCCATAGCACCATAGCTCCATACCTCCAGAGCTCCAGGGCTCCATAGCTCCATACCTCCAGAGCTCCATACCTCCAGAGCTCCATACCTCCAGAGCTCCATAGCACCAGAGCTCCATAGCTCCATAGCACCAGAGCTCCATAGCACCAGAGCTCCATAGCACCAGAGGTCCATAGCTCCATAGCACCAGAGCTCCATAGCTCCATAGCACCAGAGCTCCATACTTCCAGAGCTCCATAGCTCCATAGCTCCATAGCACCAGAGCTCCATAGCTCCATAGCACCAGAGCTCCATAGCTCCATAGCACCAGAGCTCCATACTTCCATAGCTCCATAGCTCCATACCTCCAGAGCTCCATAGCTCCATAGCTCCATACCTCCAGAGCTCCATAGCTCCAGAGCTCCATAGCTCCATAGCTCCATAGCACCAGAGCTCCATAGCTCCATAGCACCAGAGCTCCATACTTCCATAGCTCCAGGGCTCCATAGCTCCAGGGCTCCATACCTCCAGAGCTCCATAGCTCCATACTTCCAGAGCTCCATAGCTCCATACTTCCATAGCTCCATACTTCCATACCTCCATAGCTCCATACTTCCATAGCACCAGAGCTCCATACTTCCATAGCACCAGAGCTCCATACCTCCAGAGCTCCAGAGCTCCAGAGCTCCAGCCTGGGTGGCTGGTGGCTCCATAGCTCCATACTTCCATAGCTCTAAGTCAGAGAGTTGGCGAAAATTGCACTAAGTGCGAAAGCCCATTCATTTACAACGGCGTGTCCACAAGGCGGCGACATTTCCCCGTTACCGGTGGCTGCGCGGCGGGTGAGTGACAGAGCTTATCCGAGCGGCTGGAACTCTGCGCCGGCGTGGTCGAGCGTGAGGCCTCGGCCCTTTGGCTGCCTGGTACCTAAAACACTTCCATTGATCCAGCCACGGAGGGTGCTGGCTGGTGGCTCCATACCTCCATAGCTCCATAGCACCAGAGCTCCATAGCTCCATAGCACCAGAGCTCCATGGCTTCAGAGCTCCATAGCACCATAGCTCCATACCTCCAGAGCTCCAGGGCTCCAAAGCTCCATACCTCCAGAGCTCCATACCTCCAGAGCTCCATACCTCCAGAGCTCCATAGCTCCATAGCACCAGAGCTCCATAGCTCCATAGCACCAGAGCTCCATAGCACCATAGCTCCATAGCACCAGAGCTCCATAGCTCCATAGCACCAGAGCTCCATAGCTCCATAGCACCAGAGCTCCATAGCTCCATAGCACCAGAGCTCCATACTTCCAGAGCTCCATAGCTCCATAGCTCCATAGCACCAGAGCTCCATAGCTCCATAGCACCAGAGCTCCATAGCTCCATAGCACCAGAGCTCCATACTTCCATAGCTCCATAGCTCCATACCTCCAGAGCTCCATAGCTCCATACCTCCAGAGCTCCATAGCTCCAGAGCTCCATAGCTCCATAGCACCAGAGCTCCATAGCTCCATAGCACCAGAGCTCCATACTTCCATAGCTCCAGGGCTCCATAGCTCCAGGGCTCCATAGCTCCATACCTCCAGAGCTCCATAGCTCCATACCTCCAGAGCTCCATAGCTCCATACTTCCAGAGCTCCATAGCTCCATAGCACCAGAGCTCCATAGCTCCATAGCACCAGAGCTCCATAGCTCCATAGCACCAGAGCTCCATAGCTCCATAGCACCAGAGCTCCATAGCTCCATAGCTCCAGGGCTCCATAGCTCCATAGCTCCAGGGCTCCATAGCTCCATAGCTCCAGGGCTCCATAGCTCCAGGGCTCCAGGGCTCCATAGCTCCATACCTCCAGAGCTCCATAGCTCCATACTTCCAGAGCTCCATAGCTCCATAGCTCCATACTTCCATAGCTCCATAGCTCCATACTTCCATAGCACCAGAGCTCCATACCTCCAGAGCTCCATAGCTCCAGCCTGGGTGGCTGGTGGCTCCATAGCTCCATACTTCCATAGCTCCAGTCAGAGAGTTGGCGAAAATTGCACTAAGTGCGAAAGCCCATTCATTTACAACGGCGTGTCCACAAGGCGGCGACATTTCCCCGTTACCGGTGGCTGCGCGGCGGGTGAGTGACAGAGCTTATCCGAGCGGCTGGAACTCTGCGCCGGCGTGGTCGAGCGTGAGGCCTCGGCCCTTTGGCTGCCTGGTACCTAAAACACTTCCATTGATCCAGCCACGGAGGGTGCTGGCTGGTGGCTCCATACCTCCATAGCTCCATAGCACCAGAGCTCCATAGCTCCATAGCACCAGAGCTCCATGGCTTCAGAGCTCCATAGCACCATAGCTCCATACCTCCAGAGCTCCAGGGCCATAGCTCCATACCTCCAGAGCTCCATACCTCCAGAGCTCCATACCTCCAGAGCTCCATAGCACCAGAGCTCCATGGCTTCAGAGCTCCATAGCACCATAGCTCCATACCTCCAGAGCTCCAGGGCTCCATAGCTCCATACCTCCAGAGCTCCATACCTCCAGAGCTCCATACCTCCAGAGCTCCATAGCACCAGAGCTCCATGGCTTCAGAGCTCCATAGCACCATAGCTCCATACCTCCAGAGCTCCAGGGCTCCATAGCTCCATACCTCCAGAGCTCCATACCTCCAGAGCTCCATACCTCCAGAGCTCCAGAGCTCCATAGCACCAGAGCTCCATGGCTTCAGAGCTCCATAGCACCATAGCTCCATACCTCCAGAGCTCCAGGGCTCCATAGCTCCATACCTCCAGAGCTCCATACCTCCAGAGCTCCAGAGCTCCATAGCACCAGAGCTCCATGGCTTCAGAGCTCCATAGCACCATAGCTCCATACCTCCAGAGCTCCAGGGCTCCATAGCTCCATACCTCCAGAGCTCCATACCTCCAGAGCTCCATACCTCCAGAGCTCCATAGCTCCATAGCACCAGAGCTCCATAGCTCCATAGCACCAGAGCTCCATAGCACCAGAGCTCCATAGCACCAGAGCTCCATAGCTCCATAGCACCAGAGCTCCATAGCTCCATAGCACCAGAGCTCCATAGCTCCATAGCACCAGAGCTCCATACTTCCAGAGCTCCATAGCTCCATAGCTCCATAGCACCAGAGCTCCATAGCTCCATAGCACCAGAGCTCCATGGCTTCAGAGCTCCATAGCACCATAGCTCCATACCTCCAGAGCTCCAGGGCTCCATAGCTCCATACCTCCAGAGCTCCATACCTCCAGAGCTCCATACCTCCAGAGCTCCATAGCACCAGAGCTCCATAGCTCCATAGCACCAGAGCTCCATAGCACCAGAGCTCCATAGCACCAGAGCTCCATAGCTCCATAGCACCAGAGCTCCATAGCTCCATAGCACCAGAGCTCCATACTTCCAGAGCTCCATAGCTCCATAGCTCCATAGCACCAGAGCTCCATAGCTCCATAGCACCAGAGCTCCATAGCTCCATAGCACCAGAGCTCCATACTTCCATAGCTCCATAGCTCCATACCTCCAGAGCTCCATAGCTCCATAGCTCCATACCTCCAGAGCTCCATAGCTCCAGAGCTCCATAGCTCCATAGCTCCATAGCACCAGAGCTCCATAGCTCCATAGCACCAGAGCTCCATACTTCCATAACTCCAGGGCTCCATAGCTCCAGGGCTCCATACCTCCAGAGCTCCATAGCTCCATACTTCCAGAGCTCCATAGCTCCATACTTCCATAGCTCCATACTTCCATACCTCCATAGCTCCATACTTCCATAGCACCAGAGCTCCATACTTCCATAGCACCAGAGCTCCATACCTCCAGAGCTCCAGAGCTCCAGCCTGGGTGGCTGGTGGCTCCATAGCTCCATACTTCCATAGCTCTAAGTCAGAGAGTTGGCGAAAATTGCACTAAGTGCGAAAGCCCATTCATTTACAACGGCGTGTCCACAAGGCGGCGACATTTCCCCGTTACCGGTGGCTGCGCGGCGGGTGAGTGACAGAGCTTATCCGAGCGGCTGGAACTCTGCGCCGGCGTGGTCGAGCGTGAGGCCTCGGCCCTTTGGCTGCCTGGTACCTAAAACACTTCCATTGATCCAGCCACGGAGGGTGCTGGCTGGTGGCTCCATACCTCCATAGCTCCATAGCACCAGAGCTCCATAGCTCCATAGCACCAGAGCTCCATGGCTTCAGAGCTCCATAGCACCATAGCTCCATACCTCCAGAGCTCCAGGGCTCCATAGCTCCATACCTCCAGAGCTCCATACCTCCAGAGCTCCATACCTCCAGAGCTCCATAGCACCAGAGCTCCATGGCTTCAGAGCTCCATAGCACCATAGCTCCATACCTCCAGAGCTCCAGGGCTCCATAGCTCCATACCTCCAGAGCTCCATACCTCCAGAGCTCCAGAGCTCCATAGCACCAGAGCTCCATGGCTTCAGAGCTCCATAGCACCATAGCTCCATACCTCCAGAGCTCCAGGGCTCCATAGCTCCATACCTCCAGAGCTCCATACCTCCAGAGCTCCAGAGCTCCATAGCACCAGAGCTCCATGGCTTCAGAGCTCCATAGCACCATAGCTCCATACCTCCAGAGCTCCAGGGCTCCATAGCTCCATACCTCCAGAGCTCCATAGCACCAGAGCTCCAGAGCTCCATAGCACCAGAGCTCCATGGCTTCAGAGCTCCATAGCACCATAGCTCCATACCTCCAGAGCTCCAGGGCTCCATAGCTCCATACCTCCAGAACTCCATACCTCCAGAGCTCCATACCTCCAGAGCTCCATAGCACCAGAGCTCCATGGCTTCAGAGCTCCATAGCACCATAGTTCCATACCTCCAGAGCTCCAGGGCTCCATAGCTCCATACCTCCAGAGCTCCATACCTCCAGAGCTCCATACCTCCAGAGCTCCATAGCACCAGAGCTCCATGGCTTCAGAGCTCCATAGCACCATAGCTCCATACCTCCAGAGCTCCAGGGCTCCATAGCTCCATACCTCCAGAGCTCCATACCTCCAGAGCTCCATACCTCCAGAGCTCCAGAGCTCCATAGCACCAGAGCTCCATGGCTTCAGAGCTCCATAGCACCATAGCTCCATACCTCCAGAGCTCCAGGGCTCCATAGCTCCATACCTCCAGAGCTCCATACCTCCAGAGCTCCATACCTCCAGAGCTCCATAGCACCAGAGCTCCATGGCTTCAGAGCTCCATAGCACCATAGCTCCATACCTCCAGAGCTCCAGGGCTCCATAGCTCCATACCTCCAGAGCTCCATACCTCCAGAGCTCCAGAGCTCCATAGCACCAGAGCTCCATGGCTTCAGAGCTCCATAGCACCATAGCTCCATACCTCCAGAGCTCCAGGGCTCCATAGCTCCATACCTCCAGAGCTCCATACCTCCAGAGCTCCAGAGCTCCATAGCACCAGAGCTCCATGGCTTCAGAGCTCCATAGCACCATAGCTCCATACCTCCAGAGCTCCAGGGCTCCATAGCTCCATACCTCCAGAGCTCCATAGCACCAGAGCTCCAGAGCTCCATAGCACCAGAGCTCCATGGCTTCAGAGCTCCATAGCACCATAGCTCCATACCTCCAGAGCTCCAGGGCTCCATAGCTCCATACCTCCAGAACTCCATACCTCCAGAGCTCCATACCTCCAGAGCTCCATAGCACCAGAGCTCCATGGCTTCAGAGCTCCATAGCACCATAGTTCCATACCTCCAGAGCTCCAGGGCTCCATAGCTCCATACCTCCAGAGCTCCATACCTCCAGAGCTCCATACCTCCAGAGCTCCATAGCACCAGAGCTCCATGGCTTCAGAGCTCCATAGCACCATAGCTCCATACCTCCAGAGCTCCAGGGCTCCATAGCTCCATACCTCCAGAGCTCCATACCTCCAGAGCTCCATACCTCCAGAGCTCCAGAGCTCCATAGCACCAGAGCTCCATGGCTTCAGAGCTCCATAGCACCATAGCTCCATACCTCCAGAGCTCCAGGGCTCCATAGCTCCATACCTCCAGAGCTCCATACCTCCAGAGCTCCATACCTCCAGAGCTCCATAGCACCAGAGCTCCATGGCTTCAGAGCTCCATAGCACCATAGCTCCATACCTCCAGAGCTCCAGGGCTCCATAGCTCCATACCTCCAGAGCTCCATACCTCCAGAGCTCCAGAGCTCCATAGCACCAGAGCTCCATGGCTTCAGAGCTCCATAGCACCATAGCTCCATACCTCCAGAGCTCCAGGGCTCCATAGCTCCATACCTCCAGAGCTCCATACCTCCAGAGCTCCATACCTCCAAAGCTCCATAGCTCCATAGCACCAGAGCTCCAGAGCTCCATAGCACCAGAGCTCCATAGCACCAGAGCTCCATAGCACCAGAGCTCCATAGCTCCATAGCACCAGAGCTCCATAGCTCCATAGCACCAGAGCTCCATACTTCCAGAGCTCCATAGCTCCATAGCTCCATAGCACCAGAGCTCCATAGCTCCATAGCACCAGAGCTCCATAGCTCCATAGCACCAGAGCTCCATACTTCCATAGCTCCATAGCTCCATACCTCCAGAGCTCCATAGCTCCATAGCTCCATACCTCCAGAGCTCCATAGCTCCAGAGCTCCATAGCTCCATAGCTCCATAGCACCAGAGCTCCATAGCTCCATAGCACCAGAGCTCCATACTTCCATAGCTCCAGGGCTCCATAGCTCCAGGGCTCCATACCTCCAGAGCTCCATAGCTCCATACTTCCAGAGCTCCATAGCTCCATACTTCCATAGCTCCATACTTCCATACCTCCATAGCTCCATACTTCCATAGCACCAGAGCTCCATACTTCCATAGCACCAGAGCTCCATACCTCCAGAGCTCCAGAGCTCCAGCCTGGGTGGCTGGTGGCTCCATAGCTCCATACTTCCATAGCTCTAAGTCAGAGAGTTGGCGAAAATTGCACTAAGTGCGAAAGCCCATTCATTTACAACGGCGTGTCCACAAGGCGGCGACATTTCCCCGTTACCGGTGGCTGCGCGGCGGGTGAGTGACAGAGCTTATCCGAGCGGCTGGAACTCTGCGCCGGCGTGGTCGAGCGTGAGGCCTCGGCCCTTTGGCTGCCTGGTACCTAAAACACTTCCATTGATCCAGCCACGGAGGGTGCTGGCTGGTGGCTCCATACCTCCATAGCTCCATAGCACCAGAGCTCCATAGCTCCATAGCACCAGAGCTCCATGGCTTCAGAGCTCCATAGCACCATAGCTCCATACCTCCAGAGCTCCAGGGCTCCAAAGCTCCATACCTCCAGAGCTCCATACCTCCAGAGCTCCATACCTCCAGAGCTCCATAGCTCCATAGCACCAGAGCTCCATAGCTCCATAGCACCAGAGCTCCATAGCACCATAGCTCCAGGGCTCCATAGCTCCATACCTCCAGAGCTCCCTAGCTCCATACCTCCAGAGCTCCATAGCTCCATACTTCCAAAGCTCCATAGCTCCATAGCACCAGAGCTCCATAGCTCCATAGCACCAGAGCTCCATAGCTCCATAGCACCAGAGCTCCATAGCTCCATAGCACCAGGGCTCCATAGCTCCAGGGCTCCAGGGCTCCATAGCTCCATAGCTCCAGGGCTCCATAGCTCCAGGGCTCCAGGGCTCCATAGCTCCATACCTCCAGAGCTCCATAGCTCCATACTTCAGGAGCTCCATAGCTCCATAGCTCCATAGCACCAGAGCTCCATAGCTCCATAGCACCAGAGCTCCATAGCTCCATAGCACCAGAGCTCCATACTTCCATAGCTCCATAGCTCCATACCTCCAGAGCTCCATAGCTCCATACCTCCATAGCACCAGAGCTCCATAGCTCCATAGCACCAGAGCTCCATACTTCCATAGCTCCATAGCTCCATACCTCCAGAGCTCCATAGCTCCATAGCTCCATACCTCCAGAGCTCCATAGCTCCAGAGCTCCATAGCTCCATAGCTCCATAGCACCAGAGCTCCATAGCTCCATAGCACCAGAGCTCCATACTTCCATAGCTCCAGGGCTCCATAGCTCCAGGGCTCCATACCTCCAGAGCTCCATAGCTCCATACTTCCAGAGCTCCATAGCTCCATACTTCCATAGCTCCATACTTCCATACCTCCATAGCTCCATACTTCCATAGCACCAGAGCTCCATACTTCCATAGCACCAGAGCTCCATACCTCCAGAGCTCCAGAGCTCCAGCCTGGGTGGCTGGTGGCTCCATAGCTCCATACTTCCATAGCTCTAAGTCAGAGAGTTGGCGAAAATTGCACTAAGTGCGAAAGCCCATTCATTTACAACGGCGTGTCCACAAGGCGGCGACATTTCCCCGTTACCGGTGGCTGCGCGGCGGGTGAGTGACAGAGCTTATCCGAGCGGCTGGAACTCTGCGCCGGCGTGGTCGAGCGTGAGGCCTCGGCCCTTTGGCTGCCTGGTACCTAAAACACTTCCATTGATCCAGCCACGGAGGGTGCTGGCTGGTGGCTCCATACCTCCATAGCTCCATAGCACCAGAGCTCCATAGCTCCATAGCACCAGAGCTCCATGGCTTCAGAGCTCCATAGCACCATAGCTCCATACCTCCAGAGCTCCAGAGCTCCATAGCTCCATAGCACCAGAGCTCCATAGCTCCATAGCACCAGAGCTCCATAGCTCCATAGCACCAGAGCTCCATACTTCCAGAGCTCCATAGCTCCATAGCTCCATAGCACCAGAGCTCCATAGCTCCATAGCACCAGAGCTCCATAGCTCCATAGCACCAGAGCTCCATACTTCCATAGCTCCATAGCTCCATACCTCCAGAGCTCCATAGCTCCATAGCTCCATACCTCCAGAGCTCCATAGCTCCAGAGCTCCATAGCTCCATAGCACCAGAGCTCCATAGCTCCATAGCACCAGAGCTCCATAGCTCCATAGCTCCATACCTCCAGAGCTCCATACCTCCAGAGCTCCATACCTCCAGAGCTCCATACCTCCAGAGCTCCATAGCTCCATAGCACCAGAGCTCCATAGCTCCATAGCACCAGAGCTCCATAGCACCATAGCTCCATAGCACCAGAGCTCCATAGCTCCATAGCACCAGAGCTCCATAGCTCCATAGCACCAGAGCTCCATAGCTCCATAGCACCAGAGCTCCATACTTCCAGAGCTCCATAGCTCCATAGCTCCATAGCACCAGAGCTCCATAGCTCCATAGCACCAGAGCTCCATAGCTCCATAGCACCAGAGCTCCATACTTCCATAGCTCCATAGCTCCATACCTCCAGAGCTCCATAGCTCCATACCTCCAGAGCTCCATAGCTCCAGAGCTCCATAGCTCCATAGCACCAGAGCTCCATAGCTCCATAGCACCAGAGCTCCATACTTCCATAGCTCCAGGGCTCCATAGCTCCAGGGCTCCATAGCTCCATACCTCCAGAGCTCCATAGCTCCATACCTCCAGAGCTCCATAGCTCCATACTTCCAGAGCTCCATAGCTCCATAGCACCAGAGCTCCATAGCTCCATAGCACCAGAGCTCCATAGCTCCATAGCACCAGAGCTCCATAGCTCCATAGCACCAGAGCTCCATAGCTCCATAGCTCCAGGGCTCCATAGCTCCATAGCTCCAGGGCTCCATAGCTCCATAGCTCCAGGGCTCCATAGCTCCAGGGCTCCAGGGCTCCATAGCTCCATACCTCCAGAGCTCCATAGCTCCATACTTCCAGAGCTCCATAGCTCCATAGCTCCATACTTCCATAGCTCCATAGCTCCATACTTCCATAGCACCAGAGCTCCATACCTCCAGAGCTCCATAGCTCCAGCCTGGGTGGCTGGTGGCTCCATAGCTCCATACTTCCATAGCTCCAGTCAGAGAGTTGGCGAAAATTGCACTAAGTGCGAAAGCCCATTCATTTACAACGGCGTGTCCACAAGGCGGCGACATTTCCCCGTTACCGGTGGCTGCGCGGCGGGTGAGTGACAGAGCTTATCCGAGCGGCTGGAACTCTGCGCCGGCGTGGTCGAGCGTGAGGCCTCGGCCCTTTGGCTGCCTGGTACCTAAAACACTTCCATTGATCCAGCCACGGAGGGTGCTGGCTGGTGGCTCCATACCTCCATAGCTCCATAGCACCAGAGCTCCATAGCTCCATAGCACCAGAGCTCCATGGCTTCAGAGCTCCATAGCACCATAGCTCCATACCTCCAGAGCTCCAGGGCCATAGCTCCATACCTCCAGAGCTCCATACCTCCAGAGCTCCATACCTCCAGAGCTCCATAGCACCAGAGCTCCATGGCTTCAGAGCTCCATAGCACCATAGCTCCATACCTCCAGAGCTCCAGGGCTCCATAGCTCCATACCTCCAGAGCTCCATACCTCCAGAGCTCCATACCTCCAGAGCTCCATAGCACCAGAGCTCCATGGCTTCAGAGCTCCATAGCACCATAGCTCCATACCTCCAGAGCTCCAGGGCTCCATAGCTCCATACCTCCAGAGCTCCATACCTCCAGAGCTCCATACCTCCAGAGCTCCAGAGCTCCATAGCACCAGAGCTCCATGGCTTCAGAGCTCCATAGCACCATAGCTCCATACCTCCAGAGCTCCAGGGCTCCATAGCTCCATACCTCCAGAGCTCCATACCTCCAGAGCTCCAGAGCTCCATAGCACCAGAGCTCCATGGCTTCAGAGCTCCATAGCACCATAGCTCCATACCTCCAGAGCTCCAGGGCTCCATAGCTCCATACCTCCAGAGCTCCATACCTCCAGAGCTCCATACCTCCAGAGCTCCATAGCTCCATAGCACCAGAGCTCCATAGCTCCATAGCACCAGAGCTCCATAGCACCAGAGCTCCATAGCACCAGAGCTCCATAGCTCCATAGCACCAGAGCTCCATAGCTCCATAGCACCAGAGCTCCATAGCTCCATAGCACCAGAGCTCCATACTTCCAGAGCTCCATAGCTCCATAGCTCCATAGCACCAGAGCTCCATAGCTCCATAGCACCAGAGCTCCATGGCTTCAGAGCTCCATAGCACCATAGCTCCATACCTCCAGAGCTCCAGGGCTCCATAGCTCCATACCTCCAGAGCTCCATACCTCCAGAGCTCCATACCTCCAGAGCTCCATAGCACCAGAGCTCCATAGCTCCATAGCACCAGAGCTCCATAGCACCAGAGCTCCATAGCACCAGAGCTCCATAGCTCCATAGCACCAGAGCTCCATAGCACCAGAGCTCCATACTTCCAGAGCTCCATAGCTCCATAGCTCCATAGCACCAGAGCTCCATAGCTCCATAGCACCAGAGCTCCATAGCTCCATAGCACCAGAGCTCCATACTTCCATAGCTCCATAGCTCCATACCTCCAGAGCTCCATAGCTCCATAGCTCCATACCTCCAGAGCTCCATAGCTCCAGAGCTCCATAGCTCCATAGCTCCATAGCACCAGAGCTCCATAGCTCCATAGCACCAGAGCTCCATACTTCCATAGCTCCAGGGCTCCATAGCTCCAGGGCTCCATACCTCCAGAGCTCCATAGCTCCATACTTCCAGAGCTCCATAGCTCCATACTTCCATAGCTCCATACTTCCATACCTCCATAGCTCCATACTTCCATAGCACCAGAGCTCCATACTTCCATAGCACCAGAGCTCCATACCTCCAGAGCTCCAGAGCTCCAGCCTGGGTGGCTGGTGGCTCCATAGCTCCATACTTCCATAGCTCTAAGTCAGAGAGTTGGCGAAAATTGCACTAAGTGCGAAAGCCCATTCATTTACAACGGCGTGTCCACAAGGCGGCGACATTTCCCCGTTACCGGTGGCTGCGCGGCGGGTGAGTGACAGAGCTTATCCGAGCGGCTGGAACTCTGCGCCGGCGTGGTCGAGCGTGAGGCCTCGGCCCTTTGGCTGCCTGGTACCTAAAACACTTCCATTGATCCAGCCACGGAGGGTGCTGGCTGGTGGCTCCATACCTCCATAGCTCCATAGCACCAGAGCTCCATAGCTCCATAGCACCAGAGCTCCATGGCTTCAGAGCTCCATAGCACCATAGCTCCATACCTCCAGAGCTCCAGGGCTCCATAGCTCCATACCTCCAGAGCTCCATACCTCCAGAGCTCCATACCTCCAGAGCTCCATAGCACCAGAGCTCCATGGCTTCAGAGCTCCATAGCACCATAGCTCCATACCTCCAGAGCTCCAGGGCTCCATAGCTCCATACCTCCAGAGCTCCATACCTCCAGAGCTCCAGAGCTCCATAGCACCAGAGCTCCATGGCTTCAGAGCTCCATAGCACCATAGCTCCATACCTCCAGAGCTCCAGGGCTCCATAGCTCCATACCTCCAGAGCTCCATACCTCCAGAGCTCCAGAGCTCCATAGCACCAGAGCTCCATGGCTTCAGAGCTCCATAGCACCATAGCTCCATACCTCCAGAGCTCCAGGGCTCCATAGCTCCATACCTCCAGAGCTCCATAGCACCAGAGCTCCAGAGCTCCATAGCACCAGAGCTCCAGGGCTCCATAGCTCCATAGCTCCAGGGCTCCATAGCTCCATAGCTCCATACCTCCAGAGCTCCATACCTCCAGAGCTCCATACCTCCATAGCACCAGAGCTCCATAGCTCCAGGGCTCCAGGGCTCCATAGCTCCATACCTCCAGAGCTCCATAGCTCCATACTTCCAGAGCTCCATAGCTCCATAGCTCCATACTTCCATAGCTCCATAGCTCCATACTTCCATAGCACCTGAGCTCCATACCTCCAGAGCTCCATAGCTCCAGCCTGGGTGGCTGGTGGCTCCATAGCTCCATACTTCCATAGCTCTAAGTCAGAGAGTTGGCGAAAATTGCACTAAGTGCGAAAGCCCATTCATTTACAACGGCGTGTCCGCCAGGCGGCGACATTTCCCCGTTACCGGTGGCTGCGCGGCGGGTGAGTGACAGAGCTTATCCGAGCGGCTGGAACTCTGCGCCGGCGTGGTCGAGCGTGAGGCCTCGGCCCTTTGGCTGCCTGGTACCTAAAACACTTCCATTGATCCAGCCACGGAGGGTGCTGGCTGGTGGCTCCATACCTCCATAGCTCCATAGCACCAGAGCTCCATAGCTCCATAGCACCAGAGCTCCATGGCTTCAGAGCTCCATAGCACCATAGCTCCATACCTCCAGAGCTCCAGGGCCATAGCTCCATACCTCCAGAGCTCCATACCTCCAGAGCTCCATACCTCCAGAGCTCCATAGCACCAGAGCTCCATGGCTTCAGAGCTCCATAGCACCATAGCTCCATACCTCCAGAGCTCCAGGGCTCCATAGCTCCATACCTCCAGAGCTCCATACCTCCAGAGCTCCATACCTCCAGAGCTCCATAGCACCAGAGCTCCATGGCTTCAGAGCTCCATAGCACCATAGCTCCATACCTCCAGAGCTCCAGGGCTCCATAGCTCCATACCTCCAGAGCTCCATACCTCCAGAGCTCCATACCTCCAGAGCTCCAGAGCTCCATAGCACCAGAGCTCCATGGCTTCAGAGCTCCATAGCACCATAGCTCCATACCTCCAGAGCTCCAGGGCTCCATAGCTCCATACCTCCAGAGCTCCATACCTCCAGAGCTCCAGAGCTCCATAGCACCAGAGCTCCATGGCTTCAGAGCTCCATAGCACCATAGCTCCATACCTCCAGAGCAGGGCTCCATAGCTCCATACCTCCAGAGCTCCATACCTCCAGAGCTCCATACCTCCAGAGCTCCATAGCTCCATAGCACCAGAGCTCCATAGCTCCATAGCACCAGAGCTCCATAGCACCAGAGCTCCATAGCACCAGAGCTCCATAGCTCCATAGCACCAGAGCTCCATAGCTCCATAGCACCAGAGCTCCATAGCTCCATAGCACCAGAGCTCCATACTTCCAGAGCTCCATAGCTCCATAGCTCCATAGCACCAGAGCTCCATAGCTCCATAGCACCAGAGCTCCATGGCTTCAGAGCTCCATAGCACCATAGCTCCATACCTCCAGAGCTCCAGGGCTCCATAGCTCCATACCTCCAGAGCTCCATACCTCCAGAGCTCCATACCTCCAGAGCTCCATAGCACCAGAGCTCCATAGCTCCATAGCACCAGAGCTCCATAGCACCAGAGCTCCATAGCACCAGAGCTCCATAGCTCCATAGCACCAGAGCTCCATAGCACCAGAGCTCCATACTTCCAGAGCTCCATAGCTCCATAGCTCCATAGCACCAGAGCTCCATAGCTCCATAGCACCAGAGCTCCATAGCTCCATAGCACCAGAGCTCCATACTTCCATAGCTCCATAGCTCCATACCTCCAGAGCTCCATAGCTCCATAGCTCCATACCTCCAGAGCTCCATAGCTCCAGAGCTCCATAGCTCCATAGCTCCATAGCACCAGAGCTCCATAGCTCCATAGCACCAGAGCTCCATACTTCCATAGCTCCAGGGCTCCATAGCTCCAGGGCTCCATACCTCCAGAGCTCCATAGCTCCATACTTCCAGAGCTCCATAGCTCCATACTTCCATAGCTCCATACTTCCATACCTCCATAGCTCCATACTTCCATAGCACCAGAGCTCCATACTTCCATAGCACCAGAGCTCCATACCTCCAGAGCTCCAGAGCTCCAGCCTGGGTGGCTGGTGGCTCCATAGCTCCATACTTCCATAGCTCTAAGTCAGAGAGTTGGCAAAAATTGCACTAAGTGCGAAAGCCCATTCATTTACAACGGCGTGTCCACAAGGCGGCGACATTTCCCCGTTACCGGTGGCTGCGCGGCGGGTGAGTGACAGAGCTTATCCGAGCGGCTGGAACTCTGCGCCGGCGTGGTCGAGCGTGAGGCCTCGGCCCTTTGGCTGCCTGGTACCTAAAACACTTCCATTGATCCAGCCACGGAGGGTGCTGGCTGGTGGCTCCATACCTCCATAGCTCCATAGCACCAGAGCTCCATAGCTCCATAGCACCAGAGCTCCATGGCTTCAGAGCTCCATAGCACCATAGCTCCATACCTCCAGAGCTCCAGGGCTCCATAGCTCCATACCTCCAGAGCTCCATACCTCCAGAGCTCCATACCTCCAGAGCTCCATAGCACCAGAGCTCCATGGCTTCAGAGCTCCATAGCACCATAGCTCCATACCTCCAGAGCTCCAGGGCTCCATAGCTCCATACCTCCAGAGCTCCATACCTCCAGAGCTCCAGAGCTCCATAGCACCAGAGCTCCATGGCTTCAGAGCTCCATAGCACCATAGCTCCATACCTCCAGAGCTCCAGGGCTCCATAGCTCCATACCTCCAGAGCTCCATACCTCCAGAGCTCCAGAGCTCCATAGCACCAGAGCTCCATGGCTTCAGAGCTCCATAGCACCATAGCTCCATACCTCCAGAGCTCCAGGGCTCCATAGCTCCATACCTCCAGAGCTCCATAGCACCAGAGCTCCAGAGCTCCATAGCACCAGAGCTCCATGGCTTCAGAGCTCCATAGCACCATAGCTCCATACCTCCAGAGCTCCAGGGCTCCATAGCTCCATACCTCCAGAACTCCATACCTCCAGAGCTCCATACCTCCAGAGCTCCATAGCACCAGAGCTCCATGGCTTCAGAGCTCCATAGCACCATAGCTCCATACCTCCAGAGCTCAAGGGCTCCATAGCTCCATACCTCCAGAGCTCCATACCTCCAGAGCTCCATACCTCCAGAGCTCCATAGCACCAGAGCTCCATGGCTTCAGAGCTCCATAGCACCATAGCTCCATACCTCCAGAGCTCCAGGGCTCCATAGCTCCATACCTCCAGAGCTCCATACCTCCAGAGCTCCATACCTCCAGAGCTCCAGAGCTCCATAGCACCAGAGCTCCATGGCTTCAGAGCTCCATAGCACCATAGCTCCATACCTCCAGAGCTCCAGGGCTCCATAGCTCCATACCTCCAGAGCTCCATACCTCCAGAGCTCCATACCTCCAGAGCTCCATAGCACCAGAGCTCCATGGCTTCAGAGCTCCATAGCACCATAGCTCCATACCTCCAGAGCTCCATAGCTCCATAGCTCCATACCTCCAGAGCTCCATAGCTCCAGAGCTCCATAGCTCCATAGCACCAGAGCTCCATAGCTCCATAGCACCAGAGCTCCATACTTCCATAGCTCCAGGGCTCCATAGCTCCAGGGCTCCATAGCTCCATACCTCCAGAGCTCCATAGCTCCATACTTCCAGAGCTCCATAGCTCCATAGCACCAGAGCTCCATAGCTCCATAGCACCAGAGCTCCATAGCTCCATAGCACCAGAGCTCCATAGCTCCATAGCACCAGAGCTCCATAGCTCCATAGCTCCAGGGCTCCATAGCTCCATAGCTCCAGGGCTCCATAGCTCCATAGCTCCAGGGCTCCATAGCTCCATAGCTCCATACCTCCAGAGCTCCATACCTCCAGAGCTCCATACCTCCATAGCACCAGAGCTCCATAGCTCCAGGGCTCCAGGGCTCCATAGCTCCATACCTCCAGAGCTCCATAGCTCCATACTTCCAGAGCTCCATAGCTCCATAGCTCCATACTTCCATAGCTCCATAGCTCCATACTTCCATAGCACCTGAGCTCCATACCTCCAGAGCTCCATAGCTCCAGCCTGGGTGGCTGGTGGCTCCATAGCTCCATACTTCCATAGCTCTAAGTCAGAGAGTTGGCGAAAATTGCACTAAGTGCGAAAGCCCATTCATTTACAAC
This sequence comes from Syngnathus leptorhynchus, assembly GCF_054491065.1. Lineage (NCBI taxonomy): Eukaryota > Metazoa > Chordata > Actinopteri > Syngnathiformes > Syngnathidae > Syngnathus > Syngnathus leptorhynchus. Next base: position 1,657,657 of record NW_028231992.1, on the reverse strand, counting down.
GGCGTGTCCGCCAGGCGGCGACATTTCCCCGTTACCGGTGGCTGCGCGGCGGGTGAGTGACAGAGCTTATCCGAGCGGCTGGAACTCTGCGCCGGCGTGGTCGAGCGTGAGGCCTCGGCCCTTTGGCTGCCTGGTACCCAAAACACTTCCATTGATCCAGCCACGGAGGGTGCTGGCTGGTGGCTCCATACCTCCATAGCTCCATAGCACCAGAGCTCCATAGCTCCATAGCACCAGAGCAGCTCCTCTCGTTTAGGGGTCCGCGAGGGTCGCGTTCGAGGTTCCGCGTCCTCGGCTTCGGCTGCGCCGGGTCCAGCCCGATCCATCTCACCCCGCGGCAGCCTCAGACCACCTAGAGCCCCCGCGAACCGCGGCCGGCGTCCGGAAAACAGTCGCGCGAGCCCCCGCTCCGGCGGGCCGGCGAGCGAGAGGCGCTACCCAGCCACCCTCTCTCCTACCTGGTTGATCCTGCCAGTAGCATATGCTTGTCTCAAAGATTAAGCCATGCAAGTCTAAGTGCACACGGCCCGTACAGCGAAACTGCGAATGGCTCATTAAATCAGTTATGGTTCCTTTGATCGCTCCTCAGTTATTTGGATAACTGTGGCAATTCTAGAGCTAATACATGCAAACGGGCGCCGACCTCCGGGGACGCGCGCATTTATCAGACCCAAAACCCACGCGGTGCCCGGGCGCGCGGGCCCAGGGGTCGCGCCGGCGTTCACGCGCCGCGCCGCGGCCCTCCGCGCGTCCGGCCCGGCCTCCCTTGGTGATCCTCGATAACTTCCAGCCGATCGCCGGCCCTCCGCGGCGGCGACGTCTCATTCGAATGTCTGCCCTATCACCTCCGACAGGGAGGCAGCCTATCAGGTCTAAATGACTTGCATACGACCTGATTCTGGGTCAGGGTCTCGTAAGTAGCAGAGCAGCTACATCGCTGCGATCTATTGAGAGTCAGCCCTCGATCCAACCTTTTGTCGGCCGGTGTCACCTCCGGGGGCCGGTCGGCATCCCCCCTCCGGGGTGGGCCGCTACCAGGGGCGTCATCGGACTTTGAAGAAATTACGCCGCGGCGGAAGACAGCGGGCGCGCCCGGGGATGAGGCAGCATCCCTGGGCCGCGGAGGGGAGGAGGCAGCCTCCCCGGGGCGGAACTTAGTCTCCGTAGAATGACGGCGGGCGTGCGTAAAGGGCGCGTCCGGGGATGAGGCAGCATCCCCGGGCCGCGGAGGGGAGGAGGCAGCCTCCCCGGGGCGGAACTTAGTCTCCGTAGAATGACGGCGGGCGTGCGTAAAGGGCGCGCCCGGGGATAGCCCATTCATTTACAACGGCGTGTCCGCCAGGCGGCGACATTTCCCCGTTACCGGTGGCTGCGCGGCGGGTGAGTGACAGAGCTTATCCGAGCGGCTGGAACTCTGCGCCGGCGTGGTCGAGCGTGAGGCCTCGGCCCTTTGGCTGCCTGGTACCTAAACACTTCCATTGATCCAGCCACGGAGGGTGCTGGCTGGTGGCTCCATACCTCCAGAGCTCCATACTTCCATAGCTGCAGAGCTCCATAGCTCCATACCTCCATACCTCCAGAGCTCCATACTTCCATAGCTCTATACTTCCATAGCTCCATAGCACCAGAGCTCCATACCTCCAGAGCTCCATAGCACCAGAGCTCCATAGCTCCATAGCACCAGAGCTCCATAGCTCCATAGCACCAGAGCTCCATACCTCCAGAGCTCCAGAGCTCCATAGCACCAGAGCTCCATAGCTCCATAGCACCAGAGCTCCATAGCTCCATAGCACCAGAGCTCCATAGCTCCATAGCTCCATAGCACCAGAGCTCCATAGCTCCATAGCACCAGAGCTCCATAGCTCCATAGCACCAGAGCTCCATACTTCCATAGCTCCAGGGCTCCATAGCTCCAGGGCTCCATAGCTCCATACCTCCATAGCTCCATAGCTCCATACTTCCAGAGCTCCATAGCTCCATACTTCCATAGCTCCATAGCTCCATACTTCCATAGCACCAGAGCTCCATACTTCCATAGCACCAGAGCTCCAGAGCTCCAGAGCTCCAGCCTGGGTGGCTGGTGGCTCCATAGCTCCATACTTCCATAGCTCTAAGTCAGAGAGTTGGCGAAAATTGCACTAAGTGCGAAAGCCCATTCATTTACAAGGGCGTGTCCACAAGGCGGCGACATTTCCCCGTTACCGGTGGCTGCGCGGCGGGTGAGTGACAGAGCTTATCCGAGCGGCTGGAACTCTGCGCCGGCGTGGTCGAGCGTGAGGCCTCGGCCCTTTGGCTGCCTGGTACCTAAAACACTTCCATTGATCCAGCCACGGAGGGTGCTGGCTGGTGGCTCCATACCTCCATAGCTCCATAGCACCAGAGCTCCATAGCTCCATAGCACCAGAGCTCCATGGCTTCAGAGCTCCATAGCACCATAGCTCCATACCTCCAGAGCTCCAGGGCTCCATAGCTCCATACCTCCAGAGCTCCATACCTCCAGAGCTCCAGAGCTCCATAGCACCAGAGCTCCATGGCTTCAGAGCTCCATAGCACCATAGCTCCATACCTCCAGAGCTCCAGGGCTCCATAGCTCCATACCTCCAGAGCTCCATACCTCCAGAGCTCCAGAGCTCCATAGCACCAGAGCTCCATGGCTTCAGAGCTCCATAGCACCATAGCTCCATACCTCCAGAGCTCCAGGGCTCCATAGCTCCATACCTCCAGAGCTCCATAGCACCAGAGCTCCAGAGCTCCATAGCACCAGAGCTCCATGGCTTCAGAGCTCCATAGCACCATAGCTCCATACCTCCAGAGCTCCAGGGCTCCATAGCTCCATACCTCCAGAACTCCATACCTCCAGAGCTCCATACCTCCAGAGCTCCATAGCACCAGAGCTCCATGGCTTCAGAGCTCCATAGCACCATAGTTCCATACCTCCAGAGCTCCAGGGCTCCATAGCTCCATACCTCCAGAGCTCCATACCTCCAGAGCTCCATACCTCCAGAGCTCCATAGCACCAGAGCTCCATGGCTTCAGAGCTCCATAGCACCATAGCTCCATACCTCCAGAGCTCCAGGGCTCCATAGCTCCATACCTCCAGAGCTCCATACCTCCAGAGCTCCATACCTCCAGAGCTCCAGAGCTCCATAGCACCAGAGCTCCATGGCTTCAGAGCTCCATAGCACCATAGCTCCATACCTCCAGAGCTCCAGGGCTCCATAGCTCCATACCTCCAGAGCTCCATACCTCCAGAGCTCCATACCTCCAGAGCTCCATAGCACCAGAGCTCCATGGCTTCAGAGCTCCATAGCACCATAGCTCCATACCTCCAGAGCTCCAGGGCTCCATAGCTCCATACCTCCAGAGCTCCATACCTCCAGAGCTCCAGAGCTCCATAGCACCAGAGCTCCATGGCTTCAGAGCTCCATAGCACCATAGCTCCATACCTCCAGAGCTCCAGGGCTCCATAGCTCCATACCTCCAGAGCTCCATACCTCCAGAGCTCCATACCTCCAAAGCTCCATAGCTCCATAGCACCAGAGCTCCAGAGCTCCATAGCACCAGAGCTCCATAGCACCAGAGCTCCATAGCACCAGAGCTCCATAGCTCCATAGCACCAGAGCTCCATAGCTCCATAGCACCAGAGCTCCATACTTCCAGAGCTCCATAGCTCCATAGCTCCATAGCACCAGAGCTCCATAGCTCCATAGCACCAGAGCTCCATAGCTCCATAGCACCAGAGCTCCATACTTCCATAGCTCCATAGCTCCATACCTCCAGAGCTCCATAGCTCCATAGCTCCATACCTCCAGAGCTCCATAGCTCCAGAGCTCCATAGCTCCATAGCTCCATAGCACCAGAGCTCCATAGCTCCATAGCACCAGAGCTCCATACTTCCATAGCTCCAGGGCTCCATAGCTCCAGGGCTCCATACCTCCAGAGCTCCATAGCTCCATACTTCCAGAGCTCCATAGCTCCATACTTCCATAGCTCCATACTTCCATACCTCCATAGCTCCATACTTCCATAGCACCAGAGCTCCATACTTCCATAGCACCAGAGCTCCATACCTCCAGAGCTCCAGAGCTCCAGCCTGGGTGGCTGGTGGCTCCATAGCTCCATACTTCCATAGCTCTAAGTCAGAGAGTTGGCGAAAATTGCACTAAGTGCGAAAGCCCATTCATTTACAACGGCGTGTCCACAAGGCGGCGACATTTCCCCGTTACCGGTGGCTGCGCGGCGGGTGAGTGACAGAGCTTATCCGAGCGGCTGGAACTCTGCGCCGGCGTGGTCGAGCGTGAGGCCTCGGCCCTTTGGCATGGTACCTAAAACACTTCCATTGATCCAGCCACGGAGGGTGCTGGCTGGTGGCTCCATACCTCCATAGCTCCATAGCACCAGAGCTCCATAGCTCCATAGCACCAGAGCTCCATGGCTTCAGAGCTCCATAGCACCATAGCTCCATACCTCCAGAGCTCCAGGGCCATAGCTCCATACCTCCAGAGCTCCATACCTCCAGAGCTCCATACCTCCAGAGCTCCATAGCACCAGAGCTCCATGGCTTCAGAGCTCCATAGCACCATAGCTCCATACCTCCAGAGCTCCAGGGCTCCATAGCTCCATACCTCCAGAGCTCCATACCTCCAGAGCTCCATACCTCCAGAGCTCCATAGCACCAGAGCTCCATGGCTTCAGAGCTCCATAGCACCATAGCTCCATACCTCCAGAGCTCCAGGGCTCCATAGCTCCATACCTCCAGAGCTCCATACCTCCAGAGCTCCATACCTCCAGAGCTCCAGAGCTCCATAGCACCAGAGCTCCATGGCTTCAGAGCTCCATAGCACCATAGCTCCATACCTCCAGAGCTCCAGGGCTCCATAGCTCCATACCTCCAGAGCTCCATACCTCCAGAGCTCCAGAGCTCCATAGCACCAGAGCTCCATGGCTTCAGAGCTCCATAGCACCATAGCTCCATACCTCCAGAGCTCCAGGGCTCCATAGCTCCATACCTCCAGAGCTCCATACCTCCAGAGCTCCATACCTCCAGAGCTCCATAGCTCCATAGCACCAGAGCTCCATAGCTCCATAGCACCAGAGCTCCATAGCACCAGAGCTCCATAGCACCAGAGCTCCATAGCTCCATAGCACCAGAGCTCCATAGCTCCATAGCACCAGAGCTCCATAGCTCCATAGCACCAGAGCTCCATACTTCCAGAGCTCCATAGCTCCATAGCTCCATAGCACCAGAGCTCCATAGCTCCATAGCACCAGAGCTCCATGGCTTCAGAGCTCCATAGCACCATAGCTCCATACCTCCAGAGCTCCAGGGCTCCATAGCTCCATACCTCCAGAGCTCCATACCTCCAGAGCTCCATACCTCCAGAGCTCCATAGCACCAGAGCTCCATAGCTCCATAGCACCAGAGCTCCATAGCACCAGAGCTCCATAGCACCAGAGCTCCATAGCTCCATAGCACCAGAGCTCCATAGCTCCATAGCACCAGAGCTCCATACTTCCAGAGCTCCATAGCTCCATAGCTCCATAGCACCAGAGCTCCATAGCTCCATAGCACCAGAGCTCCATAGCTCCATAGCACCAGAGCTCCATACTTCCATAGCTCCATAGCTCCATACCTCCAGAGCTCCATAGCTCCATAGCTCCATACCTCCAGAGCTCCATAGCTCCAGAGCTCCATAGCTCCATAGCTCCATAGCACCAGAGCTCCATAGCTCCATAGCACCAGAGCTCCATACTTCCATAACTCCAGGGCTCCATAGCTCCAGGGCTCCATACCTCCAGAGCTCCATAGCTCCATACTTCCAGAGCTCCATAGCTCCATACTTCCATAGCTCCATACTTCCATACCTCCATAGCTCCATACTTCCATAGCACCAGAGCTCCATACTTCCATAGCACCAGAGCTCCATACCTCCAGAGCTCCAGAGCTCCAGCCTGGGTGGCTGGTGGCTCCATAGCTCCATACTTCCATAGCTCTAAGTCAGAGAGTTGGCGAAAATTGCACTAAGTGCGAAAGCCCATTCATTTACAACGGCGTGTCCACAAGGCGGCGACATTTCCCCGTTACCGGTGGCTGCGCGGCGGGTGAGTGACAGAGCTTATCCGAGCGGCTGGAACTCTGCGCCGGCGTGGTCGAGCGTGAGGCCTCGGCCCTTTGGCTGCCTGGTACCTAAAACACTTCCATTGATCCAGCCACGGAGGGTGCTGGCTGGTGGCTCCATACCTCCATAGCTCCATAGCACCAGAGCTCCATAGCTCCATAGCACCAGAGCTCCATGGCTTCAGAGCTCCATAGCACCATAGCTCCATACCTCCAGAGCTCCAGGGCTCCATAGCTCCATACCTCCAGAGCTCCATACCTCCAGAGCTCCATACCTCCAGAGCTCCATAGCACCAGAGCTCCATGGCTTCAGAGCTCCATAGCACCATAGCTCCATACCTCCAGAGCTCCAGGGCTCCATAGCTCCATACCTCCAGAGCTCCATACCTCCAGAGCTCCAGAGCTCCATAGCACCAGAGCTCCATGGCTTCAGAGCTCCATAGCACCATAGCTCCATACCTCCAGAGCTCCAGGGCTCCATAGCTCCATACCTCCAGAGCTCCATACCTCCAGAGCTCCAGAGCTCCATAGCACCAGAGCTCCATGGCTTCAGAGCTCCATAGCACCATAGCTCCATACCTCCAGAGCTCCAGGGCTCCATAGCTCCATACCTCCAGAGCTCCATAGCACCAGAGCTCCAGAGCTCCATAGCACCAGAGCTCCATGGCTTCAGAGCTCCATAGCACCATAGCTCCATACCTCCAGAGCTCCAGGGCTCCATAGCTCCATACCTCCAGAACTCCATACCTCCAGAGCTCCATACCTCCAGAGCTCCATAGCACCAGAGCTCCATGGCTTCAGAGCTCCATAGCACCATAGTTCCATACCTCCAGAGCTCCAGGGCTCCATAGCTCCATACCTCCAGAGCTCCATACCTCCAGAGCTCCATACCTCCAGAGCTCCATAGCACCAGAGCTCCATGGCTTCAGAGCTCCATAGCACCATAGCTCCATACCTCCAGAGCTCCAGGGCTCCATAGCTCCATACCTCCAGAGCTCCATACCTCCAGAGCTCCATACCTCCAGAGCTCCAGAGCTCCATAGCACCAGAGCTCCATGGCTTCAGAGCTCCATAGCACCATAGCTCCATACCTCCAGAGCTCCAGGGCTCCATAGCTCCATACCTCCAGAGCTCCATACCTCCAGAGCTCCATACCTCCAGAGCTCCATAGCACCAGAGCTCCATGGCTTCAGAGCTCCATAGCACCATAGCTCCATACCTCCAGAGCTCCAGGGCTCCATAGCTCCATACCTCCAGAGCTCCATACCTCCAGAGCTCCAGAGCTCCATAGCACCAGAGCTCCATGGCTTCAGAGCTCCATAGCACCATAGCTCCATACCTCCAGAGCTCCAGGGCTCCATAGCTCCATACCTCCAGAGCTCCATACCTCCAGAGCTCCATACCTCCAAAGCTCCATAGCTCCATAGCACCAGAGCTCCAGAGCTCCATAGCACCAGAGCTCCATAGCACCAGAGCTCCATAGCACCAGAGCTCCATAGCTCCATAGCACCAGAGCTCCATAGCTCCATAGCACCAGAGCTCCATACTTCCAGAGCTCCATAGCTCCATAGCTCCATAGCACCAGAGCTCCATAGCTCCATAGCACCAGAGCTCCATAGCTCCATAGCACCAGAGCTCCATACTTCCATAGCTCCATAGCTCCATACCTCCAGAGCTCCATAGCTCCATAGCTCCATACCTCCAGAGCTCCATAGCTCCAGAGCTCCATAGCTCCATAGCTCCATAGCACCAGAGCTCCATAGCTCCATAGCACCAGAGCTCCATACTTCCATAGCTCCAGGGCTCCATAGCTCCAGGGCTCCATACCTCCAGAGCTCCATAGCTCCATACTTCCAGAGCTCCATAGCTCCATACTTCCATAGCTCCATACTTCCATACCTCCATAGCTCCATACTTCCATAGCACCAGAGCTCCATACTTCCATAGCACCAGAGCTCCATACCTCCAGAGCTCCAGCCTGGGTGGCTGGTGGCTCCATAGCTCCATACTTCCATAGCTCTAAGTCAGAGAGTTGGCGAAAATTGCACTAAGTGCGAAAGCCCATTCATTTACAACGGCGTGTCCACAAGGCGGCGACATTTCCCCGTTACCGGTGGCTGCGCGGCGGGTGAGTGACAGAGCTTATCCGAGCGGCTGGAACTCTGCGCCGGCGTGGTCGAGCGTGAGGCCTCGGCCCTTTGGCTGCCTGGTACCTAAAACACTTCCATTGATCCAGCCACGGAGGGTGCTGGCTGGTGGCTCCATACCTCCATAGCTCCATAGCACCAGAGCTCCATAGCTCCATAGCACCAGAGCTCCATGGCTTCAGAGCTCCATAGCACCATAGCTCCATACCTCCAGAGCTCCAGGGCTCCAAAGCTCCATACCTCCAGAGCTCCATACCTCCAGAGCTCCATACCTCCAGAGCTCCATAGCTCCATAGCACCAGAGCTCCATAGCTCCATAGCACCAGAGCTCCATAGCACCATAGCTCCAGGGCTCCATAGCTCCATACCTCCAGAGCTCCCTAGCTCCATACCTCCAGAGCTCCATAGCTCCATACTTCCAGAGCTCCATAGCTCCATAGCACCAGAGCTCCATAGCTCCATAGCACCAGAGCTCCATAGCTCCATAGCACCAGAGCTCCATAGCTCCATAGCACCAGGGCTCCATAGCTCCAGGGCTCCAGGGCTCCATAGCTCCATAGCTCCAGGGCTCCATAGCTCCAGGGCTCCAGGGCTCCATAGCTCCATACCTCCAGAGCTCCATAGCTCCATACTTCAGGAGCTCCATAGCTCCATAGCTCCATAGCACCAGAGCTCCATAGCTCCATAGCACCAGAGCTCCATAGCTCCATAGCACCAGAGCTCCATACTTCCATAGCTCCATAGCTCCATACCTCCAGAGCTCCATAGCTCCATACCTCCATAGCACCAGAGCTCCATAGCTCCATAGCACCAGAGCTCCATACTTCCATAGCTCCATAGCTCCATACCTCCAGAGCTCCATAGCTCCATAGCTCCATACCTCCAGAGCTCCATAGCTCCAGAGCTCCATAGCTCCATAGCTCCATAGCACCAGAGCTCCATAGCTCCATAGCACCAGAGCTCCATACTTCCATAGCTCCAGGGCTCCATAGCTCCAGGGCTCCATACCTCCAGAGCTCCATAGCTCCATACTTCCAGAGCTCCATAGCTCCATACTTCCATAGCTCCATACTTCCATACCTCCATAGCTCCATACTTCCATAGCACCAGAGCTCCATACTTCCATAGCACCAGAGCTCCATACCTCCAGAGCTCCAGAGCTCCAGCCTGGGTGGCTGGTGGCTCCATAGCTCCATACTTCCATAGCTCTAAGTCAGAGAGTTGGCGAAAATTGCACTAAGTGCGAAAGCCCATTCATTTACAACGGCGTGTCCACAAGGCGGCGACATTTCCCCGTTACCGGTGGCTGCGCGGCGGGTGAGTGACAGAGCTTATCCGAGCGGCTGGAACTCTGCGCCGGCGTGGTCGAGCGTGAGGCCTCGGCCCTTTGGCTGCCTGGTACCTAAAACACTTCCATTGATCCAGCCACGGAGGGTGCTGGCTGGTGGCTCCATACCTCCATAGCTCCATAGCACCAGAGCTCCATAGCTCCATAGCACCAGAGCTCCATGGCTTCAGAGCTCCATAGCACCATAGCTCCATACCTCCAGAGCTCCAGAGCTCCATAGCTCCATAGCACCAGAGCTCCATAGCTCCATAGCACCAGAGCTCCATAGCTCCATAGCACCAGAGCTCCATACTTCCAGAGCTCCATAGCTCCATAGCTCCATAGCACCAGAGCTCCATAGCTCCATAGCACCAGAGCTCCATAGCTCCATAGCACCAGAGCTCCATACTTCCATAGCTCCATAGCTCCATACCTCCAGAGCTCCATAGCTCCATAGCTCCATACCTCCAGAGCTCCATAGCTCCAGAGCTCCATAGCTCCATAGCACCAGAGCTCCATAGCTCCATAGCACCAGAGCTCCATAGCTCCATAGCTCCATACCTCCAGAGCTCCATACCTCCAGAGCTCCATACCTCCAGAGCTCCATACCTCCAGAGCTCCATAGCTCCATAGCACCAGAGCTCCATAGCTCCATAGCACCAGAGCTCCATAGCACCATAGCTCCATAGCACCAGAGCTCCATAGCTCCATAGCACCAGAGCTCCATAGCTCCATAGCACCAGAGCTCCATAGCTCCATAGCACCAGAGCTCCATACTTCCAGAGCTCCATAGCTCCATAGCTCCATAGCACCAGAGCTCCATAGCTCCATAGCACCAGAGCTCCATAGCTCCATAGCACCAGAGCTCCATACTTCCATAGCTCCATAGCTCCATACCACCAGAGCTCCATAGCTCCATACCTCCAGAGCTCCATAGCTCCAGAGCTCCATAGCTCCATAGCACCAGAGCTCCATAGCTCCATAGCACCAGAGCTCCATACTTCCATAGCTCCAGGGCTCCATAGCTCCAGGGCTCCATAGCTCCATACCTCCAGAGCTCCATAGCTCCATACCTCCAGAGCTCCATAGCTCCATACTTCCAGAGCTCCATAGCTCCATAGCACCAGAGCTCCATAGCTCCATAGCACCAGAGCTCCATAGCTCCATAGCACCAGAGCTCCATAGCTCCATAGCACCAGAGCTCCATAGCTCCATAGCTCCAGGGCTCCATAGCTCCATAGCTCCAGGGCTCCATAGCTCCATAGCTCCAGGGCTCCATAGCTCCAGGGCTCCAGGGCTCCATAGCTCCATACCTCCAGAGCTCCATAGCTCCATACTTCCAGAGCTCCATAGCTCCATAGCTCCATACTTCCATAGCTCCATAGCTCCATACTTCCATAGCACCAGAGCTCCATACCTCCAGAGCTCCATAGCTCCAGCCTGGGTGGCTGGTGGCTCCATAGCTCCATACTTCCATAGCTCCAGTCAGAGAGTTGGCGAAAATTGCACTAAGTGCGAAAGCCCATTCATTTACAACGGCGTGTCCACAAGGCGGCGACATTTCCCCGTTACCGGTGGCTGCGCGGCGGGTGAGTGACAGAGCTTATCCGAGCGGCTGGAACTCTGCGCCGGCGTGGTCGAGCGTGAGGCCTCGGCCCTTTGGCTGCCTGGTACCTAAAACACTTCCATTGATCCAGCCACGGAGGGTGCTGGCTGGTGGCTCCATACCTCCATAGCTCCATAGCACCAGAGCTCCATAGCTCCATAGCACCAGAGCTCCATGGCTTCAGAGCTCCATAGCACCATAGCTCCATACCTCCAGAGCTCCAGGGCCATAGCTCCATACCTCCAGAGCTCCATACCTCCAGAGCTCCATACCTCCAGAGCTCCATAGCACCAGAGCTCCATGGCTTCAGAGCTCCATAGCACCATAGCTCCATACCTCCAGAGCTCCAGGGCTCCATAGCTCCATACCTCCAGAGCTCCATACCTCCAGAGCTCCATACCTCCAGAGCTCCATACCTCCAGAGCTCCATAGCACCAGAGCTCCATGGCTTCAGAGCTCCATAGCACCATAGCTCCATACCTCCAGAGCTCCAGGGCTCCATAGCTCCATACCTCCAGAGCTCCATACCTCCAGAGCTCCATACCTCCAGAGCTCCAGAGCTCCATAGCACCAGAGCTCCATGGCTTCAGAGCTCCATAGCACCATAGCTCCATACCTCCAGAGCTCCAGGGCTCCATAGCTCCATACCTCCAGAGCTCCATACCTCCAGAGCTCCAGAGCTCCATAGCACCAGAGCTCCATGGCTTCAGAGCTCCATAGCACCATAGCTCCATACCTCCAGAGCTCCAGGGCTCCATAGCTCCATACCTCCAGAGCTCCATACCTCCAGAGCTCCATACCTCCAGAGCTCCATAGCTCCATAGCACCAGAGCTCCATAGCTCCATAGCACCAGAGCTCCATAGCACCAGAGCTCCATAGCACCAGAGCTCCATAGCTCCATAGCACCAGAGCTCCATAGCTCCATAGCACCAGAGCTCCATAGCTCCATAGCACCAGAGCTCCATACTTCCAGAGCTCCATAGCTCCATAGCTCCATAGCACCAGAGCTCCATAGCTCCATAGCACCAGAGCTCCATGGCTTCAGAGCTCCATAGCACCATAGCTCCATACCTCCAGAGCTCCAGGGCTCCATAGCTCCATACCTCCAGAGCTCCATACCTCCAGAGCTCCATACCTCCAGAGCTCCATAGCACCAGAGCTCCATAGCTCCATAGCACCAGAGCTCCATAGCACCAGAGCTCCATAGCACCAGAGCTCCATAGCTCCATAGCACCAGAGCTCCATAGCACCAGAGCTCCATACTTCCAGAGCTCCATAGCTCCATAGCTCCATAGCACCAGAGCTCCATAGCTCCATAGCACCAGAGCTCCATAGCTCCATAGCACCAGAGCTCCATACTTCCATAGCTCCATAGCTCCATACCTCCAGAGCTCCATAGCTCCATAGCTCCATACCTCCAGAGCTCCATAGCTCCAGAGCTCCATAGCTCCATAGCTCCATAGCACCAGAGCTCCATAGCTCCATAGCACCAGAGCTCCATACTTCCATAGCTCCAGGGCTCCATAGCTCCAGGGCTCCATACCTCCAGAGCTCCATAGCTCCATACTTCCAGAGCTCCATAGCTCCATACTTCCATAGCTCCATACTTCCATACCTCCATAGCTCCATACTTCCATAGCACCAGAGCTCCATACTTCCATAGCACCAGAGCTCCATACCTCCAGAGCTCCAGAGCTCCAGCCTGGGTGGCTGGTGGCTCCATAGCTCCATACTTCCATAGCTCTAAGTCAGAGAGTTGGCGAAAATTGCACTAAGTGCGAAAGCCCATTCATTTACAACGGCGTGTCCACAAGGCGGCGACATTTCCCCGTTACCGGTGGCTGCGCGGCGGGTGAGTGACAGAGCTTATCCGAGCGGCTGGAACTCTGCGCCGGCGTGGTCGAGCGTGAGGCCTCGGCCCTTTGGCTGCCTGGTACCTAAAACACTTCCATTGATCCAGCCACGGAGGGTGCTGGCTGGTGGCTCCATACCTCCATAGCTCCATAGCACCAGAGCTCCATAGCTCCATAGCACCAGAGCTCCATGGCTTCAGAGCTCCATAGCACCATAGCTCCATACCTCCAGAGCTCCAGGGCTCCATAGCTCCATACCTCCAGAGCTCCATACCTCCAGAGCTCCATACCTCCAGAGCTCCATAGCACCAGAGCTCCATGGCTTCAGAGCTCCATAGCACCATAGCTCCATACCTCCAGAGCTCCAGGGCTCCATAGCTCCATACCTCCAGAGCTCCATACCTCCAGAGCTCCAGAGCTCCATAGCACCAGAGCTCCATGGCTTCAGAGCTCCATAGCACCATAGCTCCATACCTCCAGAGCTCCAGGGCTCCATAGCTCCATACCTCCAGAGCTCCATAGCACCAGAGCTCCAGAGCTCCATAGCACCAGAGCTCCATGGCTTCAGAGCTCCATAGCACCATAGCTCCATACCTCCAGAGCTCCAGGGCTCCATAGCTCCATACCTCCAGAACTCCATACCTCCAGAGCTCCATACCTCCAGAGCTCCATAGCACCAGAGCTCCATGGCTTCAGAGCTCCATAGCACCATAGCTCCATACCTCCAGAGCTCCAGGGCTCCATAGCTCCATACCTCCAGAGCTCCATACCTCCAGAGCTCCATACCTCCAGAGCTCCATAGCACCAGAGCTCCATGGCTTCAGAGCTCCATAGCACCATAGCTCCATACCTCCAGAGCTCCAGGGCTCCATAGCTCCATACCTCCAGAGCTCCATACCTCCAGAGCTCCATACCTCCAGAGCTCCAGAGCTCCATAGCACCAGAGCTCCATGGCTTCAGAGCTCCATAGCACCATAGCTCCATACCTCCAGAGCTCCAGGGCTCCATAGCTCCATACCTCCAGAGCTCCATACCTCCAGAGCTCCATACCTCCAGAGCTCCATAGCACCAGAGCTCCATGGCTTCAGAGCTCCATAGCACCATAGCTCCATACCTCCAGAGCTCCATAGCTCCATAGCTCCATACCTCCAGAGCTCCATAGCTCCAGAGCTCCATAGCTCCATAGCACCAGAGCTCCATAGCTCCATAGCACCAGAGCTCCATACTTCCATAGCTCCAGGGCTCCATAGCTCCAGGGCTCCATAGCTCCATACCTCCAGAGCTCCATAGCTCCATACTTCCAGAGCTCCATAGCTCCATAGCACCAGAGCTCCATAGCTCCATAGCACCAGAGCTCCATAGCTCCATAGCACCAGAGCTCCATAGCTCCATAGCACCAGAGCTCCATAGCTCCATAGCTCCAGGGCTCCATAGCTCCATAGCTCCAGGGCTCCATAGCTCCATAGCTCCAGGGCTCCATAGCTCCATAGCTCCATACCTCCAGAGCTCCATACCTCCAGAGCTCCATACCTCCATAGCACCAGAGCTCCATAGCTCCAGGGCTCCAGGGCTCCATAGCTCCATACCTCCAGAGCTCCATAGCTCCATACTTCCAGAGCTCCATAGCTCCATAGCTCCATACTTCCATAGCTCCATAGCTCCATACTTCCATAGCACCTGAGCTCCATACCTCCAGAGCTCCATAGCTCCAGCCTGGGTGGCTGGTGGCTCCATAGCTCCATACTTCCATAGCTCTAAGTCAGAGAGTTGGCGAAAATTGCACTAAGTGCGAAAGCCCATTCATTTACAACGGCGTGTCCGCCAGGCGGCGACATTTCCCCGTTACCGGTGGCTGCGCGGCGGGTGAGTGACAGAGCTTATCCGAGCGGCTGGAACTCTGCGCCGGCGTGGTCGAGCGTGAGGCCTCGGCCCTTTGGCTGCCTGGTACCTAAAACACTTCCATTGATCCAGCCACGGAGGGTGCTGGCTGGTGGCTCCATACCTCCATAGCTCCATAGCACCAGAGCTCCATAGCTCCATAGCACCAGAGCAGCTCCTCTCGTTTAGGGGTCCGCGAGGGTCGCGTTCGAGGTTCCGCGTCCTCGGCTTCGGCTGCGCCGGGTCCAGCCCGATCCATCTCACCCCGCGGCAGCCTCAGACCACCTAGAGCCCCCGCGAACCGCGGCCGGCGTCCGGAAAACAGTCGCGCGAGCCCCCGCTCCGGCGGGCCGGCGAGCGAGAGGCGCTACCCAGCCACCCTCTCTCCTACCTGGTTGATCCTGCCAGTAGCATATGCTTGTCTCAAAGATTAAGCCATGCAAGTCTAAGTGCACACGGCCCGTACAGCGAAACTGCGAATGGCTCATTAAATCAGTTATGGTTCCTTTGATCGCTCCTCAGTTACTTGGATAACTGTGGCAATTCTAGAGCTAATACATGCAAACGGGCGCCGACCTCCGGGGACGCGCGCATTTATCAGACCCAAAACCCACGCGGTGCCCGGGCGCGCGGGCCCAGGGGTCGCGCCGGCGTTCACGCGCCGCGCCGCGGCCCTCCGCGCGTCCGGCCCGGCCTCCCTTGGTGATCCTCGATAACTTCCAGCCGATCGCCGGCCCTCCGCGGCGGCGACGTCTCATTCGAATGTCTGCCCTATCACCTCCGACAGGGAGGCAGCCTATCAGGTCTAAATGACTTGCATACGACCTGATTCTGGGTCAGGGTCTCGTAAGTAGCAGAGCAGCTACATCGCTGCGATCTATTGAGAGTCAGCCCTCGATCCAACCTTTTGTCGGCCGGTGTCACCTCCGGGGGCCGGTCGGCATCCCCCCTCCGGGGTGGGCCGCTACCAGGGGCGTCATCGGACTTTGAAGAAATTACGCCGCGGCGGAAGACAGCGGGCGCGCCCGGGGATGAGGCAGCATCCCTGGGCCGCGGAGGGGAGGAGGCAGCCTCCCCGGGGCGGAACTTAGTCTCCGTAGAATGACGGCGGGCGTGCGTAAAGGGCGCGTCCGGGGATGAGGCAGCATCCCCGGGCCGCGGAGGGGAGGAGGCAGCCTCCCCGGGGCGGAACTTAGTCTCCGTAGAATGACGGCGGGCGTGCGTAAAGGGCGCGCCCGGGGATAGCCCATTCATTTACAACGGCGTGTCCGCCAGGCGGCGACATTTCCCCGTTACCGGTGGCTGCGCGGCGGGTGAGTGACAGAGCTTATCCGAGCGGCTGGAACTCTGCGCCGGCGTGGTCGAGCGTGAGGCCTCGGCCCTTTGGCTGCCTGGTACCTAAACACTTCCATTGATCCAGCCACGGAGGGTGCTGGCTGGTGGCTCCATACCTCCAGAGCTCCATACTTCCATAGCTGCAGAGCTCCATAGCTCCATACCTCCATACCTCCAGAGCTCCATACTTCCATAGCTCTATACTTCCATAGCTCCATAGCACCAGAGCTCCATACCTCCAGAGCTCCATAGCACCAGAGCTCCATAGCTCCATAGCACCAGAGCTCCATAGCTCCATAGCACCAGAGCTCCATACCTCCAGAGCTCCAGAGCTCCATAGCACCAGAGCTCCATAGCTCCATAGCACCAGAGCTCCATAGCTCCATAGCACCAGAGCTCCATAGCTCCATAGCTCCATAGCACCAGAGCTCCATAGCTCCATAGCACCAGAGCTCCATAGCTCCATAGCACCAGAGCTCCATACTTCCATAGCTCCAGGGCTCCATAGCTCCAGGGCTCCATAGCTCCATACCTCCATAGCTCCATAGCTCCATACTTCCAGAGCTCCATAGCTCCATACTTCCATAGCTCCATAGCTCCATACTTCCATAGCACCAGAGCTCCATACTTCCATAGCACCAGAGCTCCAGAGCTCCAGAGCTCCAGCCTGGGTGGCTGGTGGCTCCATAGCTCCATACTTCCATAGCTCTAAGTCAGAGAGTTGGCGAAAATTGCACTAAGTGCGAAAGCCCATTCATTTACAAGGGCGTGTCCACAAGGCGGCGACATTTCCCCGTTACCGGTGGCTGCGCGGCGGGTGAGTGACAGAGCTTATCCGAGCGGCTGGAACTCTGCGCCGGCGTGGTCGAGCGTGAGGCCTCGGCCCTTTGGCTGCCTGGTACCTAAAACACTTCCATTGATCCAGCCACGGAGGGTGCTGGCTGGTGGCTCCATACCTCCATAGCTCCATAGCACCAGAGCTCCATAGCTCCATAGCACCAGAGCTCCATGGCTTCAGAGCTCCATAGCACCATAGCTCCATACCTCCAGAGCTCCAGGGCTCCATAGCTCCATACCTCCAGAGCTCCATACCTCCAGAGCTCCATACCTCCAGAGCTCCATAGCACCAGAGCTCCATGGCTTCAGAGCTCCATAGCACCATAGCTCCATACCTCCAGAGCTCCAGGGCTCCATAGCTCCATACCTCCAGAGCTCCATACCTCCAGAGCTCCATAGCACCAGAGCTCCATGGCTTCAGAGCTCCATAGCACCATAGCTCCATACCTCCAGAGCTCCAGGGCTCCATAGCTCCATACCTCCAGAGCTCCATACCTCCAGAGCTCCATACCTCCAGAGCTCCAGAGCTCCATAGCACCAGAGCTCCATGGCTTCAGAGCTCCATAGCACCATAGCTCCATACCTCCAGAGCTCCAGGGCTCCATAGCTCCATACCTCCAGAGCTCCATACCTCCAGAGCTCCAGAGCTCCATAGCACCAGAGCTCCATGGCTTCAGAGCTCCATAGCACCATAGCTCCATACCTCCAGAGCTCCAGGGCTCCATAGCTCCATACCTCCAGAGCTCCATACCTCCAGAGCTCCAGAGCTCCATAGCACCAGAGCTCCATGGCTTCAGAGCTCCATAGCACCATAGCTCCATACCTCCAGAGCTCCAGGGCTCCAAAGCTCCATACCTCCAGAGCTCCATACCTCCAGAGCTCCATACCTCCAGAGCTCCATAGCTCCATAGCACCAGAGCTCCATAGCTCCATAGCACCAGAGCTCCATAGCACCAGAGCTCCATAGCACCAGAGCTCCATAGCTCCATAGCACCAGAGCTCCATAGCTCCATAGCACCAGAGCTCCATAGCTCCATAGCACCAGAGCTCCATACTTCCAGAGCTCCATAGCTCCATAGCACCAGAGCTCCATAGCTCCATAGCACCAGAGCTCCATAGCTCCATAGCACCAGAGCTCCATACTTCCATAGCTCCATAGCTCCATACCTCCAGAGCTCCATAGCTCCATAGCTCCATACCTCCAGAGCTCCATAGCTCCAGAGCTCCATAGCTCCATAGCACCAGAGCTCCATAGCTCCATAGCACCAGAGCTCCATACTTCCATAGCTCCAGGGCTCCATAGCTCCAGGGCTCTATAGCTCCATACCTCCAGAGCTCCATAGCTCCATACTTCCAGAGCTCCATAGCTCCATAGCACCAGAGCTCCATAGCTCCATAGTACCAGAGCTCCATAGCTCCATAGCACCAGAGCTCCATAGCTCCATAGCTCTAGGGCTCCATAGCTCCATAGCTCCAGGGCTCCATAGCTCCATAGCTCCAGGGCTCCATAGCTCCATAGCTCCAGGGCTCCATAGCTCCATAGCTCCATACCTCCAGAGCTCCATACCTCCAGAGCTCCATACCTCCATAGCACCAGAGCTCCATAGCTCCAGGGCTCCAGGGCTCCATAGCTCCATACCTCCAGAGCTCCATAGCTCCATACTTCCAGAGCTCCATAGCTCCATACTTCCATAGCTCCATCGCTCCATACTTCCATAGCACCTGAGCTCCATACCTCCAGAGCTCCATAGCTCCAGCCTGGGTGGCTGGTGGCTCCATAGCTCCATACTTCCATAGCTCTAAGTCAGAGAGTTGGCGAAAATTGCACTAAGTGCGAAAGCCCATTCATTTACAACGGCGTGTCCGCCAGGCGGCGACATTTCCCCGTTACCGGTGGCTGCGCGGCGGGTGAGTGACAGAGCTTATCCGAGCGGCTGGAACTCTGCGCCGGCGTGGTCGAGCGTGAGGCCTCGGCCCTTTGGCTGCCTGGTACCTAAAACACTTCCATTGATCCAGCCACGGAGGGTGCTGGCTGGTGGCTCCATACCTCCATAGCTCCATAGCACCAGAGCTCCATAGCTCCATAGCACCAGAGCTCCATACTTCCATAGCTCCAGGGCTCCATAGCTCCAGGGCTCCATACCTCCAGAGCTCCATAGCTCCATACTTCCAGAGCTCCATAGCTCCATACTTCCATAGCTCCATACTTCCATACCTCCATAGCTCCATACTTCCATAGCACCAGAGCTCCATACTTCCATAGCACCAGAGCTCCATACCTCCAGAGCTCCAGAGCTCCAGCCTGGGTGGCTGGTGGCTCCATAGCTCCATACTTCCATAGCTCTAAGTCAGAGAGTTGGCGAAAATTGCACTAAGTGCGAAAGCCCATTCATTTACAACGGCGTGTCCACAAGGCGGCGACATTTCCCCGTTACCGGTGGCTGCGCGGCGGGTGAGTGACAGAGCTTATCCGAGCGGCTGGAACTCTGCGCCGGCGTGGTCGAGCGTGAGGCCTCGGCCCTTTGGCTGCCTGGTACCTAAAACACTTCCATTGATCCAGCCACGGAGGGTGCTGGCTGGTGGCTCCATACCTCCATAGCTCCATAGCACCAGAGCTCCATAGCTCCATAGCACCAGAGCTCCATGGCTTCAGAGCTCCATAGCACCATAGCTCCATACCTCCAGAGCTCCAGGGCTCCATAGCTCCATACCTCCAGAGCTCCATACCTCCAGAGCTCCATACCTCCAGAGCTCCATAGCACCAGAGCTCCATGGCTTCAGAGCTCCATAGCACCATAGCTCCATACCTCCAGAGCTCCAGGGCTCCATAGCTCCATACCTCCAGAGCTCCATACCTCCAGAGCTCCATACCTCCAGAGCTCCAGAGCTCCATAGCACCAGAGCTCCATGGCTTCAGAGCTCCATAGCACCATAGCTCCATACCTCCAGAGCTCCAGGGCTCCATAGCTCCATACCTCCAGAGCTCCATACCTCCAGAGCTCCAGAGCTCCATAGCACCAGAGCTCCATGGCTTCAGAGCTCCATAGCACCATAGCTCCATACCTCCAGAGCTCCAGGGCTCCATAGCTCCATACCTCCAGAGCTCCATACCTCCAGAGCTCCAGACCTCCATAGCACCAGAGCTCCATGGCTTCAGAGCTCCATAGCACCATAGCTCCATACCTCCAGAGCTCCAGGGCTCCAAAGCTCCATACCTCCAGAGCTCCATACCTCCAGAGCTCCATACCTCCAGAGCTCCATAGCTCCATAGCACCAGAGCTCCATAGCTCCATAGCACCAGAGCTCCATAGCACCAGAGCTCCATAGCACCAGAGCTCCATAGCTCCATAGCACCAGAGCTCCATAGCTCCATAGCACCAGAGCTCCATAGCTCCATAGCACCAGAGCTCCATACTTCCAGAGCTCCATAGCTCCATAGCTCCATAGCACCAGAGCTCCATAGCTCCATAGCACCAGAGCTCCATAGCTCCATAGCACCAGAGCTCCATACTTCCATAGCTCCATAGCTCCATACCTCCAGAGCTCCATAGCTCCATAGCTCCATACCTCCAGAGCTCCATAGCTCCAGAGCTCCATAGCTCCATAGCACCAGAGCTCCATAGCTCCATAGCACCAGAGCTCCATACTTCCATAGCTCCAGGGCTCCATAGCTCCAGGGCTCCATAGCTCCATACCTCCAGAGCTCCATAGCTCCATACTTCCAGAGCTCCATAGCTCCATAGCACCAGAGCTCCATAGCTCCATAGCACCAGAGCTCCATAGCTCCATAGCACCAGAGCTCCATAGCTCCATAGCACCAGAGCTCCATAGCTCCATAGCTCCAGGGCTCCATAGCTCCATAGCTCCAGGGCTCCATAGCTCCATAGCTCCAGGGCTCCATAGCTCCATAGCTCCATACCTCCAGAGCTCCATACCTCCAGAGCTCCATACCTCCATAGCACCAGAGCTCCATAGCTCCAGGGCTCCAGGGCTCCATAGCTCCATACCTCCAGAGCTCCATAGCTCCATACTTCCAGAGCTCCATAGCTCCATAGCTCCATACTTCCATAGCTCCATAGCTCCATACTTCCATAGCACCTGAGCTCCATACCTCCAGAGCTCCATAGCTCCAGCCTGGGTGGCTGGTGGCTCCATAGCTCCATACTTCCATAGCTCTAAGTCAGAGAGTTGGCGAAAATTGCACTAAGTGCGAAAGCCCATTCATTTACAACGGCGTGTCCGCCAGGCGGCGACATTTCCCCGTTACCGGTGGCTGCGCGGCGGGTGAGTGACAGAGCTTATCCGAGCGGCTGGAACTCTGCGCCGGCGTGGTCGAGCGTGAGGCCTCGGCCCTTTGGCTGCCTGGTACCTAAAACACTTCCATTGATCCAGCCACGGAGGGTGCTGGCTGGTGGCTCCATACCTCCATAGCTCCATAGCACCAGAGCTCCATAGCTCCATAGCACCAGAGCTCCATGGCTTCAGAGCTCCATAGCACCATAGCTCCATACCTCCAGAGCTCCAGGGCTCCATAGCTCCATACCTCCAGAGCTCCATACCTCCAGAGCTCCATACCTCCAGAGCTCCATAGCACCAGAGCTCCATGGCTTCAGAGCTCCATAGCACCATAGCTCCATACCTCCAGAGCTCCAGGGCTCCATAGCTCCATACCTCCAGAGCTCCATACCTCCAGAGCTCCATACCTCCAGAGCTCCATAGCACCAGAGCTCCATGGCTTCAGAGCTCCATAGCACCATAGCTCCATACCTCCAGAGCTCCAGGGCTCCATAGCTCCATACCTCCAGAGCTCCATACCTCCAGAGCTCCATACCTCCAGAGTTCCAGAGCTCCATAGCACCAGAGCTCCATGGCTTCAGAGCTCCATAGCTCCATACCTCCAGAGCTCCAGGGCTCCATAGCTCCATACCTCCAGAGCTCCATACCTCCAGAGCTCCAGAGCTCCATAGCACCAGAGCTCCATGGCTTCAGAGCTCCATAGCACCATAGCTCCATACCTCCAGAGCTCCAGGGCTCCATAGCTCCATACCTCCAGAGCTCCATACCTCCAGAGCTCCATACCTCCAGAGCTCCATAGCTCCATAGCACCAGAGCTCCATAGCTCCATAGCACCAGAGCTCCATAGCACCAGAGCTCCATAGCACCAGAGCTCCATAGCTCCATAGCACCAGAGCTCCATAGCTCCATAGCACCAGAGCTCCATAGCTCCATAGCACCAGAGCTCCATACTTCCAGAGCTCCATAGCTCCATAGCTCCATAGCACCAGAGCTCCATAGCTCCATAGCACCAGAGCTCCATAGCTCCATAGCACCAGAGCTCCATACTTCCATAGCTCCATAGCTCCATACCTCCAGAGCTCCATAGCTCCATAGCTCCATACCTCCAGAGCTCCATAGCTCCAGAGCTCCATAGCTCCATAGCTCCATAGCACCAGAGCTCCATAGCTCCATAGCACCAGAGCTCCATACTTCCATAGCTCCAGGGCTCCATAGCTCCAGGGCTCCATACCTCCAGAGCTCCATAGCTCCATACTTCCAGAGCTCCATAGCTCCATACTTCCATAGCTCCATACTTCCATACCTCCATAGCTCCATACTTCCATAGCACCAGAGCTCCATACTTCCATAGCACCAGAGCTCCATACCTCCAGAGCTCCAGAGCTCCAGCCTGGGTGGCTGGTGGCTCCATAGCTCCATACTTCCATAGCTCTAAGTCAGAGAGTTGGCGAAAATTGCACTAAGTGCGAAAGCCCATTCATTTACAACGGCGTGTCCACAAGGCGGCGACATTTCCCCGTTACCGGTGGCTGCGCGGCGGGTGAGTGACAGAGCTTATCCGAGCGGCTGGAACTCTGCGCCGGCGTGGTCGAGCGTGAGGCCTCGGCCCTTTGGCTGCCTGGTACCTAAAACACTTCCATTGATCCAGCCACGGAGGGTGCTGGCTGGTGGCTCCATACCTCCATAGCTCCATAGCACCAGAGCTCCATAGCTCCATAGCACCAGAGCTCCATGGCTTCAGAGCTCCATAGCACCATAGCTCCATACCTCCAGAGCTCCAGGGCTCCATAGCTCCATACCTCCAGAGCTCCATACCTCCAGAGCTCCATACCTCCAGAGCTCCATAGCACCAGAGCTCCATGGCTTCAGAGCTCCATAGCACCATAGCTCCATACCTCCAGAGCTCCAGGGCTCCATAGCTCCATACCTCCAGAGCTCCATACCTCCAGAGCTCCATACCTCCAGAGCTCCATAGCA
The DNA here is from genome assembly GCF_054491065.1 of Syngnathus leptorhynchus. Classification (NCBI taxonomy): domain Eukaryota; kingdom Metazoa; phylum Chordata; class Actinopteri; order Syngnathiformes; family Syngnathidae; genus Syngnathus; species Syngnathus leptorhynchus. The sequence continues at coordinate 1,634,282 of NW_028231992.1, read as the reverse complement.
CCAGAGCTCCATGGCTTCAGAGCTCCATAGCACCATAGCTCCATACCTCCAGAGCTCCAGGGCTCCATAGCTCCATACCTCCAGAGCTCCATACCTCCAGAGCTCCATACCTCCAGAGCTCCATAGCACCAGAGCTCCATGGCTTCAGAGCTCCATAGCACCATAGCTCCATACCTCCAGAGCTCCAGGGCTCCATAGCTCCATACCTCCAGAGCTCCATACCTCCAGAGCTCCATACCTCCAGAGCTCCAGAGCTCCATAGCACCAGAGCTCCATGGCTTCAGAGCTCCATAGCACCATAGCTCCATACCTCCAGAGCTCCAGGGCTCCATAGCTCCATACCTCCAGAGCTCCATACCTCCAGAGCTCCAGAGCTCCATAGCACCAGAGCTCCATGGCTTCAGAGCTCCATAGCACCATAGCTCCATACCTCCAGAGCTCCAGGGATCCATAGCTCCATACCTCCAGAGCTCCATACCTCCAGAGCTCCAGAGCTCCATAGCACCAGAGCTCCATGGCTTCAGAGCTCCATAGCACCATAGCTCCATACCTCCAGAGCTCCAGGGCTCCAAAGCTCCATACCTCCAGAGCTCCATACCTCCAGAGCTCCATAGCTCCATAGCACCAGAGCTCCATAGCTCCATAGCACCAGAGCTCCATAGCACCAGAGCTCCATAGCACCAGAGCTCCATAGCTCCATAGCACCAGAGCTCCATAGCTCCATAGCACCAGAGCTCCATAGCTCCATAGCACCAGAGCTCCATACTTCCAGAGCTCCATAGCTCCATAGCTCCATAGCACCAGAGCTCCATAGCTCCATAGCACCAGAGCTCCATAGCTCCATAGCACCAGAGCTCCATACTTCCATAGCTCCATAGCTCCATACCTCCAGAGCTCCATAGCTCCATAGCTCCATACCTCCAGAGCTCCATAGCTCCAGAGCTCCATAGCTCCATAGCACCAGAGCTCCATAGCTCCATAGCACCAGAGCTCCATACTTCCATAGCTCCAGGGCTCCATAGCTCCAGGGCTCCATAGCTCCATACCTCCAGAGCTCCATAGCTCCATACTTCCAGAGCTCCATAGCTCCATAGCACCAGAGCTCCATAGCTCCATAGCACCAGAGCTCCATAGCTCCATAGCACCAGAGCTCCATAGCTCCATAGCACCAGAGCTCCATAGCTCCTTAGCTCCAGGGCTCCATAGCTCCATAGCTCCAGGGCTCCATAGCTCCATAGCTCCAGGGCTCCATAGCTCCATAGCTCCATACCTCCAGAGCTCCATACCTCCAGAGCTCCATACCTCCATAGCACCAGAGCTCCATAGCTCCAGGGCTCCAGGGCTCCATAGCTCCATACCTCCAGAGCTCCATAGCTCCATACTTCCAGAGCTCCATAGCTCCATAGCTCCATACTTCCATAGCTCCATAGCTCCATACTTCCATAGCACCAGAGCTCCATACTTCCAGAGCTCCATAGCTCCATAGCTCCATAGCACCAGAGCTCCATAGCTCCATAGCACCAGAGCTCCATAGCTCCATAGCACCAGAGCTCCATACTTCCATAGCTCCATAGCTCCATACCTCCAGAGCTCCATAGCTCCATAGCTCCATACCTCCAGAGCTCCATAGCTCCAGAGCTCCATAGCTCCATAGCTCCATAGCACCAGAGCTTCATAGCTCCATAGCACCAGAGCTCCATACTTCCATAGCTCCAGGGCTCCATAGCTCCAGGGCTCCATACCTCCAGAGCTCCATAGCTCCATACTTCCAGAGCTCCATAGCTCCATACTTCCATAGCTCCATACTTCCATACCTCCATAGCTCCATACTTCCATAGCACCAGAGCTCCATACTTCCATAGCACCAGAGCTCCATACCTCCAGAGCTCCAGAGCTCCAGCCTGGGTGGCTGGTGGCTCCATAGCTCCATACTTCCATAGCTCTAAGTCAGAGAGTTGGCGAAAATTGCACTAAGTGCGAAAGCCCATTCATTTACAACGGCGTGTCCGCCAGGCGGCGACATTTCCCCGTTACCGGTGGCTGCGCGGCGGGTGAGTGACAGAGCTTATCCGAGCGGCTGGAACTCTGCGCCGGCGTGGTCGAGCGTGAGGCCTCGGCCCTTTGGCTGCCTGGTACCTAAAACACTTCCATTGATCCAGCCACGGAGGGTGCTGGCTGGTGGCTCCATACCTCCATAGCTCCATAGCACCAGAGCTCCATAGCTCCATAGCACCAGAGCTCCATGGCTTCAGAGCTCCATAGCACCATAGCTCCATACCTCCAGAGCTCCAGGGCTCCATAGCTCCATACCTCCAGAGCTCCATACCTCCAGAGCTCCATACCTCCAGAGCTCCATAGCACCAGAGCTCCATGGCTTCAGAGCTCCATAGCACCATAGCTCCATACCTCCAGAGCTCCAGGGCTCCATAGCTCCATACCTCCAGAGCTCCATACCTCCAGAGCTCCATACCTCCAGAGCTCCAGAGCTCCATAGCACCAGAGCTCCATGGCTTCAGAGCTCCATAGCACCATAGCTCCATACCTCCAGAGCTCCAGGGCTCCATAGCTCCATACCTCCAGAGCTCCATACCTCCAGAGCTCCAGAGCTCCATAGCACCAGAGCTCCATGGCTTCAGAGCTCCATAGCACCATAGCTCCATACCTCCAGAGCTCCAGGGCTCCATAGCTCCATACCTCCAGAGCTCCATACCTCCAGAGCTCCAGACCTCCATAGCACCAGAGCTCCATGGCTTCAGAGCTCCATAGCACCATAGCTCCATACCTCCAGAGCTCCAGGGCTCCAAAGCTCCATACCTCCAGAGCTCCATACCTCCAGAGCTCCATACCTCCAGAGCTCCATAGCTCCATAGCACCAGAGCTCCATAGCTCCATAGCACCAGAGCTCCATAGCACCAGAGCTCCATAGCACCAGAGCTCCATAGCTCCATAGCACCAGAGCTCCATAGCTCCATAGCACCAGAGCTCCATAGCTCCATAGCACCAGAGCTCCATACTTCCAGAGCTCCATAGCTCCATAGCTCCATAGCACCAGAGCTCCATAGCTCCATAGCACCAGAGCTCCATAGCTCCATAGCACCAGAGCTCCATACTTCCATAGCTCCATAGCTCCATACCTCCAGAGCTCCATAGCTCCATAGCTCCATACCTCCAGAGCTCCATAGCTCCAGAGCTCCATAGCTCCATAGCACCAGAGCTCCATAGCTCCATAGCACCAGAGCTCCATACTTCCATAGCTCCAGGGCTCCATAGCTCCAGGGCTCCATAGCTCCATACCTCCAGAGCTCCATAGCTCCATACTTCCAGAGCTCCATAGCTCCATAGCACCAGAGCTCCATAGCTCCATAGCACCAGAGCTCCATAGCTCCATAGCACCAGAGCTCCATAGCTCCATAGCACCAGAGCTCCATAGCTCCATAGCTCCAGGGCTCCATAGCTCCATAGCTCCAGGGCTCCATAGCTCCATAGCTCCAGGGCTCCATAGCTCCATAGCTCCATACCTCCAGAGCTCCATACCTCCAGAGCTCCATACCTCCATAGCACCAGAGCTCCATAGCTCCAGGGCTCCAGGGCTCCATAGCTCCATACCTCCAGAGCTCCATAGCTCCATACTTCCAGAGCTCCATAGCTCCATAGCTCCATACTTCCATAGCTCCATAGCTCCATACTTCCATAGCACCTGAGCTCCATACCTCCAGAGCTCCATAGCTCCAGCCTGGGTGGCTGGTGGCTCCATAGCTCCATACTTCCATAGCTCTAAGTCAGAGAGTTGGCGAAAATTGCACTAAGTGCGAAAGCCCATTCATTTACAACGGCGTGTCCGCCAGGCGGCGACATTTCCCCGTTACCGGTGGCTGCGCGGCGGGTGAGTGACAGAGCTTATCCGAGCGGCTGGAACTCTGCGCCGGCGTGGTCGAGCGTGAGGCCTCGGCCCTTTGGCTGCCTGGTACCTAAAACACTTCCATTGATCCAGCCACGGAGGGTGCTGGCTGGTGGCTCCATACCTCCATAGCTCCATAGCACCAGAGCTCCATAGCTCCATAGCACCAGAGCTCCATGGCTTCAGAGCTCCATAGCACCATAGCTCCATACCTCCAGAGCTCCAGGGCTCCATAGCTCCATACCTCCAGAGCTCCATACCTCCAGAGCTCCATACCTCCAGAGCTCCATAGCACCAGAGCTCCATGGCTTCAGAGCTCCATAGCACCATAGCTCCATACCTCCAGAGCTCCAGGGCTCCATAGCTCCATACCTCCAGAGCTCCATACCTCCAGAGCTCCATACCTCCAGAGCTCCATAGCACCAGAGCTCCATGGCTTCAGAGCTCCATAGCACCATAGCTCCATACCTCCAGAGCTCCAGGGCTCCATAGCTCCATACCTCCAGAGCTCCATACCTCCAGAGCTCCATACCTCCAGAGTTCCAGAGCTCCATAGCACCAGAGCTCCATGGCTTCAGAGCTCCATAGCTCCATACCTCCAGAGCTCCAGGGCTCCATAGCTCCATACCTCCAGAGCTCCATACCTCCAGAGCTCCAGAGCTCCATAGCACCAGAGCTCCATGGCTTCAGAGCTCCATAGCACCATAGCTCCATACCTCCAGAGCTCCAGGGCTCCATAGCTCCATACCTCCAGAGCTCCATACCTCCAGAGCTCCATACCTCCAGAGCTCCATAGCTCCATAGCACCAGAGCTCCATAGCTCCATAGCACCAGAGCTCCATAGCACCAGAGCTCCATAGCACCAGAGCTCCATAGCTCCATAGCACCAGAGCTCCATAGCTCCATAGCACCAGAGCTCCATAGCTCCATAGCACCAGAGCTCCATACTTCCAGAGCTCCATAGCTCCATAGCTCCATAGCACCAGAGCTCCATAGCTCCATAGCACCAGAGCTCCATAGCTCCATAGCACCAGAGCTCCATACTTCCATAGCTCCATAGCTCCATACCTCCAGAGCTCCATAGCTCCATAGCTCCATACCTCCAGAGCTCCATAGCTCCAGAGCTCCATAGCTCCATAGCTCCATAGCACCAGAGCTCCATAGCTCCATAGCACCAGAGCTCCATACTTCCATAGCTCCAGGGCTCCATAGCTCCAGGGCTCCATACCTCCAGAGCTCCATAGCTCCATACTTCCAGAGCTCCATAGCTCCATACTTCCATAGCTCCATACTTCCATACCTCCATAGCTCCATACTTCCATAGCACCAGAGCTCCATACTTCCATAGCACCAGAGCTCCATACCTCCAGAGCTCCAGAGCTCCAGCCTGGGTGGCTGGTGGCTCCATAGCTCCATACTTCCATAGCTCTAAGTCAGAGAGTTGGCGAAAATTGCACTAAGTGCGAAAGCCCATTCATTTACAACGGCGTGTCCACAAGGCGGCGACATTTCCCCGTTACCGGTGGCTGCGCGGCGGGTGAGTGACAGAGCTTATCCGAGCGGCTGGAACTCTGCGCCGGCGTGGTCGAGCGTGAGGCCTCGGCCCTTTGGCTGCCTGGTACCTAAAACACTTCCATTGATCCAGCCACGGAGGGTGCTGGCTGGTGGCTCCATACCTCCATAGCTCCATAGCACCAGAGCTCCATAGCTCCATAGCACCAGAGCTCCATGGCTTCAGAGCTCCATAGCACCATAGCTCCATACCTCCAGAGCTCCAGGGCTCCATAGCTCCATACCTCCAGAGCTCCATACCTCCAGAGCTCCATACCTCCAGAGCTCCATAGCACCAGAGCTCCATGGCTTCAGAGCTCCATAGCACCATAGCTCCATACCTCCAGAGCTCCAGGGCTCCATAGCTCCATACCTCCAGAGCTCCATACCTCCAGAGCTCCATACCTCCAGAGCTCCATAGCACCAGAGCTCCATGGCTTCAGAGCTCCATAGCACCATAGCTCCATACCTCCAGAGCTCCAGGGCTCCATAGCTCCATACCTCCAGAGCTCCATACCTCCAGAGCTCCATACCTCCAGAGCTCCATAGCACCAGAGCTCCATGGCTTCAGAGCTCCATAGCACCATAGCTCCATACCTCCAGAGCTCCAGGGCTCCATAGCTCCATACCTCCAGAGCTCCATACCTCCAGAGCTCCATACCTCCAGAGCTCCAGAGCTCCATAGCACCAGAGCTCCATGGCTTCAGAGCTCCATAGCACCATAGCTCCATACCTCCAGAGCTCCAGGGCTCCATAGCTCCATACCTCCAGAGCTCCATACCTCCAGAGCTCCAGAGCTCCATAGCACCAGAGCTCCATGGCTTCAGAGCTCCATAGCACCATAGCTCCATACCTCCAGAGCTCCAGGGATCCATAGCTCCATACCTCCAGAGCTCCATACCTCCAGAGCTCCAGAGCTCCATAGCACCAGAGCTCCATGGCTTCAGAGCTCCATAGCACCATAGCTCCATACCTCCAGAGCTCCAGGGCTCCAAAGCTCCATACCTCCAGAGCTCCATACCTCCAGAGCTCCATAGCTCCATAGCACCAGAGCTCCATAGCTCCATAGCACCAGAGCTCCATAGCACCAGAGCTCCATAGCACCAGAGCTCCATAGCTCCATAGCACCAGAGCTCCATAGCTCCATAGCACCAGAGCTCCATAGCTCCATAGCACCAGAGCTCCATACTTCCAGAGCTCCATAGCTCCATAGCTCCATAGCACCAGAGCTCCATAGCTCCATAGCACCAGAGCTCCATAGCTCCATAGCACCAGAGCTCCATACTTCCATAGCTCCATAGCTCCATACCTCCAGAGCTCCATAGCTCCATAGCTCCATACCTCCAGAGCTCCATAGCTCCAGAGCTCCATAGCTCCATAGCACCAGAGCTCCATAGCTCCATAGCACCAGAGCTCCATACTTCCATAGCTCCAGGGCTCCATAGCTCCAGGGCTCCATAGCTCCATACCTCCAGAGCTCCATAGCTCCATACTTCCAGAGCTCCATAGCTCCATAGCACCAGAGCTCCATAGCTCCATAGCACCAGAGCTCCATAGCTCCATAGCACCAGAGCTCCATAGCTCCATAGCACCAGAGCTCCATAGCTCCTTAGCTCCAGGGCTCCATAGCTCCATAGCTCCAGGGCTCCATAGCTCCATAGCTCCAGGGCTCCATAGCTCCATAGCTCCATACCTCCAGAGCTCCATACCTCCAGAGCTCCATACCTCCATAGCACCAGAGCTCCATAGCTCCAGGGCTCCAGGGCTCCATAGCTCCATACCTCCAGAGCTCCATAGCTCCATACTTCCAGAGCTCCATAGCTCCATAGCTCCATACTTCCATAGCTCCATAGCTCCATACTTCCATAGCACCAGAGCTCCATACTTCCAGAGCTCCATAGCTCCATAGCTCCATAGCACCAGAGCTCCATAGCTCCATAGCACCAGAGCTCCATAGCTCCATAGCACCAGAGCTCCATACTTCCATAGCTCCATAGCTCCATACCTCCAGAGCTCCATAGCTCCATAGCTCCATACCTCCAGAGCTCCATAGCTCCAGAGCTCCATAGCTCCATAGCTCCATAGCACCAGAGCTTCATAGCTCCATAGCACCAGAGCTCCATACTTCCATAGCTCCAGGGCTCCATAGCTCCAGGGCTCCATACCTCCAGAGCTCCATAGCTCCATACTTCCAGAGCTCCATAGCTCCATACTTCCATAGCTCCATACTTCCATACCTCCATAGCTCCATACTTCCATAGCACCAGAGCTCCATACTTCCATAGCACCAGAGCTCCATACCTCCAGAGCTCCAGAGCTCCAGCCTGGGTGGCTGGTGGCTCCATAGCTCCATACTTCCATAGCTCTAAGTCAGAGAGTTGGCGAAAATTGCACTAAGTGCGAAAGCCCATTCATTTACAACGGCGTGTCCGCCAGGCGGCGACATTTCCCCGTTACCGGTGGCTGCGCGGCGGGTGAGTGACAGAGCTTATCCGAGCGGCTGGAACTCTGCGCCGGCGTGGTCGAGCGTGAGGCCTCGGCCCTTTGGCTGCCTGGTACCTAAAACACTTCCATTGATCCAGCCACGGAGGGTGCTGGCTGGTGGCTCCATACCTCCATAGCTCCATAGCACCAGAGCTCCATAGCTCCATAGCACCAGAGCTCCATGGCTTCAGAGCTCCATAGCACCATAGCTCCATACCTCCAGAGCTCCAGGGCTCCATAGCTCCATACCTCCAGAGCTCCATACCTCCAGAGCTCCATACCTCCAGAGCTCCATAGCACCAGAGCTCCATGGCTTCAGAGCTCCATAGCACCATAGCTCCATACCTCCAGAGCTCCAGGGCTCCATAGCTCCATACCTCCAGAGCTCCATACCTCCAGAGCTCCATACCTCCAGAGCTCCATAGCACCAGAGCTCCATGGCTTCAGAGCTCCATAGCACCATAGCTCCATACCTCCAGAGCTCCAGGGCTCCATAGCTCCATACCTCCAGAGCTCCATACCTCCAGAGCTCCATACCTCCAGAGCTCCATAGCACCAGAGCTCCATGGCTTCAGAGCTCCATAGCACCATAGCTCCATACCTCCAGAGCTCCAGGGCTCCATAGCTCCATACCTCCAGAGCTCCATACCTCCAGAGCTCCATACCTCCAGAGCTCCAGAGCTCCATAGCACCAGAGCTCCATGGCTTAAGAGCTCCATAGCACCATAGCTCCATACCTCCAGAGCTCCAGGGCTCCATAGCTCCATACCTCCAGAGCTCCATACCTCCAGAGCTCCAGAGCTCCATAGCACCAGAGCTCCATGGCTTCAGAGCTCCATAGCACCATAGCTCCATACCTCCAGAGCTCCAGGGCTCCATAGCTCCATACCTCCAGAGCTCCATACCTCCAGAGCTCCATACCTCCAGAGCTCCAGAGCTCCATAGCACCAGAGCTCCATGGCTTCAGAGCTCCATAGCACCATAGCTCCATACCTCCAGAGCTCCAGGGCTCCATAGCTCCATACCTCCAGAGCTCCATACCTCCAGAGCTCCAGAGCTCCATAGCACCAGAGCTCCATGGCTTCAGAGCTCCATAGCACCATAGCTCCATACCTCCAGAGCTCCAGGGCTCCATAGCTCCATACCTCCAGAGCTCCATACCTCCAGAGCTCCAGAGCTCCATACCTCCATAGCTCCATAGCTCCATACTTCCATAGCTCCATAGCTCCAGAGCTCCATAGCTCCATACTTCCATAGCTCCATAGCTCCATACTTCCATAGCTCCATAGCTCCATAGCTCCAGGCACGGAGGGTGCTGGAGCTCCACACTTCCATAGGCACGGAGGGTGCTGGAGCTCCACACTTCCATAGGCACGGAGGGTGCTGGAGCTCCACACTTCCATAGGCAGGGAGGGTGCTGGAGCTCCACACTTCCATAGGCAGGGAGGGTGCTGGAGCTCCACACTTCCATAGGCACGGAGGGTGCTGGAGCTCCACACTTCCATAGCTCCAGGCACGGAGGGTGCTGGCACATCCACACTTCCAGCCACGGAGCATGCTGGCACTTCCACCTTGCTTGCTAAGTCGGCGTGATCTTGCCCAAAAAGTCCCTCCCGAGCTCCAGCTGGAAGTGTAAAAAGAACCGGGCTGGATAAAAAAAAGAACCGGGCTGGATAAAAAAAGAACCGGGCGACCCGTTAAAATTGCTTAGCCGAGGTCCTGGAAGCCTAACACGGCGTGATCTTGTGCAAAAAGCCGCTCCCGAGCTCCAGCTGGAAGTGTAAAAAGAACCGGGCTGGATAAAAAAAGAACCGGGCTGGATAAAAAAAAGAACCGGGCGGCCCGTTAAAATTGCTTAGCCGAGGTCCTGGAAGCCTAACACGGCGTGATCTTGTGCAAAAAGCCGCTCCCGAGCTCCAGCTGGAAGTGTAAAAAGAACCGGGCTGGATAAAAAAAAGAACCGGGCGGCCCGTTAAAATTGCTTAGCCGAGGTCCTGGAAGCCTAACACGGCGTGATCTTGTGCAAAAAGCCGCTCCCGAGCTCCAGCTGGAAGTGTAAAAAGAACCGGGCTGGATAAAAAAAAGAACCGGGCGGCCCGTTAAAATTGCTTAGCCGAGGTCCTGGAAGCCTAACACGGCGTGATCTTGTGCAAAAAGCCGCTCCCGAGCTCCAGCTGGAAGTGTAAAAAGAACCGGGCTGGATAAAAAAAAGAACCGGGCGGCCCGTTAAAATTGCTTAGCCGAGGTCCTGGAAGCCTAACCCGGCGTGATCTTGTGCAAATAGCCGCTGCCGAGCTCCAGCTGGAAGTGTGAAAAGAACCGGGCTGGATAAAAAAAAGAACCGGGCTGGATCAAAAAAGAACCGGGCGACCCGTTAAAATTGCTTAGCCGAGGTCCTGGAAGCCTAACACGGCGTGATCTTGTGCAAAAAGCCGCTCCCGAGCTCCAGCTGGAAGTGTAAAAAGAACCGGGCTGGATAAAAAAAGAACCGGGCTGGATAAAAAAAAGAACCGGGCGGCCCGTTAAAATTGCTTAGCCGAGGTCCTGGAAGCCTAACACGGCGTGATCTTGTGCAAAAAGCCGCTCCCGAGCTCCAGCTGGAAGTGTAAAAAGAACCGGGCTGGATAAAAAAAAGAACCGGGCGGCCCGTTAAAATTGCTTAGCCGAGGTCCTGGAAGCCTAACCCGGCGTGATCTTGTGCAAATAGCCGCTGCCGAGCTCCAGCTGGAAGTGTGAAAAGAACCGGGCTGGATAAAAAAAAGAACCGGGCTGGATCAAAAAAGAACCGGGCGACCCGTTAAAATTGCTTAGCCGAGGTCCTGGAAGCCTAACACGGCGTGATCTTGTGCAAAAAGCCGCTCCCGAGCTCCAGCTGGAAGTGTAAAAAGAACAGGGCTGGATAAAAAAAGAACCGGGCTGGATCAAAAAAAGAACCGGGCGACCCGTTAAAATTGCTTAGCCGAGGTCCTGGAAGCCTAACCCGGCGTGATCTTGTGCAAAAAGCCGCTCCCGAGCTCCAGCTGGAAGTGTAAAAAGAACCGGGCTGGATAAAAAAAAGAACCGGGCGGCCCGTTAAAATTGCTTAGCCGAGGTCCTGGAAGCCTAACCCGGCGTGATCTTGTGCAAATAGCCGCTGCCGAGCTCCAGCTGGAAGTGTGAAAAGAACCGGGCTGGATCAAAAAAAGAACCGGGCGACCCGTTAAAATTGCTTAGCCGAGGTCCTGGAAGCCTAACACGGCGTGATCTTGCCCGAAAGTCGGCCTCTATACTTCCATTTTAGGTACCAGGCGCTCATAGTGTGTTGGTCCCACTAGTCAGTGTACTGGTCCCACTCGCTAGTGTACTGGTCCCCCTAGTCAGTGTACTCATCCAGTTACCCCCCGTTTTCCAAAACACAATCGGCACGTATAAGGGGGGGACTCCTGAGAGAGATGAGGTATATGCCAGCGCAACACCAATCCGCTCCGCGCTGGTTCCCATGTCGGCTACGGATGAATAAAACCAGCCTGTCCCCCCTGGAGCTCACGAGACACGGAATTTTTTCTAAGTGCCAACGGCTCTTCCGAGCAAACGTGTCCGCTCCGGCTGGTTCCCCCGTCGGCCTCGAATGACGAAAAATGCCGGTCTCCGCCCGGAGCTCATGACAAACGAAAAATTTTCTAAGTGCCAACGGCACTTGCGAGCGAATGTGTCCGCTCGGCGCTGGTTCCCGGGTCGAACCCGGAAGACGAAAAACGCCGGTCTCCGCCCGGAGCTCATGACAAACGAAAAATTTTCTAAGTGCCAACGGCACTTGCGAGCGAATGTGTCCGCTCGGCGCTGGTTCCCGGGTCGAACCCGGAAGACGAAAAACGCCGGTCCTCGCCCGGAGCTCATGACAAACGAAAAATTTTCTAAGTGCCAACGGCACTTGCGAGCGAATGTGTCCGCTCGGCGCTGGTTCCCGGGTCGAACCCGGAAGACGAAAAACGCCGGTCTCCGCCCGGAGCTCATGACAAACGAAAAATTTTCCAAGTGCCAACGGCACTTGCGAGCGAATGTGTCCGCTCGGCGCTGGTTCCCGGGTCGAACCCGGAAGACGAAAAACGCCGGTCCTCGCCCGGAGCTCATGACAAACGAAAAATTTTCTAAGTGCCAACGGCACTTGCGAGCGAATGTGTCCGCTCGGCGCTGGTTCCCGGGTCGGACCCGGAAGACGAAAAACGCCGGTCTCCGCCCGGAGCTCATGACAAACGAAAAATTTTCTAAATGCCAACGGCACTTGCGAGCGAATGTGTCCGCTCGGCGCTGGTTCCCGGGTCGAACCCGGAAGACGAAAAACGCCGGTCCTCGCCCGGAGCTCATGACAAACGAAAAATTTTCTAAGTGCCAACGGCACTTGCGAGCGAATGTGTCCGCTCGGCGCTGGTTCCCGGGTCGGACCCGGAAGACGAAAAACGCCGGTCCTCGCCTGGAGGTCCCAGCAAAATCGGCGAAAAAACGACTAAGTGTCAACTTTCGAAAAAACGGCTAAGTGTCGACTTTCGAAAAAACGGCTAAGTGTCAACTTTCGAAAAAACGGCTAAGTGTCAACTTTCGAAAAAACGACTAAGTGTCGCCTCTCTGAAAAAACGGCAGAGTGCCCACGGCTCTGCGGGGTTTGTGAGTCCGCCCCGCGCCGGTTCGGCGGTCGGCCTCAAAAAGCGAAAAATCAGCCTCTCTCCCTGGAGCTCACCAAAAATTTGTCGAAATTTTTCTAAGTTCTCCTCGAGGTACCAGGGGGTGAGGTACCCGGGCTAAGATGCAGTACCTTTTTTGGTCTTCAGGTGCGCCAGAGTACAATGAAATGGTCCCAGTAGTCAGTGTACTCATCGACTTTCCCCCCGTTTTCCAAAGCACCTCGTTTACGAGTATGGAGGAGATGGTGCTGGTCTCCCCACGGCGTCGGACACGCCGTCCTCGACAGCACAAGGTCGGATAGAAGACCTGGAAAGAGCCGTGGCACGCGCTGGAGGTGGGCACTGTGGCGAAAAAACGACTAAGTGTCAACTTTCGAAAAAACGACTAAGTGTCAACTTTCGAAAAAACGGCTAAGTGTCAACTTTCGAAAAAACGACTAAGTGTCACCTCTCTGAAAAAATGGCAAAGTGTCGCCTCTCTGAAAATTTTCTAAGTGCCCACGGCTCTGCGGGCTCGTGCATCCGAGCCGCGCCGGTTCTGCAACCGGCCTAGAATGACGAAAAATAACGGTCTCCTCCTGGAGCTCACAGCCAATTGTGGCGAAAAAGTGGCAAAGTGCCCACGGCTCTGCGGGCTCGTGCATCCGACCCGCGCCGGTTCTGCAGCCGGCCTCGAATGACGAAAAATGACGGTCTCCTCCTGGAGCTCACAGCCAACTTGGCAAAAAGTTTCTAAGTGCCCACGGCCCTGCCGAGCTTTGGCGTCCGCCCAGCGCCGGTTCCGCAGTCGGCCTCGAATGACGAAAAATAACGGTCTCCTCCTGGAGCTCACAGCCAACTTGGCAAAAAGTTTCTAAGTGCCCACGGCCCTGCCGAGCTTTGGCGTCCGCCGAGCGCCGGTTCCGCAGTCGGCCTCGAATGACGAAAAATAACGGTCTCCTCCTGGAGCTCACAGCCAACTTGGCAAAAAGTTTCTAAGTGCCCACGGCCCTGCCGAGCTTTGGCGTCCGCCCAGCGCCGGTTCCGCAGTCGGCCTCGAATGACGAAAAATAACGGTCTCCTCCTGGAGCTCACAGCCAACTTGGCAAAAAGTTTCTAAGTGCCCACGGCCCTGCCGAGCTTTGGCGTCCGCCCAGCGCCGGTTCCGCAGTCGGCCTCGAATGACGAAAAATAACGGTCTCCTCCTGGAGCTCACAGCCAACTTGGCAAAAAGTTTCTAAGTGCCCACGGCCCTGCCGAGCTTTGGCGTCCGCCCAGCGCCGGTTCCGCAGTCGGCCTCGAATGACGAAAAATAACGGTCTCCTCCTGGAGCTCACAGCCAACTTGGCAAAAAGTTTCTAAGTGCCCACGGCCCTGCCGAGCTTTGGCGTCCGCCCAGCGCCGGTTCCGCAGTCGGCCTCGAATGACGAAAAATAACGGTCTCCTCCTGGAGCTCACAGCCAACTTGGCAAAAAGTTTCTAAGTGCCCACGGCCCTGCCGAGCTTTGGCGTCCGCCCAGCGCCGGTTCCGCAGTCGGCCTCGAATGACGAAAAATAACGGTCTCCTCCTGGAGCTCACAGCCAACTTGGCAAAAAGTTTCTAAGTGCCCACGGCCCTGCCGAGCTTTGGCGTCCGCCCAGCGCCGGTTCCGCAGTCGGCCTCGAATGACGAAAAATAACGGTCTCCTCCTGGAGCTCACAGCCAACTTGGCAAAAAGTTTCTAAGTGCCCACGGCCCTGCCGAGCTTTGGCGTCCGCCCAGCGCCGGTTCCGCAGTCGGCCTCGAATGACGAAAAATAACGGTCTCCTCCTGGAGCTCACAGCCAACTTGGCAAAAAGTTTCTAAGTGTCACATCTCTGAAAAAACGGCTGTCGACTTTCGAAAAAACGGCAAAGTGTCACATCTCTGAAAAAACGGCTAAGTGTCGACTTTCGAAAAAACGGCTAAGTGTCAACTTTCGAAAAAACGGCTAAGTGTCGCCTCTCTGAAAAAACGGCAAAGTGTCAACTTTCGAAAAAACGACAGAGTGTCGCCTCTCTGAAAAAACGACTAAGTGTCGACTCTGAGAAAATGGCAAAGTGCCCACGGCTCTGCGGGCTCGTGCATCCGACCCGCGCCGGTTCCCCAGCCGGCCTGAAATAAGGCAAAACCAGCCTCTCCGCCTGGAGCTCAGAGCCAACTTGGCGAATATTTTCTAAGTGCCCACGGCTCTGCGTGGCTACGGCGTCTGCCCAGCGCCGGTTCCTGGGTCGAACCCCGAGGACGAGGAATGCCGGTCTCCGCCTGGAGGTCCCAGCTTAATCGGCGAAAATTTTCTAAGTGCCCACGGCTCTGCCGGGCTCGTGCATCCGACCCGCGCCGGTTCCCCAGCCGGCCTGAAATAAGGCAAAACCAGCCTCTCCCCCTGGAGCTCAGAGCCAATTGTGGCGAAAAAACGACTAAGTGTCAACTTTCGAAAAAACGACTAAGTGTCAACTTTCCAAAAAAACGGCTAAGTGTCGACTTTCGAAAAAACGGCTAAGTGTCAACTTTCGAAAAAACGACTAAGTGTCGCCTCCGAAAAAACGACTAAGTGTCGCCTCTCTGAAAAAACGACTAAGTGCCCACGGCTCTGCGGGGCTTGTGAGTCCGCCCCGCGCCGGTTCGGCGGTCGGCCTCAAAAAGCGAAAAATCAGCCTCTCTCCCTGGAGCTCACCAAAAATTTGTCGAAATTTTTCTAAGTTCTCCTCGAGGTACCAGGGGGTGAGGTACCCGGGCTAAGATGCAGTACCTTTTTTGGTCTTCAGGTGCGCCAGAGTACAATGAAATGGTCCCAGTAGTCAGTGTACTCATCGACTTTCCCCCCGTTTTCCAAAGCACCTCGTTTACGAGTATGGAGGAGATGGTGCTGGTCTCCCCACGGCGTCGGACACGCCGTCCTCGACAGCACAAGGTCGGATAGAAGACCTGAAAAGCGCCGTGGCACGCGCTGGAGGTGTCACTGTGGCGAAAAAGTGACTAAGTGTCAACTTTCGAAAAAACGGCTAAGTGTCAACTTTCGAAAAAACGGCTAAGTGTCAACTTTCGAAAAAACGACAAAGTGTCACCTCTCTGAAAAAACGGCAAAGTGTCAACTTTTGAAAAAAACGACTAAGTGTCAACTTTCGAAAAAACGACTAAGTGTCACCTCTCTGAAAAAATGGCAAAGTGTCAACTGCGAATGTGGTGGTGCATGGAAGGAAGTGGAGGACGGCCGCCTCCTTAAACACAGGCCGAAGAGGAGCGTCAGGGCCGGCTCCTTAAACACGGACCGAGTGTCGCCCTTAACACAGACCAAGCGGAGGACGGCCGCCTCCCTAAATACAGGCCGAACCGGAGCGCGAGGGCCGCTCCTTAAACACGGACCGAGTGTCGCCCTTAACACAGACCAAGCGGAGGACGGCCGCCTCCCTAAATACAGGCCGAACCGGAGCGCGAGGGCCGCTCCTTAAACACGGACCGAGTGTCGCCCTTAACACAGACCAAGGGGAGGACGGCCGCCTCCTTAAACACAGGCCGGAGAGGAGCGTCAGGGCCAGGCTCCTTAAACACGGACCGAGTGTCGCCCTTAACACAGACCAAGCGGAGGACGGCCGCCTCCCTAAATACAGGCCGAACCGGAGCGCGAGGGCCAGGCTCCTTAAACACGGACCGAGTGTCGCCCTTAACACAGACCAAGGGGAGGACGGCCGCCTCCTTAAACACAGGCCGGAGAGGAGCGTCAGGGCCAGGCTCCTTAAACACGGACCGAGTGTCGCCCTTAACACAGACCAAGCGGAGGACGGCCGCCTCCCTAAATACAGGCCGAACCGGAGCGCGAGGGCCAGGCTCCTTAAACACGGACCGAGTGTCGCCCTTAACACAGACCAAGGGGAGGACGGCCGCCTACTTAAACACAGGCCGAACCGGAGCGCGAGTGTTGCTCCTTAAACACGGACCGAGTGGAGGACGGCCGCCTCCTTAAACACAGGCCGAACAAAATGACACAAAGTGTCAACTGCGAATGTTGTCCATCCAAGGAAGGAGCGTGATGCCCGGCCGGCTCCTTAAACACAGGCCGAGAGTCGCCCCGGACGGTCCGCCTCGCGGCGCCCGTCTGCTCGGATAAAATGACACAAAGTGTCAACTGCGAATGTTGTCCATCCAAGGAAGGAGCGTGATGCCCGGCCGGCTCCTTAAACACAGGCCGAGAGTCGCCCCGGACGGTCCGCCTCGCGGCGCCCGCCCGCTCGGATAAAATGACACAAAGTGTCAACTACGAATGTTGTCCATCCAAGGAAGGAGCGTGATGCCCGGCCGGCTCCTTAAACACAGGCCGAGAGTCGCCCCGGACGGTCCGCCTCGCGGCGCCCGTCTGCTCGGATAAAATGACACAAAGTGTCAACTGCGAATGTTGTCCATCCAAGGAAGGAGCGTGATGCCCGGCCGGCTCCTTAAACACAGGCCGAGAGTCACCCCGGACGGTCCGCCTCGCGGCGCCCGCCCGCTCGGATAAAATGACACAAAGTGTCAACTGCGAATGTTGTCCATCCAAGGAAGGAGCGTGATGCCCGGCCGGCTCCTTAAACAAAGGCCGAGAGTCGCCCCGGACGGTCCGCCTCGCGGCGCCCGCCCGCTCGGATAAAATGACACAAAGTGTCAACTACGAATGTTGTCCATCCAAGGAAGGAGCGTGATGCCCGGCCGGCTCCTTAAACACAGGCCGAGAGTCGCCCCGGACGGTCCGCCTCGCGGCGCCCGTCTGCTCGGATAAAATGACACAAAGTGTCAACTGCGAATGTTGTCCATCCAAGGAAGGAGCGTGATGCCCGGCCGGCTCCTTAAACACAGGCCGAGAGTCGCCCCGGACGGTCCGCCTCGCGGCGCCCGCCCGCTCGGATAAAATGACACAAAGTGTCAACTACGAATGTTGTCCATCCAAGGAAGGAGCGTGATGCCCGGCCGGCTCCTTAAACACAGGCCGAGAGTCGCCCCGGACGGTCCGCCTCGCGGCGCCCGTCCGCTCGGATAAAATGACACAAAGTGTCAACTGCGAATGTTGTCCATCCAAGGAAGGAGCGTGATGCCCGGCCGGCTCCTTAAACACAGGCCGAGAGTCGCCCCGGACGGTCCGCCTCGCGGCGCCCGCCCGCTCGGATAAAATGACACAAAGTGTCAACTATGAATGTTGTCCATCCAAGGAGGGAGCGTGAGGCCCGGCCGGCTCCGAAAACACAGGCCGAGAGTCGCCCCGGACGGTCCGCCTCGCGGCGCCCGTCTGCTCGGATAAAATGACACAAAGTGTCAACTGCGAATGTTGTCCATCCAAGGAAGGAGCGTGATGCCCGGCCGGCTCCTTAAACACAGGCCGAGAGTCGCCCCGGACGGTCCGCCTCGCGGCGCCCGCCCGCTCGGATAAAATGACACAAAGTGTCAACTACGAATGTTGTCCATCCAAGGAGGGAGCGTGAGGCCCGGCCGGCTCCGAAAACACAGGCCGAGAGTCGCCCCGGACGGTCCGCCTCGCGGCGCCCGTCTGCTCGGATAAAATGACACAAAGTGTCAACTGCGAATGTTGTCCATCCAAGGAAGGAGCGTGATGCCCGGCCGGCTCCTTAAACACAGGCCGAGAGTCGCCCCGGACGGTCCGCCTCGCGGCGCCCGCCCGCTCGGATAAAATGACACAAAGTGTCAACTACGAATGTTGTCCATCCAAGGAAGGAGCGTGATGCCCGGCCGGCTCCTTAAACAAAGGCCGAGAGTCGCCCCGGACGGTCCGCCTCTCGAGGCGCCCGCCCGCTCGGATAAAATGAAACAAAGTGTCAACTACGAATGTTGGCGCTCCCCGCGCCGCCCCGCAGGCCCCGGCGCGACCGTACTGCGGCGAGACCGAGACGACCCGGAAAAAGCATCCATCCCACCTAGCCACGATCCACGGAGGCCGAGCGAGCGGCTGAGTGTCGGGCGCCGCGCGTGCGAGCGTCCGCCGGCCGCGCCGGTCCTTCTGCGAATGACGTTTCTCAAACCCTCCGGCTTGATAGCGGCGGCACCACGGGAAGCCGTCCACACACACCGTCCGACCTCTATCCGAAAAGCCTTCCCGACCAACCGCGGTCGCGGGGGCGTCTGTCGCTCCGCATCGGGGGGGCGTATGGCTTCCGCGCTACGCGCTGCGGGCTCGGGGGGGCCGCAACGGCTGAGTCTGACTCGGCCGGGGCGCAGCTTCCCTCCCGGCAGTCAGCAATAGTGCCGATCGCGCCTGCCACCAGCCCCCTCCCCGACGGGTTCGTCGGCGCCGGCTGGCCACCGTCCGCCTTCGTTCCCCGAGGGTTCCCAACCAGCGCCGATCCAACTCCGCATCCTGGCCGCACGCAGTGCGTGCCTCGCGCGGGTAAGTCGCCGGCGCAGCGCCGCAGCTCCCGACCCCCGCGTACGGGAATAGTTGAGGGCCTCAGCAGGCCGCACCGACCGAGTCCGACTCGGGCCGGGGCGCAGATTCCCGCCTGGGTGACCGAACGTTCTCTGCTCGGGCCGGAGGGCCGACGCCCGTCCCCCCCCGTCGTCCCCCACGGACCGCCTCCGAGGCCACTTCGCACGGCTCATCCTCGGCCCCCTACCAATGCTTAATCGATGGGGCCGCCCGGCCGGATTCGCGCCCCCCTGTCCACCGCCAGTCTCCCCAGACTAACCCGAGTTACCGCCCAGCTCGCCTAACCTTGCACTCGCTCTGCCAAACGGTCGTGTAGTCGGCGGGCCGTCCTACGGGTCGCCCTCCGGCCCCAAACGCGCGGCGGGATAGCGGCAAGGCGGCGGCGGCGGCGGCGGCCAGCGGCGTCGGGGCGCTCGCACCGGAGAAGAGGCGTCTTACGAGGCCGGGCGCAGCTCCCTCTCGTTTACTTGCTGAGTAGCGGCGCTCGAAGGTTCCGCGGCGAGCGCGGCTCAACCCACCGAACGTCCCCCTGCAGCGGGCTCCATCGAAGGGCCGTCCCGCCGGATTCGCACCACCCTGTCCACCGCAAAGTCGTCCAACCGACTGCACGAGTTACCGCCCGGTTCGCCTAACCTTGCATCGCCCCGCCAAACGAGCGAGTTGCCGGCCGTCCTACGGGTCGCGCACCGGCCCCACACGTGCGGAGGGCTAGCGGCAAGGCGGCGGCGGCGGTCAGCGGCGTCGGGGTCAAACTCAGCACCGGACAGGGGGTGTCTTACGAGGCCGGGCGCAGCTCCTCTCGTTTAGGGGTCCGCGAGGGTCGCGTTCGAGGTTCCGCGTCCTCGGCTTCGGCTGCGCCGGGTCCAGCCCGATCCATCTCACCCCGCGGCAGCCTCAGACCACCTAGAGCCCCCGCGAACCGCGGCCGGCGTCCGGAAAACAGTCGCGCGAGCCCCCGCTCCGGCGGGCCGGCGAGCGAGAGGCGCTACCCAGCCACCCTCTCTCCTACCTGGTTGATCCTGCCAGTAGCATATGCTTGTCTCAAAGATTAAGCCATGCAAGTCTAAGTGCACACGGCCCGTACAGCGAAACTGCGAATGGCTCATTAAATCAGTTATGGTTCCTTTGATCGCTCCTCAGTTACTTGGATAACTGTGGCAATTCTAGAGCTAATACATGCAAACGGGCGCCGACCTCCGGGGACGCGCGCATTTATCAGACCCAAAACCCACGCGGTGCCCGGGCGCGCGGGCCCAGGGGTCGCGCCGGCGTTCACGCGCCGCGCCGCGGCCCTCCGCGCGTCCGGCCCGGCCTCCCTTGGTGATCCTCGATAACTTCCAGCCGATCGCCGGCCCTCCGCGGCGGCGACGTCTCATTCGAATGTCTGCCCTATCACCTCCGACAGGGAGGCAGCCTATCAGGTCTAAATGACTTGCATACGACCTGATTCTGGGTCAGGGTCTCGTAAGTAGCAGAGCAGCTACATCGCTGCGATCTATTGAGAGTCAGCCCTCGATCCAACCTTTTGTCGGCCGGTGTCACCTCCGGGGGCCGGTCGGCATCCCCCCTCCGGGGTGGGCCGCTACCAGGGGCGTCATCGGACTTTGAAGAAATTACGCCGCGGCGGAAGACAGCGGGCGCGCCCGGGGATGAGGCAGCATCCCTGGGCCGCGGAGGGGAGGAGGCAGCCTCCCCGGGGCGGAACTTAGTCTCCGTAGAATGACGGCGGGCGTGCGTAAAGGGCGCGTCCGGGGATGAGGCAGCATCCCCGGGCCGCGGAGGGGAGGAGGCAGCCTCCCCGGGGCGGAACTTAGTCTCCGTAGAATGACGGCGGGCGTGCGTAAAGGGCGCGCCCGGGGATAGCCCATTCATTTACAACGGCGTGTCCGCCAGGCGGCGACATTTCCCCGTTACCGGTGGCTGCGCGGCGGGTGAGTGACAGAGCTTATCCGAGCGGCTGGAACTCTGCGCCGGCGTGGTCGAGCGTGAGGCCTCGGCCCTTTGGCTGCCTGGTACCTAAACACTTCCATTGATCCAGCCACGGAGGGTGCTGGCTGGTGGCTCCATACCTCCAGAGCTCCATACTTCCATAGCTGCAGAGCTCCATAGCTCCATACCTCCATACCTCCAGAGCTCCATACTTCCATAGCTCTATACTTCCATAGCTCCATAGCACCAGAGCTCCATACCTCCAGAGCTCCATAGCACCAGAGCTCCATAGCTCCATAGCACCAGAGCTCCATAGCTCCATAGCACCAGAGCTCCATACCTCCAGAGCTCCAGAGCTCCATAGCACCAGAGCTCCATAGCTCCATAGCACCAGAGCTCCATAGCTCCATAGCACCAGAGCTCCATAGCTCCATAGCTCCATAGCACCAGAGCTCCATAGCTCCATAGCACCAGAGCTCCATAGCTCCATAGCACCAGAGCTCCATACTTCCATAGCTCCAGGGCTCCATAGCTCCAGGGCTCCATAGCTCCATACCTCCATAGCTCCATAGCTCCATACTTCCAGAGCTCCATAGCTCCATACTTCCATAGCTCCATAGCTCCATACTTCCATAGCATCAGAGCTCCATACTTCCATAGCACCAGAGCTCCAGAGCTCCAGAGCTCCAGCCTGGGTGGCTGGTGGCTCCATAGCTCCATACTTCCATAGCTCTAAGTCAGAGAGTTGGCGAAAATTGCACTAAGTGCGAAAGCCCATTCATTTACAACGGCGTGTCCACAAGGCGGCGACATTTCCCCGTTACCGGTGGCTGCGCGGCGGGTGAGTGACAGAGCTTATCCGAGCGGCTGGAACTCTGCGCCGGCGTGGTCGAGCGTGAGGCCTCGGCCCTTTGGCTGCCTGGTACCTAAAACACTTCCATTGATCCAGCCACGGAGGGTGCTGGCTGGTGGCTCCATACCTCCATAGCTCCATAGCACCAGAGCTCCATAGCTCCATAGCACCAGAGCTCCATGGCTTCAGAGCTCCATAGCACCATAGCTCCATACCTCCAGAGCTCCAGGGCTCCATAGCTCCATACCTCCAGAGCTCCATACCTCCAGAGCTCCATACCTCCAGAGCTCCATAGCACCAGAGCTCCATGGCTTCAGAGCTCCATAGCACCATAGCTCCATACCTCCAGAGCTCCAGGGCTCCATAGCTCCATACCTCCAGAGCTCCATACCTCCAGAGCTCCATACCTCCAGAGCTCCATAGCACCAGAGCTCCATGGCTTCAGAGCTCCATAGCACCATAGCTCCATACCTCCAGAGCTCCAGGGCTCCATAGCTCCATACCTCCAGAGCTCCATACCTCCAGAGCTCCATACCTCCAGAGCTCCAGAGCTCCATAGCACCAGAGCTCCATGGCTTCAGAGCTCCATAGCACCATAGCTCCATACCTCCAGAGCTCCAGGGCTCCATAGCTCCATACCTCCAGAGCTCCATACCTCCAGAGCTCCAGAGCTCCATAGCACCAGAGCTCCATGGCTTCAGAGCTCCATAGCACCATAGCTCCATACCTCCAGAGCTCCAGGGCTCCATAGCTCCATACCTCCAGAGCTCCATACCTCCAGAGCTCCATACCTCCAGAGCTCCAAAGCTCCATAGCACCAGAGCTCCATAGCTCCATAGCACCAGAGCTCCATAGCACCAGAGCTCCATAGCACCAGAGCTCCATAGCTCCATAGCACCAGAGCTCCATAGCTCCATAGCACCAGAGCTCCATAGCTCCATAGCACCAGAGCTCCATACTTCCAGAGCTCCATAGCTCCATAGCTCCATAGCACCAGAGCTCCATAGCTCCATAGCACCAGAGCTCCATGGCTTCAGAGCTCCATAGCACCATAGCTCCATACCTCCAGAGCTCCAGGGCTCCATAGCTCCATACCTCCAGAGCTCCATACCTCCAGAGCTCCATACCTCCAGAGCTCCATAGCACCAGAGCTCCATAGCTCCATAGCACCAGAGCTCCATAGCACCAGAGCTCCATAGCACCAGAGCTCCATAGCTCCATAGCACCAGAGCTCCATAGCTATATAGCACCAGAGCTCCATACTTCCAGAGCTCCATAGCTCCATAGCTCCATAGCACCAGAGCTCCATAGCTCCATAGCACCAGAGCTCCATAGCTCCATAGCACCAGAGCTCCATACTTCCATAGCTCCATAGCTCCATACCTCCAGAGCTCCATAGCTCCATAGCTCCATACCTCCAGAGCTCCATAGCTCCAGAGCTCCATAGCTCCATAGCTCCATAGCACCAGAGCTCCATAGCTCCATAGCACCAAAGCTCCATACTTCCATAGCTCCAGGGCTCCATAGCTCCAGGGCTCCATACCTCCAGAGCTCCATAGCTCCATACTTCCAGAGCTCCATAGCTCCATACTTCCATAGCTCCATACTTCCATACCTCCATAGCTCCATACTTCCATAGCACCAGAGCTCCATACTTCCATAGCACCAGAGCTCCATACCTCCAGAGCTCCAGAGCTCCAGCCTGGGTGGCTGGTGGCTCCATAGCTCCATACTTCCATAGCTCTAAGTCAGAGAGTTGGCGAAAATTGCACTAAGTGCGAAAGCCCATTCATTTACAACGGCGTGTCCACAAGGCGGCGACATTTCCCCGTTACCGGTGGCTGCGCGGCGGGTGAGTGACAGAGCTTATCCGAGCGGCTGGAACTCTGCGCCGGCGTGGTCGAGCGTGAGGCCTCGGCCCTTTGGCTGCCTGGTACCTAAAACACTTCCATTGATCCAGCCACGGAGGGTGCTGGCTGGTGGCTCCATACCTCCATAGCTCCATAGCACCAGAGCTCCATAGCTCCATAGCACCAGAGCTCCATGGCTTCAGAGCTCCATAGCACCATAGCTCCATACCTCCAGAGCTCCATGGCTCCATAGCTCCATACCTCCAGAGCTCCATACCTCCAGAGCTCCATACCTCCAGAGCTCCATAGCACCAGAGCTCCATGGCTTCAGAGCTCCATAGCACCATAGCTCCATACCTTCAGAGCTCCAGGGCTCCATAGCTCCATACCTCCAGAGCTCCATACCTCCAGAGCTCCATACCTCCAGAGCTCCATAGCACCAGAGCTCCATGGCTTCAGAGCTCCATAGCACCATAGCTCCATACCTCCAGAGCTCCAGGGCTCCATAGCTCCATACCTCCAGAGCTCCATACCTCCAGAGCTCCATACCTCCAGAGCTCCATAGCACCAGAGCTCCATGGCTTCAGAGCTCCATAGCACCATAGCTCCATACCTCCAGAGCTCCAGGGCTCCATAGCTCCATACCTCCAGAGCTCCATACCTCCAGAGCTCCATACCTCCAGAGCTCCAGAGCTCCATAGCACCAGAGCTCCATGGCTTCAGAGCTCCATAGCACCATAGCTCCATACCTCCAGAGCTCCAGGGCTCCATAGCTCCATACCTCCAGAGCTCCATACCTCCAGAGCTCCAGAGCTCCATAGCACCAGAGCTCCATGGCTTCAGAGCTCCATAGCACCATAGTTCCATACCTCCAGAGCTCCAGGGCTCCATAGCTCCATACCTCCAGAGCTCCAGAGCTCCATAGCACCAGAGCTCCATGGCTTCAGAGCTCCATAGCACCATAGCTCCATACCTCCAGAGCTCCAGGGCTCCAAAGCTCCATACCTCCAGAGCTCCATACCTCCAGAGCTCCATACCTCCAGAGCTCCATAGCTCCATAGCACCAGAGCTCCATAGCTCCATAGCACCAGAGCTCCATAGCACCAGAGCTCCATAGCACCAGAGCTCCATAGCTCCATAGCACCAGAGCTCCATAGCTCCATAGCACCAGAGCTCCATAGCTCCATAGCACCAGAGCTCCATACTTCCAGAGCTCCATAGCTCCATAGCTCCATAGCACCAGAGCTCCATAGCTTCATAGCACCAGAGCTCCATAGCTCCATAGCACCAGAGCTCCATACTTCCATAGCTCCATAGCTCCATACCTCCAGAGCTCCATAGCTCCATAGCTCCATACCTCCAGAGCTCCATAGCTCCAGAGCTCCATAGCTCCATAGCACCAGAGCTCCATAGCTCCATAGCACCAGAGCTCCATACTTCCATAGCTCCAGGGCTCCATAGCTCCAGGGCTCCATAGCTCCATACCTCCAGAGCTCCATAGCTCCATACTTCCAGAGCTCCATAGCTCCATAGCACCAGAGCTCCATAGCTCCATAGCACCAGAGCTCCATAGCTCCATAGCACCAGAGCTCCATAGCTCCATAGCACCAGAGCTCCATAGCTCCATAGCTCCAGGGCTCCATAGCTCCATAGCTCCAGGGCTCCATAGCTCCATAGCTCCAGGGCTCCATAGCTCCATAGCTCCATACCTCCAGAGCTCCATACCTCCAGAGCTCCATACCTCCATAGCACCAGAGCTCCATAGCTCCAGGGCTCCAGGGCTCCATAGCTCCATACCTCCAGAGCTCCATAGCTCCATACTTCCAGAGCTCCATAGCTCCATAGCTCCATACTTCCATAGCTCCATAGCTCCATACTTCCATAGCACCTGAGCTCCATACCTCCAGAGCTCCATAGCTCCAGCCTGGGTGGCTGGTGGCTCCATAGCTCCATACTTCCATAGCTCTAAGTCAGAGAGTTGGCGAAAATTGCACTAAGTGCGAAAGCCCATTCATTTACAACGGCGTGTCCGCCAGGCGGCGACATTTCCCCGTTACCGGTGGCTGCGCGGCGGGTGAGTGACAGAGCTTATCCGAGCGGCTGGAACTCTGCGCCGGCGTGGTCGAGCGTGAGGCCTCGGCCCTTTGGCTGCCTGGTACCTAAAACACTTCCATTGATCCAGCCACGGAGGGTGCTGGCTGGTGGCTCCATACCTCCATAGCTCCATAGCACCAGAGCTCCATAGCTCCATAGCACCAGAGCTCCATGGCTTCAGAGCTCCATAGCACCATAGCTCCATACCTCCAGAGCTCCAGGGCTCCATAGCTCCATACCTCCAGAGCTCCATACCTCCAGAGCTCCATACCTCCAGAGCTCCATAGCACCAGAGCTCCATGGCTTCAGAGCTCCATAGCACCATAGCTCCATACCTCCAGAGCTCCAGGGCTCCATAGCTCCATACCTCCAGAGCTCCATACCTCCAGAGCTCCATACCTCCAGAGCTCCATAGCACCAGAGCTCCATGGCTTCAGAGCTCCATAGCACCATAGCTCCATACCTCCAGAGCTCCAGGGCTCCATAGCTCCATACCTCCAGAGCTCCATACCTCCAGAGCTCCATACCTCCAGAGCTCCAGAGCTCCATAGCACCAGAGCTCCATGGCTTCAGAGCTCCATAGCACCATAGCTCCATACCTCCAGAGCTCCAGGGCTCCATAGCTCCATACCTCCAGAGCTCCATACCTCCAGAGCTCCAGAGCTCCATAGCACCAGAGCTCCGTGGCTTCAGAGCTCCATAGCACCATAGCTCCATACCTCCAGAGCTCCAGGGCTCCATAGCTCCATACCTCCAGAGCTCCATACCTCCAGAGCTCCATACCTCCAGAGCTCCATAGCTCCATAGCACCAGAGCTCCATAGCTCCATAGCACCAGAGCTCCATAGCACCAGAGCTCCATACCTCCAGAGCTCCAGAGCTCCATAGCACCAGAGCTCCATGGCTTCAGAGCTCCATAGCACCATAGCTCCATACCTCCAGAGCTCCAGGGCTCCATAGCTCCATACCTCCAGAGCTCCATACCTCCAGAGCTCCAGAGCTCACTAGCACCAGAGCTCCGTGGCTTCAGAGCTCCATAGCACCATAGCTCCATACCTCCAGAGCTCCAGGGCTCCATAGCTCCATACCTCCAGAGCTCCATACCTCCAGAGCTCCATACCTCCAGAGCTCCATAGCTCCATAGCACCAGAGCTCCATAGCTCCATAGCACCAGAGCTCCATAGCACCAGAGCTCCATAGCACCAGAGCTCCATAGCTCCATAGCACCAGAGCTCCATACTTCCATAGCTCCATAGCTCCATACCTCCAGAGCTCCATAGCTCCATAGCTCCATACCTCCAGAGCTCCATAGCTCCAGAGCTCCATAGCTCCATAGCACCAGAGCTCCATAGCTCCATAGCACCAGAGCTCCATACTTCCATAGCTCCAGGGCTCCATAGCTCCAGGGCTCCATAGCTCCATACCTCCAGAGCTCCATAGCTCCATACTTCCAGAGCTCCATAGCTCCATAGCACCAGAGCTCCATAGCTCCATAGCACCAGAGCTCCATAGCTCCATAGCACCAGAGCTCCATAGCTCCATAGCACCAGAGCTCCATAGCTCCATAGCTCCAGGGCTCCATAGCTCCATAGCTCCAGGGCTCCATAGCTCCATAGCTCCAGGGCTCCATAGCTCCATAGCTCCATACCTCCAGAGCTCCATACCTCCAGAGCTCCATACCTCCATAGCACCAGAGCTCCATAGCTCCAGGGCTCCAGGGCTCCATAGCTCCATACCTCCAGAGCTCCATAGCTCCATACTTCCAGAGCTCCATAGCTCCATAGCTCCATACTTCCATAGCTCCATAGCTCCATACTTCCATAGCACCTGAGCTCCATACCTCCAGAGCTCCATAGCTCCAGCCTGGGTGGCTGGTGGCTCCATAGCTCCATACTTCCATAGCTCTAAGTCAGAGAGTTGGCGAAAATTGCACTAAGTGCGAAAGCCCATTCATTTACAACGGCGTGTCCGCCAGGCGGCGACATTTCCCCGTTACCGGTGGCTGCGCGGCGGGTGAGTGACAGAGCTTATCCGAGCGGCTGGAACTCTGCGCCGGCGTGGTCGAGCGTGAGGCCTCGGCCCTTTGGCTGCCTGGTACCTAAAACACTTCCATTGATCCAGCCACGGAGGGTGCTGGCTGGTGGCTCCATACCTCCATAGCTCCATAGCACCAGAGCTCCATAGCTCCATAGCACCAGAGCTCCATGGCTTCAGAGCTCCATAGCACCATAGCTCCATACCTCCAGAGCTCCAGGGCTCCATAGCTCCATACCTCCAGAGCTCCATACCTCCAGAGCTCCATACCTCCAGAGCTCCATAGCACCAGAGCTCCATGGCTTCAGAGCTCCATAGCACCATAGCTCCATACCTCCAGAGCTCCAGGGCTCCATAGCTCCATACCTCCAGAGCTCCATACCTCCAGAGCTCCATACCTCCAGAGCTCCATAGCACCAGAGCTCCATGGCTTCAGAGCTCCATAGCACCATAGCTCCATACCTCCAGAGCTCCAGGGCTCCATAGCTCCATACCTCCAGAGCTCCATACCTCCAGAGCTCCATACCTCCAGAGCTCCAGAGCTCCATAGCACCAGAGCTCCATGGCTTCAGAGCTCCATAGCACCATAGCTCCATACCTCCAGAGCTCCAGGGCTCCATAGCTCCATACCTCCAGAGCTCCATACCTCCAGAGCTCCAGAGCTCCATAGCACCAGAGCTCCATGGCTTCAGAGCTCCATAGCACCATAGCTCCATACCTCCAGAGCTCCAGGGCTCCATAGCTCCATACCTCCAGAGCTCCATACCTCCAGAGCTCCATACCTCCAGAGCTCCAGAGCTCCATAGCACCAGAGCTCCATGGCTTCAGAGCTCCATAGCTCCATACCTCCAGAGCTCCATAGCACCAGAGCTCCATAGCTCCATAGCACCAGAGCTCCATAGCTCCATAGCACCAGAGCTCCATAGCTCCATAGCACCAGAGCTCCATACTTCCAGAGCTCCATAGCTCCATAGCTCCATAGCACCAGAGCTCCAGAGCTCCATAGCACGAGAGCTCCATGGCTTCAGAGCTCCATAGCACCATAGCTCCATACCTCCAGAGCTCCAGGGCTCCATAGCTCCATACCTCCAGAGCTCCATACCTCCAGAGCTCCATAGCTCCATAGCACCAGAGCTCCATAGCTCCATAGCACCAGAGCTCCATAGCACCAGAGCTCCATAGCACCAGAGCTCCATAGCTCCATAGCACCAGAGCTCCATAGCTCCATAGCACCAGAGCTCCATACTTCCAGAGCTCCATAGCTCCATAGCTCCATAGCACCAGAGCTCCATAGCTCCATAGCACCAGAGCTCCATAGCTCCATAGCACCAGAGCTCCATACTTCCATAGCTCCATAGCTCCATACCTCCAGAGCTCCATAGCTCCATAGCTCCATACCTCCAGAGCTCCATAGCTCCAGAGCTCCATAGCTCCATAGCTCCATAGCACCAGAGCTCCATAGCTCCATAGCACCAGAGCTCCATACTTCCATAGCTCCAGGGCTCCATAGCTCCAGGGCTCCATACCTCCAGAGCTCCATAGCTCCATACTTCCAGAGCTCCATAGCTCCATACTTCCATAGCTCCATACTTCCATACCTCCATAGCTCCATACTTCCATAGCACCAGAGCTCCATACTTCCATAGCACCAGAGCTCCATACCTCCAGAGCTCCAGAGCTCCAGCCTGGGTGGCTGGTGGCTCCATAGCTCCATACTTCCATAGCTCTAAGTCAGAGAGTTGGCGAAAATTGCACTAAGTGCGAAAGCCCATTCATTTACAACGGCGTGTCCACAAGGCGGCGACATTTCCCCGTTACCGGTGGCTGCGCGGCGGGTGAGTGACAGAGCTTATCCGAGCGGCTGGAACTCTGCGCCGGCGTGGTCGAGCGTGAGGCCTCGGCCCTTTGGCTGCCTGGTACCTAAAACACTTCCATTGATCCAGCCACGGAGGGTGCTGGCTGGTGGCTCCATACCTCCATAGCTCCATAGCACCAGAGCTCCATAGCTCCATAGCACCAGAGCTCCATGGCTTCAGAGCTCCATAGCACCATAGCTCCATACCTCCAGAGCTCCAGGGCTCCATAGCTCCATACCTCCAGAGCTCCATACCTCCAGAGCTCCATACCTCCAGAGCTCCATAGCACCAGAGCTCCATGGCTTCAGAGCTCCATAGCACCATAGCTCCATACCTCCAGAGCTCCAGGGCTCCATAGCTCCATACCTCCAGAGCTCCATACCTCCAGAGCTCCATACCTCCAGAGCTCCATAGCACCAGAGCTCCATGGCTTCAGAGCTCCATAGCACCATAGCTCCATACCTCCAGAGCTCCAGGGCTCCATAGCTCCATACCTCCAGAGCTCCATACCTCCAGAGCTCCATACCTCCAGAGCTCCAGAGCTCCATAGCACCAGAGCTCCATGGCTTCAGAGCTCCATAGCACCATAGCTCCATACCTCCAGAGCTCCAGGGCTCCATAGCTCCATACCTCCAGAGCTCCATACCTCCAGAGCTCCAGAGCTCCATAGCACCAGAGCTCCATGGCTTCAGAGCTCCATAGCACCATAGCTCCATACCTCCAGAGCTCCAGGGCTCCATAGCTCCATACCTCCAGAGCTCCATACCTCCAGAGCTCCATACCTCCAGAGCTCCAAAGCTCCATAGCACCAGAGCTCCATAGCTCCATAGCACCAGAGCTCCATAGCACCAGAGCTCCATAGCACCATAGCACCAGAGCTCCATAGCTCCATAGCACCAGAGCTCCATAGCTCCATAGCACCAGAGCTCCATACTTCCATAGCTCCATAGCTCCATAGCTCCATAGCACCAGAGCTCCATAGCTCCATAGCACCAGAGCTCCATGGCTTCAGAGCTCCATAGCACCATAGCTCCATACCTCCAGAGCTCCAGGGCTCCATAGCTCCATACCTCCAGAGCTCCATACCTCCAGAGCTCCATACCTCCAGAGCTCCATAGCACCAGAGCTCCATGGCTTCAGAGCTCCATAGCACCATAGCTCCATACCTCCAGAGCTCCAGGGCTCCATAGCTCCATACCTCCAGAGCTCCATACCTCCAGAGCTCCATACCTCCAGAGCTCCATAGCACCAGAGCTCCATGGCTTCAGAGCTCCATAGCACCATAGCTCCATACCTCCAGAGCTCCAGGGCTCCATAGCTCCATACCTCCAGAGCTCCATACCTCCAGAGCTCCATACCTCCAGAGCTCCATAGCACCAGAGCTCCATGGCTTCAGAGCTCCATAGCACCATAGCTCCATACCTCCAGAGCTCCAGGGCTCCATAGCTCCATACCTCCAGAGCTCCATACCTCCAGAGCTCCAGAGCTCCATAGCACCAGAGCTCCATGGCTTCAGAGCTCCATAGCACCATAGCTCCATACCTCCAGAGCTCCAGGGCTCCATAGCTCCATACCTCCAGAGCTCCATACCTCCAGAGCTCCAGAGCTCCATAGCACCAGAGCTCCATGGCTTCAGAGCTCCATAGCACCATAGCTCCATACCTCCAGAGCTCAAGGGCTCCATAGCTCCATACCTCCAGAGCTCCATACCTCCAGAGCTCCAGAGCTCCATAGCACCAGAGCTCCATGGCTTCAGAGCTCCATAGCACCATAGCTCCATACCTCCAGAGCTCCAGGGCTCCAAAGCTCCATACCTCCAGAGCTCCATACCTCCAGAGCTCCATACCTCCAGAGCTCCATAGCTCCATAGCACCAGAGCTCCATAGCTCCATAGCACCAGAGCTCCATAGCACCAGAGCTCCATAGCTCCATAGCACCAGAGCTCCATAGCTCCATAGCACCAGAGCTCCATAGCTCCATAGCACCAGAGCTCCATACTTCCATAGCTCCATAGCTCCATAGCTCCATAGCACCAGAGCTCCATAGCTCCATAGCACCAGAGCTCCATAGCTCCATAGCACCAGAGCTCCATACTTCCATAGCTCCATAGCTCCATACCTCCAGAGCTCCATAGCTCCATAGCTCCATACCTCCAGAGCTCCATAGCTCCAGAGCTCCATAGCTCCATAGCACCAGAGCTCCATAGCTCCATAGCACCAGAGCTCCATACTTCCATAGCTCCAGGGCTCCATAGCTCCAGGGCTCCATAGCTCCATACCTCCAGAGCTCCATAGCTCCATACTTCCAGAGCTCCATAGCTCCATAGCACCAGAGCTCCATAGCTCCATAGCACCAGAGCTCCATAGCTCCATAGCACCAGAGCTCCATAGCTCCATAGCACCAGAGCTCCATAGCTCCATAGCTCCAGGGCTCCATAGCTCCATAGCTCCAGGGCTCCATAGCTCCATAGCTCCAGGGCTCCATAGCTCCATAGCTCCATACCTCCAGAGCTCCATACCTCCAGAGCTCCATACCTCCATAGCACCAGAGCTCCATAGCTCCAGGGCTCCAGGGCTCCATAGCTCCATACCTCCAGAGCTCCATAGCTCCATACTTCCAGAGCTCCATAGCTCCATAGCTCCACACTTCCATAGCTCCATAGCTCCATACTTCCATAGCACCTGAGCTCCATACCTCCAGAGCTCCATAGCTCCAGCCTGGGTGGCTGGTGGCTCCATAGCTCCATACTTCCATAGCTCTAAATCAGAGAGTTGGCGAAAATTGCACTAAGTGCGAAAGCCCATTCATTTACAACGGCGTGTCCGCCAGGCGGCGACATTTCCCCGTTACCGGTGGCTGCGCGGCGGGTGAGTGACAGAGCTTATCCGAGCGGCTGGAACTCTGCGCCGGCGTGGTCGAGCGTGAGGCCTCGGCCCTTTGGCTGCCTGGTACCTAAAACACTTCCATTGATCCAGCCACGGAGGGTGCTGGCTGGTGGCTCCATACCTCCATAGCTCCATAGCACCAGAGCTCCATAGCTCCATAGCACCAGAGCTCCATGGCTTCAGAGCTCCATAGCACCATAGCTCCATACCTCCAGAGCTCCAGGGCTCCATAGCTGCATACCTCCAGAGCTCCATACCTCCAGAGCTCCATACCTCCAGAGCTCCATAGCACCAGAGCTCCATAGCACCAGAGCTCCATGGCTTCAGAGCTCCATAGCACCATAGCTCCATACCTCCAGAGCTCCAGGGCTCCATAGCTCCATACCTCCAGAGCTCCATACCTCCAGAGCTCCATACCTCCAGAGCTCCATAGCACCAGAGTTCCATGGCTTCAGAGCTCCATAGCACCATAGCTCCATACCTCCAGAGCTCCAGGGCTCCATAGCTCCATACCTCCAGAGCTCCATACCTCCAGAGCTCCATACCTCCAGAGCTCCAGAGCTCCATAGCACCAGAGCTCCATGGCTTCAGAGCTCCATAGCACCATAGCTCCATACCTCCAGAGCTCCAGGGCTCCATAGCTCCATACCTCCAGAGCTCCATACCTCCAGAGCTCCAGAGCTCCATAGCACCAGAGCTCCATGGCTTCAGAGCTCCATAGCACCATAGCTCCATACCTCCAGAGCTCCAGGGCTCCATAGCTCCATACCTCCAGAGCTCCATACCTCCAGAGCTCCATACCTCCAGAGCTCCATACCTCCAGAGCTCCATAGCTCCATAGCACCAGAGCTCCATAGCACCAGAGCTCCATAGCACCAGAGCTCCATAGCTCCATAGCACCAGAGCTCCATAGCTCCATAGCACCAGAGCTCCATAGCTCCATAGCACCAGAGCTCCATACTTCCAGAGCTCCATAGCTCCATAGCTCCATAGCACCAGAGCTCCATAGCTCCATAGCACCAGAGCTCCATGGCTTCAGAGCTCCATAGCACCATAGCTCCATACCTCCAGAGCTCCAGGGCTCCATAGCTCCATACCTCCAGAGCTCCATACCTCCAGAGCTCCATAGCACCAGAGCTCCATAGCTCCATAGCACCAGAGCTCCATAGCACCAGAGCTCCATAGCACCAGAGCTCCATAGCTCCATAGCACCAGAGCTCCATAGCTCCATAGCACCAGAGCTCCATACTTCCAGAGCTCCATAGCTCCATAGCTCCATAGCTCCATAGCACCAGAGCTCCATAGCTCCATAGCACCAGAGCTCCATAGCTCCATAGCACCAGAGCTCCATACTTCCATAGCTCCATAGCTCCATACCTCCAGAGCTCCATAGCTCCATAGCTCCATACCTCCAGAGCTCCATAGCTCCAGAGCTCCATAGTTCCATAGCTCCATAGCACCAGAGCTCCATAGCTCCATAGCACCAGAGCTCCATACTTCCATAGCTCCAGGGCTCCATAGCTCCAGGGCTCCATACCTCCAGAGCTCCATAGCTCCATACTTCCAGAGCTCCATAGCTCCATACTTCCATAACTCCATACTTCCATACCTCCATAGCTCCATACTTCCATAGCACCAGAGCTCCATACTTCCATAGCACCAGAGCTCCATACCTCCAGAGCTCCAGAGCTCCAGCCTGGGTGGCTGGTGGCTCCATAGCTCCATACTTCCATAGCTCTAAGTCAGAGAGTTGGCGAAAATTGCACTAAGTGCGAAAGCCCATTCATTTACAACGGCGTGTCCACAAGGCGGCGACATTTCCCCGTTACCGGTGGCTGCGCGGCGGGTGAGTGACAGAGCTTATCCGAGCGGCTGGAACTCTGCGCCGGCGTGGTCGAGCGTGAGGCCTCGGCCCTTTGGCTGCCTGGTACCTAAAACACTTCCATTGATCCAGCCACGGAGGGTGCTGGCTGGTGGCTCCATACCTCCATAGCTCCATAGCACCAGAGCTCCATAGCTCCATAGCACCAGAGCTCCATGGCTTCAGAGCTCCATAGCACCATAGCTCCATACCTCCAGAGCTCCAGGGCTCCATAGCTCCATACCTCCAGAGCTCCATACCTCCAGAGCTCCATACCTCCAGAGCTCCATAGCACCAGAGCTCCATAGCACCATAGCTCCATACCTCCAGAGCTCCAGGGCTCCATAGCTCCATACCTCCAGAGCTCCATACCTCCAGAGCTCCATACCTCCAGAGCTCCATAGCACCAGAGCTCCATGGCTTCAGAGCTCCATAGCACCATAGCTCCATACCTCCAGAGCTCCAGGGCTCCATAGCTCCATACCTCCAGAGCTCCATACCTCCAGAGCTCCATACCTCCAGAGCTCCATAGCACCAGAGCTCCATGGCTTCAGAGCTCCATAGCACCATAGCTCCATACCTCCAGAGCTCCAGGGCTCCATAGCTCCATACCTCCAGAGCTCCATACCTCCAGAGCTCCATACCTCCAGAGCTCCAGAGCTCCATAGCACCAGAGCTCCATGGCTTCAGAGCTCCATAGCACCATAGCTCCATACCTCCAGAGCTCCAGGGCTCCATAGCTCCATACCTCCAGAGCTCCATACCTCCAGAGCTCCAGAGCTCCATAGCACCAGAGCTCCATGGCTTCAGAGCTCCATAGCACCATAGCTCCATACCTCCAGAGCTCCAGGGCTCCATAGCTCCATACCTCCAGAGCTCCATACCTCCAGAGCTCCAGAGCTCCATACCTCCATAGCTCCATAGCTCCATACTTCCATAGCTCCAGAGCTCCATAGCTCCATACTTCCATAGCTCCATAGCTCCATACTTCCATAGCTCCATAGCTCCATAGCTCCAGGCACGGAGGGTGCTGGAGCTCCACACTTCCATAGGCACGGAGGGTGCTGGAGCTCCACACTTCCATAGGCACGGAGGGTGCTGGAGCTCCACACTTCCATAGGCACGGAGGGTGCTGGAGCTCCACACTTCCATAGGCACGGAGGGTGCTGGAGCTCCACACTTCCATAGGCAGGGAGGGTGCTGGAGCTCCACACTTCCATAGGCACGGAGGGTGCTGGAGCTCCACACTTCCATAGGCACGGAGGGTGCTGGAGCTCCACACTTCCATAGGCAGGGAGGGTGCTGGAGCTCCACACTTCCATAGGCAGGGAGGGTGCTGGAGCTCCACACTTCCATAGGCAGGGAGGGTGCTGGAGCTCCACACTTCCATAGCCAGGGAGGGTGCTGGAGCTCCACACTTCCATAGGCAGGGAGGGTGCTGGAGCTCCACACTTCCATAGGCAGGGAGGGTGCTGGAGCTCCACACTTCCATAGGCAGGGAGGGTGCTGGAGCTCCACACTTCCATAGGCAGGGAGGGTGCTGGAGCTCCACACTTCCATAGGCAGGGAGGGTGCTGGAGCTCCACACTTCCATAGGCAGGGAGGGTGCTGGAGCTCCACACTTCCATAGGCACGGAGGGTGCTGGAGCTCCACACTTCCATAGGCAGGGAGGGTGCTGGAGCTCCACACTTCCATAGGCAGGGAGGGTGCTGGAGCTCCACACTTCCATAGGCAGGGAGGGTGCTGGAGCTCCACACTTCCATAGGCAGGGAGGGTGCTGGAGCTCCACACTTCCATAGGCAGGGAGGGTGCTGGAGCTCCACACTTCCATAGGCACGGAGGGTGCTGGAGCTCCACACTTCCATAGGCAGGGAGGGTGCTGGAGCTCCACACTTCCATAGGCAGGGAGGGTGCTGGAGCTCCACACTTCCATAGGCAGGGAGGGTGCTGGAGCTCCACACTTCCATAGGCAGGGAGGGTGCTGGAGCTCCACACTTCCATAGGCACGGAGGGTGCTGGAGCTCCACACTTCCATAGGCAGGGAGGGTGCTGGAGCTCCACACTTCCATAGGCAGGGAGGGTGCTGGAGCTCCACACTTCCATAGGCACGGAGGGTGCTGGAGCTCCACACTTCCATAGCTCCAGGCACGGAGGGTGCTGGCACATCCACACTTCCAGCCACGGAGCATGCTGGCACTTCCACCTTGCTTGCTAAGTCGGCGTGATCTTGCCCAAAAAGTCCATCCCGAGCTCCAGCTGGAAGTGTAAAAAGAACCGGGCTGGATAAAAAAAAGAACCGGGCTGGATAAAAAAAGAACCGGGCGACCCGTTAAAATTGCTTAGCCGAGGTCCTGGAAGCCTAACACGGCGTGATCTTGTGCAAAAAGCCGCTCCCGAGCTCCAGCTGGAAGTGTAAAAAGAACCGGGCTGGATAAAAAAAGAACCGGGCTGGATAAAAAAAAGAACCGGGCGGCCCGTTAAAATTGCTTAGCCGAGGTCCTGGAAGCCTAACACGGCGTGATCTTGTGCAAAAAGCCGCTCCCGAGCTCCAGCTGGAAGTGTAAAAAGAACCGGGCTGGATAAAAAAAAGAACCGGGCGGCCCGTTAAAATTGCTTAGCCGAGGTCCTGGAAGCCTAACACGGCGTGATCTTGTGCAAAAAGCCGCTCCCGAGCTCCAGCTGGAAGTGTAAAAAGAACCGGGCTGGATAAAAAAAAGAACCGGGCGGCCCGTTAAAATTGCTTAGCCGAGGTCCTGGAAGCCTAACACGGCGTGATCTTGTGCAAAAAGCCGCTTCCGAGCTCCAGCTGGAAGTGTAAAAAGAACCGGGCTGGATAAAAAAAAGAACCGGGCGGCCCGTTAAAATTGCTTAGCCGAGGTCCTGGAAGCCTAACCCGGCGTGATCTTGTGCAAATAGCCGCTGCCGAGCTCCAGCTGGAAGTGTGAAAAGAACCGGGCTGGATAAAAAAAAGAACCGGGCTGGATCAAAAAAGAACCGGGCGACCCGTTAAAATTGCTTAGCCGAGGTCCTGGAAGCCTAACACGGCGTGATCTTGTGCAAAAAGCCGCTCCCGAGCTCCAGCTGGAAGTGTAAAAAGAACCGGGCTGGATAAAAAAAGAACCGGGCTGGATAAAAAAAAGAACCGGGCGGCCCGTTAAAATTGCTTAGCCGAGGTCCTGGAAGCCTAACACGGCGTGATCTTGTGCAAAAAGCCGCTCCCGAGCTCCAGCTGGAAGTGTAAAAAGAACCGGGCTGGATAAAAAAAAGAACCGGGCGGCCCGTTAAAATTGCTTAGCCGAGGTCCTGGAAGCCTAACCCGGCGTGATCTTGTGCAAATAGCCGCTGCCGAGCTCCAGCTGGAAGTGTGAAAAGAACCGGGCTGGATAAAAAAAAGAACCGGGCTGGATCAAAAAAGAACCGGGCGACCCGTTAAAATTGCTTAGCCGAGGTCCTGGAAGCCTAACACGGCGTGATCTTGTGCAAAAAGCCGCTCCCGAGCTCCAGCTGGAAGTGTAAAAAGAACCGGGCTGGATAAAAAAAGAACCGGGCTGGATCAAAAAAAGAACCGGGCGACCCGTTAAAATTGCTTAGCCGAGGTCCTGGAAGCCTAACCCGGCGTGATCTTGTGCAAAAAGCCGCTCCCGAGCTCCAGCTGGAAGTGTAAAAAGAACCGGGCTGGATAAAAAAAAGAACCGGGCGGCCCGTTAAAATTGCTTAGCCGAGGTCCTGGAAGCCTAACCCGGCGTGATCTTGTGCAAAAAGCCGCTCCCGAG
The DNA here is from genome assembly GCF_054491065.1 of Syngnathus leptorhynchus. Taxonomy (NCBI): domain Eukaryota; kingdom Metazoa; phylum Chordata; class Actinopteri; order Syngnathiformes; family Syngnathidae; genus Syngnathus; species Syngnathus leptorhynchus. The sequence goes on along the minus strand of NW_028231992.1, from coordinate 1,596,149 downwards.
CTCCAGCTGGAAGTGTAAAAAGAACCGGGCTGGATAAAAAAAAAGAACCGGGCTGGATCAAAAAAGAACCGGGCGACCCGTTAAAATTGCTTAGCCGAGGTCCTGGAAGCCTAACCCGGCGTGATCTTGTGCAAATAGCCGCTGCCGAGCTCCAGCTGGAAGTGTGAAAAGAACCGGGCTGGATAAAAAAAAGAACCGGGCTGGATCAAAAAAGAACCGGGCGACCCGTTAAAATTGCTTAGCCGAGGTCCTGGAAGCCTAACACGGCGTGATCTTGTGCAAAAAGCCGCTCCCGAGCTCCAGCTGGAAGTGTAAAAAGAACCGGGCTGGATAAAAAAAGAACCGGGCTGGATCAAAAAAGAACCGGGCGACCCGTTAAAATTGCTTAGCCGAGGTCCTGGAAGCCTAACCCGGCGTGATCTTGTGCAAAAAGCCGCTCCCGAGCTCCAGCTGGAAGTGTAAAAAGAACCGGGCTGGATAAAAAAAAGAACCGGGCGGCCCGTTAAAATTGCTTAGCCGAGGTCCTGGAAGCCTAACCCGGCGTGATCTTGTGCAAAAAGCCGCTCCCGAGCTCCAGCTGGAAGTGTAAAAAGAACCGGGCTGGATAAAAAAAAGAACCGGGCTGGATCAAAAAAGAACCGGGCGACCCGTTAAAATTGCTTAGCCGAGGTCCTGGAAGCCTAACACGGCGTGATCTTGTGCAAAAAGCCGCTCCCGAGCTCCAGCTGGAAGTGTAAAAAGAACCGGGCTGGATAAAAAAAGAACCGGGCTGGATCAAAAAAGAACCGGGCGACCCGTTAAAATTGCTTAGCCGAGGTCCTGGAAGCCTAACACGGCGTGATCTTGTGCAAAAAGCCGCTCCCGAGCTCCAGCTGGAAGTGTAAAAAGAACCAGGCTGGATAAAAAAAAGAACCGGGCTGGATAAAAAAAAAGAACCGGGCGACCCGTTAAAATTGCTTAGCCGAGGTCCTGGAAGCCTAACCCGGCGTGATCTTGTGCAAAAAGCCGCTCCCGAGCTCCAGCTGGAAGTGTAAAAAGAACCAGGCTGGATAAAAAAAAGAACCGGGCTGGATCAAAAAAGAACCGGGCGGCCCGTTAAAATTGCTTAGCCGAGGTCCTGGAAGCCTAACACGGCGTGATCTTGTGCAAAAAGCCGCTCCCGAGCTCCAGCTGGAAGTGTAAAAAGAACCGGGCTGGATAAAAAAAGAACCGGGCTGGATCAAAAAAGAACCGGGCGACCCGTTAAAATTGCTTAGCCGAGGTCCTGGAAGCCTAACACGGCGTGATCTTGCCCGAAAGTCGGCCTCTATACTTCCATTTTAGGTACCAGGCGCTCATAGTGTGTTGGTCCCACTAGTCAGTGTACTGGTCCCACTCGCTAGTGTACTGGTCCCCCTAGTCAGTGTACTCATCCAGTTACCCCCCGTTTTCCAAAACACAATCGGCACGTATAAGGGGGGGACTCCTGAGAGAGATGAGGTATATGCCAGCGCAACACCAATCCGCTCCGCGCTGGTTCCCATGTCGGCTACGGATGAATAAAACCAGCCTGTCCCCCCTGGAGCTCACGAGACACGGAATTTTTTCTAAGTGCCAACGGCTCTTCCGAGCAAACGTGTCCGCTCCGGCTGGTTCCCCCGTCGGCCTCGAATGACGAAAAATGCCGGTCTCCGCCCGGAGCTCATGACAAACGAAAAATTTTCTAAGTGCCAACGGCACTTGCGAGCGAATGTGTCCGCTCGGCGCTGGTTCCCGGGTCGAACCCGGAAGACGAAAAACGCCGGTCTCCGCCCGGAGCTCATGACAAACGAAAAATTTTCTAAGTGCCAACGGCACTTGCGAGCGAATGTGTCCGCTCGGCGCTGGTTCCCGGGTCGAACCCGGAAGACGAAAAACGCCGGTCCTCGCCCGGAGCTCATGACAAACGAAAAATTTTCTAAGTGCCAACGGCACTTGCGAGCGAATGTGTCCGCTCGGCGCTGGTTCCCGGGTCGAACCCGGAAGACGAAAAACGCCGGTCTCCGCCCGGAGCTCATGACAAACGAAAAATTTTCCAAGTGCCAACGGCACTTGCGAGCGAATGTGTCCGCTCGGCGCTGGTTCCCGGGTCGAACCCGGAAGACGAAAAACGCCGGTCCTCGCCCGGAGCTCATGACAAACGAAAAATTTTCTAAGTGCCAACGGCACTTGCGAGCGAATGTGTCCGCTCGGCGCTGGTTCCCGGGTCGGACCCGGAAGACGAAAAACGCCGGTCTCCGCCCGGAGCTCATGACAAACGAAAAATTTTCTAAGTGCCAACGGCACTTGCGAGCGAATGTGTCCGCTCGGCGCTGGTTCCCGGGTCGAACCCGGAAGACGAAAAACGCCGGTCCTCGCCCGGAGCTCATGACAAACGAAAAATTTTCTAAGTGCCAACGGCACTTGCGAGCGAATGTGTCCGCTCGGCGCTGGTTCCCGGGTCGGACCCGGAAGACGAAAAACGCCGGTCCTCGCCTGGAGGTCCCAGCAAAATCGGCGAAAAAACGACTAAGTGTCAACTTTCGAAAAAACGGCTAAGTGTCGACTTTCGAAAAAACGGCTAAGTGTCAACTTTCGAAAAAACGGCTAAGTGTCAACTTTCGAAAAAACGACTAAGTGTCGCCTCTCTGAAAAAACGGCAGAGTGCCCACGGCTCTGCGGGGCTTGTGAGTCCGCCCCGCGCCGGTTCGGCGGTCGGCCTCAAAAAGCGAAAAATCAGCCTCTCTCCCTGGAGCTCACCAAAAATTTGTCGAAATTTTTCTAAGTTCTCCTCGAGGTACCAGGGGGTGAGGTACCCGGGCTAAGATGCAGTACCTTTTTTGGTCTTCAGGTGCGCCAGAGTACAATGAAATGGTCCCAGTAGTCAGTGTACTCATCGACTTTCCCCCCGTTTTCCAAAGCACCTCGTTTACGAGTATGGAGGAGATGGTGCTGGTCTCCCCACGGCGTCGGACACGCCGTCCTCGACAGCACAAGGTCGGATAGAAGACCTGGAAAGCGCCGTGGCACGCGCTGGAGGTGGGCACTGTGGCGAAAAAACGACTAAGTGTCAACTTTCGAAAAAACGACTAAGTGTCAACTTTCGAAAAAACGGCTAAGTGTCAACTTTCGAAAAAACGACTAAGTGTCACCTCTCTGAAAAAATGGCAAAGTGTCGCCTCTCTGAAAATTTTCCAAGTGCCCACGGCTCTGCGGGCTCGTGCATCCGAGCCGCGCCGGTTCTGCAACCGGCCTAGAATGACGAAAAATAACGGTCTCCTCCTGGAGCTCACAGCCAATTGTGGCGAAAAAGTGGCAAAGTGCCCACGGCTCTGCGGGCTCGTGCATCCGACCCGCGCCGGTTTTGCAGCCGGCCTCGAATGACGAAAAATGACGGTCTCCTCCTGGAGCTCACAGCCAACTTGGCAAAAAGTTTCTAAGTGCCCACGGCCCTGCCGAGCTTTGGCGTCCGCCCAGCGCCGGTTCCGCAGTCGGCCTCGAATGACGAAAAATAACGGTCTCCTCCTGGAGCTCACAGCCAACTTGGCAAAAAGTTTCTAAGTGCCCACGGCCCTGCCGAGCTTTGGCGTCCGCCGAGCGCCGGTTCCGCAGTCGGCCTCGAATGACGAAAAATAACGGTCTCCTCCTGGAGCTCACAGCCAACTTGGCAAAAAGTTTCTAAGTGCCCACGGCCCTGCCGAGCTTTGGGGTCCGCCCAGCGCCGGTTCCGCAGTCGGCCTCGAATGACGAAAAATAACGGTCTCCTCCTGGAGCTCACAGCCAACTTGGCAAAAAGTTTCTAAGTGCCCACGGCCCTGCCGAGCTTTGGCGTCCGCCCAGCGCCGGTTCCGCAGTCGGCCTCGAATGACGAAAAATAACGGTCTCCTCCTGGAGCTCACAGCCAACTTGGCAAAAAGTTTCTAAGTGCCCACGGCCCTGCCGAGCTTTGGCGTCCGCCCAGCGCCGGTTCCGCAGTCGGCCTCGAATGACGAAAAATAACGGTCTCCTCCTGGAGCTCACAGCCAACTTGGCAAAAAGTTTCTAAGTGCCCACGGCCCTGCCGAGCTTTGGCGTCCGCCCAGCGCCGGTTCCGCAGTCGGCCTCAAATGACGAAAAATAACGGTCTCCTCCTGGAGCTCACAGCCAACTTGGCAAAAAGTTTCTAAGTGCCCACGGCCCTGCCGAGCTTTGGCGTCCGCCCAGCGCCGGTTCCGCAGTCGGCCTCGAATGACGAAAAATAACGGTCTCCTCCTGGAGCTCACAGCCAACTTGGCAAAAAGTTTCTAAGTGCCCACGGCCCTGCCGAGCTTTGGCGTCCGCCCAGCGCCGGTTCCGCAGTCGGCCTCGAATGACGAAAAATAACGGTCTCCTCCTGGAGCTCACAGCCAACTTGGCAAAAAGTTTCTAAGTGCCCACGGCCCTGCCGAGCTTTGGCGTCCGCCCAGCGCCGGTTCCGCAGTCGGCCTCGAATGACGAAAAATAACGGTCTCCTCCTGGAGCTCACAGCCAACTTGGCAAAAAGTTTCTAAGTGTCACATCTCTGAAAAAACGGCTAAGTGTCGACTTTCGAAAAAACGGCAAAGTGTCACATCTCTGAAAAAACGGCTAAGTGTCGACTTTCGAAAAAACGGCTAAGTGTCAACTTTCGAAAAAACGGCTAAGTGTCGCCTCTCTGAAAAAACGGCAAAGTGTCAACTTTCGAAAAAACGACAGAGTGTCGCCTCTCTGAAAAAACGACTAAGTGTCGACTCTGAGAAAATGGCAAAGTGCCCACGGCTCTGCGGGCTCGTGCATCCGACCCGCGCCGGTTCCCCAGCCGGCCTGAAATAAGGCAAAACCAGCCTCTCCGCCTGGAGCTCAGAGCCAACTTGGCGAATATTTTCTAAGTGCCCACGGCTCTGCGTGGCTACGGCGTCTGCCCAGCGCCGGTTCCTGGGTCGAACCCCGAGGACGAGGAATGCCGGTCTCCGCCTGGAGGTCCCAGCTTAATCGGCGAAAATTTTCTAAGTGCCCACGGCTCTGCCGGGCTCGTGCATCCGACCCGCGGCGGTTCCCCAGCCGGCCTGAAATAAGGCAAAACCAGCCTCTCCCCCTGGAGCTCAGAGCCAATTGTGGCGAAAAAACGACTAAGTGTCAACTTTCGAAAAAACGACTAAGTGTCAACTTTCCAAAAAAACGGCTAAGTGTCGACTTTCGAAAAAACGGCTAAGTGTCAACTTTCGAAAAAACGACTAAGTGTCGCCTCCGAAAAAACGACTAAGTGTCGCCTCTCTGAAAAAACGACTAAGTGCCCACGGCTCTGCGGGGCTTGTGAGTCCGCCCCGCGCCGGTTCGGCGGTCGGCCTCAAAAAGCGAAAAATCAGCCTCTCTCCCTGGAGCTCACCAAAAATTTGTCGAAATTTTTCTAAGTTCTCCTCGAGGTACCAGGGGGTGAGGTACCCGGGCTAAGATGCAGTACCTTTTTTGGTCTTCAGGTGCGCCAGAGTACAATGAAATGGTCCCAGTAGTCAGTGTACTCATCGACTTTCCCCCCGTTTTCCAAAGCACCTCGTTTACGAGTATGGAGGAGATGGTGCTGGTCTCCCCACGGCGTCGGACACGCCGTCCTCGACAGCACAAGGTCGGATAGAAGACCTGAAAAGCGCCGTGGCACGCGCTGGAGGTGTCACTGTGGCGAAAAAGTGACTAAGTGTCAACTTTCGAAAAAACGGCTAAGTGTCAACTTTCGAAAAAACGGCTAAGTGTCAACTTTCGAAAAAACGACAAAGTGTCACCTCTCTGAAAAAACGGCAAAGTGTCAACTTTTGAAAAAAACGACTAAGTGTCAACTTTCGAAAAAACGACTAAGTGTCACCTCTCTGAAAAAATGGCAAAGTGTCAACTGCGAATGTGGTGGTGCATGGAAGGAAGTGGAGGACGGCCGCCTCCTTAAACACAGGCCGAAGAGGAGCGTCAGGGCCGGCTCCTTAAACACGGACCGAGTGTCGCCCTTAACACAGACCAAGCGGAGGACGGCCGCCTCCCTAAATACAGGCCGAACCGGAGCGCGAGGGCCGCTCCTTAAACACGGACCGAGTGTCGCCCTTAACACAGACCAAGCGGAGGACGGCCGCCTCCCTAAATACAGGCCGAACCGGAGCGCGAGGGCCGCTCCTTAAACACGGACCGAGTGTCGCCCTTAACACAGACCAAGGGGAGGACGGCCGCCTCCTTAAACACAGGCCGGAGAGGAGCGTCAGGGCCAGGCTCCTTAAACACGGACCGAGTGTCGCCCTTAACACAGACCAAGCGGAGGACGGCCGCTTCCCTAAATACAGGCCGAACCGGAGCGCGAGGGCCAGGCTCCTTAAACACGGACCGAGTGTCGCCCTTAACACAGACCAAGGGGAGGACGGCCGCCTCCTTAAACACAGGCCGGAGAGGAGCGTCAGGGCCAGGCTCCTTAAACACGGACCGAGTGTCGCCCTTAACACAGACCAAGCGGAGGACGGCCGCCTCCCTAAATACAGGCCGAACCGGAGCGCGAGGGCCAGGCTCCTTAAACACGGACCGAGTGTCGCCCTTAACACAGACCAAGGGGAGGACGGCCGCCTCCTTAAACACAGGCCGAACCGGAGCGCGAGTGTTGCTCCTTAAACACGGACCGAGTGGAGGACGGCCGCCTCCTTAAACACAGGCCGAACAAAATGACACAAAGTGTCAACTGCGAATGTTGTCCATCCAAGGAAGGAGCGTGATGCCCGGCCGGCTCCTTAAACACAGGTCGAGAGTCGCCCCGGACGGTCCGCCTCGCGGCGCCCGTCTGCTCGGATAAAATGACACAAAGTGTCAACTGCGAATGTTGTCCATCCAAGGAAGGAGCGTGATGCCCGGCCGGCTCCTTAAACACAGGCCGAGAGTCGCCCCGGACGGTCCGCCTCGCGGCGCCCGCCCGCTCGGATAAAATGACACAAAGTGTCAACTACGAATGTTGTCCATCCAAGGAAGGAGCGTGATGCCCGGCCGGCTCCTTAAACACAGGCCGAGAGTCGCCCCGGACGGTCCGCCTCGCGGCGCCCGTCTGCTCGGATAAAATGACACAAAGTGTCAACTGCGAATGTTGTCCATCCAAGGAAGGAGCGTGATGCCCGGCCGGCTCCTTAAACACAGGCCGAGAGTCGCCCCGGACGGTCCGCCTCGCGGCGCCCGCCCGCTCGGATAAAATGACACAAAGTGTCAACTGCGAATGTTGTCCATCCAAGGAAGGAGCGTGATGCCCGGCCGGCTCCTTAAACAAAGGCCGAGAGTCGCCCCGGACGGTCCGCCTCGCGGCGCCCGCCCGCTCGGATAAAATGACACAAAGTGTCAACTACGAATGTTGTCCATCCAAGGAAGGAGCGTGATGCCCGGCCGGCTCCTTAAACACAGGCCGAGAGTCGCCCCGGACGGTCCGCCTCGCGGCGCCCGTCTGCTCGGATAAAATGACACAAAGTGTCAACTGCGAATGTTGTCCATCCAAGGAAGGAGCGTGATGCCCGGCCGGCTCCTTAAACACAGGCCGAGAATCGCCCCGGACGGTCCGCCTCGCGGCGCCCGCCCGCTCGGATAAAATGACACAAAGTGTCAACTACGAATGTTGTCCATCCAAGGAAGGAGCGTGATGCCCGGCCGGCTCCTTAAACACAGGCCGAGAGTCGCCCCGGACGGTCCGCCTCGCGGCGCCCGTCCGCTCGGATAAAATGACACAAAGTGTCAACTGCGAATGTTGTCCATCCAAGGAAGGAGCGTGATGCCCGGCCGGCTCCTTAAACACAGGCCGAGAGTCGCCCCGGACGGTCCGCCTCGCGGCGCCCGCCCGCTCGGATAAAATGACACAAAGTGTCAACTACGAATGTTGTCCATCCAAGGAAGGAGCGTGATGCCCGGCCGGCTCCTTAAACACAGGCCGAGAGTCGCCCAGGACGGTCCGCCTCGCGGCGCCCGTCCGCTCGGATAAAATGACACAAAGTGTCAACTGCGAATGTTGTCCATCCAAGGAAGGAGCGTGATGCCCGGCCGGCTCCTTAAACACAGGCCGAGAGTCGCCCCGGACGGTCCGCCTCGCGGCGCCCGCCCGCTCGGATAAAATGACACAAAGTGTCAACTATGAATGTTGTCCATCCAAGGAGGGAGCGTGAGGCCCGGCCGGCTCCGAAAACACAGGCCGAGAGTCGCCCCGGACGGTCCGCCTCGCGGCGCCCGTCTGCTCGGATAAAATGACACAAAGTGTCAACTGCGAATGTTGTCCATCCAAGGAAGGAGCGTGATGCCCGGCCGGCTCCTTAAACACAGGCCGAGAGTCGCCCCGGACGGTCCGCCTCGCGGCGCCCGCCCGCTCGGATAAAATGACACAAAGTGTCAACTACGAATGTTGTCCATCCAAGGAGGGAGCGTGAGGCCCGGCCGGCTCCGAAAACACAGGCCGAGAGTCGCCCCGGACGGTCCGCCTCGCGGCGCCCGTCTGCTCGGATAAAATGACACAAAGTGTCAACTGCGAATGTTGTCCATCCAAGGAAGGAGCGTGATGCCCGGCCGGCTCCTTAAACACAGGCCGAGAGTCGCCCCGGACGGTCCGCCTCGCGGCGCCCGCCCGCTCGGATAAAATGACACAAAGTGTCAACTACGAATGTTGTCCATCCAAGGAAGGAGCGTGATGCCCGGCCGGCTCCTTAAACAAAGGCCGAGAGTCGCCCCGGACGGTCCGCCTCTCGAGGCGCCCGCCCGCTCGGATAAAATGAAACAAAGTGTCAACTACGAATGTTGGCGCTCCCCGCGCCGCCCCGCAGGCCCCGGCGCGACCGTACTGCGGCGAGACCGAGACGACCCGGAAAAAGCATCCATCCCACCTAGCCACGATCCACGGAGGCCGAGCGAGCGGCTGAGTGTCGGGCGCCGCGCGTGCGAGCGTCCGCCGGCCGCGCCGGTCCTTCTGCGAATGACGTTTCTCAAACCCTCCGGCTTGATAGCGGCGGCACCACGGGAAGCCGTCCACACACACCGTCCGACCTCTATCCGAAAAGCCTTCCCGACCAACCGCGGTCGCGGGGGCGTCTGTCGCTCCGCATCGGGGGGGCGTATGGCTTCCGCGCTACGCGCTGCGGGCTCGGGGGGGCCGCAACGGCTGAGTCTGACTCGGCCGGGGCGCAGCTTCCCTCCCGGCAGTCAGCAATAGTGCCGATCGCGCCTGCCACCAGCCCCCTCCCCGACGGGTTCGTCGGCGCCGGCTGGCCACCGTCCGCCTTCGTTCCCCGAGGGTTCCCAACCAGCGCCGATCCAACTCCGCATCCTGGCCGCACGCAGTGCGTGCCTCGCGCGGGTAAGTCGCCGGCGCAGCGCCGCAGCTCCCGACCCCCGCGTACGGGAATAGTTGAGGGCCTCAGCGGGCCGCACCGACCGAGTCCGACTCGGGCCGGGGCGCAGATTCCCGCCTGGGTGACCGAACGTTCTCTGCTCGGGCCGGAGGGCCGACGCCCGTCCCCCCCCGTCGTCCCCCACGGACCGCCTCCGAGGCCACTTCGCACGGCTCATCCTCGGCCCCCTACCAATGCTTAATCGATGGGGCCGCCCGGCCGGATTCGCGCCCCCCTGTCCACCGCCAGTCTCCCCAGACTAACCCGAGTTACCGCCCAGCTCGCCTAACCTTGCACTCGCTCTGCCAAACGGTCGTGTAGTCGGCGGGCCGTCCTACGGGTCGCCCTCCGGCCCCAAACGCGCGGCGGGATAGCGGCAAGGCGGCGGCGGCGGCCAGCGGCGTCGGGGCGCTCGCACCGGAGAAGAGGCGTCTTACGAGGCCGGGCGCAGCTCCCTCTCGTTTACTTGCTGAGTAGCGGCGCTCGAAGGTTCCGCGGCGAGCGCGGCTCAACCCACCGAACGTCCCCCTGCAGCGGGCTCCATCGAAGGGCCGTCCCGCCGGATTCGCACCACCCTGTCCACCGCAAAGTCGTCCAACCGACTGCACGAGTTACCGCCCGGTTCGCCTAACCTTGCATCGCCCCGCCAAACGAGCGAGTTGCCGGCCGTCCTACGGGTCGCGCACCGGCCCCACACGTGCGGAGGGCTAGCGGCAAGGCGGCGGCGGCGGTCAGCGGCGTCGGGGTCAAACTCAGCACCGGACAGGGGGTGTCTTACGAGGCCGGGCGCAGCTCCTCTCGTTTAGGGGTCCGCGAGGGTCGCGTTCGAGGTTCCGCGTCCTCGGCTTCGGCTGCGCCGGGTCCAGCCCGATCCATCTCACCCCGCGGCAGCCTCAGACCACCTAGAGCCCCCGCGAACCGCGGCCGGCGTCCGGAAAACAGTCGCGCGAGCCCCCGCTCCGGCGGGCCGGCGAGCGAGAGGCGCTACCCAGCCACCCTCTCTCCTACCTGGTTGATCCTGCCAGTAGCATATGCTTGTCTCAAAGATTAAGCCATGCAAGTCTAAGTGCACACGGCCCGTACAGCGAAACTGCGAATGGCTCATTAAATCAGTTATGGTTCCTTTGATCGCTCCTCAGTTACTTGGATAACTGTGGCAATTCTAGAGCTAATACATGCAAACGGGCGCCGACCTCCGGGGACGCGCGCATTTATCAGACCCAAAACCCACGCGGTGCCCGGGCGCGCGGGCCCAGGGGTCGCGCCGGCGTTCACGCGCCGCGCCGCGGCCCTCCGCGCGTCCGGCCCGGCCTCCCTTGGTGATCCTCGATAACTTCCAGCCGATCGCCGGCCCTCCGCGGCGGCGACGTCTCATTCGAATGTCTGCCCTATCACCTCCGACAGGGAGGCAGCCTATCAGGTCTAAATGACTTGCATACGACCTGATTCTGGGTCAGGGTCTCGTAAGTAGCAGAGCAGCTACATCGCTGCGATCTATTGAGAGTCAGCCCTCGATCCAACCTTTTGTCGGCCGGTGTCACCTCCGGGGGCCGGTCGGCATCCCCCCTCCGGGGTGGGCCGCTACCAGGGGCGTCATCGGACTTTGAAGAAATTACGCCGCGGCGGAAGACAGCGGGCGCGCCCGGGGATGAGGCAGCATCCCTGGGCCGCGGAGGGGAGGAGGCAGCCTCCCCGGGGCGGAACTTAGTCTCCGTAGAATGACGGCGGGCGTGCGTAAAGGGCGCGTCCGGGGATGAGGCAGCATCCCCGGGCCGCGGAGGGGAGGAGGCAGCCTCCCCGGGGCGGAACTTAGTCTCCGTAGAATGACGGCGGGCGTGCGTAAAGGGCGCGCCCGGGGATAGCCCATTCATTTACAACGGCGTGTCCGCCAGGCGGCGACATTTCCCCGTTACCGGTGGCTGCGCGGCGGGTGAGTGACAGAGCTTATCCGAGCGGCTGGAACTCTGCGCCGGCGTGGTCGAGCGTGAGGCCTCGGCCCTTTGGCTGCCTGGTACCTAAACACTTCCATTGATCCAGCCACGGAGGGTGCTGGCTGGTGGCTCCATACCTCCAGAGCTCCATACTTCCATAGCTGCAGAGCTCCATAGCTCCATACCTCCAGAGCTCCATACTTCCATAGCTCTATACTTCCATAGCTCCATAGCACCAGAGCTCCATACCTCCAGAGCTCCATAGCACCAGAGCTCCATAGCTCCATAGCACCAGAGCTCCATAGCTCCATAGCACCAGAGCTCCATACCTCCAGAGCTCCAGAGCTCCATAGCACCAGAGCTCCATAGCTCCATAGCACCAGAGCTCCATAGCTCCATAGCACCAGAGCTCCATAGCTCCATAGCACCAGAGCTCCATAGCTCCATAGCTCCATAGCACCAGAGCTCCATAGCTCCATAGCACCAGAGCTCCATAGCTCCATAGCACCAGAGCTCCATACTTCCATAGCTCCAGGGCTCCATAGCTCCAGGGCTCCATAGCTCCATACCTCCATAGCTCCATAGCTCCATACTTCCAGAGCTCCATAGCTCCATACTTCCATAGCTCCATAGCTCCATACTTCCATAGCACCAGAGCTCCATACTTCCATAGCACCAGAGCTCCAGAGCTCCAGAGCTCCAGCCTGGGTGGCTGGTGGCTCCATAGCTCCATACTTCCATAGCTCTAAGTCAGAGAGTTGGCGAAAATTGCACTAAGTGCGAAAGCCCATTCATTTACAACGGCGTGTCCACAAGGCGGCGACATTTCCCCGTTACCGGTGGCTGCGCGGCGGGTGAGTGACAGAGCTTATCCGAGCGGCTGGAACTCTGCGCCGGCGTGGTCGAGCGTGAGGCCTCGGCCCTTTGGCTGCCTGGTACCTAAAACACTTCCATTGATCCAGCCACGGAGGGTGCTGGCTGGTGGCTCCATACCTCCATAGCTCCATAGCACCAGAGCTCCATAGCTCCATAGCACCAGAGCTCCATGGCTTCAGAGCTCCATAGCACCATAGCTCCATACCTCCAGAGCTCCAGGGCTCCATAGCTCCATACCTCCAGAGCTCCATACCTCCAGAGCTCCATACCTCCAGAGCTCCATAGCACCAGAGCTCCATGGCTTCAGAGCTCCATAGCACCATAGCTCCATACCTCCAGAGCTCCAGGGCTCCATAGCTCCATACCTCCAGAGCTCCATACCTCCAGAGCTCCATACCTCCAGAGCTCCATAGCACCAGAGCTCCATGGCTTCAGAGCTCCATAGCACCATAGCTCCATACCTCCAGAGCTCCAGGGCTCCATAGCTCCATACCTCCAGAGCTCCATACCTCCAGAGCTCCATACCTCCAGAGCTCCAGAGCGCCATAGCACCAGAGCTCCATGGCTTCAGAGCTCCATAGCACCATAGCTCCATACCTCCAGAGCTCCAGGGCTCCATAGCTCCATACCTCCAGAGCTCCATACCTCCAGAGCTCCAGAGCTCCATAGCACCAGAGCTCCATGGCTTCAGAGCTCCATAGCACCATAGCTCCATACCTCCAGAGCTCCAGGGCTCCATAGCTCCATACCTCCAGAGCTCCATACCTCCAGAGCTCCAGAGCTCCATAGCACCAGAGCTCCATGGCTTCAGAGCTCCATAGCACCATAGCTCCATACCTCCAGAGCTCCAGGGCTCCAAAGCTCCATACCTCCAGAGCTCCATACCTCCAGAGCTCCATACCTCCAGAGCTCCATAGCTCCATAGCACCAGAGCTCCATAGCTCCATAGCACCAGAGCTCCATAGCACCAGAGCTCCATAGCACCAGAGCTCCATAGCTCCATAGCACCAGAGCTCCATAGCTCCATAGCACCAGAGCTCCATAGCTCCATAGCACCAGAGCTCCATACTTCCAGAGCTCCATAGCTCCATAGCTCCATAGCACCAGAGCTCCATAGCTCCATAGCACCAGAGCTCCATAGCTCCATAGCACCAGAGCTCCATACTTCCATAGCTCCATAGCTCCATACCTCAAGAGCTCCATAGCTCCATAGCTCCATACCTCCAGAGCTCCATAGCTCCAGAGCTCCATAGCTCCATAGCACCAGAGCTCCATAGCTCCATAGCACCAGAGCTCCATACTTCCATAGCTCCAGGGCTCCATAGCTCCAGGGCTCCATAGCTCCATACCTCCAGAGCTCCATAGCTCCATACTTCCAGAGCTCCATAGCTCCATAGCACCAGAGCTCCATAGCTCCATAGCACCAGAGCTCCATAGCTCCATAGCACCAGAGCTCCATAGCTCCATAGCACCAGAGCTCCATAGCTCCATAGCTCCAGGGCTCCATAGCTCCATAGCTCCAGGGCTCCATAGCTCCATAGCTCCAGGGCTCCATAGCTCCATAGCTCCATACCTCCAGAGCTCCATACCTCCAGAGCTCCATACCTCCATAGCACCAGAGCTCCATAGCTCCAGGGCTCCAGGGCTCCATAGCTCCATACCTCCAGAGCTCCATAGCTCCATACTTCCAGAGCTCCATAGCTCCATAGCTCCATACTTCCATAGCTCCATAGCTCCATACTTCCATAGCACCTGAGCTCCATACCTCCAGAGCTCCATAGCTCCAGCCTGGGTGGCTGGTGGCTCCATAGCTCCATACTTCCATAGCTCTAAGTCAGAGAGTTGGCGAAAATTGCACTAAGTGCGAAAGCCCATTCATTTACAACGGCGTGTCCGCCAGGCGGCGACATTTCCCCGTTACCGGTGGCTGCGCGGCGGGTGAGTGACAGAGCTTATCCGAGCGGCTGGAACTCTGCGCCGGCGTGGTCGAGCGTGAGGCCTCGGCCCTTTGGCTGCCTGGTACCTAAAACACTTCCATTGATCCAGCCACGGAGGGTGCTGGCTGGTGGCTCCATACCTCCATAGCTCCATAGCACCAGAGCTCCATAGCTCCATAGCACCAGAGCTCCATGGCTTCAGAGCTCCATAGCACCATAGCTCCATACCTCCAGAGCTCCAGGGCTCCATAGCTCCATACCTCCAGAGCTCCATACCTCCAGAGCTCCATACCTCCAGAGCTCCATAGCACCAGAGCTCCATGGCTTCAGAGCTCCATAGCACCATAGCTCCATACCTCCAGAGCTCCAGGGCTCCATAGCTCCATACCTCCAGAGCTCCATACCTCCAGAGCTCCATACCTCCAGAGCTCCATAGCACCAGAGCTCCATGGCTTCAGAGCTCCATAGCACCATAGCTCCATACCTCCAGAGCTCCAGGGCTCCATAGCTCCATACCTCCAGAGCTCCATACCTCCAGAGCTCCATACCTCCAGAGCTCCAGAGCTCCATAGCACCAGAGCTCCATGGCTTCAGAGCTCCATAGCTCCATACCTCCAGAGCTCCAGGGCTCCATAGCTCCATACCTCCAGAGCTCCATACCTCCAGAGCTCCAGAGCTCCATAGCACCAGAGCTCCATGGCTTCAGAGCTCCATAGCACCATAGCTCCATACCTCCAGAGCTCCAGGGCTCCATAGCTCCATACCTCCAGAGCTCCATACCTCCAGAGCTCCATACCTCCAGAGCTCCATAGCTCCATAGCACCAGAGCTCCATAGCTCCATAGCACCAGAGCTCCATAGCACCAGAGCTCCATAGCACCAGAGCTCCATAGCTCCATAGCACCAGAGCTCCATAGCTCCATAGCACCAGAGCTCCATAGCTCCATAGCACCAGAGCTCCATACTTCCAGAGCTCCATAGCTCCATAGCTCCATAGCACCAGAGCTCCATAGCTCCATAGCACCAGAGCTCCATGGCTTCAGAGCTCCATAGCACCATAGCTCCATACCTCCAGAGCTCCAGGGCTCCATAGCTCCATACATCCAGAGCTCCATACCTCCAGAGCTCCATACCTCCAGAGCTCCATAGCACCAGAGCTCCATAGCTCCATAGCACCAGAGCTCCATAGCACCAGAACTCCATAGCACCAGAGCTCCATAGCTCCATAGCACCAGAGCTCCATAGCTCCATAGCACCAGAGCTCCATACTTCCAGAGCTCCATAGCTCCATAGCTCCATAGCACCAGAGCTCCATAGCTCCATAGCACCAGAGCTCCATAGTTCCATAGCACCAGAGCTCCATACTTCCATAGCTCCATAGCTCCATACCTCCAGAGCTCCATAGCTCCATAGCTCCATACCTCCAGAGCTCCATAGCTCCAGAGCTCCATAGCTCCATAGCACCAGAGCTCCATAGCTCCATAGCACCAGAGCTCCATACTTCCATAGCTCCAGGGCTCCATAGCTCCAGGGCTCCATAGCTCCATACCTCCATAGCTCCATACTTCCAGAGCTCCATAGCTCCATACTTCCATAGCTCCATACTTCCATACCTCCATAGCTCCATACTTCCATAGCACCAGAGCTCCATACTTCCATAGCACCAGAGCTCCATACCTCCAGAGCTCCAGAGCTCCAGCCTGGGTGGCTGGTGGCTCCATAGCTCCATACTTCCATAGCTCTAAGTCAGAGAGTTGGCGAAAATTGCACTAAGTGCGAAAGCCCATTCATTTACAACGGCGTGTCCACAAGGCGGCGACATTTCCCCGTTACCGGTGGCTGCGCGGCGGGTGAGTGACAGAGCTTATCCGAGCGGCTGGAACTCTGCGCCGGCGTGGTCGAGCGTGAGGCCTCGGCCCTTTGGCTGCCTGGTACCTAAAACACTTCCATTGATCCAGCCACGGAGGGTGCTGGCTGGTGGCTCCATACCTCCATAGCTCCATAGCACCAGAGCTCCATAGCTCCATAGCACCAGAGCTCCATGGCTTCAGAGCTCCATAGCACCATAGCTCCATACCTCCAGAGCTCCAGGGCTCCATAGCTCCATACCTCCAGAGCTCCATACCTCCAGAGCTCCATACCTCCAGAGCTCCATAGCACCAGAGCTCCATGGCTTCAGAGCTCCATAGCACCATAGCTCCATACCTCCAGAGCTCCAGGGCTCCATAGCTCCATACCTCCAGAGCTCCATACCTCCAGAGCTCCATACCTCCAGAGCTCCATAGCACCAGAGCTCCATGGCTTCAGAGCTCCATAGCACCATAGCTCCATACCTCCAGAGCTCCAGGGCTCCATAGCTCCATACCTCCAGAGCTCCATACCTCCAGAGCTCCATACCTCCAGAGCTCCATAGCACCAGAGCTCCATGGCTTCAGAGCTCCATAGCACCATAGCTCCATACCTCCAGAGCTCCAGGGCTCCATAGCTCCATACCTCCAGAGCTCCATACCTCCAGAGCTCCATACCTCCAGAGCTCCAGAGCTCCATAGCACCAGAGCTCCATGGCTTCAGAGCTCCATAGCACCATAGCTCCATACCTCCAGAGCTCCAGGGCTCCATAGCTCCATACCTCCAGAGCTCCATACCTCCAGAGCTCCAGAGCTCCATAGCACCAGAGCTCCATGGCTTCAGAGCTCCATAGCACCATAGCTCCATACCTCCAGAGCTCCAGGGCTCCATAGCTCCATAGCTCCATACCTCCAGAGCTCCAGGGCTCCATAGCTCCATACCTCCAGAGCTCCATACCTCCAGAGCTCCAGAGCTCCATAGCACCAGAGCTCCATGGCTTCAGAGCTCCATAGCACCATAGCTCCATACCTCCAGAGCTCCAGGGCTCCATAGCTCCATACCTCCAGAGCTCCATACCTCCAGAGCTCCAGAGCTCCATAGCACCAGAGCTCCATGGCTTCAGAGCTCCATAGCACCATAGCTCCATACATCCAGAGCTCCAGGGCTCCAAAGCTCCATACCTCCAGAGCTCCATACCTCCAGAGCTCCATACCTCCAGAGCTCCATAGCTCCATAGCACCAGAGCTCCATAGCTCCATAGCACCAGAGCTCCATAGCACCAGAGCTCCATAGCACCAGAGCTCCATAGCTCCATAGCACCAGAGCTCCATAGCTCCATAGCACCAGAGCTCCATGGCTTCAGAGCTCCATAGCACCATAGCTCCATACCTCCAGAGCTCCAGGGCTCCATAGCTCCATACCTCCAGAGCTCCATACCTCCAGAGCTCCATAGCACCAGAGCTCCATGGCTTCAGAGCTCCATAGCACCATAGCTCCATACCTCCAGAGCTCCAGGGCTCCATAGCTCCATACCTCCAGAGCTCCATACCTCCAGAGCTCCATACCTCCAGAGCTCCAGAGCTCCATAGCACCAGAGCTCCATGGCTTCAGAGCTCCATAGCACCATAGCTCCATACCTCCAGAGCTCCAGGGCTCCATAGCTCCATACCTCCAGAGCTCCATACCTCCAGAGCTCCAGAGCTCCATAGCACCAGAGCTCCATGGCTTCAGAGCTCCATAGCACCACAGCTCCATACCTCCAGAGCTCCAGGGCTCCATAGCTCCATACCTCCAGAGCTCCATACCTCCAGAGCTCCAGAGCTCCATAGCACCAGAGCTCCATGGCTTCAGAGCTCCATAGCTTCATAGCTCCATACCTCCAGAGCTCCAGGGCTCCAAAGCTCCATACCTCCAGAGCTCCATACCTCCAGAGCTCCATACCTCCAGAGCTCCATAGCTCCATAGCACCAGAGCTCCATAGCTCCATAGCACCAGAGCTCCATAGCACCAGAGCTCCATAGCACCAGAGCTCCATAGCTCCATAGCACCAGAGCTCCATAGCTCCATAGCACCAGAGCTCCATAGCTCCATAGCACCAGAGCTCCATACTTCCAGAGCTCCATAGCTCCATAGCTCCATAGCACCAGAGCTCCATAGCTCCATAGCACCAGAGCTCCATAGCTCCATAGCACCAGAGCTCCATACTTCCATAGCTCCATAGCTCCATACCTCCAGAGCTCCATAGCTCCATAGCTCTATACCTCCAGAGCTCCATAGCTCCAGAGCTCCATAGCTCCATAGCACCAGAGCTCCATAGCTCCATAGCACCAGAGCTCCATACTTCCATAGCTCCAGGGCTCCATAGCTCCAGGGCTCCATAGCTCCATACCTCCAGAGCTCCATAGCTCCATACTTCCAGAGCTCCATAGCTCCATAGCACCAGAGCTCCATAGCTCCATAGCACCAGAGCTCCATAGCTCCATAGCACCAGAGCTCCATAGCTCCATAGCACCAGAGCTCCATAGCTCCATAGCTCCAGGGCTCCATAGCTCCAGGGCTCCATAGCTCCATAGCTCCAGGGCTCCATAGCTCCATACCTCCAGAGCTCCATACCTCCAGAGCTCCATACCTCCATAGCACCAGAGCTCCATAGCTCCAGGGCTCCATAGCTCCATACCTCCAGAGCTCCATAGCTCCATACTTCCAGAGCTCCATAGCTCCATAGCTCCATACTTCCATAGCTCCATAGCTCCATACTTCCATAGCACCTGAGCTCCATACCTCCAGAGCTCCATAGCTCCAGCCTGGGTGGCTGGTGGCTCCATAGCTCCATACTTCCATAGGTCTAAGTCAGAGAGTTGGCGAAAATTGCACTAAGTGCGAAAGCCCATTCATTTACAACGGCGTGTCCGCCAGGCGGCGACATTTCCCCGTTACCGGTGGCTGCGCGGCGGGTGAGTGACAGAGCTTATCCGAGCGGCTGGAACTCTGCGCCGGCGTGGTCGAGCGTGAGGCCTCGGCCCTTTGGCTGCCTGGTACCTAAAACACTTCCATTGATCCAGCCACGGAGGGTGCTGGCTGGTGGCTCCATACCTCCATAGCTCCATAGCACCAGAGCTCCATAGCTCCATAGCACCAGAGCTCCATGGCTTCAGAGCTCCATAGCACCATAGCTCCATACCTCCAGAGCTCCAGGGCTCCATAGCTCCATACCTCCAGAGCTCCATACCTCCAGAGCTCCATACCTCCAGAGCTCCATAGCACCAGAGCTCCATGGCTTCAGAGCTCCATAGCACCATAGCTCCATACCTCCAGAGCTCCAGGGCTCCATAGCTCCATACCTCCAGAGCTCCATACCTCCAGAGCTCCATACCTCCAGAGCTCCATAGCACCAGAGCTCCATGGCTTCAGAGCTCCATAGCACCATAGCTCCATACCTCCAGAGCTCCAGGGCTCCATAGCTCCATACCTCCAGAGCTCCATACCTCCAGAGCTCCATACCTCCAGAGCTCCAGAGCTCCATAGCACCAGAGCTCCATGGCTTCAGAGCTCCATAGCTCCATACCTCCAGAGCTCCAGGGCTCCATAGCTCCATACCTCCAGAGCTCCATACCTCCAGAGCTCCAGAGCTCCATAGCACCAGAGCTCCATGGCTTCAGAGCTCCATAGCACCATAGCTCCATACCTCCAGAGCTCCAGGGCTCCATAGCTCCATACCTCCAGAGCTCCATACCTCCAGAGCTCCATACCTCCAGAGCTCCATAGCTCCATAGCACCAGAGCTCCATAGCTCCATAGCACCAGAGCTCCATAGCACCAGAGCTCCATAGCACCAGAGCTCCATAGCTCCATAGCACCAGAGCTCCATAGCTCCATAGCACCAGAGCTCCATAGCTCCATAGCACCAGAGCTCCATACTTCCAGAGCTCCATAGCTCCATAGCTCCATAGCACCAGAGCTCCATAGCTCCATAGCACCAGAGCTCCATGGCTTCAGAGCTCCATAGCACCATAGCTCCATACCTCCAGAGCTCCAGGGCTCCATAGCTCCATACCTCCAGAGCTCCATACCTCCAGAGCTCCATACCTCCAGAGCTCCATAGCACCAGAGCTCCATAGCTCCATAGCACCAGAGCTCCATAGCACCAGAACTCCATAGCACCAGAGCTCCATAGCTCCATAGCACCAGAGCTCCATAGCTCCATAGCACCAGAGCTCCATACTTCCAGAGCTCCATAGCTCCATAGCTCCATAGCACCAGAGCTCCATAGCTCCATAGCACCAGAGCTCCATAGCTCCATAGCACCAGAGCTCCATACTTCCATAGCTCCATAGCTCCATACCTCCAGAGCTCCATAGCTCCATAGCTCCATACCTCCAGAGCTCCATAGCTCCATAGCTCCAGAGCTCCATAGCTCCATAGCACCAGAGCTCCATAGCTCCATAGCACCAGAGCTCCATACTTCCATAGCTCCAGGGCTCCATAGCTCCAGGGCTCCATACCTCCAGAGCTCCATAGCTCCATACTTCCAGAGCTCCATAGCTCCATACTTCCATAGCTCCATACTTCCATACCTCCATAGCTCCATACTTCCATAGCACCAGAGCTCCATACTTCCATAGCACCAGAGCTCCATACCTCCAGAGCTCCAGAGCTCCAGCCTGGGTGGCTGGTGGCTCCATAGCTCCATACTTCCATAGCTCTAAGTCAGAGAGTTGGCGAAAATTGCACTAAGTGCGAAAGCCCATTCATTTACAACGGCGTGTCCACAAGGCGGCGACATTTCCCCGTTACCGGTGGCTGCGCGGCGGGTGAGTGACAGAGCTTATCCGAGCGGCTGGAACTCTGCGCCGGCGTGCTCGAGCGTGAGGCCTCGGCCCTTTGGCTGCCTGGTACCTAAAACACTTCCATTGATCCAGCCACGGAGGGTGCTGGCTGGTGGCTCCATACCTCCATAGCTCCATAGCACCAGAGCTCCATAGCTCCATAGCACCAGAGCTCCATGGCTTCAGAGCTCCATAGCACCATAGCTCCATACCTCCAGAGCTCCAGGGCTCCATAGCTCCATACCTCCAGAGCTCCATACCTCCAGAGCTCCATACCTCCAGAGCTCCATAGCACCAGAGCTCCATGGCTTCAGAGCTCCATAGCACCATAGCTCCATACCTCCAGAGCTCCAGGGCTCCATAGCTCCATACCTCCAGAGCTCCATACCTCCAGAGCTCCATACCTCCAGAGCTCCATAGCACCAGAGCTCCATGGCTTCAGAGCTCCATAGCACCATAGCTCCATACCTCCAGAGCTCCAGGGCTCCATAGCTCCATACCTCCAGAGCTCCATACCTCCAGAGCTCCATACCTCCAGAGCTCCAGAGCTCCATAGCTCCATAGCTCCAGGGCTCCATAGCTCCATAGCTCCATACCTCCAGAGCTCCATACCTCCATACCTCCAGAGCTCCATAGCTCCATAGCTCCATACCTCCAGAGCTCCATAGCTCCATAGCACCAGAGCTCCATAGCTCCATAGCACCAGAGCTCCATACTTCCATAGCTCCAGGGCTCCATAGCTCCAGGGCTCCATAGCTCCATACCTCCAGAGCTCCATAGCTCCATACTTCCAGAGCTCCATAGCTCCATAGCACCAGAGCTCCATAGCTCCATAGCACCAGAGCTCCATAGCTCCATAGCACCAGAGCTCCATAGCTCCATAGCACCAGAGCTCCATAGCTCCATAGCTCCAGGGCTCCATAGCTCCATAGCTCCAGGGCTCCATAGCTCCATAGCTCCAGGGCTCCATAGCTCCATAGCTCCATACCTCCAGAGCTCCATACCTCCAGAGCTCCATACCTCCATAGCACCAGAGCTCCATAGCTCCAGGGCTCCAAGGCTCCATAGCTCCATACCTCCAGAGCTCCAGAGCTCCATACCTCCAGAGCTCCATACCTCCATAGCACCAGAGCTCCATAGCTCCAGGGCTCCAGGGCTCCATAGCTCCATACCTCCAGAGCTCCATAGCTCCATACTTCCAGAGCTCCATAGCTCCATAGCTCCATACTTCCATAGCTCCATAGCTCCATACTTCCATAGCACCTGAGCTCCATACCTCCAGAGCTCCATAGCTCCAGCCTGGGTGGCTGGTGGCTCCATAGCTCCATACTTCCATAGCTCTAAGTCAGAGAGTTGGCGAAAATTGCACTAAGTGCGAAAGCCCATTCATTTACAACGGCGTGTCCGCCAGGCGGCGACATTTCCCCGTTACCGGTGGCTGCGCGGCGGGTGAGTGACAGAGCTTATCCGAGCGGCTGGAACTCTGCGCCGGCGTGGTCGAGCGTGAGGCCTCGGCCCTTTGGCTGCCTGGTACCTAAAACACTTCCATTGATCCAGCCACGGAGGGTGCTGGCTGGTGGCTCCATACCTCCATAGCTCCATAGCACCAGAGCTCCATAGCTCCATAGCACCAGAGCTCCATGGCTTCAGAGCTCCATAGCACCATAGCTCCATACCTCCAGAGCTCCAGGGCTCCATAGCTCCATACCTCCAGAGCTCCATACCTCCAGAGCTCCATACCTCCAGAGCTCCATAGCACCAGAGCTCCATGGCTTCAGAGCTCCATAGCACCATAGCTCCATACCTCCAGAGCTCCAGGGCTCCATAGCTCCATACCTCCAGAGCTCCATACCTCCAGAGCTCCATACCTCCAGAGCTCCATAGCACCAGAGCTCCATGGCTTCAGAGCTCCATAGCACCATAGCTCCATACCTCCAGAGTTCCAGGGCTCCATAGCTCCATACCTCCAGAGCTCCATACCTCCAGAGCTCCATACCTCCAGAGCTCCAGAGCTCCATAGCACCAGAGCTCCATGGCTTCAGAGGTCCATAGCACCATAGCTCCATACCTCCAGAGCTCCAGGGCTCCATAGCTCCATACCTCCAGAGCTCCATACCTCCAGAGCTCCAGAGCTCCATAGCACCAGAGCTCCATGGCTTCAGAGCTCCATAGCACCATAGCTCCATACCTCCAGAGCTCCAGGGCTCCATAGCTCCATACCTCCAGAGCTCCATACCTCCAGAGCTCCATACCTCCAGAGCTCCATAGCTCCATAGCACCAGAGCTCCATAGCTCCATAGCACCAGAGCTCCATAGCACCAGAGCTCCATAGCACCAGAGCTCCATAGCTCCATAGCACCAGAGCTCCATAGCTCCATAGCACCAGAGCTCCATAGCTCCATAGCACCAGAGCTCCATACTTCCAGAGCTCCATAGCACCATAGCTCCATAGCACCAGAGCTCCATAGCTCCATAGCACCAGAGCTCCATGGCTTCAGAGCTCCATAGCACCATAGCTCCATACCTCCAGAGCTCCAGGGCTCCATAGCTCCATACCTCCAGAGCTCCATACCTCCAGAGCTCCATACCTCCAGAGCTCCATAGCACCAGAGCTCCATAGCTCCATAGCACCAGAGCTCCATAGCACCAGAGCTCCATAGCACCAGAGCTCCATAGCTCCATAGCACCAGAGCTCCATAGCTCCATAGCACCAGAGCTCCATACTTCCAGAGCTCCATAGCTCCATAGCTCCATAGCACCAGAGCTCCATAGCTCCATAGCACCAGAGCTCCATAGCTCCATAGCACCAGAGCTCCATACTTCCATAGCTCCATAGCTCCATACCTCCAGAGCTCCATAGCTCCATAGCTCCATACCTCCAGAGCTCCATAGCTCCAGAGCTCCATAGCTCCATAGCTCCATAGCACCAGAGCTCCATAGCTCCATAGCACCAGAGCTCCATACTTCCATAGCTCCAGGGCTCCATAGCTCCAGGGCTCCATACCTCCAGAGCTCCATAGCTCCATACTTCCAGAGCTCCATAGCTCCATACTTCCATAGCTCCATACTTCCATACCTCCATAGCTCCATATTTCCATAGCACCAGAGCTCCATACTTCCATAGCACCAGAGCTCCATACCTCCAGAGCTCCAGAGCTCCAGCCTGGGTGGCTGGTGGCTCCATAGCTCCATACTTCCATAGCTCTAAGTCAGAGAGTTGGCGAAAATTGCACTAAGTGCGAAAGCCCATTCATTTACAACGGCGTGTCCGCCAGGCGGCGACATTTCCCCGTTACCGGTGGCTGCGCGGCGGGTGAGTGACAGAGCTTATCCGAGCGGCTGGAACTCTGCGCCGGCGTGGTCGAGCGTGAGGCCTCGGCCCTTTGGCTGCCTGGTACCTAAAACACTTCCATTGATCCAGCCACGGAGGGTGCTGGCTGGTGGCTCCATACCTCCATAGCTCCATAGCACCAGAGCTCCATAGCTCCATAGCACCAGAGCTCCATGGCTTCAGAGCTCCATAGCACCATAGCTCCATACCTCCAGAGCTCCAGGGCTCCATAGCTCCATACCTCCAGAGCTCCATACCTCCAGAGCTCCATACCTCCAGAGCTCCATAGCACCAGAGCTCCATGGCTTCAGAGCTCCATAGCACCATAGCTCCATACCTCCAGAGCTCCAGGGCTCCATAGCTCCATACCTCCAGAGCTCCATACCTCCAGAGCTCCATACCTCCAGAGCTCCATAGCACCAGAGCTCCATGGCTTCAGAGCTCCATAGCACCATAGCTCCATACCTCCAGAGCTCCAGGGCTCCATAGCTCCATACCTCCAGAGCTCCATACCTCCAGAGCTCCATACCTCCAGAGCTCCAGAGCTCCATAGCACCAGAGCTCCATGGCTTCAGAGCTCCATAGCTCCATACCTCCAGAGCTCCAGGGCTCCATAGCTCCATACCTCCAGAGCTCCATACCTCCAGAGCTCCAGAGCTCCATAGCACCAGAGCTCCATGGCTTCAGAGCTCCATAGCACCATAGCTCCATACCTCCAGAGCTCCAGGGCTCCATAGCTCCATACCTCCAGAGCTCCATACCTCCAGAGCTCCATACCTCCAGAGCTCCATAGCTCCATAGCACCAGAGCTCCATAGCTCCATAGCACCAGAGCTCCATAGCACCAGAGCTCCATAGCACCAGAGCTCCATAGCTCCATAGCACCAGAGCTCCATAGCTCCATAGCACCAGAGCTCCATAGCTCCATAGCACCAGAGCTCCATACTTCCAGAGCTCCATAGCTCCATAGCTCCATAGCACCAGAGCTCCATAGCTCCATAGCACCAGAGCTCCATGGCTTCAGAGCTCCATAGCACCATAGCTCCATACCTCCAGAGCTCCAGGGCTCCATAGCTCCATACCTCCAGAGCTCCATAGCTCCATAGCTCCATACCTCCAGAGCTCCATAGCTCCATAGCTCCAGAGCTCCATAGCTCCATAGCACCAGAGCTCCATAGCTCCATAGCACCAGAGCTCCATACTTCCATAGCTCCAGGGCTCCATAGCTCCAGGGCTCCATACCTCCAGAGCTCCATAGCTCCATACTTCCAGAGCTCCATAGCTCCATACTTCCATAGCTCCATACTTCCATACCTCCATAGCTCCACACTTCCATAGCACCAGAGCTCCATACTTCCATAGCACCAGAGCTCCATACCTCCAGAGCTCCAGAGCTCCAGCCTGGGTGGCTGGTGGCTCCATAGCTCCATACTTCCATAGCTCTAAGTCAGAGAGTTGGCGAAAATTGCACTAAGTGCGAAAGCCCATTCATTTACAACGGCGTGTCCACAAGGCGGCGACATTTCCCCGTTACCGGTGGCTGCGCGGCGGGTGAGTGACAGAGCTTATCCGAGCGGCTGGAACTCTGCGCCGGCGTGCTCGAGCGTGAGGCCTCGGCCCTTTGGCTGCCTGGTACCTAAAACACTTCCATTGATCCAGCCACGGAGGGTGCTGGCTGGTGGCTCCATACCTCCATAGCTCCATAGCACCAGAGCTCCATAGCTCCATAGCACCAGAGCTCCATGGCTTCAGAGCTCCATAGCACCATAGCTCCATACCTCCAGAGCTCCAGGGCTCCATAGCTCCATACCTCCAGAGCTCCATACCTCCAGAGCTCCATACCTCCAGAGCTCCATAGCACCAGAGCTCCATGGCTTCAGAGCTCCATAGCACCATAGCTCCATACCTCCAGAGCTCCAGGGCTCCATAGCTCCATACCTCCAGAGCTCCATACCTCCAGAGCTCCATACCTCCAGAGCTCCATAGCACCAGAGCTCCATGGCTTCAGAGCTCCATAGCACCATAGCTCCATACCTCCAGAGCTCCAGGGCTCCATAGCTCCATACCTCCAGAGCTCCATACCTCCAGAGCTCCATACCTCCAGAGCTCCATAGCACCAGAGCTCCATAGCACCAGAGCTCCATAGCTCCATAGCACCAGAGCTCCATAGCTCCATAGCACCAGAGCTCCATAGCTCCATAGCACCAGAGCTCCATACTTCCAGAGCTCCATAGCTCCATAGCTCCATAGCACCAGAGCTCCATAGCTCCATAGCACCAGAGCTCCATGGCTTCAGAGCTCCATAGCACCATAGCTCCATACCTCCAGAGCTCCAGGGCTCCATAGCTCCATACCTCCAGAGCTCCATACCTCCAGAGCTCCATACCTCCAGAGCTCCATAGCACCAGAGCTCCATAGCTCCATAGCACCAGAGCTCCATAGCACCAGAGCTCCATAGCACCAGAGCTCCATAGCTCCATAGCACCAGAGCTCCATAGCTCCATAGCACCAGAGCTCCATACTTCCAGAGCTCCATAGCTCCATAGCACCAGAGCTCCATAGCTCCATAGCACCAGAGCTCCATAGCTCCATAGCACCAGAGCTCCATACTTCCATAGCTCCATAGCTCCATACCTCCAGAGCTCCATAGCTCCATAGCTCCATACCTCCAGAGCTCCATAGCTCCAGAGCTCCATAGCTCCATAGCTCCATAGCACCAGAGCTCCATAGCTCCATAGCACCAGAGCTCCATACTTCCATAGCTCCAGGGCTCCATAGCTCCAGGGCTCCATACCTCCAGAGCTCCATAGCTCCATACTTCCAGAGCTCCATAGCTCCATACTTCCATAGCTCCATACTTCCATACCTCCATAGCTCCATACTTCCATAGCACCAGAGCTCCATACTTCCATAGCACCAGAGCTCCATACCTCCAGAGCTCCAGAGCTCCATAGCTCCATAGCTCCAGGGCTCCATAGCTCCATAGCTCCATACCTCCAGAGCTCCATACCTCCATACCTCCAGAGCTCCATAGCTCCATAGCTCCATACCTCCAGAGCTCCATAGCTCCAGAGCTCCATAGCTCCATAGCACCAGAGCTCCATAGCTCCATAGCACCAGAGCTCCATACTTCCATAGCTCCAGGGCTCCATAGCTCCAGGGCTCCATAGCTCCATACCTCCAGAGCTCCATAGCTCCATACTTCCAGAGCTCCATAGCTCCATAGCACCAGAGCTCCATAGCTCCATAGCACCAGAGCTCCATAGCTCCATAGCACCAGAGCTCCATAGCTCCATAGCACCAGAGCTCCATAGCTCCATAGCTCCAGGGCTCCATAGCTCCATAGCTCCAGGGCTCCATAGCTCCATAGCTCCAGGGCTCCATAGCTCCATAGCTCCATACCTCCAGAGCTCCATACCTCCAGAGCTCCATACCTCCATAGCACCAGAGCTCCATAGCTCCAGGGCTCCAGGGCTCCATAGCTCCATACCTCCAGAGCTCCAGAGCTCCATACCTCCAGAGCTCCATACCTCCATAGCACCAGAGCTCCATAGCTCCAGGGCTCCAGGGCTCCATAGCTCCATACCTCCAGAGCTCCATAGCTCCATACTTCCAGAGCTCCATAGCTCCATAGCTCCATACTTCCATAGCTCCATAGCTCCATACTTCCATAGCACCTGAGCTCCATACCTCCAGAGCTCCATAGCTCCAGCCTGGGTGGCTGGTGGCTCCATAGCTCCATACTTCCATAGCTCTAAGTCAGAGAGTTGGCGAAAATTGCACTAAGTGCGAAAGCCCATTCATTTACAACGGCGTGTCCGCCAGGCGGCGACATTTCCCCGTTACCGGTGGCTGCGCGGCGGGTGAGTGACAGAGCTTATCCGAGCGGCTGGAACTCTGCGCCGGCGTGGTCGAGCGTGAGGCCTCGGCCCTTTGGCTGCCTGGTACCTAAAACACTTCCATTGATCCAGCCACGGAGGGTGCTGGCTGGTGGCTCCATACCTCCATAGCTCCATAGCACCAGAGCTCCATAGCTCCATAGCACCAGAGCTCCATGGCTTCAGAGCTCCATAGCACCATAGCTCCATACCTCCAGAGCTCCAGGGCTCCATAGCTCCATACCTCCAGAGCTCCATACCTCCAGAGCTCCATACCTCCAGAGCTCCATAGCACCAGAGCTCCATGGCTTCAGAGCTCCATAGCACCATAGCTCCATACCTCCAGAGCTCCAGGGCTCCATAGCTCCATACCTCCAGAGCTCCATACCTCCAGAGCTCCATACCTCCAGAGCTCCATAGCACCAGAGCTCCATGGCTTCAGAGCTCCATAGCACCATAGCTCCATACCTCCAGAGCTCCAGGGCTCCATAGCTCCATACCTCCAGAGCTCCATACCTCCAGAGCTCCATACCTCCAGAGCTCCAGAGCTCCATAGCACCAGAGCTCCATGGCTTCAGAGCTCCATAGCTCCATACCTCCAGAGCTCCAGGGCTCCATAGCTCCATACCTCCAGAGCTCCATACCTCCAGAGCTCCAGAGCTCCATAGCACCAGAGCTCCATGGCTTCAGAGCTCCATAGCACCATAGCTCCATACCTCCAGAGCTCCAGGGCTCCATAGCTCCATACCTCCAGAGCTCCATACCTCCAGAGCTCCATACCTCCAGAGCTCCATAGCTCCATAGCACCAGAGCTCCATAGCTCCATAGCACCAGAGCTCCATAGCACCAGAGCTCCATAGCACCAGAGCTCCATAGCTCCATAGCACCAGAGCTCCATAGCTCCATAGCACCAGAGCTCCATAGCTCCATAGCACCAGAGCTCCATACTTCCAGAGCTCCATAGCTCCATAGCTCCATAGCACCAGAGCTCCATAGCTCCATAGCACCAGAGCTCCATGGCTTCAGAGCTCCATAGCACCATAGCTCCATACCTCCAGAGCTCCAGGGCTCCATAGCTCCATACCTCCAGAGCTCCATACCTCCAGAGCTCCATACCTCCAGAGCTCCATAGCACCAGAGCTCCATAGCTCCATAGCACCAGAGCTCCATAGCACCAGAACTCCATAGCACCAGAGCTCCATAGCTCCATAGCACCAGAGCTCCATAGCTCCATAGCACCAGAGCTCCATACTTCCAGAGCTCCATAGCTCCATAGCTCCATAGCACCAGAGCTCCATAGCTCCATAGCACCAGAGCTCCATAGCTCCATAGCACCAGAGCTCCATACTTCCATAGCTCCATAGCTCCATACCTCCAGAGCTCCATAGCTCCATAGCTCCATACCTCCAGAGCTCCATAGCTCCATAGCTCCAGAGCTCCATAGCTCCATAGCACCAGAGCTCCATAGCTCCATAGCACCAGAGCTCCATACTTCCATAGCTCCAGGGCTCCATAGCTCCAGGGCTCCATACCTCCAGAGCTCCATAGCTCCATACTTCCAGAGCTCCATAGCTCCATACTTCCATAGCTCCATACTTCCATACCTCCATAGCTCCATACTTCCATAGCACCAGAGCTCCATACTTCCATAGCACCAGAGCTCCATACCTCCAGAGCTCCAGAGCTCCAGCCTGGGTGGCTGGTGGCTCCATAGCTCCATACTTCCATAGCTCTAAGTCAGAGAGTTGGCGAAAATTGCACTAAGTGCGAAAGCCCATTCATTTACAACGGCGTGTCCACAAGGCGGCGACATTTCCCCGTTACCGGTGGCTGCGCGGCGGGTGAGTGACAGAGCTTATCCGAGCGGCTGGAACTCTGCGCCGGCGTGCTCGAGCGTGAGGCCTCGGCCCTTTGGCTGCCTGGTACCTAAAACACTTCCATTGATCCAGCCACGGAGGGTGCTGGCTGGTGGCTCCATACCTCCATAGCTCCATAGCACCAGAGCTCCATAGCTCCATAGCTCCATAGCACCAGAGCTCCATGGCTTCAGAGCTCCATAGCACCATAGCTCCATACCTCCAGAGCTCCAGGGCTCCATAGCTCCATACCTCCAGAGCTCCATACCTCCAGAGCTCCATAGCACCAGAGCTCCATGGCTTCAGAGCTCCATAGCACCATAGCTCCATACCTCCAGAGCTCCAGGGCTCCATAGCTCCATACCTCCAGAGCTCCATACCTCCAGAGCTCCATACCTCCAGAGCTCCATAGCACCAGAGCTCCATGGCTTCAGAGCTCCATAGCACCATAGCTCCATACCTCCAGAGCTCCAGGGCTCCATAGCTCCATACCTCCAGAGCTCCATACCTCCAGAGCTCCATACCTCCAGAGCTCCAGAGCTCCATAGCTCCATAGCTCCAGGGCTCCATAGCTCCATAGCTCCATACCTCCAGAGCTCCATACCTCCATACCTCCAGAGCTCCATAGCTCCATAGCTCCATACCTCCAGAGCTCCATAGCTCCAGAGCTCCATAGCTCCATAGCACCAGAGCTTCATAGCTCCATAGCACCAGAGCTCCATACTTCCATAGCTCCAGGGCTCCATAGCTCCAGGGCTCCATAGCTCCATACCTCCAGAGCTCCATAGCTCCATACTTCCAGAGCTCCATAGCTCCATAGCACCAGAGCTCCATAGCTCCATAGCACCAGAGCTCCATAGCTCCATAGCACCAGAGCTCCATAGCTCCATAGCACCAGAGCTCCATAGCTCCATAGCTCCAGGGCTCCATAGCTCCATAGCTCCAGGGCTCCATAGCTCCATAGCTCCAGGGCTCCATAGCTCCATAGCTCCATACCTCCAGAGCTCCATACCTCCAGAGCTCCATACCTCCATAGCACCAGAGCTCCATAGCTCCAGGGCTCCAGGGCTCCATAGCTCCATACCTCCAGAGCTCCAGAGCTCCATACCTCCAGAGCTCCATACCTCCATAGCACCAGAGCTCCATAGCTCCAGGGCTCCAGGGCTCCATAGCTCCATACCTCCAGAGCTCCATAGCTCCATACTTCCAGAGCTCCATAGCTCCATAGCTCCATACTTCCATAGCTCCATAGCTCCATACTTCCATAGCACCTGAGCTCCATACCTCCAGAGCTCCATAGCTCCAGCCTGGGTGGCTGGTGGCTCCATAGCTCCATACTTCCATAGCTCTAAGTCAGAGAGTTGGCGAAAATTGCACTAAGTGCGAAAGCCCATTCATTTACAACGGCGTGTCCGCCAGGCGGCGACATTTCCCCGTTACCGGTGGCTGCGCGGCGGGTGAGTGACAGAGCTTATCCGAGCGGCTGGAACTCTGCGCCGGCGTGGTCGAGCGTGAGGCCTCGGCCCTTTGGCTGCCTGGTACCTAAAACACTTCCATTGATCCAGCCACGGAGGGTGCTGGCTGGTGGCTCCATACCTCCATAGCTCCATAGCACCAGAGCTCCATAGCTCCATAGCACCAGAGCTCCATAGCTCCATAGCACCAGAGCTCCATACTTCCATAGCTCCATAGCTCCATACCTCCAGAGCTCCATAGCTCCATAGCTCCATACCTCCAGAGCTCCATAGCTCCAGAGCTCCATAGCTCCATAGCACCAGAGCTCCATAGCTCCATAGCACCAGAGCTCCATACTTCCATAGCTCCAGGGCTCCATAGCTCCAGGGCTCCATAGCTCCATACCTCCAGAGCTCCATAGCTCCATACTTCCAGAGCTCCATAGCTCCATAGCACCAGAGCTCCATAGCTCCATAGCACCAGAGCTCCATAGCTCCATAGCACCAGAGCTCCATAGCTCCATAGCACCAGAGCTCCATAGCTCCATAGCTCCAGGGCTCCATAGCTCCAGGGCTCCATAGCTCCATAGCTCCAGGGCTCCATAGCTCCATACCTCCAGAGCTCCATACCTCCAGAGCTCCATACCTCCATAGCACCAGAGCTCCATAGCTCCAGGGCTCCATAGCTCCATACCTCCAGAGCTCCATAGCTCCATACTTCCAGAGCTCCATAGCTCCATAGCTCCATACTTCCATAGCTCCATAGCTCCATACTTCCATAGCACCTGAGCTCCATACCTCCAGAGCTCCATAGCTCCAGCCTGGGTGGCTGGTGGCTCCATAGCTCCATACTTCCATAGCTCTAAGTCAGAGAGTTGGCGAAAATTGCACTAAGTGCGAAAGCCCATTCATTTACAACGGCGTGTCCGCCAGGCGGCGACATTTCCCCGTTACCGGTGGCTGCGCGGCGGGTGAGTGACAGAGCTTATCCGAGCGGCTGGAACTCTGCGCCGGCGTGGTCGAGCGTGAGGCCTCGGCCCTTTGGCTGCCTGGTACCTAAAACACTTCCATTGATCCAGCCACGGAGGGTGCTGGCTGGTGGCTCCATACCTCCATAGCTCCATAGCACCAGAGCTCCATAGCTCCATAGCACCAGAGCTCCATGGCTTCAGAGCTCCATAGCACCATAGCTCCATACCTCCAGAGCTCCAGGGCTCCATAGCTCCATACCTCCAGAGCTCCATACCTCCAGAGCTCCATACCTCCAGAGCTCCATAGCACCAGAGCTCCATGGCTTCAGAGCTCCATAGCACCATAGCTCCATACCTCCAGAGCTCCAGGGCTCCATAGCTCCATACCTCCATACCTCCAGAGCTCCATACCTCCAGAGCTCCATAGCACCAGAGCTCCATGGCTTCAGAGCTCCATAGCACCATAGCTCCATACCTCCATACCTCCAGGGCTCCATAGCTCCATACCTCCAGAGCTCCATACCTCCAGAGCTCCATACCTCCAGAGCTCCAGAGCTCCATAGCACCAGAGCTCCATGGCTTCAGAGCTCCATAGCTCCATACCTCCAGAGCTCCAGGGCTCCATAGCTCCATACCTCCAGAGCTCCATACCTCCAGAGCTCCAGAGCTCCATAGCACCAGAGCTCCATGGCTTCAGAGCTCCATAGCACCATAGCTCCATACCTCCAGAGCTCCAGGGCTCCATAGCTCCATACCTCCAGAGCTCCATACCTCCAGAGCTCCATACCTCCAGAGCTCCATAGCTCCATAGCACCAGAGCTCCAT
Source organism: Syngnathus leptorhynchus (assembly GCF_054491065.1). Taxonomy (NCBI): domain Eukaryota; kingdom Metazoa; phylum Chordata; class Actinopteri; order Syngnathiformes; family Syngnathidae; genus Syngnathus; species Syngnathus leptorhynchus. Next base: position 1,563,054 of record NW_028231992.1, on the reverse strand, counting down.
AGCTCCATAGCACCAGAGCTCCATAGCACCAGAGCTCCATAGCACCAGAGCTCCATAGCTCCATAGCACCAGAGCTCCATAGCTCCATAGCACCAGAGCTCCATAGCTCCATAGCACCAGAGCTCCATACTTCCAGAGCTCCATAGCTCCATAGCTCCATAGCACCAGAGCTCCATAGCTCCATAGCACCAGAGCTCCATGGCTTCAGAGCTCCATAGCACCATAGCTCCATACCTCCAGAGCTCCAGGGCTCCATAGCTCCATACCTCCAGAGCTCCATACCTCCAGAGCTCCATACCTCCAGAGCTCCATAGCACCAGAGCTCCATAGCTCCATAGCACCAGAGCTCCATAGCACCAGAACTCCATAGCACCAGAGCTCCAGAGCTCCATAGCACCAGAGCTCCATAGCTCCATAGCACCAGAGCTCCATACTTCCAGAGCTCCATAGCTCCATAGCTCCATAGCACCAGAGCTCCATAGCTCCATAGCACCAGAGCTCCATAGCTCCATAGCACCAGAGCTCCATACTTCCATAGCTCCATAGCTCCATACCTCCAGAGCTCCATAGCTCCATAGCTCCATACCTCCAGAGCTCCATAGCTCCATAGCTCCAGAGCTCCATAGCTCCATAGCACCAGAGCTCCATAGCTCCATAGCACCAGAGCTCCATACTTCCATAGCTCCAGGGCTCCATAGCTCCAGGGCTCCATACCTCCAGAGCTCCATAGCTCCATACTTCCAGAGCTCCATAGCTCCATACTTCCATAGCTCCATACTTCCATACCTCCATAGCTCCATACTTCCATAGCACCAGAGCTCCATACTTCCATAGCACCAGAGCTCCATACCTCCAGAGCTCCAGAGCTCCAGCCTGGGTGGCTGGTGGCTCCATAGCTCCATACTTCCATAGCTCTAAGTCAGAGAGTTGGCGAAAATTGCACTAAGTGCGAAAGCCCATTCATTTACAACGGCGTGTCCACAAGGCGGCGACATTTCCCCGTTACCGGTGGCTGCGCGGCGGGTGAGTGACAGAGCTTATCCGAGCGGCTGGAACTCTGCGCCGGCGTGCTCGAGCGTGAGGCCTCGGCCCTTTGGCTGCCTGGTACCTAAAACACTTCCATTGATCCAGCCACGGAGGGTGCTGGCTGGTGGCTCCATACCTCCATAGCTCCATAGCACCAGAGCTCCATAGCTCCATAGCACCAGAGCTCCATGGCTTCAGAGCTCCATAGCACCATAGCTCCATACCTCCAGAGCTCCAGGGCTCCATAGCTCCATACCTCCAGAGCTCCATACCTCCAGAGCTCCATACCTCCAGAGCTCCATAGCACCAGAGCTCCATGGCTTCAGAGCTCCATAGCACCATAGCTCCATACCTCCAGAGCTCCAGGGCTCCATAGCTCCATACCTCCAGAGCTCCATACCTCCAGAGCTCCATACCTCCAGAGCTCCATAGCACCAGAGCTCCATGGCTTCAGAGCTCCATAGCACCATAGCTCCATACCTCCAGAGCTCCAGGGCTCCATAGCTCCATACCTCCAGAGCTCCATACCTCCAGAGCTCCATACCTCCAGAGCTCCAGAGCTCCATAGCTCCATAGCTCCAGGGCTCCATAGCTCCATAGCTCCATACCTCCAGAGCTCCATACCTCCATACCTCCAGAGCTCCATAGCTCCATAGCTCCATACCTCCAGAGCTCCATAGCTCCAGAGCTCCATAGCTCCATAGCACCAGAGCTCCATAGCTCCATAGCACCAGAGCTCCATACTTCCATAGCTCCAGGGCTTCATAGCTCCAGGGCTCCATAGCTCCATACCTCCAGAGCTCCATAGCTCCATACTTCCAGAGCTCCATAGCTCCATAGCACCAGAGCTCCATAGCTCCATAGCACCAGAGCTCCATAGCTCCATAGCACCAGAGCTCCATAGCTCCATAGCACCAGAGCTCCATAGCTCCATAGCTCCAGGGCTCCATAGCTCCATAGCTCCAGGGCTCCATAGCTCCATAGCTCCAGGGCTCCATAGCTCCATAGCTCCATACCTCCAGAGCTCCATACCTCCAGAGCTCCATACCTCCATAGCACCAGAGCTCCATAGCTCCAGGGCTCCAGGGCTCCATAGCTCCATACCTCCAGAGCTCCAGAGCTCCATACCTCCAGAGCTCCATACCTCCATAGCACCAGAGCTCCATAGCTCCAGGGCTCCAGGGCTCCATAGCTCCATACCTCCAGAGCTCCATAGCTCCATACTTCCAGAGCTCCATAGCTCCATAGCTCCATACTTCCATAGCTCCATAGCTCCATACTTCCATAGCACCTGAGCTCCATACCTCCAGAGCTCCATAGCTCCAGCCTGGGTGGCTGGTGGCTCCATAGCTCCATACTTCCATAGCTCTAAGTCAGAGAGTTGGCGAAAATTGCACTAAGTGCGAAAGCCCATTCATTTACAACGGCGTGTCCGCCAGGCGGCGACATTTCCCCGTTACCGGTGGCTGCGCGGCGGGTGAGTGACAGAGCTTATCCGAGCGGCTGGAACTCTGCGCCGGCGTGGTCGAGCGTGAGGCCTCGGCCCTTTGGCTGCCTGGTACCTAAAACACTTCCATTGATCCAGCCACGGAGGGTGCTGGCTGGTGGCTCCATACCTCCATAGCTCCATAGCACCAGAGCTCCATAGCTCCATAGCACCAGAGCTCCATGGCTTCAGAGCTCCATAGCACCATAGCTCCATACCTCCAGAGCTCCAGGGCTCCATAGCTCCATACCTCCAGAGCTCCATACCTCCAGAGCTCCATACCTCCAGAGCTCCATAGCACCAGAGCTCCATGGCTTCAGAGCTCCATAGCACCATAGCTCCATACCTCCAGAGCTCCAGGGCTCCATAGCTCCATACCTCCAGAGCTCCATACCTCCAGAGCTCCATACCTCCAGAGCTCCATAGCACCAGAGCTCCATGGCTTCAGAGCTCCATAGCACCATAGCTCCATACCTCCAGAGTTCCAGGGCTCCATAGCTCCATACCTCCAGAGCTCCATACCTCCAGAGCTCCATACCTCCAGAGCTCCAGAGCTCCATAGCACCAGAGCTCCATGGCTTCAGAGCTCCATAGCACCATAGCTCCATACCTCCAGAGCTCCAGGGCTCCATAGCTCCATACCTCCAGAGCTCCATACCTCCAGAGCTCCAGAGCTCCATAGCACCAGAGCTCCATGGCTTCAGAGCTCCATAGCACCATAGCTCCATACCTCCAGAGCTCCAGGGCTCCATAGCTCCATACCTCCAGAGCTCCATACCTCCAGAGCTCCATACCTCCAGAGCTCCATAGCTCCATAGCACCAGAGCTCCATAGCTCCATAGCTCCATAGCACCAGAGCTCCATACTTCCAGAGCTCCATAGCTCCATAGCTCCATAGCACCAGAGCTCCATAGCTCCATAGCACCAGAGCTCCATGGCTTCAGAGCTCCATAGCACCATAGCTCCATACCTCCAGAGCTCCAGGGCTCCATAGCTCCATACCTCCAGAGCTCCATACCTCCAGAGCTCCATACCTCCAGAGCTCCATAGCACCAGAGCTCCATAGCTCCATAGCACCAGAGCTCCATAGCACCAGAGCTCCATAGCACCAGAGCTCCATAGCTCCATAGCACCAGAGCTCCATAGCTCCATAGCACCAGAGCTCCATACTTCCAGAGCTCCATAGCTCCATAGCTCCATAGCACCAGAGCTCCATAGCTCCATAGCACCAGAGCTCCATAGCTCCATAGCACCAGAGCTCCATACTTCCATAGCTCCATAGCTCCATACCTCCAGAGCTCCATAGCTCCATAGCTCCATACCTCCAGAGCTCCATAGCTCCAGAGCTCCATAGCTCCATAGCTCCATAGCACCAGAGCTCCATAGCTCCATAGCACCAGAGCTCCATACTTCCATAGCTCCAGGGCTCCATAGCTCCAGGGCTCCATACCTCCAGAGCTCCATAGCTCCATACTTCCAGAGCTCCATAGCTCCATACTTCCATAGCTCCATACTTCCATACCTCCATAGCTCCATATTTCCATAGCACCAGAGCTCCATACTTCCATAGCACCAGAGCTCCATACCTCCAGAGCTCCAGAGCTCCAGCCTGGGTGGCTGGTGGCTCCATAGCTCCATACTTCCATAGCTCTAAGTCAGAGAGTTGGCGAAAATTGCACTAAGTGCGAAAGCCCATTCATTTACAACGGCGTGTCCGCCAGGCGGCGACATTTCCCCGTTACCGGTGGCTGCGCGGCGGGTGAGTGACAGAGCTTATCCGAGCGGCTGGAACTCTGCGCCGGCGTGGTCGAGCGTGAGGCCTCGGCCCTTTGGCTGCCTGGTACCTAAAACACTTCCATTGATCCAGCCACGGAGGGTGCTGGCTGGTGGCTCCATACCTCCATAGCTCCATAGCACCAGAGCTCCATAGCTCCATAGCACCAGAGCTCCATGGCTTCAGAGCTCCATAGCACCATAGCTCCATACCTCCAGAGCTCCAGGGCTCCATAGCTCCATACCTCCAGAGCTCCATACCTCCAGAGCTCCATACCTCCAGAGCTCCATAGCACCAGAGCTCCATGGCTTCAGAGCTCCATAGCACCATAGCTCCATACCTCCAGAGCTCCAGGGCTCCATAGCTCCATACCTCCAGAGCTCCATACCTCCAGAGCTCCATACCTCCAGAGCTCCATAGCACCAGAGCTCCATGGCTTCAGAGCTCCATAGCACCATAGCTCCATACCTCCAGAGCTCCAGGGCTCCATAGCTCCATACCTCCAGAGCTCCATACCTCCAGAGCTCCATACCTCCAGAGCTCCAGAGCTCCATAGCACCAGAGCTCCATGGCTTCAGAGCTCCATAGCTCCATACCTCCAGAGCTCCAGGGCTCCATAGCTCCATACCTCCAGAGCTCCATACCTCCAGAGCTCCAGAGCTCCATAGCACCAGAGCTCCATGGCTTCAGAGCTCCATAGCACCATAGCTCCATACCTCCAGAGCTCCAGGGCTCCATAGCTCCATACCTCCAGAGCTCCATACCTCCAGAGCTCCATACCTCCAGAGCTCCATAGCTCCATAGCACCAGAGCTCCATAGCTCCATAGCACCAGAGCTCCATAGCACCAGAGCTCCATAGCACCAGAGCTCCATAGCTCCATAGCACCAGAGCTCCATAGCTCCATAGCACCAGAGCTCCATAGCTCCATAGCACCAGAGCTCCATACTTCCAGAGCTCCATAGCTCCATAGCTCCATAGCACCAGAGCTCCATAGCTCCATAGCACCAGAGCTCCATGGCTTCAGAGCTCCATAGCACCATAGCTCCATACCTCCAGAGCTCCAGGGCTCCATAGCTCCATACCTCCAGAGCTCCATACCTCCAGAGCTCCATACCTCCAGAGCTCCATAGCACCAGAGCTCCATAGCTCCATAGCACCAGAGCTCCATAGCACCAGAACTCCATAGCACCAGAGCTCCATAGCTCCATAGCACCAGAGCTCCATAGCTCCATAGCACCAGAGCTCCATACTTCCAGAGCTCCATAGCTCCATAGCTCCATAGCACCAGAGCTCCATAGCTCCATAGCACCAGAGCTCCATAGCTCCATAGCACCAGAGCTCCATACTTCCATAGCTCCATAGCTCCATACCTCCAGAGCTCCATAGCTCCATAGCTCCATACCTCCAGAGCTCCATAGCTCCATAGCTCCAGAGCTCCATAGCTCCATAGCACCAGAGCTCCATAGCTCCATAGCACCAGAGCTCCATACTTCCATAGCTCCAGGGCTCCATAGCTCCAGGGCTCCATACCTCCAGAGCTCCATAGCTCCATACTTCCAGAGCTCCATAGCTCCATACTTCCATAGCTCCATACTTCCATACCTCCATAGCTCCACACTTCCATAGCACCAGAGCTCCATACTTCCATAGCACCAGAGCTCCATACCTCCAGAGCTCCAGAGCTCCAGCCTGGGTGGCTGGTGGCTCCATAGCTCCATACTTCCATAGCTCTAAGTCAGAGAGTTGGCGAAAATTGCACTAAGTGCGAAAGCCCATTCATTTACAACGGCGTGTCCACAAGGCGGCGACATTTCCCCGTTACCGGTGGCTGCGCGGCGGGTGAGTGACAGAGCTTATCCGAGCGGCTGGAACTCTGCGCCGGCGTGCTCGAGCGTGAGGCCTCGGCCCTTTGGCTGCCTGGTACCTAAAACACTTCCATTGATCCAGCCACGGAGGGTGCTGGCTGGTGGCTCCATACCTCCATAGCTCCATAGCACCAGAGCTCCATAGCTCCATAGCACCAGAGCTCCATGGCTTCAGAGCTCCATAGCACCATAGCTCCATACCTCCAGAGCTCCAGGGCTCCATAGCTCCATACCTCCAGAGCTCCATACCTCCAGAGCTCCATACCTCCAGAGCTCCATAGCACCAGAGCTCCATGGCTTCAGAGCTCCATAGCACCATAGCTCCATACCTCCAGAGCTCCAGGGCTCCATAGCTCCATACCTCCAGAGCTCCATACCTCCAGAGCTCCATACCTCCAGAGCTCCATAGCACCAGAGCTCCATGGCTTCAGAGCTCCATAGCACCATAGCTCCATACCTCCAGAGCTCCAGGGCTCCATAGCTCCATACCTCCAGAGCTCCATACCTCCAGAGCTCCATACCTCCAGAGCTCCATAGCACCAGAGCTCCATAGCACCAGAGCTCCATAGCTCCATAGCACCAGAGCTCCATAGCTCCATAGCACCAGAGCTCCATAGCTCCATAGCACCAGAGCTCCATACTTCCAGAGCTCCATAGCTCCATAGCTCCATAGCACCAGAGCTCCATAGCTCCATAGCACCAGAGCTCCATGGCTTCAGAGCTCCATAGCACCATAGCTCCATACCTCCAGAGCTCCAGGGCTCCATAGCTCCATACCTCCAGAGCTCCATACCTCCAGAGCTCCATACCTCCAGAGCTCCATAGCACCAGAGCTCCATAGCTCCATAGCACCAGAGCTCCATAGCACCAGAGCTCCATAGCACCAGAGCTCCATAGCTCCATAGCACCAGAGCTCCATAGCTCCATAGCACCAGAGCTCCATACTTCCAGAGCTCCATAGCTCCATAGCACCAGAGCTCCATAGCTCCATAGCACCAGAGCTCCATAGCTCCATAGCACCAGAGCTCCATACTTCCATAGCTCCATAGCTCCATACCTCCAGAGCTCCATAGCTCCATAGCTCCATACCTCCAGAGCTCCATAGCTCCAGAGCTCCATAGCTCCATAGCTCCATAGCACCAGAGCTCCATAGCTCCATAGCACCAGAGCTCCATACTTCCATAGCTCCAGGGCTCCATAGCTCCAGGGCTCCATACCTCCAGAGCTCCATAGCTCCATACTTCCAGAGCTCCATAGCTCCATACTTCCATAGCTCCATACTTCCATACCTCCATAGCTCCATACTTCCATAGCACCAGAGCTCCATACTTCCATAGCACCAGAGCTCCATACCTCCAGAGCTCCAGAGCTCCATAGCTCCATAGCTCCAGGGCTCCATAGCTCCATAGCTCCATACCTCCAGAGCTCCATACCTCCATACCTCCAGAGCTCCATAGCTCCATAGCTCCATACCTCCAGAGCTCCATAGCTCCAGAGCTCCATAGCTCCATAGCACCAGAGCTCCATAGCTCCATAGCACCAGAGCTCCATACTTCCATAGCTCCAGGGCTCCATAGCTCCAGGGCTCCATAGCTCCATACCTCCAGAGCTCCATAGCTCCATACTTCCAGAGCTCCATAGCTCCATAGCACCAGAGCTCCATAGCTCCATAGCACCAGAGCTCCATAGCTCCATAGCACCAGAGCTCCATAGCTCCATAGCACCAGAGCTCCATAGCTCCATAGCTCCAGGGCTCCATAGCTCCATAGCTCCAGGGCTCCATAGCTCCATAGCTCCAGGGCTCCATAGCTCCATAGCTCCATACCTCCAGAGCTCCATACCTCCAGAGCTCCATACCTCCATAGCACCAGAGCTCCATAGCTCCAGGGCTCCAGGGCTCCATAGCTCCATACCTCCAGAGCTCCAGAGCTCCATACCTCCAGAGCTCCATACCTCCATAGCACCAGAGCTCCATAGCTCCAGGGCTCCAGGGCTCCATAGCTCCATACCTCCAGAGCTCCATAGCTCCATACTTCCAGAGCTCCATAGCTCCATAGCTCCATACTTCCATAGCTCCATAGCTCCATACTTCCATAGCACCTGAGCTCCATACCTCCAGAGCTCCATAGCTCCAGCCTGGGTGGCTGGTGGCTCCATAGCTCCATACTTCCATAGCTCTAAGTCAGAGAGTTGGCGAAAATTGCACTAAGTGCGAAAGCCCATTCATTTACAACGGCGTGTCCGCCAGGCGGCGACATTTCCCCGTTACCGGTGGCTGCGCGGCGGGTGAGTGACAGAGCTTATCCGAGCGGCTGGAACTCTGCGCCGGCGTGGTCGAGCGTGAGGCCTCGGCCCTTTGGCTGCCTGGTACCTAAAACACTTCCATTGATCCAGCCACGGAGGGTGCTGGCTGGTGGCTCCATACCTCCATAGCTCCATAGCACCAGAGCTCCATAGCTCCATAGCACCAGAGCTCCATGGCTTCAGAGCTCCATAGCACCATAGCTCCATACCTCCGGAGCTCCAGGGCTCCATAGCTCCATACCTCCAGAGCTCCATACCTCCAGAGCTCCATACCTCCAGAGCTCCATAGCACCAGAGCTCCATGGCTTCAGAGCTCCATAGCACCATAGCTCCATACCTCCAGAGCTCCAGGGCTCCATAGCTCCATACCTCCAGAGCTCCATACCTCCAGAGCTCCATACCTCCAGAGCTCCATAGCACCAGAGCTCCATGGCTTCAGAGCTCCATAGCACCATAGCTCCATACCTCCAGAGCTCCAGGGCTCCATAGCTCCATACCTCCAGAGCTCCATACCTCCAGAGCTCCATACCTCCAGAGCTCCAGAGCTCCATAGCACCAGAGCTCCATGGCTTCAGAGCTCCATAGCACCATAGCTCCATACCTCCAGAGCTCCAGGGCTCCATAGCTCCATACCTCCAGAGCTCCATACCTCCAGAGCTCCAGAGCTCCATAGCACCAGAGCTCCATGGCTTCAGAGCTCCATAGCACCATAGCTCCATACCTCCAGAGCTCCAGGGCTCCATAGCTCCATACCTCCAGAGCTCCATACCTCCAGAGCTCCATACCTCCAGAGCTCCATAGCTCCATAGCACCAGAGCTCCATAGCTCCATAGCACCAGAGCTCCATAGCACCAGAGCTCCATAGCACCAGAGCTCCATAGCTCCATAGCACCAGAGCTCCATAGCTCCATAGCACCAGAGCTCCATAGCTCCATAGCACCAGAGCTCCATACTTCCAGAGCTCCATAGCTCCATAGCTCCATAGCACCAGAGCTCCATAGCTCCATAGCACCAGAGCTCCATGGCTTCAGAGCTCCATAGCACCATAGCTCCATACCTCCAGAGCTCCAGGGCTCCATAGCTCCATACCTCCAGAGCTCCATACCTCCAGAGCTCCATACCTCCAGAGCTCCATAGCACCAGAGCTCCATAGCTCCATAGCACCAGAGCTCCATAGCACCAGAGCTCCATAGCACCAGAGCTCCATAGCTCCATAGCACCAGAGCTCCATAGCTCCATAGCACCAGAGCTCCATACTTCCAGAGCTCCATAGCTCCATAGCTCCATAGCACCAGAGCTCCATAGCTCCATAGCACCAGAGCTCCATAGCTCCATAGCACCAGAGCTCCATACTTCCATAGCTCCATAGCTCCATACCTCCAGAGCTCCATAGCTCCATAGCTCCATACCTCCAGAGCTCCATAGCTCCAGAGCTCCATAGCTCCATAGCTCCATAGCACCAGAGCTCCATAGCTCCATAGCACCATAGCTCCATACTTCCATAGCTCCAGGGCTCCATAGCTCCAGGGCTCCATACCTCCAGAGCTCCATAGCTCCATACTTCCAGAGCTCCATAGCTCCATACTTCCATAGCTCCATACTTCCATACCTCCATAGCTCCATACTTCCATAGCACCAGAGCTCCATACTTCCATAGCACCAGAGCTCCATACCTCCAGAGCTCCAGAGCTCCAGCCTGGGTGGCTGGTGGCTCCATAGCTCCATACTTCCATAGCTCTAAGTCAGAGAGTTGGCGAAAATTGCACTAAGTGCGAAAGCCCATTCATTTACAACGGCGTGTCCACAAGGCGGCGACATTTCCCCGTTACCGGTGGCTGCGCGGCGGGTGAGTGACAGAGCTTATCCGAGCGGCTGGAACTCTGCGCCGGCGTGGTCGAGCGTGAGGCCTCGGCCCTTTGGCTGCCTGGTACCTAAAACACTTCCATTGATCCAGCCACGGAGGGTGCTGGCTGGTGGCTCCATACCTCCATAGCTCCATAGCACCAGAGCTCCATAGCTCCATAGCACCAGAGCTCCATGGCTTCAGAGCTCCATAGCACCATAGCTCCATACCTCCAGAGCTCCAGGGCTCCATAGCTCCATACCTCCAGAGCTCCATACCTCCAGAGCTCCATACCTCCAGAGCTCCATAGCACCAGAGCTCCATGGCTTCAGAGCTCCATAGCACCATAGCTCCATACCTCCAGAGCTCCAGGGCTCCATAGCTCCATACCTCCAGAGCTCCATACCTCCAGAGCTCCATACCTCCAGAGCTCCATAGCACCAGAGCTCCATGGCTTCAGAGCTCCATAGCACCATAGCTCCATACCTCCAGAGCTCCAGGGCTCCATAGCTCCATACCTCCAGAGCTCCATACCTCCAGAGCTCCATACCTCCAGAGCTCCATAGCACCAGAGCTCCATGGCTTCAGAGCTCCATAGCACCATAGCTCCATACCTCCAGAGCTCCAGGGCTCCATAGCTCCATACCTCCAGAGCTCCATACCTCCAGAGCTCCATACCTCCAGAGCTCCAGAGCTCCATAGCACCAGAGCTCCATGGCTTCAGAGCTCCATAGCACCATAGCTCCATAGCACCAGAGCTCCATACTTCCAGAGCTCCATAGCTCCATAGCTCCATAGCACCAGAGCTCCATAGCTCCATAGCACCAGAGCTCCATGGCTTCAGAGCTCCATAGCACCATAGCTCCATACCTCCAGAGCTCCAGGGCTCCATAGCTCCATACCTCCAGAGCTCCATACCTCCAGAGCTCCATACCTCCAGAGCTCCATAGCACCAGAGCTCCATAGCTCCATAGCACCAGAGCTCCATAGCACCAGAGCTCCATAGCACCAGAGCTCCATAGCTCCATAGCACCAGAGCTCCATAGCTCCATAGCACCAGAGCTCCATACTTCCAGAGCTCCATAGCTCCATAGCTCCATAGCACCAGAGCTCCATAGCTCCATAGCACCAGAGCTCCATAGCTCCATAGCACCAGAGCTCCATACTTCCATAGCTCCATAGCTCCATACCTCCAGAGCTCCATAGCTCCATAGCTCCATACCTCCAGAGCTCCATAGCTCCAGAGCTCCATAGCTCCATAGCTCCATAGCTCCATAGCACCAGAGCTCCATAGCTCCATAGCACCAGAGCTCCATACTTCCATAGCTCCAGGGCTCCATAGCTCCAGGGCTCCATACCTCCAGAGCTCCATAGCTCCATACTTCCAGAGCTCCATAGCTCCATACTTCCATAGCTCCATACTTCCATACCTCCATAGCTCCATATTTCCATAGCACCAGAGCTCCATACTTCCATAGCACCAGAGCTCCATACCTCCAGAGCTCCAGAGCTCCAGCCTGGGTGGCTGGTGGCTCCATAGCTCCATACTTCCATAGCTCTAAGTCAGAGAGTTGGCGAAAATTGCACTAAGTGCGAAAGCCCATTCATTTACAACGGCGTGTCCGCCAGGCGGCGACATTTCCCCGTTACCGGTGGCTGCGCGGCGGGTGAGTGACAGAGCTTATCCGAGCGGCTGGAACTCTGCGCCGGCGTGGTCGAGCGTGAGGCCTCGGCCCTTTGGCTGCCTGGTACCTAAAACACTTCCATTGATCCAGCCACGGAGGGTGCTGGCTGGTGGCTCCATACCTCCATAGCTCCATAGCACCAGAGCTCCATAGCTCCATAGCACCAGAGCTCCATGGCTTCAGAGCTCCATAGCACCATAGCTCCATACCTCCAGAGCTCCAGGGCTCCATAGCTCCATACCTCCAGAGCTCCATACCTCCAGAGCTCCATACCTCCAGAGCTCCATAGCACCAGAGCTCCATGGCTTCAGAGCTCCATAGCACCATAGCTCCATACCTCCAGAGCTCCAGGGCTCCATAGCTCCATACCTCCAGAGCTCCATACCTCCAGAGCTCCATACCTCCAGAGCTCCATAGCACCAGAGCTCCATGGCTTCAGAGCTCCATAGCACCATAGCTCCATACCTCCAGAGCTCCAGGGCTCCATAGCTCCATACCTCCAGAGCTCCATACCTCCAGAGCTCCATACCTCCAGAGCTCCAGAGCTCCATAGCACCAGAGCTCCATGGCTTCAGAGCTCCATAGCTCCATACCTCCAGAGCTCCAGGGCTCCATAGCTCCATACCTCCAGAGCTCCATACCTCCAGAGCTCCAGAGCTCCATAGCACCAGAGCTCCATGGCTTCAGAGCTCCATAGCACCATAGCTCCATACCTCCAGAGCTCCAGGGCTCCATAGCTCCATACCTCCAGAGCTCCATACCTCCAGAGCTCCATACCTCCAGAGCTCCATAGCTCCATAGCACCAGAGCTCCATAGCTCCATAGCACCAGAGCTCCATAGCACCAGAGCTCCATAGCTCCATAGCACCAGAGCTCCATAGCTCCATAGCACCAGAGCTCCATAGCTCCATAGCACCAGAGCTCCATACTTCCAGAGCTCCATAGCTCCATAGCTCCATAGCACCAGAGCTCCATAGCTCCATAGCACCAGAGCTCCATGGCTTCAGAGCTCCATAGCACCATAGCTCCATACCTCCAGAGCTCCAGGGCTCCATAGCTCCATACCTCCAGAGCTCCATACCTCCAGAGCTCCATACCTCCAGAGCTCCATAGCACCAGAGCTCCATAGCTCCATAGCACCAGAGCTCCATAGCACCAGAACTCCATAGCACCAGAGCTCCATAGCTCCATAGCACCAGAGCTCCATAGCTCCATAGCACCAGAGCTCCATACTTCCAGAGCTCCATAGCTCCATAGCTCCATAGCACCAGAGCTCCATAGCTCCATAGCACCAGAGCTCCATAGCTCCATAGCACCAGAGCTCCATACTTCCATAGCTCCATAGCTCCATACCTCCAGAGCTCCATAGCTCCATAGCTCCATACCTCCAGAGCTCCATAGCTCCATAGCTCCAGAGCTCCATAGCTCCATAGCACCAGAGCTCCATAGCTCCATAGCACCAGAGCTCCATACTTCCATAGCTCCAGGGCTCCATAGCTCCAGGGCTCCATACCTCCAGAGCTCCATAGCTCCATACTTCCAGAGCTCCATAGCTCCATACTTCCATAGCTCCATACTTCCATACCTCCATAGCTCCACACTTCCATAGCACCAGAGCTCCATACTTCCATAGCACCAGAGCTCCATACCTCCAGAGCTCCAGAGCTCCAGCCTGGGTGGCTGGTGGCTCCATAGCTCCATACTTCCATAGCTCTAAGTCAGAGAGTTGGCGAAAATTGCACTAAGTGCGAAAGCCCATTCATTTACAACGGCGTGTCCACAAGGCGGCGACATTTCCCCGTTACCGGTGGCTGCGCGGCGGGTGAGTGACAGAGCTTATCCGAGCGGCTGGAACTCTGCGCCGGCGTGCTCGAGCGTGAGGCCTCGGCCCTTTGGCTGCCTGGTACCTAAAACACTTCCATTGATCCAGCCACGGAGGGTGCTGGCTGGTGGCTCCATACCTCCATAGCTCCATAGCACCAGAGCTCCATAGCTCCATAGCACCAGAGCTCCATGGCTTCAGAGCTCCATAGCACCATAGCTCCATACCTCCAGAGCTCCAGGGCTCCATAGCTCCATACCTCCAGAGCTCCATACCTCCAGAGCTCCATACCTCCAGAGCTCCATAGCACCAGAGCTCCATGGCTTCAGAGCTCCATAGCACCATAGCTCCATACCTCCAGAGCTCCAGGGCTCCATAGCTCCATACCTCCAGAGCTCCATACCTCCAGAGCTCCATACCTCCAGAGCTCCATAGCACCAGAGCTCCATGGCTTCAGAGCTCCATAGCACCATAGCTCCATACCTCCAGAGCTCCAGGGCTCCATAGCTCCATACCTCCAGAGCTCCATACCTCCAGAGCTCCATAGCACCAGAGCTCCATAGCACCAGAGCTCCATAGCTCCATAGCACCAGAGCTCCATAGCTCCATAGCACCAGAGCTCCATAGCTCCATAGCACCAGAGCTCCATACTTCCAGAGCTCCATAGCTCCATAGCTCCATAGCACCAGAGCTCCATAGCTCCATAGCTCCATAGCTCCATAGCACCAGAGCTCCATAGCACCATAGCTCCATAGCACCAGAGCTCCATAGCTCCATAGCACCAGAGCTCCATAGCTCCATAGCACCAGAGCTCCATAGCTCCATAGCACCAGAGCTCCATACTTCCAGAGCTCCATAGCTCCATAGCTCCATAGCACCAGAGCTCCATAGCTCCATAGCACCAGACCTCCATAGCTCCATAGCACCAGAGCTCCATACTTCCATAGCTCCATAGCTCCATACCTCCAGAGCTCCATAGCTCCATACCTCCAGAGCTCCATACCTCCAGAGCTCCATAGCACCAGAGCTCCATAGCACCAGAGCTCCATAGCACCAGAGCTCCATAGCACCAGAGCTCCATAGCTCCATAGCACCAGAGCTCCATAGCTCCATAGCACCAGAGCTCCATACTTCCAGAGCTCCATAGCTCCATAGCACCAGAGCTCCATAGCTCCATAGCACCAGAGCTCCATAGCTCCATAGCACCAGAGCTCCATACTTCCATAGCTCCATAGCTCCATACCTCCAGAGCTCCATAGCTCCATAGCTCCATACCTCCAGAGCTCCATAGCTCCAGAGCTCCATAGCTCCATAGCTCCATAGCACCAGAGCTCCATAGCTCCATAGCACCAGAGCTCCATACTTCCATAGCTCCAGGGCTCCATAGCTCCAGGGCTCCATACCTCCAGAGCTCCATAGCTCCATACTTCCAGAGCTCCATAGCTCCATACTTCCATAGCTCCATACTTCCATACCTCCATAGCTCCATACTTCCATAGCACCAGAGCTCCATACTTCCATAGCACCAGAGCTCCATACCTCCAGAGCTCCAGAGCTCCATAGCTCCATAGCTCCAGGGCTCCATAGCTCCATAGCTCCATACCTCCAGAGCTCCATACCTCCATACCTCCAGAGCTCCATAGCTCCATAGCTCCATACCTCCAGAGCTCCATAGCTCCAGAGCTCCATAGCTCCATAGCACCAGAGCTCCATAGCTCCATAGCACCAGAGCTCCATACTTCCATAGCTCCAGGGCTCCATAGCTCCAGGGCTCCATAGCTCCATACCTCCAGAGCTCCATAGCTCCATACTTCCAGAGCTCCATAGCTCCATAGCACCAGAGCTCCATAGCTCCATAGCACCAGAGCTCCATAGCTCCATAGCACCAGAGCTCCATAGCTCCATAGCACCAGAGCTCCATAGCTCCATAGCTCCAGGGCTCCATAGCTCCATAGCTCCAGGGCTCCATAGCTCCATAGCTCCAGGGCTCCATAGCTCCATAGCTCCATACCTCCAGAGCTCCATACCTCCAGAGCTCCATACCTCCATAGCACCAGAGCTCCATAGCTCCAGGGCTCCAGGGCTCCATAGCTCCATACCTCCAGAGCTCCAGAGCTCCATACCTCCAGAGCTCCATACCTCCATAGCACCAGAGCTCCATAGCTCCAGGGCTCCAGGGCTCCATAGCTCCATACCTCCAGAGCTCCATAGCTCCATACTTCCAGAGCTCCATAGCTCCATAGCTCCATACTTCCATAGCTCCATAGCTCCATACTTCCATAGCACCTGAGCTCCATACCTCCAGAGCTCCATAGCTCCAGCCTGGGTGGCTGGTGGCTCCATAGCTCCATACTTCCATAGCTCTAAGTCAGAGAGTTGGCGAAAATTGCACTAAGTGCGAAAGCCCATTCATTTACAACGGCGTGTCCGCCAGGCGGCGACATTTCCCCGTTACCGGTGGCTGCGCGGCGGGTGAGTGACAGAGCTTATCCGAGCGGCTGGAACTCTGCGCCGGCGTGGTCGAGCGTGAGGCCTCGGCCCTTTGGCTGCCTGGTACCTAAAACACTTCCATTGATCCAGCCACGGAGGGTGCTGGCTGGTGGCTCCATACCTCCATAGCTCCATAGCACCAGAGCTCCATAGCTCCATAGCACCAGAGCTCCATGGCTTCAGAGCTCCATAGCACCATAGCTCCATACCTCCGGAGCTCCAGGGCTCCATAGCTCCATACCTCCAGAGCTCCATACCTCCAGAGCTCCATACCTCCAGAGCTCCATAGCACCAGAGCTCCATGGCTTCAGAGCTCCATAGCACCATAGCTCCATACCTCCAGAGCTCCAGGGCTCCATAGCTCCATACCTCCAGAGCTCCATACCTCCAGAGCTCCATACCTCCAGAGCTCCATAGCACCAGAGCTCCATGGCTTCAGAGCTCCATAGCACCATAGCTCCATACCTCCAGAGCTCCAGGGCTCCATAGCTCCATACCTCCAGAGCTCCATACCTCCAGAGCTCCATACCTCCAGAGCTCCAGAGCTCCATAGCACCAGAGCTCCATGGCTTCAGAGCTCCATAGCACCATAGCTCCATACCTCCAGAGCTCCAGGGCTCCATAGCTCCATACCTCCAGAGCTCCATACCTCCAGAGCTCCAGAGCTCCATAGCACCAGAGCTCCATGGCTTCAGAGCTCCATAGCACCATAGCTCCATACCTCCAGAGCTCCAGGGCTCCATAGCTCCATACCTCCAGAGCTCCATACCTCCAGAGCTCCATACCTCCAGAGCTCCATAGCTCCATAGCACCAGAGCTCCATAGCTCCATAGCACCAGAGCTCCATAGCACCAGAGCTCCATAGCACCAGAGCTCCATAGCTCCATAGCACCAGAGCTCCATAGCTCCATAGCACCAGAGCTCCATAGCTCCATAGCACCAGAGCTCCATACTTCCAGAGCTCCATAGCTCCATAGCTCCATAGCACCAGAGCTCCATAGCTCCATAGCACCAGAGCTCCATGGCTTCAGAGCTCCATAGCACCATAGCTCCATACCTCCAGAGCTCCAGGGCTCCATAGCTCCATACCTCCAGAGCTCCATACCTCCAGAGCTCCATACCTCCAGAGCTCCATAGCACCAGAGCTCCATAGCTCCATAGCACCAGAGCTCCATAGCACCAGAGCTCCATAGCACCAGAGCTCCATAGCTCCATAGCACCAGAGCTCCATAGCTCCATAGCACCAGAGCTCCATACTTCCAGAGCTCCATAGCTCCATAGCTCCATAGCACCAGAGCTCCATAGCACCAGAGCTCCATAGCTCCATAGCACCAGAGCTCCATACTTCCATAGCTCCATAGCTCCATACCTCCAGAGCTCCATAGCTCCATAGCTCCATACCTCCAGAGCTCCATAGCTCCAGAGCTCCATAGCTCCATAGCTCCATAGCACCAGAGCTCCATAGCTCCATAGCACCAGAGCTCCATACTTCCATAGCTCCAGGGCTCCATAGCTCCAGGGCTCCATACCTCCAGAGCTCCATAGCTCCATACTTCCAGAGCTCCATAGCTCCATACTTCCATAGCTCCATACTTCCATACCTCCATAGCTCCATACTTCCATAGCACCAGAGCTCCATACTTCCATAGCACCAGAGCTCCATACCTCCAGAGCTCCAGAGCTCCAGCCTGGGTGGCTGGTGGCTCCATAGCTCCATACTTCCATAGCTCTAAGTCAGAGAGTTGGCGAAAATTGCACTAAGTGCGAAAGCCCATTCATTTACAACGGCGTGTCCACAAGGCGGCGACATTTCCCCGTTACCGGTGGCTGCGCGGCGGGTGAGTGACAGAGCTTATCCGAGCGGCTGGAACTCTGCGCCGGCGTGGTCGAGCGTGAGGCCTCGGCCCTTTGGCTGCCTGGTACCTAAAACACTTCCATTGATCCAGCCACGGAGGGTGCTGGCTGGTGGCTCCATACCTCCATAGCTCCATAGCACCAGAGCTCCATAGCTCCATAGCACCAGAGCTCCATGGCTTCAGAGCTCCATAGCACCATAGCTCCATACCTCCAGAGCTCCAGGGCTCCATAGCTCCATACCTCCAGAGCTCCATACCTCCAGAGCTCCATACCTCCAGAGCTCCATAGCACCAGAGCTCCATGGCTTCAGAGCTCCATAGCACCATAGCTCCATACCTCCAGAGCTCCAGGGCTCCATAGCTCCATACCTCCAGAGCTCCATACCTCCAGAGCTCCATACCTCCAGAGCTCCATAGCACCAGAGCTCCATGGCTTCAGAGCTCCATAGCACCATAGCTCCATACCTCCAGAGCTCCAGGGCTCCATAGCTCCATACCTCCAGAGCTCCATACCTCCAGAGCTCCATAGCACCAGAGCTCCATGGCTTCAGAGCTCCATAGCACCATAGCTCCATACCTCCAGAGCTCCAGGGCTCCATAGCTCCATACCTCCAGAGCTCCATACCTCCAGAGCTCCATACCTCCAGAGCTCCAGAGCTCCATAGCACCAGAGCTCCATGGCTTCAGAGCTCCATAGCACCATAGCTCCATACCTCCAGAGCTCCAGGGCTCCATAGCTCCATACTTCCAGAGCTCCATACCTCCAGAGCTCCAGAGCTCCATAGCACCAGAGCTCCATGGCTTCAGAGCTCCATAGCACCATAGCTCCATACCTCCAGAGCTCCAGGGCTCCATAGCTCCATACCTCCAGAGCTCCATACCTCCAGAGCTCCAGAGCTCCATAGCACCAGAGCTCCATGGCTTCAGAGCTCCATAGCACCATAGCTCCATACCTCCAGAGCTCCAGGGCTCCAAAGCTCCATACCTCCAGAGCTCCATACCTCCAGAGCTCCATACCTCCAGAGCTCCATAGCTCCATAGCACCAGAGCTCCATAGCTCCATAGCACCAGAGCTCCATAGCACCAGAGCTCCATAGCACCAGAGCTCCATAGCTCCATAGCACCAGAGCTCCATAGCTCCATAGCACCAGAGCTCCATAGCTCCATAGCACCAGAGCTCCATACTTCCAGAGCTCCATAGCTCCATAGCACCAGAGCTCCATAGCTCCATAGCACCAGAGCTCCATAGCTCCATAGCACCAGAGCTCCATACTTCCATAGCTCCATAGCTCCATACCTCCAGAGCTCCATAGCTCCATAGCTCCATACCTCCAGAGCTCCATAGCTCCAGAGCTCCATAGCTCCATAGCACCAGAGCTCCATAGCTCCATAGCACCAGAGCTCCATACTTCCATAGCTCCAGGGCTCCATAGCTCCAGGGCTCCATAGCTCCATACCTCCAGAGCTCCATAGCTCCATACTTCCAGAGCTCCATAGCTCCATAGCACCAGAGCTCCATAGCTCCATAGCACCAGAGCTCCATAGCTCCATAGCACCAGAGCTCCATAGCTCCATAGCACCAGAGCTCCATAGCTCCATAGCTCCAGGGCTCCATAGCTCCATAGCTCCAGGGCTCCATAGCTCCATAGCTCCAGGGCTCCATAGCTCCATAGCTCCATACCTCCAGAGCTCCATACCTCCAGAGCTCCATACCTCCATAGCACCAGAACTCCATAGCTCCAGGGCTCCAGGGCTCCATAGCTCCATACCTCCAGAGCTCCATAGCTCCATACTTCCAGAGCTCCATAGCTCCATAGCTCCATACTTCCATAGCTCCATAGCTCCATACTTCCATAGCACCTGAGCTCCATACCTCCAGAGCTCCATAGCTCCAGCCTGGGTGGCTGGTGGCTCCATAGCTCCATACTTCCATAGCTCTAAGTCAGAGAGTTGGCGAAAATTGCACTAAGTGCGAAAGCCCATTCATTTACAACGGCGTGTCCGCCAGGCGGCGACATTTCCCCGTTACCGGTGGCTGCGCGGCGGGTGAGTGACAGAGCTTATCCGAGCGGCTGGAACTCTGCGCCGGCGTGGTCGAGCATGAGGCCTCGGCCCTTTGGCTGCCTGGTACCTAAAACACTTCCATTGATCCAGCCACGGAGGGTGCTGGCTGGTGGCTCCATACCTCCATAGCTCCATAGCACCAGAGCTCCATAGCTCCATAGCACCAGAGCTCCATGGCTTCAGAGCTCCATAGCACCATAGCTCCATACCTCCAGAGCTCCAGGGCTCCAAAGCTCCATACCTCCAGAGCTCCATACCTCCAGAGCTCCATACCTCCAGAGCTCCATAGCTCCATAGCACCAGAGCTCCATAGCTCCATAGCACCAGAGCTCCATAGCACCATAGCTCCATAGCACCAGAGCTCCATAGCTCCATAGCACCAGAGCTCCATAGCTCCATAGCACCAGAGCTCCATAGCTCCATAGCACCAGAGCTCCATACTTCCAGAGCTCCATAGCTCCATAGCTCCATAGCACCAGAGCTCCATAGCTCCATAGCACCAGACCTCCATAGCTCCATAGCACCAGAGCTCCATACTTCCATAGCTCCATAGCTCCATACCTCCAGAGCTCCATAGCTCCATACCTCCAGAGCTCCATAGCTCCAGAGCTCCATAGCTCCATAGCACCAGAGCTCCATAGCACCAGAGCTCCATACTTCCATAGCTCCAGGGCTCCATAGCTCCAGGGCTCCATAGCTCCATACCTCCAGAGCTCCATAGCTCCATACCTCCAGAGCTCCATAGCTCCATACTTCCAGAGCTCCATAGCTCCATAGCACCAGAGCTCCATAGCTCCATAGCACCAGAGCTCCATAGCTCCATAGCACCAGAGCTCCATAGCTCCATAGCACCAGAGCTCCATAGCTCCATAGCTCCAGGGCTCCATAGCTCCATAGCTCCAGGGCTCCATAGCTCCATAGCTCCAGGGCTCCATAGCTCCAGGGCTCCAGGGCTCCATAGCTCCATACCTCCAGAGCTCCATAGCTCCATACTTCCAGAGCTCCATAGCTCCATAGCTCCATACTTCCATAGCTCCATAGCTCCATACTTCCATAGCACCAGAGCTCCATACCTCCAGAGCTCCATAGCTCCAGCCTGGGTGGCTGGTGGCTCCATAGCTCCATACTTCCATAGCTCCAGTCAGAGAGTTGGCGAAAATTGCACTAAGTGCGAAAGCCCATTCATTTACAACGGCGTGTCCACAAGGCGGCGACATTTCCCCGTTACCGGTGGCTGCGCGGCGGGTGAGTGACAGAGCTTATCCGAGCGGCTGGAACTCTGCGCCGGCGTGGTCGAGCGTGAGGCCTCGGCCCTTTGGCTGCCTGGTACCTAAAACACTTCCATTGATCCAGCCACGGAGGGTGCTGGCTGGTGGCTCCATACCTCCATAGCTCCATAGCACCAGAGCTCCATAGCTCCATAGCACCAGAGCTCCATGGCTTCAGAGCTCCATAGCACCATAGCTCCATACCTCCAGAGCTCCAGGGCTCCATAGCTCCATACCTCCAGAGCTCCATACCTCCAGAGCTCCATACCTCCAGAGCTCCATAGCACCAGAGCTCCATGGCTTCAGAGCTCCATAGCACCATAGCTCCATACCTCCAGAGCTCCAGGGCTCCATAGCTCCATACCTCCAGAGCTCCATACCTCCAGAGCTCCATACCTCCAGAGCTCCATAGCACCAGAGCTCCATGGCTTCAGAGCTCCATAGCACCATAGCTCCATACCTCCAGAGCTCCAGGGCTCCATAGCTCCATACCTCCAGAGCTCCATACCTCCAGAGCTCCATACCTCCAGAGCTCCAGAGCTCCATAGCACCAGAGCTCCATGGCTTCAGAGCTCCATAGCACCATAGCTCCATACCTCCAGAGCTCCAGGGCTCCATAGCTCCATACCTCCAGAGCTCCATACCTCCAGAGCTCCAGAGCTCCATAGCACCAGAGCTCCATGGCTTCAGAGCTCCATAGCACCATAGCTCCATACCTCCAGAGCTCCAGGGCTCCATAGTTCCATACCTCCAGAGCTCCATACCTCCAGAGCTCCATACCTCCAGAGCTCCATAGCTCCATAGCACCAGAGCTCCATAGCTCCATAGCACCAGAGCTCCATAGCACCAGAGCTCCATAGCACCAGAGCTCCATAGCTCCATAGCACCAGAGCTCCATAGCTCCATAGCACCAGAGCTCCATAGCTCCATAGCACCAGAGCTCCATACTTCCAGAGCTCCATAGCTCCATAGCTCCATAGCACCAGAGCTCCATAGCTCCATAGCACCAGAGCTCCATGGCTTCAGAGCTCCATAGCACCATAGCTCCATACCTCCAGAGCTCCAGGGCTCCATAGCTCCATACCTCCAGAGCTCCATACCTCCAGAGCTCCATACCTCCAGAGCTCCATAGCACCAGAGCTCCATAGCTCCATAGCACCAGAGCTCCATAGCACCAGAGCTCCATAGCACCAGAGCTCCATAGCTCCATAGCACCAGAGCTCCATAGCTCCATAGCACCAGAGCTCCATACTTCCAGAGCTCCATAGCTCCATAGCACCAGAGCTCCATAGCTCCATAGCACCAGAGCTCCATAGCTCCATAGCACCAGAGCTCCATACTTCCATAGCTCCATAGCTCCATACCTCCAGAGCTCCATAGCTCCATAGCTCCATACCTCCAGAGCTCCATAGCTCCAGAGCTCCATAGCTCCATAGCTCCATAGCACCAGAGCTCCATAGCTCCATAGCACCAGAGCTCCATACTTCCATAGCTCCAGGGCTCCATAGCTCCAGGGCTCCATACCTCCAGAGCTCCATAGCTCCATACTTCCAGAGCTCCATAGCTCCATACTTCCATAGCTCCATACTTCCATACCTCCATAGCTCCATACTTCCATAGCACCAGAGCTCCATACTTCCATAGCACCAGAGCTCCATACCTCCAGAGCTCCAGAGCTCCAGCCTGGGTGGCTGGTGGCTCCATAGCTCCATACTTCCATAGCTCTAAGTCAGAGAGTTGGCGAAAATTGCACTAAGTGCGAAAGCCCATTCATTTACAACGGCGTGTCCATAAGGCGGCGACATTTCCCCGTTACCGGTGGCTGCGCGGCGGGTGAGTGACAGAGCTTATCCGAGCGGCTGGAACTCTGCGCCGGCGTGGTCGAGCGTGAGGCCTCGGCCCTTTGGCTGCCTGGTACCTAAAACACTTCCATTGATCCAGCCACGGAGGGTGCTGGCTGGTGGCTCCATACCTCCATAGCTCCATAGCACCAGAGCTCCATAGCTCCATAGCACCAGAGCTCCATGGCTTCAGAGCTCCATAGCACCATAGCTCCATACCTCCAGAGCTCCAGGGCTCCATAGCTCCATACCTCCAGAGCTCCATACCTCCAGAGCTCCATACCTCCAGAGCTCCATAGCACCAGAGCTCCATGGCTTCAGAGCTCCATAGCACCATAGCTCCATACCTCCAGAGCTCCAGGGCTCCATAGCTCCATACCTCCAGAGCTCCATACCTCCAGAGCTCCATACCTCCAGAGCTCCATAGCACCAGAGCTCCATGGCTTCAGAGCTCCATAGCACCATAGCTCCATACCTCCAGAGCTCCAGGGCTCCATAGCTCCATACCTCCAGAGCTCCATACCTCCAGAGCTCCATACCTCCAGAGCTCCAGAGCTCCATAGCACCAGAGCTCCATGGCTTCAGAGCTCCATAGCACCATAGCTCCATACCTCCAGAGCTCCAGGGCTCCATAGCTCCATACCTCCAGAGCTCCATACCTCCAGAGCTCCAGAGCTCCATAGCACCAGAGCTCCATGGCTTCAGAGCTCCATAGCACCATAGCTCCATACCTCCAGAGCTCCAGGGCTCCATAGCTCCATACCTCCAGAGCTCCATACCTCCAGAGCTCCAGAGCTCCATAGCACCAGAGCTCCATGGCTTCAGAGCTCCATAGCACCATAGCTCCATACCTCCAGAGCTCCAGGGCTCCAAAGCTCCATACCTCCAGAGCTCCATACCTCCAGAGCTCCATACCTCCAGAGCTCCATAGCTCCATAGCACCAGAGCTCCATAGCTCCATAGCACCAGAGCTCCATAGCACCAGAGCTCCATAGCACCAGAGCTCCATAGCTCCATAGCACCAGAGCTCCATAGCTCCATAGCACCAGAGCTCCATGGCTTCAGAGCTCCATAGCACCATAGCTCCATACCTCCAGAGCTCCAGGGCTCCATAGCTCCATACCTCCAGAGCTCCATACCTCCAGAGCTCCATAGCACCAGAGCTCCATGGCTTCAGAGCTCCATAGCACCATAGCTCCATACCTCCAGAGCTCCAGGGCTCCATAGCTCCATACCTCCAGAGCTCCATACCTCCAGAGCTCCATACCTCCAGAGCTCCAGAGCTCCATAGCACCAGAGCTCCATGGCTTCAGAGCTCCATAGCACCATAGCTCCATACCTCCAGAGCTCCCGGGCTCCATAGCTCCATACCTCCAGAGCTCCATACCTCCAGAGCTCCAGAGCTCCATAGCACCAGAGCTCCATGGCTTCAGAGCTCCATAGCACCACAGCTCCATACCTCCAGAGCTCCAGGGCTCCATAGCTCCATACCTCCAGAGCTCCATACCTCCAGAGCTCCAGAGCTCCATAGCACCAGAGCTCCATGGCTTCAGAGCTCCATAGCACCATAGCTCCATACCTCCAGAGCTCCAGGGCTCCAAAGCTCCATACCTCCAGAGCTCCATACCTCCAGAGCTCCATACCTCCAGAGCTCCATAGCTCCATAGCACCAGAGCTCCATAGCTCCATAGCACCAGAGCTCCATAGCACCAGAGCTCCATAGCACCAGAGCTCCATAGCTCCATAGCACCAGAGCTCCATAGCTCCATAGCACCAGAGCTCCATAGCTCCATAGCACCAGAGCTCCATACTTCCAGAGCTCCATAGCTCCATAGCACCAGAGCTCCATAGCTCCATAGCACCAGAGCTCCATAGCTCCATAGCACCAGAGCTCCATACTTCCATAGCTCCATAGCTCCATACCTCCAGAGCTCCATAGCTCCATAGCTCCATACCTCCAGAGCTCCATAGCTCCAGAGCTCCATAGCTCCATAGCACCAGAGCTCCATAGCTCCATAGCACCAGAGCTCCATACTTCCATAGCTCCAGGGCTCCATAGCTCCAGGGCTCCATAGCTCCATACCTCCAGAGCTCCATAGCTCCATACTTCCAGAGCTCCATAGCTCCATAGCACCAGAGCTCCATAGCTCCATAGCACCAGAGCTCCATAGCTCCATAGCACCAGAGCTCCATAGCTCCATAGCACCAGAGCTCCATAGCTCCATAGCTCCAGGGCTCCATAGCTCCAGGGCTCCATAGCTCCATAGCTCCAGGGCTCCATAGCTCCATACCTCCAGAGCTCCATACCTCCAGAGCTCCATACCTCCATAGCACCAGAGCTCCATAGCTCCAGGGCTCCATAGCTCCATACCTCCAGAGCTCCATAGCTCCATACTTCCAGAGCTCCATAGCTCCATAGCTCCATACTTCCATAGCTCCATAGCTCCATACTTCCATAGCACCTGAGCTCCATACCTCCAGAGCTCCATAGCTCCAGCCTGGGTGGCTGGTGGCTCCATAGCTCCATACTTCCATAGCTCTAAGTCAGAGAGTTGGCGAAAATTGCACTAAGTGCGAAAGCCCATTCATTTACAACGGCGTGTCCGCCAGGCGGCGACATTTCCCCGTTACCGGTGGCTGCGCGGCGGGTGAGTGACAGAGCTTATCCGAGCGGCTGGAACTCTGCGCCGGCGTGGTCGAGCGTGAGGCCTCGGCCCTTTGGCTGCCTGGTACCTAAAACACTTCCATTGATCCAGCCACGGAGGGTGCTGGCTGGTGGCTCCATACCTCCATAGCTCCATAGCACCAGAGCTCCATAGCTCCATAGCACCAGAGCTCCATGGCTTCAGAGCTCCATAGCACCATAGCTCCATACCTCCAGAGCTCCAGGGCTCCATAGCTCCATACCTCCAGAGCTCCATACCTCCAGAGCTCCATACCTCCAGAGCTCCATAGCACCAGAGCTCCATGGCTTCAGAGCTCCATAGCACCATAGCTCCATACCTCCAGAGCTCCAGGGCTCCATAGCTCCATACCTCCAGAGCTCCATACCTCCAGAGCTCCATACCTCCAGAGCTCCATAGCACCAGAGCTCCATGGCTTCAGAGCTCCATAGCACCATAGCTCCATACCTCCAGAGCTCCAGGGCTCCATAGCTCCATACCTCCAGAGCTCCATACCTCCAGAGCTCCATACCTCCAGAGCTCCAGAGCTCCATAGCACCAGAGCTCCATGGCTTCAGAGCTCCATAGCTCCATACCTCCAGAGCTCCAGGGCTCCATAGCTCCATACCTCCAGAGCTCCATACCTCCAGAGCTCCAGAGCTCCATAGCACCAGAGCTCCATGGCTTCAGAGCTCCATAGCACCATAGCTCCATACCTCCAGAGCTCCAGGGCTCCATAGCTCCATACCTCCAGAGCTCCATACCTCCAGAGCTCCATACCTCCAGAGCTCCATAGCTCCATAGCACCAGAGCTCCATAGCTCCATAGCACCAGAGCTCCATAGCACCAGAGCTCCATAGCACCAGAGCTCCATAGCTCCATAGCACCAGAGCTCCATAGCTCCATAGCACCAGAGCTCCATAGCTCCATAGCACCAGAGCTCCATACTTCCAGAGCTCCATAGCTCCATAGCTCCATAGCACCAGAGCTCCATAGCTCCATAGCACCAGAGCTCCATGGCTTCAGAGCTCCATAGCACCATAGCTCCATACCTCCAGAGCTCCAGGGCTCCATAGCTCCATACCTCCAGAGCTCCATACCTCCAGAGCTCCATACCTCCAGAGCTCCATAGCACCAGAGCTCCATAGCTCCATAGCACCAGAGCTCCATAGCACCAGAACTCCATAGCACCAGAGCTCCAGAGCTCCATAGCACCAGAGCTCCATAGCTCCATAGCACCAGAGCTCCATACTTCCAGAGCTCCATAGCTCCATAGCTCCATAGCACCAGAGCTCCATAGCTCCATAGCACCAGAGCTCCATAGCTCCATAGCACCAGAGCTCCATACTTCCATAGCTCCATAGCTCCATACCTCCAGAGCTCCATAGCTCCATAGCTCCATACCTCCAGAGCTCCATAGCTCCATAGCTCCAGAGCTCCATAGCTCCATAGCACCAGAGCTCCATAGCTCCATAGCACCAGAGCTCCATACTTCCATAGCTCCAGGGCTCCATAGCTCCAGGGCTCCATACCTCCAGAGCTCCATAGCTCCATACTTCCAGAGCTCCATAGCTCCATACTTCCATAGCTCCATACTTCCATACCTCCATAGCTCCATACTTCCATAGCACCAGAGCTCCATACTTCCATAGCACCAGAGCTCCATACCTCCAGAGCTCCAGAGCTCCAGCCTGGGTGGCTGGTGGCTCCATAGCTCCATACTTCCATAGCTCTAAGTCAGAGAGTTGGCGAAAATTGCACTAAGTGCGAAAGCCCATTCATTTACAACGGCGTGTCCACAAGGCGGCGACATTTCCCCGTTACCGGTGGCTGCGCGGCGGGTGAGTGACAGAGCTTATCCGAGCGGCTGGAACTCTGCGCCGGCGTGCTCGAGCGTGAGGCCTCGGCCCTTTGGCTGCCTGGTACCTAAAACACTTCCATTGATCCAGCCACGGAGGGTGCTGGCTGGTGGCTCCATACCTCCATAGCTCCATAGCACCAGAGCTCCATAGCTCCATAGCACCAGAGCTCCATGGCTTCAGAGCTCCATAGCACCATAGCTCCATACCTCCAGAGCTCCAGGGCTCCATAGCTCCATACCTCCAGAGCTCCATACCTCCAGAGCTCCATACCTCCAGAGCTCCATAGCACCAGAGCTCCATGGCTTCAGAGCTCCATAGCACCATAGCTCCATACCTCCAGAGCTCCAGGGCTCCATAGCTCCATACCTCCAGAGCTCCATACCTCCAGAGCTCCATACCTCCAGAGCTCCATAGCACCAGAGCTCCATGGCTTCAGAGCTCCATAGCACCATAGCTCCATACCTCCAGAGCTCCAGGGCTCCATAGCTCCATACCTCCAGAGCTCCATACCTCCAGAGCTCCATACCTCCAGAGCTCCAGAGCTCCATAGCTCCATAGCTCCAGGGCTCCATAGCTCCATAGCTCCATACCTCCAGAGCTCCATACCTCCATACCTCCAGAGCTCCATAGCTCCATAGCTCCATACCTCCAGAGCTCCATAGCTCCAGAGCTCCATAGCTCCATAGCACCAGAGCTCCATAGCTCCATAGCACCAGAGCTCCATACTTCCATAGCTCCAGGGCTCCATAGCTCCAGGGCTCCATAGCTCCATACCTCCAGAGCTCCATAGCTCCATACTTCCAGAGCTCCATAGCTCCATAGCACCAGAGCTCCATAGCTCCATAGCACCAGAGCTCCATAGCTCCATAGCACCAGAGCTCCATAGCTCCATAGCACCAGAGCTCCATAGCTCCATAGCTCCAGGGCTCCATAGCTCCATAGCTCCAGGGCTCCATAGCTCCATAGCTCCAGGGCTCCATAGCTCCATAGCTCCATACCTCCAGAGCTCCATACCTCCAGAGCTCCATACCTCCATAGCACCAGAGCTCCATAGCTCCAGGGCTCCAGGGCTCCATAGCTCCATACCTCCAGAGCTCCAGAGCTCCATACCTCCAGAGCTCCATACCTCCATAGCACCAGAGCTCCATAGCTCCAGGGCTCCAGGGCTCCATAGCTCCATACCTCCAGAGCTCCATAGCTCCATACTTCCAGAGCTCCATAGCTCCATAGCTCCATACTTCCATAGCTCCATAGCTCCATACTTCCATAGCACCTGAGCTCCATACCTCCAGAGCTCCATAGCTCCAGCCTGGGTGGCTGGTGGCTCCATAGCTCCATACTTCCATAGCTCTAAGTCAGAGAGTTGGCGAAAATTGCACTAAGTGCGAAAGCCCATTCATTTACAACGGCGTGTCCGCCAGGCGGCGACATTTCCCCGTTACCGGTGGCTGCGCGGCGGGTGAGTGACAGAGCTTATCCGAGCGGCTGGAACTCTGCGCCGGCGTGGTCGAGCGTGAGGCCTCGGCCCTTTGGCTGCCTGGTACCTAAAACACTTCCATTGATCCAGCCACGGAGGGTGCTGGCTGGTGGCTCCATACCTCCATAGCTCCATAGCACCAGAGCTCCATAGCTCCATAGCACCAGAGCTCCATGGCTTCAGAGCTCCATAGCACCATAGCTCCATACCTCCAGAGCTCCAGGGCTCCATAGCTCCATACCTCCAGAGCTCCATACCTCCAGAGCTCCATACCTCCAGAGCTCCATAGCACCAGAGCTCCATGGCTTCAGAGCTCCATAGCACCATAGCTCCATACCTCCAGAGCTCCAGGGCTCCATAGCTCCATACCTCCAGAGCTCCATACCTCCAGAGCTCCATACCTCCAGAGCTCCATAGCACCAGAGCTCCATGGCTTCAGAGCTCCATAGCACCATAGCTCCATACCTCCAGAGTTCCAGGGCTCCATAGCTCCATACCTCCAGAGCTCCATACCTCCAGAGCTCCATACCTCCAGAGCTCCAGAGCTCCATAGCACCAGAGCTCCATGGCTTCAGAGCTCCATAGCACCATAGCTCCATACCTCCAGAGCTCCAGGGCTCCATAGCTCCATACCTCCAGAGCTCCATACCTCCAGAGCTCCAGAGCTCCATAGCACCAGAGCTCCATGGCTTCAGAGCTCCATAGCACCATAGCTCCATACCTCCAGAGCTCCAGGGCTCCATAGCTCCATACCTCCAGAGCTCCATACCTCCAGAGCTCCATACCTCCAGAGCTCCATAGCTCCATAGCACCAGAGCTCCATAGCTCCATAGCTCCATAGCACCAGAGCTCCATACTTCCAGAGCTCCATAGCTCCATAGCTCCATAGCACCAGAGCTCCATAGCTCCATAGCACCAGAGCTCCATGGCTTCAGAGCTCCATAGCACCATAGCTCCATACCTCCAGAGCTCCAGGGCTCCATAGCTCCATACCTCCAGAGCTCCATACCTCCAGAGCTCCATACCTCCAGAGCTCCATAGCACCAGAGCTCCATAGCTCCATAGCACCAGAGCTCCATAGCACCAGAGCTCCATAGCACCAGAGCTCCATAGCTCCATAGCACCAGAGCTCCATAGCTCCATAGCACCAGAGCTCCATACTTCCAGAGCTCCATAGCTCCATAGCTCCATAGCACCAGAGCTCCATAGCTCCATAGCACCAGAGCTCCATAGCTCCATAGCACCAGAGCTCCATACTTCCATAGCTCCATAGCTCCATACCTCCAGAGCTCCATAGCTCCATAGCTCCATACCTCCAGAGCTCCATAGCTCCAGAGCTCCATAGCTCCATAGCTCCATAGCACCAGAGCTCCATAGCTCCATAGCACCAGAGCTCCATACTTCCATAGCTCCAGGGCTCCATAGCTCCAGGGCTCCATACCTCCAGAGCTCCATAGCTCCATACTTCCAGAGCTCCATAGCTCCATACTTCCATAGCTCCATACTTCCATACCTCCATAGCTCCATATTTCCATAGCACCAGAGCTCCATACTTCCATAGCACCAGAGCTCCATACCTCCAGAGCTCCAGAGCTCCAGCCTGGGTGGCTGGTGGCTCCATAGCTCCATACTTCCATAGCTCTAAGTCAGAGAGTTGGCGAAAATTGCACTAAGTGCGAAAGCCCATTCATTTACAACGGCGTGTCCGCCAGGCGGCGACATTTCCCCGTTACCGGTGGCTGCGCGGCGGGTGAGTGACAGAGCTTATCCGAGCGGCTGGAACTCTGCGCCGGCGTGGTCGAGCGTGAGGCCTCGGCCCTTTGGCTGCCTGGTACCTAAAACACTTCCATTGATCCAGCCACGGAGGGTGCTGGCTGGTGGCTCCATACCTCCATAGCTCCATAGCACCAGAGCTCCATAGCTCCATAGCACCAGAGCTCCATGGCTTCAGAGCTCCATAGCACCATAGCTCCATACCTCCAGAGCTCCAGGGCTCCATAGCTCCATACCTCCAGAGCTCCATACCTCCAGAGCTCCATACCTCCAGAGCTCCATAGCACCAGAGCTCCATGGCTTCAGAGCTCCATAGCACCATAGCTCCATACCTCCAGAGCTCCAGGGCTCCATAGCTCCATACCTCCAGAGCTCCATACCTCCAGAGCTCCATACCTCCAGAGCTCCATAGCACCAGAGCTCCATGGCTTCAGAGCTCCATAGCACCATAGCTCCATACCTCCAGAGCTCCAGGGCTCCATAGCTCCATACCTCCAGAGCTCCATACCTCCAGAGCTCCATACCTCCAGAGCTCCAGAGCTCCATAGCACCAGAGCTCCATGGCTTCAGAGCTCCATAGCTCCATACCTCCAGAGCTCCAGGGCTCCATAGCTCCATACCTCCAGAGCTCCATACCTCCAGAGCTCCAGAGCTCCATAGCACCAGAGCTCCATGGCTTCAGAGCTCCATAGCACCTTAGCTCCATACCTCCAGAGCTCCAGGGCTCCATAGCTCCATACCTCCAGAGCTCCATACCTCCAGAGCTCCATACCTCCAGAGCTCCATAGCTCCATAGCACCAGAGCTCCATAGCTCCATAGCACCAGAGCTCCATAGCACCAGAGCTCCATAGCACCAGAGCTCCATAGCTCCATAGCACCAGAGCTCCATAGCTCCATAGCACCAGAGCTCCATACTTCCAGAGCTCCATAGCTCCATAGCTCCATAGCACCAGAGCTCCATAGCTCCATAGCACCAGAGCTCCATAGCTCCATAGCACCAGAGCTCCATACTTCCATAGCTCCATAGCTCCATACCTCCAGAGCTCCATAGCTCCATAGCTCCATACCTCCAGAGCTCCATAGCTCCAGAGCTCCATAGCTCCATAGCTCCATAGCACCAGAGCTCCATAGCTCCATAGCACCAGAGCTCCATACTTCCATAGCTCCAGGGCTCCATAGCTCCAGGGCTCCATACCTCCAGAGCTCCATAGCTCCATACTTCCAGAGCTCCATAGCTCCATACTTCCATAGCTCCATACTTCCATACCTCCATAGCTCCATACTTCCATAGCACCAGAGCTCCATACTTCCATAGCACCAGAGCTCCATACCTCCAGAGCTCCAGAGCTCCAGCCTGGGTGGCTGGTGGCTCCATAGCTCCATACTTCCATAGCTCTAAGTCAGAGAGTTGGCGAAAATTGCACTAAGTGCGAAAGCCCATTCATTTACAACGGCGTGTCCACAAGGCGGCGACATTTCCCCGTTACCGGTGGCTGCGCGGCGGGTGAGTGACAGAGCTTATCCGAGCGGCTGGAACTCTGCGCCGGCGTGGTCGAGCGTGAGGCCTCGGCCCTTTGGCTGCCTGGTACCTAAAACACTTCCATTGATCCAGCCACGGAGGGTGCTGGCTGGTGGCTCCATACCTCCATAGCTCCATAGCACCAGAGCTCCATAGCTCCATAGCACCAGAGCTCCATGGCTTCAGAGCTCCATAGCACCATAGCTCCATACCTCCAGAGCTCCAGGGCTCCATAGCTCCATACCTCCAGAGCTCCATACCTCCAGAGCTCCATACCTCCAGAGCTCCATAGCACCAGAGCTCCATGGCTTCAGAGCTCCATAGCACCATAGCTCCATACCTCCAGAGCTCCAGGGCTCCATAGCTCCATACCTCCAGAGCTCCATACCTCCAGAGCTCCATAGCACCAGAGCTCCATGGCTTCAGAGCTCCATAGCACCATAGCTCCATACCTCCAGAGCTCCAGGGCTCCATAGCTCCATACCTCCAGAGCTCCATACCTCTAGAGCTCCATAGCACCAGAGCTCCATGGCTTCAGAGCTCCATAGCACCATAGCTCCATACCTCCAGAGCTCCAGGGCTCCATAGCTCCATACCTCCAGAGCTCCATACCTCCAGAGCTCCATACCTCCAGAGCTCCAGAGCTCCATAGCACCAGAGCTCCATGGCTTCAGAGCTCCATAGCACCATAGCTCCATACCTCCAGAGCTCCAGGGCTCCATAGCTCCATACCTCCAGAGCTCCATACCTCCAGAGCTCCAGAGCTCCATAGCACCAGAGCTCCATGGCTTCAGAGCTCCATAGCACCATAGCTCCATACCTCCAGAGCTCCAGGGCTCCATAGCTCCATACCTCCATACCTCCAGAGCTCCATACCTCCAGAGCTCCAGAGCTCCATAGCACCAGAGCTCCATGGCTTCAGAGCTCCATAGCACCATAGCTCCATACCTCCAGAGCTCCAGGGCTACAAAGCTCCATACCTCCAGAGCTCCATACCTCCAGAGCTCCATACCTCCAGAGCTCCATAGCTCCATAGCACCAGAGCTCCATAGCTCCATAGCACCAGAGCTCCATAGCACCAGAGCTCCATAGCACCAGAGCTCCATAGCTCCATAGCACCAGAGCTCCATAGCTCCATAGCACCAGAGCTCCATAGCTCCATAGCACCAGAGCTCCATACTTCCAGAGCTCCATAGCTCCATAGCACCAGAGCTCCATAGCTCCATAGCACCAGAGCTCCATAGCTCCATAGCACCAGAGCTCCATACTTCCATAGCTCCATAGCTCCATACCTCCAGAGCTCCATAGCTCCATAGCTCCATACCTCCAGAGCTCCATAGCTCCAGAGCTCCATAGCTCCATAGCACCAGAGCTCCATAGCTCCATAGCACCAGAGCTCCATACTTCCATAGCTCCAGGGCTCCATAGCTCCAGGGCTCCATAGCTCCATACCTCCAGAGCTCCATAGCTCCATACCTCCAGAGCTCCATAGCTCCATACTTCCAGAGCTCCATAGCTCCATAGCACCAGAGCTCCATAGCTCCATAGCACCAGAGCTCCATAGCTCCATAGCACCAGAGCTCCATAGCTCCATAGCTCCAGGGCTCCATAGCTCCATAGCTCCAGGGCTCCATAGCTCCATAGCTCCAGGGCTCCATAGCTCCATAGCTCCATACCTCCAGAGCTCCATACCTCCAGAGCTCCATACCTCCATAGCACCAGAGCTCCATAGCTCCAGGGCTCCAGGGCTCCATAGCTCCATACCTCCAGAGCTCCATAGCTCCATACTTCCAGAGCTCCATAGCTCCATAGCTCCATACTTCCATAGCTCCATAGCTCCATACTTCCATAGCACCTGAGCTCCATACCTCCAGAGCTCCATAGCTCCAGCCTGGGTGGCTGGTGGCTCCATAGCTCCATACTTCCATAGCTCCAGTCAGAGAGTTGGCGAAAATTGCACTAAGTGCGAAAGCCCATTCATTTACAACGGCGTGTCCACAAGGCGGCGACATTTCCCCGTTACCGGTGGCTGCGCGGCGGGTGAGTGACAGAGCTTATCCGAGCGGCTGGAACTCTGCGCCGGCGTGGTCGAGCGTGAGGCCTCGGCCCTTTGGCTGCCTGGTACCTAAAACACTTCCATTGATCCAGCCACGGAGGGTGCTGGCTGGTGGCTCCATACCTCCATAGCTCCATAGCACCAGAGCTCCATAGCTCCATAGCACCAGAGCTCCATGGCTTCAGAGCTCCATAGCACCATAGCTCCATACCTCCAGAGCTCCAGGGCTCCATAGCTCCATACCTCCAGAGCTCCATACCTCCAGAGCTCCATACCTCCAGAGCTCCATAGCACCAGAGCTCCATGGCTTCAGAGCTCCATAGCACCATAGCTCCATACCTCCAGAGCTCCAGGGCTCCATAGCTCCATACCTCCAGAGCTCCATACCTCCAGAGCTCCATACCTCCAGAGCTCCATAGCACCAGAGCTCCATGGCTTCAGAGCTCCATAGCACCATAGCTCCATACCTCCAGAGCTCCAGGGCTCCATAGCTCCATACCTCCAGAGCTCCATACCTCCAGAGCTCCATAGCTCCATACCTCCAGAGCTCCATAGCTCCATAGCTCCATACCTCCAGAGCTCCATAGCTCCAGAGCTCCATAGCTCCATAGCTCCATACCTCCAGAGCTCCAGGGCTCCATAGCTCCATACCTCCAGAGCTCCATACCTCCAGAGCTCCATACCTCCAGAGCTCCATACCTCCAGAGCTCCATAGCACCAGAGCTCCATGGCTTCAGAGCTCCATAGCACCATAGCTCCATACCTCCAGAGCTCCAGGGCTCCATAGCTCCATACCTCCAGAGCTCCATACCTCCAGAGCTCCATAGCTCCATAGCACCAGAGCTCCATAGCTCCATAGCACCAGAGCTCCATACTTCCATAGCTCCATAGCACCAGAGCTCCATAGCTCCATAGCACCAGAGCTCCATAGCACCAGAGCTCCATAGCACCAGAGCTCCATAGCTCCATAGCACCAGAGCTCCATAGCTCCATAGCACCAGAGCTCCATAGCTCCATAGCACCAGAGCTCCATACTTCCAGAGCTCCATAGCTCCATAGCTCCATAGCACCAGAGCTCCATAGCTCCATAGCACCAGAGCTCCATAGCTCCATAGCACCAGAGCTCCATACTTCCATAGCTCCATAGCTCCATACCTCCAGAGCTCCATAGCTCCATAGCTCCATACCTCCAGAGCTCCATAGCTCCAGAGCTCCATAGCTCCATAGCACCAGAGCTCCATAGCTCCATAGCACCAGAGCTCCATACTTCCATAGCTCCAGGGCTCCATAGCTCCAGGGCTCCATAGCTCCATACCTCCAGAGCTCCATAGCTCCATACTTCCAGAGCTCCATAGCTCCATAGCACCAGAGCTCCATAGCTCCATAGCACCAGAGCTCCATAGCTCCATAGCACCAGAGCTCCATAGCTCCATAGCACCAGAGCTCCATAGCTCCATAGCTCCAGGGCTCCATACCTCCATAGCTCCAGGGCTCCATAGCTCCATAGCTCCAGGGCTCCATAGCTCCATAGCTCCATACCTCCAGAGCTCCATACCTCCAGAGCTCCATACCTCCATAGCACCAGAGCTCCATAGCTCCAGGGCTCCAGGGCTCCATAGCTCCATACCTCCAGAGCTCCATAGCTCCATACTTCCAGAGCTCCATAGCTCCATAGCTCCATACTTCCATAGCTCCATAGCTCCATACTTCCATAGCACCTGAGCTCCATACCTCCAGAGCTCCATAGCTCCAGCCTGGGTGGCTGGTGGCTCCATAGCTCCATACTTCCATAGCTCTAAGTCAGAGAGTTGGCGAAAATTGCACTAAGTGCGAAAGCCCATTCATTTACAACGGCGTGTCCGCCAGGCGGCGACATTTCCCCGTTACCGGTGGCTGCGCGGCGGGTGAGTGACAGAGCTTATCCGAGCGGCTGGAACTCTGCGCCGGCGTGGTCGAGCGTGAGGCCTCGGCCCTTTGGCTGCCTGGTACCTAAAACACTTCCATTGATCCAGCCACGGAGGGTGCTGGCTGGTGGCTCCATACCTCCATAGCTCCATAGCACCAGAGCTCCATAGCTCCATAGCACCAGAGCTCCATGGCTTCAGAGCTCCATAGCACCATAGCTCCATACCTCCAGAGCTCCAGGGCTCCATAGCTCCATACCTCCAGAGCTCCAAACCTCCAGAGCTCCATACCTCCAGAGCTCCATAGCACCAGAGCTCCATGGCTTCAGAGCTCCATAGCACCATAGCTCCATACCTCCAGAGCTCCAGGGCTCCATAGCTCCATACCTCCAGAGCTCCATACCTCCAGAGCTCCATACCTCCAGAGCTCCATAGCACCAGAGCTCCATGGCTTCAGAGCTCCATAGCACCATAGCTCCATACCTCCAGAGCTCCAGGGCTCCATAGCTCCATACCTCCAGAGCTCCATACCTCCAGAGCTCCATACCTCCAGAGCTCCAGAGCTCCATAGCACCAGAGCTCCATGGCTTCAGAGCTCCATAGCACCATAGCTCCATACCTCCAGAGCTCCAGGGCTCCATAGCTCCATACCTCCAGAGCTCCATACCTCCAGAGCTCCAGAGCTCCATAGCACCAGAGCTCCATGGCTTCAGAGCTCCATAGCACCATAGCTCCATACCTCCAGAGCTCCAGGGCTCCATAGCTCCATACCTCCAGAGCTCCATACCTCCAGAGCTCCATACCTCCAGAGCTCCATAGCTCCATAGCACCAGAGCTCCATAGCTCCATAGCACCAGAGCTCCATAGCACCAGAGCTCCATAGCACCAGAGCTCCATAGCTCCATAGCACCAGAGCTCCATAGCTCCATAGCACCAGAGCTCCATAGCTCCATAGCACCAGAGCTCCATACTTCCAGAGCTCCATAGCTCCATAGCTCCATAGCACCAGAGCTCCATAGCTCCATAGCACCAGAGCTCCATGGCTTCAGAGCTCCATAGCACCATAGCTCCATACCTCCAGAGCTCCAGGGCTCCATAGCTCCATACCTCCAGAGCTCCATACCTCCAGAGCTCCATACCTCCAGAGCTCCATAGCACCAGAGCTCCATAGCTCCATAGCACCAGAGCTCCATAGCACCAGAGCTCCATAGCACCAGAGCTCCATAGCTCCATAGCACCAGAGCTCCATAGCTCCATAGCACCAGAGCTCCATACTTCCAGAGCTCCATAGCTCCATAGCTCCATAGCACCAGAGCTCCATAGCTCCATAGCACCAGAGCTCCATAGCTCCATAGCACCAGAGCTCCATACTTCCATAGCTCCATAGCTCCATACCTCCAGAGCTCCATAGCTCCATAGCTCCATACCTCCAGAGCTCCATAGCTCCAGAGCTCCATAGCTCCATAGCTCCATAGCACCAGAGCTCCATAGCTCCATAGCACCAGAGCTCCATACTTCCATAGCTCCAGGGCTCCATAGCTCCAGGGCTCCATACCTCCAGAGCTCCATAGCTCCATACTTCCAGAGCTCCATAGCTTCATACTTCCATAGCTCCATACTTCCATACCTCCATAGCTCCATACTTCCATAGCACCAGAGCTCCATACTTCCATAGCACCAGAGCTCCATACCTCCAGAGCTCCAGAGCTCCAGCCTGGGTGGCTGGTGGCTCCATAGCTCCATACTTCCATAGCTCTAAGTCAGAGAGTTGGCGAAAATTGCACTAAGTGCGAAAGCCCATTCATTTACAACGGCGTGTCCACAAGGCGGCGACATTTCCCCGTTACCGGTGGCTGCGCGGCGGGTGAGTGACAGAGCTTATCCGAGCGGCTGGAACTCTGCGCCGGCGTGGTCGAGCGTGAGGCCTCGGCCCTTTGGCTGCCTGGTACCTAAAACACTTCCATTGATCCAGCCACGGAGGGTGCTGGCTGGTGGCTCCATACCTCCATAGCTCCATAGCACCAGAGCTCCATAGCTCCATAGCACCAGAGCTCCATGGCTTCAGAGCTCCATAGCACCATAGCTCCATACCTCCAGAGCTCCAGGGCTCCATAGCTCCATACCTCCAGAGCTCCATACCTCCAGAGCTCCATACCTCCAGAGCTCCATAGCACCAGAGCTCCATGGCTTCAGAGCTCCATAGCACCATAGCTCCATACCTCCAGAGCTCCAGGGCTCCATAGCTCCATACCTCCAGAGCTCCATACCTCCAGAGCTCCATACCTCCAGAGCTCCATAGCACCAGAGCTCCATGGCTTCAGAGCTCCATAGCACCATAGCTCCATACCTCCAGAGCTCCAGGGCTCCATAGCTCCATACCTCCAGAGCTCCATACCTCCAGAGCTCCATACCTCCAGAGCTCCAGAGCTCCATAGCACCAGAGCTCCATGGCTTCAGAGCTCCATAGCTCCATACCTCCAGAGCTCCAGGGCTCCATAGCTCCATACCTCCAGAGCTCCATACCTCCAGAGCTCCAGAGCTCCATAGCACCAGAGCTCCATGGCTTCAGAGCTCCATAGCACCATAGCTCCATACCTCCAGAGCTCCAGGGCTCCATAGCTCCATACCTCCAGAGCTCCATACCTCCAGAGCTCCATACCTCCAGAGCTCCATAGCTCCATAGCACCAGAGCTCCATAGCTCCATAGCACCAGAGCTCCATAGCACCAGAGCTCCATAGCACCAGAGCTCCATAGCTCCATAGCACCAGAGCTCCATAGCTCCATAGCACCAGAGCTCCATAGCTCCATAGCACCAGAGCTCCATACTTCCAGAGCTCCATAGCTCCATAGCTCCATAGCACCAGAGCTCCATAGCTCCATAGCACCAGAGCTCCATGGCTTCAGAGCTCCATAGCACCATAGCTCCATACCTCCAGAGCTCCAGGGCTCCATAGCTCCATACCTCCAGAGCTCCATACCTCCAGAGCTCCATACCTCCAGAGCTCCATAGCACCAGAGCTCCATAGCTCCATAGCACCAGAGCTCCATAGCACCAGAACTCCATAGCACCAGAGCTCCATAGCTCCATAGCACCAGAGCTCCATAGCTCCATAGCACCAGAGCTCCATACTTCCAGAGCTCCATAGCTCCATAGCTCCATAGCACCAGAGCTCCATAGCTCCATAGCACCAGAGCTCCATAGCTCCATAGCACCAGAGCTCCATACTTCCATAGCTCCATAGCTCCATACCTCCAGAGCTCCATAGCTCCATAGCTCCATACCTCCAGAGCTCCATAGCTCCATAGCTCCAGAGCTCCATAGCTCCATAGCACCAGAGCTCCATAGCTCCATAGCACCAGAGCTCCATACTTCCATAGCTCCAGGGCTCCATAGCTCCAGGGCTCCATACCTCCAGAGCTCCATAGCTCCATACTTCCAGAGCTCCATAGCTCCATACTTCCATAGCTCCATACTTCCATACCTCCATAGCTCCACACTTCCATAGCACCAGAGCTCCATACTTCCATAGCACCAGAGCTCCATACCTCCAGAGCTCCAGAGCTCCAGCCTGGGTGGCTGGTGGCTCCATAGCTCCATACTTCCATAGCTCTAAGTCAGAGAGTTGGCGAAAATTGCACTAAGTGCGAAAGCCCATTCATTTACAACGGCGTGTCCACAAGGCGGCGACATTTCCCCGTTACCGGTGGCTGCGCGGCGGGTGAGTGACAGAGCTTATCCGAGCGGCTGGAACTCTGCGCCGGCGTGCTCGAGCGTGAGGCCTCGGCCCTTTGGCTGCCTGGTACCTAAAACACTTCCATTGATCCAGCCACGGAGGGTGCTGGCTGGTGGCTCCATACCTCCATAGCTCCATAGCACCAGAGCTCCATAGCTCCATAGCACCAGAGCTCTATGGCTTCAGAGCTCCATAGCACCATAGCTCCATACCTCCAGAGCTCCAGGGCTCCATAGCTCCATACCTCCAGAGCTCCATACCTCCAGAGCTCCATACCTCCAGAGCTCCATAGCACCAGAGCTCCATGGCTTCAGAGCTCCATAGCACCATAGCTCC
Source organism: Syngnathus leptorhynchus (assembly GCF_054491065.1). Taxonomy (NCBI): domain Eukaryota; kingdom Metazoa; phylum Chordata; class Actinopteri; order Syngnathiformes; family Syngnathidae; genus Syngnathus; species Syngnathus leptorhynchus. The sequence continues at coordinate 1,522,402 of NW_028231992.1, read as the reverse complement.
ATACCTCCAGAGCTCCAGGGCTCCATAGCTCCATACCTCCAGAGCTCCATACCTCCAGAGCTCCATACCTCCAGAGCTCCATAGCACCAGAGCTCCATGGCTTCAGAGCTCCATAGCACCATAGCTCCATACCTCCAGAGCTCCAGGGCTCCATAGCTCCATACCTCCAGAGCTCCATACCTCCAGAGCTCCATACCTCCAGAGCTCCATAGCACCAGAGCTCCATAGCACCAGAGCTCCATAGCTCCATAGCACCAGAGCTCCATAGCTCCATAGCACCAGAGCTCCATAGCTCCATAGCACCAGAGCTCCATACTTCCAGAGCTCCATAGCTCCATAGCTCCATAGCACCAGAGCTCCATAGCTCCATAGCACCAGAGCTCCATGGCTTCAGAGCTCCATAGCACCATAGCTCCATACCTCCAGAGCTCCAGGGCTCCATAGCTCCATACCTCCAGAGCTCCATACCTCCAGAGCTCCATACCTCCAGAGCTCCATAGCACCAGAGCTCCATAGCTCCATAGCACCAGAGCTCCATAGCACCAGAGCTCCATAGCACCAGAGCTCCATAGCTCCATAGCACCAGAGCTCCATAGCTCCATAGCACCAGAGCTCCATACTTCCAGAGCTCCATAGCTCCATAGCACCAGAGCTCCATAGCTCCATAGCACCAGAGCTCCATAGCTCCATAGCACCAGAGCTCCATACTTCCATAGCTCCATAGCTCCATACCTCCAGAGCTCCATAGCTCCATAGCTCCATACCTCCAGAGCTCCATAGCTCCAGAGCTCCATAGCTCCATAGCTCCATAGCACCAGAGCTCCATAGCTCCATAGCACCAGAGCTCCATACTTCCATAGCTCCAGGGCTCCATAGCTCCAGGGCTCCATACCTCCAGAGCTCCATAGCTCCATACTTCCAGAGCTCCATAGCTCCATACTTCCATAGCTCCATACTTCCATACCTCCATAGCTCCATACTTCCATAGCACCAGAGCTCCATACTTCCATAGCACCAGAGCTCCATACCTCCAGAGCTCCAGAGCTCCATAGCTCCATAGCTCCAGGGCTCCATAGCTCCATAGCTCCATACCTCCAGAGCTCCATACCTCCATACCTCCAGAGCTCCATAGCTCCATAGCTCCATACCTCCAGAGCTCCATAGCTCCAGAGCTCCATAGCTCCATAGCACCAGAGCTCCATAGCTCCATAGCACCAGAGCTCCATACTTCCATAGCTCCAGGGCTCCATAGCTCCAGGGCTCCATAGCTCCATACCTCCAGAGCTCCATAGCTCCATACTTCCAGAGCTCCATAGCTCCATAGCACCAGAGCTCCATAGCTCCATAGCACCAGAGCTCCATAGCTCCATAGCACCAGAGCTCCATAGCTCCATAGCACCAGAGCTCCATAGCTCCATAGCTCCAGGGCTCCATAGCTCCATAGCTCCAGGGCTCCATAGCTCCATAGCTCCAGGGCTCCATAGCTCCATAGCTCCATACCTCCAGAGCTCCATACCTCCAGAGCTCCATACCTCCATAGCACCAGAGCTCCATAGCTCCAGGGCTCCAGGGCTCCATAGCTCCATACCTCCAGAGCTCCAGAGCTCCATACCTCCAGAGCTCCATACCTCCATAGCACCAGAGCTCCATAGCTCCAGGGCTCCAGGGCTCCATAGCTCCATACCTCCAGAGCTCCATAGCTCCATACTTCCAGAGCTCCATAGCTCCATAGCTCCATACTTCCATAGCTCCATAGCTCCATACTTCCATAGCACCTGAGCTCCATACCTCCAGAGCTCCATAGCTCCAGCCTGGGTGGCTGGTGGCTCCATAGCTCCATACTTCCATAGCTCTAAGTCAGAGAGTTGGCGAAAATTGCACTAAGTGCGAAAGCCCATTCATTTACAACGGCGTGTCCGCCAGGCGGCGACATTTCCCCGTTACCGGTGGCTGCGCGGCGGGTGAGTGACAGAGCTTATCCGAGCGGCTGGAACTCTGCGCCGGCGTGGTCGAGCGTGAGGCCTCGGCCCTTTGGCTGCCTGGTACCTAAAACACTTCCATTGATCCAGCCACGGAGGGTGCTGGCTGGTGGCTCCATACCTCCATAGCTCCATAGCACCAGAGCTCCATAGCTCCATAGCACCAGAGCTCCATGGCTTCAGAGCTCCATAGCACCATAGCTCCATACCTCCGGAGCTCCAGGGCTCCATAGCTCCATACCTCCAGAGCTCCATACCTCCAGAGCTCCATACCTCCAGAGCTCCATAGCACCAGAGCTCCATGGCTTCAGAGCTCCATAGCACCATAGCTCCATACCTCCAGAGCTCCAGGGCTCCATAGCTCCATACCTCCAGAGCTCCATACCTCCAGAGCTCCATACCTCCAGAGCTCCATAGCACCAGAGCTCCATGGCTTCAGAGCTCCATAGCACCATAGCTCCATACCTCCAGAGCTCCAGGGCTCCATAGCTCCATACCTCCAGAGCTCCATACCTCCAGAGCTCCATACCTCCAGAGCTCCAGAGCTCCATAGCACCAGAGCTCCATGGCTTCAGAGCTCCATAGCACCATAGCTCCATACCTCCAGAGCTCCAGGGCTCCATAGCTCCATACCTCCAGAGCTCCATACCTCCAGAGCTCCAGAGCTCCATAGCACCAGAGCTCCATGGCTTCAGAGCTCCATAGCACCATAGCTCCATACCTCCAGAGCTCCAGGGCTCCATAGCTCCATACCTCCAGAGCTCCATACCTCCAGAGCTCCATACCTCCAGAGCTCCATAGCTCCATAGCACCAGAGCTCCATAGCTCCATAGCACCAGAGCTCCATAGCACCAGAGCTCCATAGCACCAGAGCTCCATAGCTCCATAGCACCAGAGCTCCATAGCTCCATAGCACCAGAGCTCCATAGCTCCATAGCACCAGAGCTCCATACTTCCAGAGCTCCATAGCTCCATAGCTCCATAGCACCAGAGCTCCATAGCTCCATAGCACCAGAGCTCCATGGCTTCAGAGCTCCATAGCACCATAGCTCCATACCTCCAGAGCTCCAGGGCTCCATAGCTCCATACCTCCAGAGCTCCATACCTCCAGAGCTCCATACCTCCAGAGCTCCATAGCACCAGAGCTCCATAGCTCCATAGCACCAGAGCTCCATAGCACCAGAGCTCCATAGCACCAGAGCTCCATAGCTCCATAGCACCAGAGCTCCATAGCTCCATAGCACCAGAGCTCCATACTTCCAGAGCTCCATAGCTCCATAGCTCCATAGCACCAGAGCTCCATAGCTCCATAGCACCAGAGCTCCATAGCTCCATAGCACCAGAGCTCCATACTTCCATAGCTCCATAGCTCCATACCTCCAGAGCTCCATAGCTCCATAGCTCCATACCTCCAGAGCTCCATAGCTCCAGAGCTCCATAGCTCCATAGCTCCATAGCACCAGAGCTCCATAGCTCCATAGCACCAGAGCTCCATACTTCCATAGCTCCAGGGCTCCATAGCTCCAGGGCTCCATACCTCCAGAGCTCCATAGCTCCATACTTCCAGAGCTCCATAGCTCCATACTTCCATAGCTCCATACTTCCATACCTCCATAGCTCCATACTTCCATAGCACCAGAGCTCCATACTTCCATAGCACCAGAGCTCCATACCTCCAGAGCTCCAGAGCTCCAGCCTGGGTGGCTGGTGGCTCCATAGCTCCATACTTCCATAGCTCTAAGTCAGAGAGTTGGCGAAAATTGCACTAAGTGCGAAAGCCCATTCATTTACAACGGCGTGTCCACAAGGCGGCGACATTTCCCCGTTACCGGTGGCTGCGCGGCGGGTGAGTGACAGAGCTTATCCGAGCGGCTGGAACTCTGCGCCGGCGTGGTCGAGCGTGAGGCCTCGGCCCTTTGGCTGCCTGGTACCTAAAACACTTCCATTGATCCAGCCACGGAGGGTGCTGGCTGGTGGCTCCATACCTCCATAGCTCCATAGCACCAGAGCTCCATAGCTCCATAGCACCAGAGCTCCATGGCTTCAGAGCTCCATAGCACCATAGCTCCATACCTCCAGAGCTCCAGGGCTCCATAGCTCCATACCTCCAGAGCTCCATACCTCCAGAGCTCCATACCTCCAGAGCTCCATAGCACCAGAGCTCCATGGCTTCAGAGCTCCATAGCACCATAGCTCCATACCTCCAGAGCTCCAGGGCTCCATAGCTCCATACCTCCAGAGCTCCATACCTCCAGAGCTCCATACCTCCAGAGCTCCATAGCACCAGAGCTCCATGGCTTCAGAGCTCCATAGCACCATAGCTCCATACCTCCAGAGCTCCAGGGCTCCATAGCTCCATACCTCCAGAGCTCCATACCTCCAGAGCTCCATACCTCCAGAGCTCCAGAGCTCCATAGCACCAGAGCTCCATGGCTTCAGAGCTCCATAGCACCATAGCTCCATAGCACCAGAGCTCCATACTTCCAGAGCTCCATAGCTCCATAGCTCCATAGCACCAGAGCTCCATAGCTCCATAGCACCAGAGCTCCATGGCTTCAGAGCTCCATAGCACCATAGCTCCATACCTCCAGAGCTCCAGGGCTCCATAGCTCCATACCTCCAGAGCTCCATACCTCCAGAGCTCCATACCTCCAGAGCTCCATAGCACCAGAGCTCCATAGCTCCATAGCACCAGAGCTCCATAGCACCAGAGCTCCATAGCACCAGAGCTCCATAGCTCCATAGCACCAGAGCTCCATAGCTCCATAGCACCAGAGCTCCATACTTCCAGAGCTCCATAGCTCCATAGCTCCATAGCACCAGAGCTCCATAGCTCCATAGCACCAGAGCTCCATAGCTCCATAGCACCAGAGCTCCATACTTCCATAGCTCCATAGCTCCATACCTCCAGAGCTCCATAGCTCCATAGCTCCATACCTCCAGAGCTCCATAGCTCCAGAGCTCCATAGCTCCATAGCTCCATAGCTCCATAGCACCAGAGCTCCATAGCTCCATAGCACCAGAGCTCCATACTTCCATAGCTCCAGGGCTCCATAGCTCCAGGGCTCCATACCTCCAGAGCTCCATAGCTCCATACTTCCAGAGCTCCATAGCTCCATACTTCCATAGCTCCATACTTCCATACCTCCATAGCTCCATATTTCCATAGCACCAGAGCTCCATACTTCCATAGCACCAGAGCTCCATACCTCCAGAGCTCCAGAGCTCCAGCCTGGGTGGCTGGTGGCTCCATAGCTCCATACTTCCATAGCTCTAAGTCAGAGAGTTGGCGAAAATTGCACTAAGTGCGAAAGCCCATTCATTTACAACGGCGTGTCCGCCAGGCGGCGACATTTCCCCGTTACCGGTGGCTGCGCGGCGGGTGAGTGACAGAGCTTATCCGAGCGGCTGGAACTCTGCGCCGGCGTGGTCGAGCGTGAGGCCTCGGCCCTTTGGCTGCCTGGTACCTAAAACACTTCCATTGATCCAGCCACGGAGGGTGCTGGCTGGTGGCTCCATACCTCCATAGCTCCATAGCACCAGAGCTCCATAGCTCCATAGCACCAGAGCTCCATGGCTTCAGAGCTCCATAGCACCATAGCTCCATACCTCCAGAGCTCCAGGGCTCCATAGCTCCATACCTCCAGAGCTCCATACCTCCAGAGCTCCATACCTCCAGAGCTCCATAGCACCAGAGCTCCATGGCTTCAGAGCTCCATAGCACCATAGCTCCATACCTCCAGAGCTCCAGGGCTCCATAGCTCCATACCTCCAGAGCTCCATACCTCCAGAGCTCCATACCTCCAGAGCTCCATAGCACCAGAGCTCCATGGCTTCAGAGCTCCATAGCACCATAGCTCCATACCTCCAGAGCTCCAGGGCTCCATAGCTCCATACCTCCAGAGCTCCATACCTCCAGAGCTCCATACCTCCAGAGCTCCAGAGCTCCATAGCACCAGAGCTCCATGGCTTCAGAGCTCCATAGCTCCATACCTCCAGAGCTCCAGGGCTCCATAGCTCCATACCTCCAGAGCTCCATACCTCCAGAGCTCCAGAGCTCCATAGCACCAGAGCTCCATGGCTTCAGAGCTCCATAGCACCATAGCTCCATACCTCCAGAGCTCCAGGGCTCCATAGCTCCATACCTCCAGAGCTCCATACCTCCAGAGCTCCATACCTCCAGAGCTCCATAGCTCCATAGCACCAGAGCTCCATAGCTCCATAGCACCAGAGCTCCATAGCACCAGAGCTCCATAGCACCAGAGCTCCATAGCTCCATAGCACCAGAGCTCCATAGCTCCATAGCACCAGAGCTCCATAGCTCCATAGCACCAGAGCTCCATACTTCCAGAGCTCCATAGCTCCATAGCTCCATAGCACCAGAGCTCCATAGCTCCATAGCACCAGAGCTCCATGGCTTCAGAGCTCCATAGCACCATAGCTCCATACCTCCAGAGCTCCAGGGCTCCATAGCTCCATACCTCCAGAGCTCCATACCTCCAGAGCTCCATACCTCCAGAGCTCCATAGCACCAGAGCTCCATAGCTCCATAGCACCAGAGCTCCATAGCACCAGAACTCCATAGCACCAGAGCTCCATAGCTCCATAGCACCAGAGCTCCATAGCTCCATAGCACCAGAGCTCCATACTTCCAGAGCTCCATAGCTCCATAGCTCCATAGCACCAGAGCTCCATAGCTCCATAGCACCAGAGCTCCATAGCTCCATAGCACCAGAGCTCCATACTTCCATAGCTCCATAGCTCCATACCTCCAGAGCTCCATAGCTCCATAGCTCCATACCTCCAGAGCTCCATAGCTCCATAGCTCCAGAGCTCCATAGCTCCATAGCACCAGAGCTCCATAGCTCCATAGCACCAGAGCTCCATACTTCCATAGCTCCAGGGCTCCATAGCTCCAGGGCTCCATACCTCCAGAGCTCCATAGCTCCATACTTCCAGAGCTCCATAGCTCCATACTTCCATAGCTCCATACTTCCATACCTCCATAGCTCCACACTTCCATAGCACCAGAGCTCCATACTTCCATAGCACCAGAGCTCCATACCTCCAGAGCTCCAGAGCTCCAGCCTGGGTGGCTGGTGGCTCCATAGCTCCATACTTCCATAGCTCTAAGTCAGAGAGTTGGCGAAAATTGCACTAAGTGCGAAAGCCCATTCATTTACAACGGCGTGTCCACAAGGCGGCGACATTTCCCCGTTACCGGTGGCTGCGCGGCGGGTGAGTGACAGAGCTTATCCGAGCGGCTGGAACTCTGCGCCGGCGTGCTCGAGCGTGAGGCCTCGGCCCTTTGGCTGCCTGGTACCTAAAACACTTCCATTGATCCAGCCACGGAGGGTGCTGGCTGGTGGCTCCATACCTCCATAGCTCCATAGCACCAGAGCTCCATAGCTCCATAGCACCAGAGCTCCATGGCTTCAGAGCTCCATAGCACCATAGCTCCATACCTCCAGAGCTCCAGGGCTCCATAGCTCCATACCTCCAGAGCTCCATACCTCCAGAGCTCCATACCTCCAGAGCTCCATAGCACCAGAGCTCCATGGCTTCAGAGCTCCATAGCACCATAGCTCCATACCTCCAGAGCTCCAGGGCTCCATAGCTCCATACCTCCAGAGCTCCATACCTCCAGAGCTCCATACCTCCAGAGCTCCATAGCACCAGAGCTCCATGGCTTCAGAGCTCCATAGCACCATAGCTCCATACCTCCAGAGCTCCAGGGCTCCATAGCTCCATACCTCCAGAGCTCCATACCTCCAGAGCTCCATACCTCCAGAGCTCCATAGCACCAGAGCTCCATAGCACCAGAGCTCCATAGCTCCATAGCACCAGAGCTCCATAGCTCCATAGCACCAGAGCTCCATAGCTCCATAGCACCAGAGCTCCATACTTCCAGAGCTCCATAGCTCCATAGCTCCATAGCACCAGAGCTCCATAGCTCCATAGCTCCATAGCTCCATAGCACCAGAGCTCCATAGCACCATAGCTCCATAGCACCAGAGCTCCATAGCTCCATAGCACCAGAGCTCCATAGCTCCATAGCACCAGAGCTCCATAGCTCCATAGCACCAGAGCTCCATACTTCCAGAGCTCCATAGCTCCATAGCTCCATAGCACCAGAGCTCCATAGCTCCATAGCACCAGACCTCCATAGCTCCATAGCACCAGAGCTCCATACTTCCATAGCTCCATAGCTCCATACCTCCAGAGCTCCATAGCTCCATACCTCCAGAGCTCCATACCTCCAGAGCTCCATAGCACCAGAGCTCCATAGCACCAGAGCTCCATAGCACCAGAGCTCCATAGCACCAGAGCTCCATAGCTCCATAGCACCAGAGCTCCATAGCTCCATAGCACCAGAGCTCCATACTTCCAGAGCTCCATAGCTCCATAGCACCAGAGCTCCATAGCTCCATAGCACCAGAGCTCCATAGCTCCATAGCACCAGAGCTCCATACTTCCATAGCTCCATAGCTCCATACCTCCAGAGCTCCATAGCTCCATAGCTCCATACCTCCAGAGCTCCATAGCTCCAGAGCTCCATAGCTCCATAGCTCCATAGCACCAGAGCTCCATAGCTCCATAGCACCAGAGCTCCATACTTCCATAGCTCCAGGGCTCCATAGCTCCAGGGCTCCATACCTCCAGAGCTCCATAGCTCCATACTTCCAGAGCTCCATAGCTCCATACTTCCATAGCTCCATACTTCCATACCTCCATAGCTCCATACTTCCATAGCACCAGAGCTCCATACTTCCATAGCACCAGAGCTCCATACCTCCAGAGCTCCAGAGCTCCATAGCTCCATAGCTCCAGGGCTCCATAGCTCCATAGCTCCATACCTCCAGAGCTCCATACCTCCATACCTCCAGAGCTCCATAGCTCCATAGCTCCATACCTCCAGAGCTCCATAGCTCCAGAGCTCCATAGCTCCATAGCACCAGAGCTCCATAGCTCCATAGCACCAGAGCTCCATACTTCCATAGCTCCAGGGCTCCATAGCTCCAGGGCTCCATAGCTCCATACCTCCAGAGCTCCATAGCTCCATACTTCCAGAGCTCCATAGCTCCATAGCACCAGAGCTCCATAGCTCCATAGCACCAGAGCTCCATAGCTCCATAGCACCAGAGCTCCATAGCTCCATAGCACCAGAGCTCCATAGCTCCATAGCTCCAGGGCTCCATAGCTCCATAGCTCCAGGGCTCCATAGCTCCATAGCTCCAGGGCTCCATAGCTCCATAGCTCCATACCTCCAGAGCTCCATACCTCCAGAGCTCCATACCTCCATAGCACCAGAGCTCCATAGCTCCAGGGCTCCAGGGCTCCATAGCTCCATACCTCCAGAGCTCCAGAGCTCCATACCTCCAGAGCTCCATACCTCCATAGCACCAGAGCTCCATAGCTCCAGGGCTCCAGGGCTCCATAGCTCCATACCTCCAGAGCTCCATAGCTCCATACTTCCAGAGCTCCATAGCTCCATAGCTCCATACTTCCATAGCTCCATAGCTCCATACTTCCATAGCACCTGAGCTCCATACCTCCAGAGCTCCATAGCTCCAGCCTGGGTGGCTGGTGGCTCCATAGCTCCATACTTCCATAGCTCTAAGTCAGAGAGTTGGCGAAAATTGCACTAAGTGCGAAAGCCCATTCATTTACAACGGCGTGTCCGCCAGGCGGCGACATTTCCCCGTTACCGGTGGCTGCGCGGCGGGTGAGTGACAGAGCTTATCCGAGCGGCTGGAACTCTGCGCCGGCGTGGTCGAGCGTGAGGCCTCGGCCCTTTGGCTGCCTGGTACCTAAAACACTTCCATTGATCCAGCCACGGAGGGTGCTGGCTGGTGGCTCCATACCTCCATAGCTCCATAGCACCAGAGCTCCATAGCTCCATAGCACCAGAGCTCCATGGCTTCAGAGCTCCATAGCACCATAGCTCCATACCTCCGGAGCTCCAGGGCTCCATAGCTCCATACCTCCAGAGCTCCATACCTCCAGAGCTCCATACCTCCAGAGCTCCATAGCACCAGAGCTCCATGGCTTCAGAGCTCCATAGCACCATAGCTCCATACCTCCAGAGCTCCAGGGCTCCATAGCTCCATACCTCCAGAGCTCCATACCTCCAGAGCTCCATACCTCCAGAGCTCCATAGCACCAGAGCTCCATGGCTTCAGAGCTCCATAGCACCATAGCTCCATACCTCCAGAGCTCCAGGGCTCCATAGCTCCATACCTCCAGAGCTCCATACCTCCAGAGCTCCATACCTCCAGAGCTCCAGAGCTCCATAGCACCAGAGCTCCATGGCTTCAGAGCTCCATAGCACCATAGCTCCATACCTCCAGAGCTCCAGGGCTCCATAGCTCCATACCTCCAGAGCTCCATACCTCCAGAGCTCCAGAGCTCCATAGCACCAGAGCTCCATGGCTTCAGAGCTCCATAGCACCATAGCTCCATACCTCCAGAGCTCCAGGGCTCCATAGCTCCATACCTCCAGAGCTCCATACCTCCAGAGCTCCATACCTCCAGAGCTCCATAGCTCCATAGCACCAGAGCTCCATAGCTCCATAGCACCAGAGCTCCATAGCACCAGAGCTCCATAGCACCAGAGCTCCATAGCTCCATAGCACCAGAGCTCCATAGCTCCATAGCACCAGAGCTCCATAGCTCCATAGCACCAGAGCTCCATACTTCCAGAGCTCCATAGCTCCATAGCTCCATAGCACCAGAGCTCCATAGCTCCATAGCACCAGAGCTCCATGGCTTCAGAGCTCCATAGCACCATAGCTCCATACCTCCAGAGCTCCAGGGCTCCATAGCTCCATACCTCCAGAGCTCCATACCTCCAGAGCTCCATACCTCCAGAGCTCCATAGCACCAGAGCTCCATAGCTCCATAGCACCAGAGCTCCATAGCACCAGAGCTCCATAGCACCAGAGCTCCATAGCTCCATAGCACCAGAGCTCCATAGCTCCATAGCACCAGAGCTCCATACTTCCAGAGCTCCATAGCTCCATAGCTCCATAGCACCAGAGCTCCATAGCTCCATAGCACCAGAGCTCCATAGCTCCATAGCACCAGAGCTCCATACTTCCATAGCTCCATAGCTCCATACCTCCAGAGCTCCATAGCTCCATAGCTCCATACCTCCAGAGCTCCATAGCTCCAGAGCTCCATAGCTCCATAGCTCCATAGCACCAGAGCTCCATAGCTCCATAGCACCAGAGCTCCATACTTCCATAGCTCCAGGGCTCCATAGCTCCAGGGCTCCATACCTCCAGAGCTCCATAGCTCCATACTTCCAGAGCTCCATAGCTCCATACTTCCATAGCTCCATACTTCCATACCTCCATAGCTCCATACTTCCATAGCACCAGAGCTCCATACTTCCATAGCACCAGAGCTCCATACCTCCAGAGCTCCAGAGCTCCAGCCTGGGTGGCTGGTGGCTCCATAGCTCCATACTTCCATAGCTCTAAGTCAGAGAGTTGGCGAAAATTGCACTAAGTGCGAAAGCCCATTCATTTACAACGGCGTGTCCACAAGGCGGCGACATTTCCCCGTTACCGGTGGCTGCGCGGCGGGTGAGTGACAGAGCTTATCCGAGCGGCTGGAACTCTGCGCCGGCGTGGTCGAGCGTGAGGCCTCGGCCCTTTGGCTGCCTGGTACCTAAAACACTTCCATTGATCCAGCCACGGAGGGTGCTGGCTGGTGGCTCCATACCTCCATAGCTCCATAGCACCAGAGCTCCATAGCTCCATAGCACCAGAGCTCCATGGCTTCAGAGCTCCATAGCACCATAGCTCCATACCTCCAGAGCTCCAGGGCTCCATAGCTCCATACCTCCAGAGCTCCATACCTCCAGAGCTCCATACCTCCAGAGCTCCATAGCACCAGAGCTCCATGGCTTCAGAGCTCCATAGCACCATAGCTCCATACCTCCAGAGCTCCAGGGCTCCATAGCTCCATACCTCCAGAGCTCCATACCTCCAGAGCTCCATACCTCCAGAGCTCCATAGCACCAGAGCTCCATGGCTTCAGAGCTCCATAGCACCATAGCTCCATACCTCCAGAGCTCCAGGGCTCCATAGCTCCATACCTCCAGAGCTCCATACCTCCAGAGCTCCATACCTCCAGAGCTCCATAGCACCAGAGCTCCATGGCTTCAGAGCTCCATAGCACCATAGCTCCATACCTCCAGAGCTCCAGGGCTCCATAGCTCCATACCTCCAGAGCTCCATACCTCCAGAGCTCCATACCTCCAGAGCTCCAGAGCTCCATAGCACCAGAGCTCCATGGCTTCAGAGCTCCATAGCACCATAGCTCCATACCTCCAGAGCTCCAGGGCTCCATAGCTCCATACTTCCAGAGCTCCATACCTCCAGAGCTCCAGAGCTCCATAGCACCAGAGCTCCATGGCTTCAGAGCTCCATAGCACCATAGCTCCATACCTCCAGAGCTCCAGGGCTCCATAGCTCCATACCTCCAGAGCTCCATACCTCCAGAGCTCCAGAGCTCCATAGCACCAGAGCTCCATGGCTTCAGAGCTCCATAGCACCATAGCTCCATACCTCCAGAGCTCCAGGGCTCCAAAGCTCCATACCTCCAGAGCTCCATACCTCCAGAGCTCCATACCTCCAGAGCTCCATAGCTCCATAGCACCAGAGCTCCATAGCTCCATAGCACCAGAGCTCCATAGCACCAGAGCTCCATAGCACCAGAGCTCCATAGCTCCATAGCACCAGAGCTCCATAGCTCCATAGCACCAGAGCTCCATAGCTCCATAGCACCAGAGCTCCATACTTCCAGAGCTCCATAGCTCCATAGCACCAGAGCTCCATAGCTCCATAGCACCAGAGCTCCATAGCTCCATAGCACCAGAGCTCCATACTTCCATAGCTCCATAGCTCCATACCTCCAGAGCTCCATAGCTCCATAGCTCCATACCTCCAGAGCTCCATAGCTCCAGAGCTCCATAGCTCCATAGCACCAGAGCTCCATAGCTCCATAGCACCAGAGCTCCATACTTCCATAGCTCCAGGGCTCCATAGCTCCAGGGCTCCATAGCTCCATACCTCCAGAGCTCCATAGCTCCATACTTCCAGAGCTCCATAGCTCCATAGCACCAGAGCTCCATAGCTCCATAGCACCAGAGCTCCATAGCTCCATAGCACCAGAGCTCCATAGCTCCATAGCACCAGAGCTCCATAGCTCCATAGCTCCAGGGCTCCATAGCTCCATAGCTCCAGGGCTCCATAGCTCCATAGCTCCAGGGCTCCATAGCTCCATAGCTCCAAACCTCCAGAGCTCCATACCTCCAGAGCTCCATACCTCCATAGCACCAGAACTCCATAGCTCCAGGGCTCCAGGGCTCCATAGCTCCATACCTCCAGAGCTCCATAGCTCCATACTTCCAGAGCTCCATAGCTCCATAGCTCCATACTTCCATAGCTCCATAGCTCCATACTTCCATAGCACCTGAGCTCCATACCTCCAGAGCTCCATAGCTCCAGCCTGGGTGGCTGGTGGCTCCATAGCTCCATACTTCCATAGCTCTAAGTCAGAGAGTTGGCGAAAATTGCACTAAGTGCGAAAGCCCATTCATTTACAACGGCGTGTCCGCCAGGCGGCGACATTTCCCCGTTACCGGTGGCTGCGCGGCGGGTGAGTGACAGAGCTTATCCGAGCGGCTGGAACTCTGCGCCGGCGTGGTCGAGCATGAGGCCTCGGCCCTTTGGCTGCCTGGTACCTAAAACACTTCCATTGATCCAGCCACGGAGGGTGCTGGCTGGTGGCTCCATACCTCCATAGCTCCATAGCACCAGAGCTCCATAGCTCCATAGCACCAGAGCTCCATGGCTTCAGAGCTCCATAGCACCATAGCTCCATACCTCCAGAGCTCCAGGGCTCCAAAGCTCCATACCTCCAGAGCTCCATACCTCCAGAGCTCCATACCTCCAGAGCTCCATAGCTCCATAGCACCAGAGCTCCATAGCTCCATAGCACCAGAGCTCCATAGCACCATAGCTCCATAGCACCAGAGCTCCATAGCTCCATAGCACCAGAGCTCCATAGCTCCATAGCACCAGAGCTCCATAGCTCCATAGCACCAGAGCTCCATACTTCCAGAGCTCCATAGCTCCATAGCTCCATAGCACCAGAGCTCCATAGCTCCATAGCACCAGACCTCCATAGCTCCATAGCACCAGAGCTCCATACTTCCATAGCTCCATAGCTCCATACCTCCAGAGCTCCATAGCTCCATACCTCCAGAGCTCCATAGCTCCAGAGCTCCATAGCTCCATAGCACCAGAGCTCCATAGCACCAGAGCTCCATACTTCCATAGCTCCAGGGCTCCATAGCTCCAGGGCTCCATAGCTCCATACCTCCAGAGCTCCATAGCTCCATACCTCCAGAGCTCCATAGCTCCATACTTCCAGAGCTCCATAGCTCCATAGCACCAGAGCTCCATAGCTCCATAGCACCAGAGCTCCATAGCTCCATAGCACCAGAGCTCCATAGCTCCATAGCACCAGAGCTCCATAGCTCCATAGCTCCAGGGCTCCATAGCTCCATAGCTCCAGGGCTCCATAGCTCCATAGCTCCAGGGCTCCATAGCTCCAGGGCTCCAGGGCTCCATAGCTCCATACCTCCAGAGCTCCATAGCTCCATACTTCCAGAGCTCCATAGCTCCATAGCTCCATACTTCCATAGCTCCATAGCTCCATACTTCCATAGCACCAGAGCTCCATACCTCCAGAGCTCCATAGCTCCAGCCTGGGTGGCTGGTGGCTCCATAGCTCCATACTTCCATAGCTCCAGTCAGAGAGTTGGCGAAAATTGCACTAAGTGCGAAAGCCCATTCATTTACAACGGCGTGTCCACAAGGCGGCGACATTTCCCCGTTACCGGTGGCTGCGCGGCGGGTGAGTGACAGAGCTTATCCGAGCGGCTGGAACTCTGCGCCGGCGTGGTCGAGCGTGAGGCCTCGGCCCTTTGGCTGCCTGGTACCTAAAACACTTCCATTGATCCAGCCACGGAGGGTGCTGGCTGGTGGCTCCATACCTCCATAGCTCCATAGCACCAGAGCTCCATAGCTCCATAGCACCAGAGCTCCATGGCTTCAGAGCTCCATAGCACCATAGCTCCATACCTCCAGAGCTCCAGGGCTCCATAGCTCCATACCTCCAGAGCTCCATACCTCCAGAGCTCCATACCTCCAGAGCTCCATAGCACCAGAGCTCCATGGCTTCAGAGCTCCATAGCACCATAGCTCCATACCTCCAGAGCTCCAGGGCTCCATAGCTCCATACCTCCAGAGCTCCATACCTCCAGAGCTCCATACCTCCAGAGCTCCATAGCACCAGAGCTCCATGGCTTCAGAGCTCCATAGCACCATAGCTCCATACCTCCAGAGCTCCAGGGCTCCATAGCTCCATACCTCCAGAGCTCCATACCTCCAGAGCTCCATACCTCCAGAGCTCCAGAGCTCCATAGCACCAGAGCTCCATGGCTTCAGAGCTCCATAGCACCATAGCTCCATACCTCCAGAGCTCCAGGGCTCCATAGCTCCATACCTCCAGAGCTCCATACCTCCAGAGCTCCAGAGCTCCATAGCACCAGAGCTCCATGGCTTCAGAGCTCCATAGCACCATAGCTCCATACCTCCAGAGCTCCAGGGCTCCATAGTTCCATACCTCCAGAGCTCCATACCTCCAGAGCTCCATACCTCCAGAGCTCCATAGCTCCATAGCACCAGAGCTCCATAGCTCCATAGCACCAGAGCTCCATAGCACCAGAGCTCCATAGCACCAGAGCTCCATAGCTCCATAGCACCAGAGCTCCATAGCTCCATAGCACCAGAGCTCCATAGCTCCATAGCACCAGAGCTCCATACTTCCAGAGCTCCATAGCTCCATAGCTCCATAGCACCAGAGCTCCATAGCTCCATAGCACCAGAGCTCCATGGCTTCAGAGCTCCATAGCACCATAGCTCCATACCTCCAGAGCTCCAGGGCTCCATAGCTCCATACCTCCAGAGCTCCATACCTCCAGAGCTCCATACCTCCAGAGCTCCATAGCACCAGAGCTCCATAGCTCCATAGCACCAGAGCTCCATAGCACCAGAGCTCCATAGCACCAGAGCTCCATAGCTCCATAGCACCAGAGCTCCATAGCTCCATAGCACCAGAGCTCCATACTTCCAGAGCTCCATAGCTCCATAGCACCAGAGCTCCATAGCTCCATAGCACCAGAGCTCCATAGCTCCATAGCACCAGAGCTCCATACTTCCATAGCTCCATAGCTCCATACCTCCAGAGCTCCATAGCTCCATAGCTCCATACCTCCAGAGCTCCATAGCTCCAGAGCTCCATAGCTCCATAGCTCCATAGCACCAGAGCTCCATAGCTCCATAGCACCAGAGCTCCATACTTCCATAGCTCCAGGGCTCCATAGCTCCAGGGCTCCATACCTCCAGAGCTCCATAGCTCCATACTTCCAGAGCTCCATAGCTCCATACTTCCATAGCTCCATACTTCCATACCTCCATAGCTCCATACTTCCATAGCACCAGAGCTCCATACTTCCATAGCACCAGAGCTCCATACCTCCAGAGCTCCAGAGCTCCAGCCTGGGTGGCTGGTGGCTCCATAGCTCCATACTTCCATAGCTCTAAGTCAGAGAGTTGGCGAAAATTGCACTAAGTGCGAAAGCCCATTCATTTACAACGGCGTGTCCATAAGGCGGCGACATTTCCCCGTTACCGGTGGCTGCGCGGCGGGTGAGTGACAGAGCTTATCCGAGCGGCTGGAACTCTGCGCCGGCGTGGTCGAGCGTGAGGCCTCGGCCCTTTGGCTGCCTGGTACCTAAAACACTTCCATTGATCCAGCCACGGAGGGTGCTGGCTGGTGGCTCCATACCTCCATAGCTCCATAGCACCAGAGCTCCATAGCTCCATAGCACCAGAGCTCCATGGCTTCAGAGCTCCATAGCACCATAGCTCCATACCTCCAGAGCTCCAGGGCTCCATAGCTCCATACCTCCAGAGCTCCATACCTCCAGAGCTCCATACCTCCAGAGCTCCATAGCACCAGAGCTCCATGGCTTCAGAGCTCCATAGCACCATAGCTCCATACCTCCAGAGCTCCAGGGCTCCATAGCTCCATACCTCCAGAGCTCCATACCTCCAGAGCTCCATACCTCCAGAGCTCCATAGCACCAGAGCTCCATGGCTTCAGAGCTCCATAGCACCATAGCTCCATACCTCCAGAGCTCCAGGGCTCCATAGCTCCATACCTCCAGATCTCCATACCTCCAGAGCTCCATACCTCCAGAGCTCCATAGCACCAGAGCTCCATGGCTTCAGAGCTCCATAGCACCATAGCTCCATACCTCCAGAGCTCCAGGGCTCCATAGCTCCATACCTCCAGAGCTCCATACCTCCAGAGCTCCATACCTCCAGAGCTCCAGAGCTCCATAGCACCAGAGCTCCATGGCTTCAGAGCTCCATAGCACCATAGCTCCATACCTCCAGAGCTCCAGGGCTCCATAGCTCCATACCTCCAGAGCTCCATACCTCCAGAGCTCCAGAGCTCCATAGCACCAGAGCTCCATGGCTTCAGAGCTCCATAGCACCATAGCTCCATACCTCCAGAGCTCCAGGGCTCCATAGCTCCATACCTCCAGAGCTCCATACCTCCAGAGCTCCAGAGCTCCATAGCACCAGAGCTCCATGGCTTCAGAGCTCCATAGCACCATAGCTCCATACCTCCAGAGCTCCAGGGCTCCAAAGCTCCATACCTCCAGAGCTCCATACCTCCAGAGCTCCATACCTCCAGAGCTCCATAGCTCCATAGCACCAGAGCTCCATAGCTCCATAGCACCAGAGCTCCATAGCACCAGAGCTCCATAGCACCAGAGCTCCATAGCTCCATAGCACCAGAGCTCCATAGCTCCATAGCACCAGAGCTCCATGGCTTCAGAGCTCCATAGCACCATAGCTCCATACCTCCAGAGCTCCAGGGCTCCATAGCTCCATACCTCCAGAGCTCCATACCTCCAGAGCTCCATAGCACCAGAGCTCCATGGCTTCAGAGCTCCATAGCACCATAGCTCCATACCTCCAGAGCTCCAGGGCTCCATAGCTCCATACCTCCAGAGCTCCATACCTCCAGAGCTCCATACCTCCAGAGCTCCAGAGCTCCATAGCACCAGAGCTCCATGGCTTCAGAGCTCCATAGCACCATAGCTCCATACCTCCAGAGCTCCAGGGCTCCATAGCTCCATACCTCCAGAGCTCCATACCTCCAGAGCTCCAGAGCTCCATAGCACCAGAGCTCCATGGCTTCAGAGCTCCATAGCACCACAGCTCCATACCTCCAGAGCTCCAGGGCTCCATAGCTCCATACCTCCAGAGCTCCATACCTCCAGAGCTCCAGAGCTCCATAGCACCAGAGCTCCATGGCTTCAGAGCTCCATAGCACCATAGCTCCATACCTCCAGAGCTCCAGGGCTCCAAAGCTCCATACCTCCAGAGCTCCATACCTCCAGAGCTCCATACCTCCAGAGCTCCATAGCTCCATAGCACCAGAGCTCCATAGCTCCATAGCACCAGAGCTCCATAGCACCAGAGCTCCATAGCACCAGAGCTCCATAGCTCCATAGCACCAGAGCTCCATAGCTCCATAGCACCAGAGCTCCATAGCTCCATAGCACCAGAGCTCCATACTTCCAGAGCTCCATAGCTCCATAGCACCAGAGCTCCATAGCTCCATAGCACCAGAGCTCCATAGCTCCATAGCACCAGAGCTCCATACTTCCATAGCTCCATAGCTCCATACCTCCAGAGCTCCATAGCTCCATAGCTCCATACCTCCAGAGCTCCATAGCTCCAGAGCTCCATAGCTCCATAGCACCAGAGCTCCATAGCTCCATAGCACCAGAGCTCCATACTTCCATAGCTCCAGGGCTCCATAGCTCCAGGGCTCCATAGCTCCATACCTCCAGAGCTCCATAGCTCCATACTTCCAGAGCTCCATAGCTCCATAGCACCAGAGCTCCATAGCTCCATAGCACCAGAGCTCCATAGCTCCATAGCACCAGAGCTCCATAGCTCCATAGCACCAGAGCTCCATAGCTCCATAGCTCCAGGGCTCCATAGCTCCAGGGCTCCATAGCTCCATAGCTCCAGGGCTCCATAGCTCCATACCTCCAGAGCTCCATACCTCCAGAGCTCCATACCTCCATAGCACCAGAGCTCCATAGCTCCAGGGCTCCATAGCTCCATACCTCCAGAGCTCCATAGCTCCATACTTCCAGAGCTCCATAGCTCCATAGCTCCATACTTCCATAGCTCCATAGCTCCATACTTCCATAGCACCTGAGCTCCATACCTCCAGAGCTCCATAGCTCCAGCCTGGGTGGCTGGTGGCTCCATAGCTCCATACTTCCATAGCTCTAAGTCAGAGAGTTGGCGAAAATTGCACTAAGTGCGAAAGCCCATTCATTTACAACGGCGTGTCCGCCAGGCGGCGACATTTCCCCGTTACCGGTGGCTGCGCGGCGGGTGAGTGACAGAGCTTATCCGAGCGGCTGGAACTCTGCGCCGGCGTGGTCGAGCGTGAGGCCTCGGCCCTTTGGCTGCCTGGTACCTAAAACACTTCCATTGATCCAGCCACGGAGGGTGCTGGCTGGTGGCTCCATACCTCCATAGCTCCATAGCACCAGAGCTCCATAGCTCCATAGCACCAGAGCTCCATGGCTTCAGAGCTCCATAGCACCATAGCTCCATACCTCCAGAGCTCCAGGGCTCCATAGCTCCATACCTCCAGAGCTCCATACCTCCAGAGCTCCATACCTCCAGAGCTCCATAGCACCAGAGCTCCATGGCTTCAGAGCTCCATAGCACCATAGCTCCATACCTCCAGAGCTCCAGGGCTCCATAGCTCCATACCTCCAGAGCTCCATACCTCCAGAGCTCCATACCTCCAGAGCTCCATAGCACCAGAGCTCCATGGCTTCAGAGCTCCATAGCACCATAGCTCCATACCTCCAGAGCTCCAGGGCTCCATAGCTCCATACCTCCAGAGCTCCATACCTCCAGAGCTCCATACCTCCAGAGCTCCAGAGCTCCATAGCACCAGAGCTCCATGGCTTCAGAGCTCCATAGCTCCATACCTCCAGAGCTCCAGGGCTCCATAGCTCCATACCTCCAGAGCTCCATACCTCCAGAGCTCCAGAGCTCCATAGCACCAGAGCTCCATGGCTTCAGAGCTCCATAGCACCATAGCTCCATACCTCCAGAGCTCCAGGGCTCCATAGCTCCATACCTCCAGAGCTCCATACCTCCAGAGCTCCATACCTCCAGAGCTCCATAGCTCCATAGCACCAGAGCTCCATAGCTCCATAGCACCAGAGCTCCATAGCACCAGAGCTCCATAGCACCAGAGCTCCATAGCTCCATAGCACCAGAGCTCCATAGCTCCATAGCACCAGAGCTCCATAGCTCCATAGCACCAGAGCTCCATACTTCCAGAGCTCCATAGCTCCATAGCTCCATAGCACCAGAGCTCCATAGCTCCATAGCACCAGAGCTCCATGGCTTCAGAGCTCCATAGCACCATAGCTCCATACCTCCAGAGCTCCAGGGCTCCATAGCTCCATACCTCCAGAGCTCCATACCTCCAGAGCTCCATACCTCCAGAGCTCCATAGCACCAGAGCTCCATAGCTCCATAGCACCAGAGCTCCATAGCACCAGAACTCCATAGCACCAGAGCTCCAGAGCTCCATAGCACCAGAGCTCCATAGCTCCATAGCACCAGAGCTCCATACTTCCAGAGCTCCATAGCTCCATAGCTCCATAGCACCAGAGCTCCATAGCTCCATAGCACCAGAGCTCCATAGCTCCATAGCACCAGAGCTCCATACTTCCATAGCTCCATAGCTCCATACCTCCAGAGCTCCATAGCTCCATAGCTCCATACCTCCAGAGCTCCATAGCTCCATAGCTCCAGAGCTCCATAGCTCCATAGCACCAGAGCTCCATAGCTCCATAGCACCAGAGCTCCATACTTCCATAGCTCCAGGGCTCCATAGCTCCAGGGCTCCATACCTCCAGAGCTCCATAGCTCCATACTTCCAGAGCTCCATAGCTCCATACTTCCATAGCTCCATACTTCCATACCTCCATAGCTCCATACTTCCATAGCACCAGAGCTCCATACTTCCATAGCACCAGAGCTCCATACCTCCAGAGCTCCAGAGCTCCAGCCTGGGTGGCTGGTGGCTCCATAGCTCCATACTTCCATAGCTCTAAGTCAGAGAGTTGGCGAAAATTGCACTAAGTGCGAAAGCCCATTCATTTACAACGGCGTGTCCACAAGGCGGCGACATTTCCCCGTTACCGGTGGCTGCGCGGCGGGTGAGTGACAGAGCTTATCCGAGCGGCTGGAACTCTGCGCCGGCGTGCTCGAGCGTGAGGCCTCGGCCCTTTGGCTGCCTGGTACCTAAAACACTTCCATTGATCCAGCCACGGAGGGTGCTGGCTGGTGGCTCCATACCTCCATAGCTCCATAGCACCAGAGCTCCATAGCTCCATAGCACCAGAGCTCCATGGCTTCAGAGCTCCATAGCACCATAGCTCCATACCTCCAGAGCTCCAGGGCTCCATAGCTCCATACCTCCAGAGCTCCATACCTCCAGAGCTCCATACCTCCAGAGCTCCATAGCACCAGAGCTCCATGGCTTCAGAGCTCCATAGCACCATAGCTCCATACCTCCAGAGCTCCAGGGCTCCATAGCTCCATACCTCCAGAGCTCCATACCTCCAGAGCTCCATACCTCCAGAGCTCCATAGCACCAGAGCTCCATGGCTTCAGAGCTCCATAGCACCATAGCTCCATACCTCCAGAGCTCCAGGGCTCCATAGCTCCATACCTCCAGAGCTCCATACCTCCAGAGCTCCATACCTCCAGAGCTCCAGAGCTCCATAGCTCCATAGCTCCAGGGCTCCATAGCTCCATAGCTCCATACCTCCAGAGCTCCATACCTCCATACCTCCAGAGCTCCATAGCTCCATAGCTCCATACCTCCAGAGCTCCATAGCTCCAGAGCTCCATAGCTCCATAGCACCAGAGCTCCATAGCTCCATAGCACCAGAGCTCCATACTTCCATAGCTCCAGGGCTCCATAGCTCCAGGGCTCCATAGCTCCATACCTCCAGAGCTCCATAGCTCCATACTTCCAGAGCTCCATAGCTCCATAGCACCAGAGCTCCATAGCTCCATAGCACCAGAGCTCCATAGCTCCATAGCACCAGAGCTCCATAGCTCCATAGCACCAGAGCTCCATAGCTCCATAGCTCCAGGGCTCCATAGCTCCATAGCTCCAGGGCTCCATAGCTCCATAGCTCCAGGGCTCCATAGCTCCATAGCTCCATACCTCCAGAGCTCCATACCTCCAGAGCTCCATACCTCCATAGCACCAGAGCTCCATAGCTCCAGGGCTCCAGGGCTCCATAGCTCCATACCTCCAGAGCTCCAGAGCTCCATACCTCCAGAGCTCCATACCTCCATAGCACCAGAGCTCCATAGCTCCAGGGCTCCAGGGCTCCATAGCTCCATACCTCCAGAGCTCCATAGCTCCATACTTCCAGAGCTCCATAGCTCCATAGCTCCATACTTCCATAGCTCCATAGCTCCATACTTCCATAGCACCTGAGCTCCATACCTCCAGAGCTCCATAGCTCCAGCCTGGGTGGCTGGTGGCTCCATAGCTCCATACTTCCATAGCTCTAAGTCAGAGAGTTGGCGAAAATTGCACTAAGTGCGAAAGCCCATTCATTTACAACGGCGTGTCCGCCAGGCGGCGACATTTCCCCGTTACCGGTGGCTGCGCGGCGGGTGAGTGACAGAGCTTATCCGAGCGGCTGGAACTCTGCGCCGGCGTGGTCGAGCGTGAGGCCTCGGCCCTTTGGCTGCCTGGTACCTAAAACACTTCCATTGATCCAGCCACGGAGGGTGCTGGCTGGTGGCTCCATACCTCCATAGCTCCATAGCACCAGAGCTCCATAGCTCCATAGCACCAGAGCTCCATGGCTTCAGAGCTCCATAGCACCATAGCTCCATACCTCCAGAGCTCCAGGGCTCCATAGCTCCATACCTCCAGAGCTCCATACCTCCAGAGCTCCATACCTCCAGAGCTCCATAGCACCAGAGCTCCATGGCTTCAGAGCTCCATAGCACCATAGCTCCATACCTCCAGAGCTCCAGGGCTCCATAGCTCCATACCTCCAGAGCTCCATACCTCCAGAGCTCCATACCTCCAGAGCTCCATAGCACCAGAGCTCCATGGCTTCAGAGCTCCATAGCACCATAGCTCCATACCTCCAGAGTTCCAGGGCTCCATAGCTCCATACCTCCAGAGCTCCATACCTCCAGAGCTCCATACCTCCAGAGCTCCAGAGCTCCATAGCACCAGAGCTCCATGGCTTCAGAGCTCCATAGCACCATAGCTCCATACCTCCAGAGCTCCAGGGCTCCATAGCTCCATACCTCCAGAGCTCCATACCTCCAGAGCTCCAGAGCTCCATAGCACCAGAGCTCCATGGCTTCAGAGCTCCATAGCACCATAGCTCCATACCTCCAGAGCTCCAGGGCTCCATAGCTCCATACCTCCAGAGCTCCATACCTCCAGAGCTCCATACCTCCAGAGCTCCATAGCTCCATAGCACCAGAGCTCCATAGCTCCATAGCTCCATAGCACCAGAGCTCCATACTTCCAGAGCTCCATAGCTCCATAGCTCCATAGCACCAGAGCTCCATAGCTCCATAGCACCAGAGCTCCATGGCTTCAGAGCTCCATAGCACCATAGCTCCATACCTCCAGAGCTCCAGGGCTCCATAGCTCCATACCTCCAGAGCTCCATACCTCCAGAGCTCCATACCTCCAGAGCTCCATAGCACCAGAGCTCCATAGCTCCATAGCACCAGAGCTCCATAGCACCAGAGCTCCATAGCACCAGAGCTCCATAGCTCCATAGCACCAGAGCTCCATAGCTCCATAGCACCAGAGCTCCATACTTCCAGAGCTCCATAGCTCCATAGCTCCATAGCACCAGAGCTCCATAGCTCCATAGCACCAGAGCTCCATAGCTCCATAGCACCAGAGCTCCATACTTCCATAGCTCCATAGCTCCATACCTCCAGAGCTCCATAGCTCCATAGCTCCATACCTCCAGAGCTCCATAGCTCCAGAGCTCCATAGCTCCATAGCTCCATAGCACCAGAGCTCCATAGCTCCATAGCACCAGAGCTCCATACTTCCATAGCTCCAGGGCTCCATAGCTCCAGGGCTCCATACCTCCAGAGCTCCATAGCTCCATACTTCCAGAGCTCCATAGCTCCATACTTCCATAGCTCCATACTTCCATACCTCCATAGCTCCATATTTCCATAGCACCAGAGCTCCATACTTCCATAGCACCAGAGCTCCATACCTCCAGAGCTCCAGAGCTCCAGCCTGGGTGGCTGGTGGCTCCATAGCTCCATACTTCCATAGCTCTAAGTCAGAGAGTTGGCGAAAATTGCACTAAGTGCGAAAGCCCATTCATTTACAACGGCGTGTCCGCCAGGCGGCGACATTTCCCCGTTACCGGTGGCTGCGCGGCGGGTGAGTGACAGAGCTTATCCGAGCGGCTGGAACTCTGCGCCGGCGTGGTCGAGCGTGAGGCCTCGGCCCTTTGGCTGCCTGGTACCTAAAACACTTCCATTGATCCAGCCACGGAGGGTGCTGGCTGGTGGCTCCATACCTCCATAGCTCCATAGCACCAGAGCTCCATAGCTCCATAGCACCAGAGCTCCATGGCTTCAGAGCTCCATAGCACCATAGCTCCATACCTCCAGAGCTCCAGGGCTCCATAGCTCCATACCTCCAGAGCTCCATACCTCCAGAGCTCCATACCTCCAGAGCTCCATAGCACCAGAGCTCCATGGCTTCAGAGCTCCATAGCACCATAGCTCCATACCTCCAGAGCTCCAGGGCTCCATAGCTCCATACCTCCAGAGCTCCATACCTCCAGAGCTCCATACCTCCAGAGCTCCATAGCACCAGAGCTCCATGGCTTCAGAGCTCCATAGCACCATAGCTCCATACCTCCAGAGCTCCAGGGCTCCATAGCTCCATACCTCCAGAGCTCCATACCTCCAGAGCTCCATACCTCCAGAGCTCCAGAGCTCCATAGCACCAGAGCTCCATGGCTTCAGAGCTCCATAGCTCCATACCTCCAGAGCTCCAGGGCTCCATAGCTCCATACCTCCAGAGCTCCATACCTCCAGAGCTCCAGAGCTCCATAGCACCAGAGCTCCATGGCTTCAGAGCTCCATAGCACCATAGCTCCATACCTCCAGAGCTCCAGGGCTCCATAGCTCCATACCTCCAGAGCTCCATACCTCCAGAGCTCCATACCTCCAGAGCTCCATAGCTCCATAGCACCAGAGCTCCATAGCTCCATAGCACCAGAGCTCCATAGCACCAGAGCTCCATAGCACCAGAGCTCCATAGCTCCATAGCACCAGAGCTCCATAGCTCCATAGCACCAGAGCTCCATAGCTCCATAGCACCAGAGCTCCATACTTCCAGAGCTCCATAGCTCCATAGCTCCATAGCACCAGAGCTCCATAGCTCCATAGCACCAGAGCTCCATGGCTTCAGAGCTCCATAGCACCATAGCTCCATACCTCCAGAGCTCCAGGGCTCCATAGCTCCATACCTCCAGAGCTCCATACCTCCAGAGCTCCATACCTCCAGAGCTCCATAGCACCAGAGCTCCATAGCTCCATAGCACCAGAGCTCCATAGCACCAGAACTCCATAGCACCAGAGCTCCATAGCTCCATAGCACCAGAGCTCCATAGCTCCATAGCACCAGAGCTCCATACTTCCAGAGCTCCATAGCTCCATAGCACCAGAGCTCCATAGCTCCATAGCACCAGAGCTCCATAGCTCCATAGCACCAGAGCTCCATACTTCCATAGCTCCATAGCTCCATACCTCCAGAGCTCCATAGCTCCATAGCTCCATACCTCCAGAGCTCCATAGCTCCATAGCTCCAGAGCTCCATAGCTCCATAGCACCAGAGCTCCATAGCTCCATAGCACCAGAGCTCCATACTTCCATAGCTCCAGGGCTCCATAGCTCCAGGGCTCCATACCTCCAGAGCTCCATAGCTCCATACTTCCAGAGCTCCATAGCTCCATACTTCCATAGCTCCATACTTCCATACCTCCATAGCTCCACACTTCCATAGCACCAGAGCTCCATACTTCCATAGCACCAGAGCTCCATACCTCCAGAGCTCCAGAGCTCCAGCCTGGGTGGCTGGTGGCTCCATAGCTCCATACTTCCATAGCTCTAAGTCAGAGAGTTGGCGAAAATTGCACTAAGTGCGAAAGCCCATTCATTTACAACGGCGTGTCCACAAGGCGGCGACATTTCCCCGTTACCGGTGGCTGCGCGGCGGGTGAGTGACAGAGCTTATCCGAGCGGCTGGAACTCTGCGCCGGCGTGCTCGAGCGTGAGGCCTCGGCCCTTTGGCTGCCTGGTACCTAAAACACTTCCATTGATCCAGCCACGGAGGGTGCTGGCTGGTGGCTCCATACCTCCATAGCTCCATAGCACCAGAGCTCCATAGCTCCATAGCACCAGAGCTCCATGGCTTCAGAGCTCCATAGCACCATAGCTCCATACCTCCAGAGCTCCAGGGCTCCATAGCTCCATACCTCCAGAGCTCCATACCTCCAGAGCTCCATACCTCCAGAGCTCCATAGCACCAGAGCTCCATGGCTTCAGAGCTCCATAGCACCATAGCTCCATACCTCCAGAGCTCCAGGGCTCCATAGCTCCATACCTCCAGAGCTCCATACCTCCAGAGCTCCATACCTCCAGAGCTCCATAGCACCAGAGCTCCATGGCTTCAGAGCTCCATAGCACCATAGCTCCATACCTCCAGAGCTCCAGGGCTCCATAGCTCCATACCTCCAGAG
The DNA here is from genome assembly GCF_054491065.1 of Syngnathus leptorhynchus. Lineage (NCBI taxonomy): Eukaryota > Metazoa > Chordata > Actinopteri > Syngnathiformes > Syngnathidae > Syngnathus > Syngnathus leptorhynchus. The sequence continues at coordinate 1,495,375 of NW_028231992.1, read as the reverse complement.
CTCCATACCTCCAGAGCTCCATACCTCCAGAGCTCCATAGCACCAGAGCTCCATAGCACCAGAGCTCCATAGCTCCATAGCACCATAGCTCCATAGCTCCATAGCACCAGAGCTCCATAGCTCCATAGCACCAGAGCTCCATACTTCCAGAGCTCCATAGCTCCATAGCTCCATAGCACCAGAGCTCCATAGCTCCATAGCACCAGAGCTCCATGGCTTCAGAGCTCCATAGCACCATAGCTCCATACCTCCAGAGCTCCAGGGCTCCATAGCTCCATACCTCCAGAGCTCCATACCTCCAGAGCTCCATACCTCCAGAGCTCCATAGCACCAGAGCTCCATAGCTCCATAGCACCAGAGCTCCATAGCACCAGAGCTCCATAGCACCAGAGCTCCATAGCTCCATAGCACCAGAGCTCCATAGCTCCATAGCACCAGAGCTCCATACTTCCAGAGCTCCATAGCTCCATAGCACCAGAGCTCCATAGCTCCATAGCACCAGAGCTCCATAGCTCCATAGCACCAGAGCTCCATACTTCCATAGCTCCATAGCTCCATACCTCCAGAGCTCCATAGCTCCATAGCTCCATACCTCCAGAGCTCCATAGCTCCAGAGCTCCATAGCTCCATAGCTCCATAGCACCAGAGCTCCATAGCTCCATAGCACCAGAGCTCCATACTTCCATAGCTCCAGGGCTCCATAGCTCCAGGGCTCCATACCTCCAGAGCTCCATAGCTCCATACTTCCAGAGCTCCATAGCTCCATACTTCCATAGCTCCATACTTCCATACCTCCATAGCTCCATACTTCCATAGCACCAGAGCTCCATACTTCCATAGCACCAGAGCTCCATACCTCCAGAGCTCCAGAGCTCCATAGCTCCATAGCTCCAGGGCTCCATAGCTCCATAGCTCCATACCTCCAGAGCTCCATACCTCCATACCTCCAGAGCTCCATAGCTCCATAGCTCCATACCTCCAGAGCTCCATAGCTCCAGAGCTCCATAGCTCCATAGCACCAGAGCTCCATAGCTCCATAGCACCAGAGCTCCATACTTCCATAGCTCCAGGGCTCCATAGCTCCAGGGCTCCATAGCTCCATACCTCCAGAGCTCCATAGCTCCATACTTCCAGAGCTCCATAGCTCCATAGCACCAGAGCTCCATAGCTCCATAGCACCAGAGCTCCATAGCTCCATAGCACCAGAGCTCCATAGCTCCATAGCACCAGAGCTCCATAGCTCCATAGCTCCAGGGCTCCATAGCTCCATAGCTCCAGGGCTCCATAGCTCCATAGCTCCAGGGCTCCATAGCTCCATAGCTCCATACCTCCAGAGCTCCATACCTCCAGAGCTCCATACCTCCATAGCACCAGAGCTCCATAGCTCCAGGGCTCCAGGGCTCCATAGCTCCATACCTCCAGAGCTCCAGAGCTCCATACCTCCAGAGCTCCATACCTCCATAGCACCAGAGCTCCATAGCTCCAGGGCTCCAGGGCTCCATAGCTCCATACCTCCAGAGCTCCATAGCTCCATACTTCCAGAGCTCCATAGCTCCATAGCTCCATACTTCCATAGCTCCATAGCTCCATACTTCCATAGCACCTGAGCTCCATACCTCCAGAGCTCCATAGCTCCAGCCTGGGTGGCTGGTGGCTCCATAGCTCCATACTTCCATAGCTCTAAGTCAGAGAGTTGGCGAAAATTGCACTAAGTGCGAAAGCCCATTCATTTACAACGGCGTGTCCGCCAGGCGGCGACATTTCCCCGTTACCGGTGGCTGCGCGGCGGGTGAGTGACAGAGCTTATCCGAGCGGCTGGAACTCTGCGCCGGCGTGGTCGAGCGTGAGGCCTCGGCCCTTTGGCTGCCTGGTACCTAAAACACTTCCATTGATCCAGCCACGGAGGGTGCTGGCTGGTGGCTCCATACCTCCATAGCTCCATAGCACCAGAGCTCCATAGCTCCATAGCACCAGAGCTCCATGGCTTCAGAGCTCCATAGCACCATAGCTCCATACCTCCGGAGCTCCAGGGCTCCATAGCTCCATACCTCCAGAGCTCCATACCTCCAGAGCTCCATACCTCCAGAGCTCCATAGCACCAGAGCTCCATGGCTTCAGAGCTCCATAGCACCATAGCTCCATACCTCCAGAGCTCCAGGGCTCCATAGCTCCATACCTCCAGAGCTCCATACCTCCAGAGCTCCATACCTCCAGAGCTCCATAGCACCAGAGCTCCATGGCTTCAGAGCTCCATAGCACCATAGCTCCATACCTCCAGAGCTCCAGGGCTCCATAGCTCCATACCTCCAGAGCTCCATACCTCCAGAGCTCCATACCTCCAGAGCTCCAGAGCTCCATAGCACCAGAGCTCCATGGCTTCAGAGCTCCATAGCACCATAGCTCCATACCTCCAGAGCTCCAGGGCTCCATAGCTCCATACCTCCAGAGCTCCATACCTCCAGAGCTCCAGAGCTCCATAGCACCAGAGCTCCATGGCTTCAGAGCTCCATAGCACCATAGCTCCATACCTCCAGAGCTCCAGGGCTCCATAGCTCCATACCTCCAGAGCTCCATACCTCCAGAGCTCCATACCTCCAGAGCTCCATAGCTCCATAGCACCAGAGCTCCATAGCTCCATAGCACCAGAGCTCCATAGCACCAGAGCTCCATAGCACCAGAGCTCCATAGCTCCATAGCACCAGAGCTCCATAGCTCCATAGCACCAGAGCTCCATAGCTCCATAGCACCAGAGCTCCATACTTCCAGAGCTCCATAGCTCCATAGCTCCATAGCACCAGAGCTCCATAGCTCCATAGCACCAGAGCTCCATGGCTTCAGAGCTCCATAGCACCATAGCTCCATACCTCCAGAGCTCCAGGGCTCCATAGCTCCATACCTCCAGAGCTCCATACCTCCAGAGCTCCATACCTCCAGAGCTCCATAGCACCAGAGCTCCATAGCTCCATAGCACCAGAGCTCCATAGCACCAGAGCTCCATAGCACCAGAGCTCCATAGCTCCATAGCACCAGAGCTCCATAGCTCCATAGCACCAGAGCTCCATACTTCCAGAGCTCCATAGCTCCATAGCTCCATAGCACCAGAGCTCCATAGCTCCATAGCACCAGAGCTCCATAGCTCCATAGCACCAGAGCTCCATACTTCCATAGCTCCATAGCTCCATACCTCCAGAGCTCCATAGCTCCATAGCTCCATACCTCCAGAGCTCCATAGCTCCAGAGCTCCATAGCTCCATAGCTCCATAGCACCAGAGCTCCATAGCTCCATAGCACCAGAGCTCCATACTTCCATAGCTCCAGGGCTCCATAGCTCCAGGGCTCCATACCTCCAGAGCTCCATAGCTCCATACTTCCAGAGCTCCATAGCTCCATACTTCCATAGCTCCATACTTCCATACCTCCATAGCTCCATACTTCCATAGCACCAGAGCTCCATACTTCCATAGCACCAGAGCTCCATACCTCCAGAGCTCCAGAGCTCCAGCCTGGGTGGCTGGTGGCTCCATAGCTCCATACTTCCATAGCTCTAAGTCAGAGAGTTGGCGAAAATTGCACTAAGTGCGAAAGCCCATTCATTTACAACGGCGTGTCCACAAGGCGGCGACATTTCCCCGTTACCGGTGGCTGCGCGGCGGGTGAGTGACAGAGCTTATCCGAGCGGCTGGAACTCTGCGCCGGCGTGGTCGAGCGTGAGGCCTCGGCCCTTTGGCTGCCTGGTACCTAAAACACTTCCATTGATCCAGCCACGGAGGGTGCTGGCTGGTGGCTCCATACCTCCATAGCTCCATAGCACCAGAGCTCCATAGCTCCATAGCACCAGAGCTCCATGGCTTCAGAGCTCCATAGCACCATAGCTCCATACCTCCAGAGCTCCAGGGCTCCATAGCTCCATACCTCCAGAGCTCCATACCTCCAGAGCTCCATACCTCCAGAGCTCCATAGCACCAGAGCTCCATGGCTTCAGAGCTCCATAGCACCATAGCTCCATACCTCCAGAGCTCCAGGGCTCCATAGCTCCATACCTCCAGAGCTCCATACCTCCAGAGCTCCATACCTCCAGAGCTCCATAGCACCAGAGCTCCATGGCTTCAGAGCTCCATAGCACCATAGCTCCATACCTCCAGAGCTCCAGGGCTCCATAGCTCCATACCTCCAGAGCTCCATACCTCCAGAGCTCCATACCTCCAGAGCTCCATAGCACCAGAGCTCCATGGCTTCAGAGCTCCATAGCACCATAGCTCCATACCTCCAGAGCTCCAGGGCTCCATAGCTCCATACCTCCAGAGCTCCATACCTCCAGAGCTCCATACCTCCAGAGCTCCAGAGCTCCATAGCACCAGAGCTCCATGGCTTCAGAGCTCCATAGCACCATAGCTCCATAGCACCAGAGCTCCATACTTCCAGAGCTCCATAGCTCCATAGCTCCATAGCACCAGAGCTCCATAGCTCCATAGCACCAGAGCTCCATGGCTTCAGAGCTCCATAGCACCATAGCTCCATACCTCCAGAGCTCCAGGGCTCCATAGCTCCATACCTCCAGAGCTCCATACCTCCAGAGCTCCATACCTCCAGAGCTCCATAGCACCAGAGCTCCATAGCTCCATAGCACCAGAGCTCCATAGCACCAGAGCTCCATAGCACCAGAGCTCCATAGCTCCATAGCACCAGAGCTCCATAGCTCCATAGCACCAGAGCTCCATACTTCCAGAGCTCCATAGCTCCATAGCTCCATAGCACCAGAGCTCCATAGCTCCATAGCACCAGAGCTCCATAGCTCCATAGCACCAGAGCTCCATACTTCCATAGCTCCATAGCTCCATACCTCCAGAGCTCCATAGCTCCATAGCTCCATACCTCCAGAGCTCCATAGCTCCAGAGCTCCATAGCTCCATAGCTCCATAGCTCCATAGCACCAGAGCTCCATAGCTCCATAGCACCAGAGCTCCATACTTCCATAGCTCCAGGGCTCCATAGCTCCAGGGCTCCATACCTCCAGAGCTCCATAGCTCCATACTTCCAGAGCTCCATAGCTCCATACTTCCATAGCTCCATACTTCCATACCTCCATAGCTCCATATTTCCATAGCACCAGAGCTCCATACTTCCATAGCACCAGAGCTCCATACCTCCAGAGCTCCAGAGCTCCAGCCTGGGTGGCTGGTGGCTCCATAGCTCCATACTTCCATAGCTCTAAGTCAGAGAGTTGGCGAAAATTGCACTAAGTGCGAAAGCCCATTCATTTACAACGGCGTGTCCGCCAGGCGGCGACATTTCCCCGTTACCGGTGGCTGCGCGGCGGGTGAGTGACAGAGCTTATCCGAGCGGCTGGAACTCTGCGCCGGCGTGGTCGAGCGTGAGGCCTCGGCCCTTTGGCTGCCTGGTACCTAAAACACTTCCATTGATCCAGCCACGGAGGGTGCTGGCTGGTGGCTCCATACCTCCATAGCTCCATAGCACCAGAGCTCCATAGCTCCATAGCACCAGAGCTCCATGGCTTCAGAGCTCCATAGCACCATAGCTCCATACCTCCAGAGCTCCAGGGCTCCATAGCTCCATACCTCCAGAGCTCCATACCTCCAGAGCTCCATACCTCCAGAGCTCCATAGCACCAGAGCTCCATGGCTTCAGAGCTCCATAGCACCATAGCTCCATACCTCCAGAGCTCCAGGGCTCCATAGCTCCATACCTCCAGAGCTCCATACCTCCAGAGCTCCATACCTCCAGAGCTCCATAGCACCAGAGCTCCATGGCTTCAGAGCTCCATAGCACCATAGCTCCATACCTCCAGAGCTCCAGGGCTCCATAGCTCCATACCTCCAGAGCTCCATACCTCCAGAGCTCCATACCTCCAGAGCTCCAGAGCTCCATAGCACCAGAGCTCCATGGCTTCAGAGCTCCATAGCTCCATACCTCCAGAGCTCCAGGGCTCCATAGCTCCATACCTCCAGAGCTCCATACCTCCAGAGCTCCAGAGCTCCATAGCACCAGAGCTCCATGGCTTCAGAGCTCCATAGCACCATAGCTCCATACCTCCAGAGCTCCAGGGCTCCATAGCTCCATACCTCCAGAGCTCCATACCTCCAGAGCTCCATACCTCCAGAGCTCCATAGCTCCATAGCACCAGAGCTCCATAGCTCCATAGCACCAGAGCTCCATAGCACCAGAGCTCCATAGCTCCATAGCACCAGAGCTCCATAGCTCCATAGCACCAGAGCTCCATAGCTCCATAGCACCAGAGCTCCATACTTCCAGAGCTCCATAGCTCCATAGCTCCATAGCACCAGAGCTCCATAGCTCCATAGCACCAGAGCTCCATGGCTTCAGAGCTCCATAGCACCATAGCTCCATACCTCCAGAGCTCCAGGGCTCCATAGCTCCATACCTCCAGAGCTCCATACCTCCAGAGCTCCATACCTCCAGAGCTCCATAGCACCAGAGCTCCATAGCTCCATAGCACCAGAGCTCCATAGCACCAGAACTCCATAGCACCAGAGCTCCATAGCTCCATAGCACCAGAGCTCCATAGCTCCATAGCACCAGAGCTCCATACTTCCAGAGCTCCATAGCTCCATAGCTCCATAGCACCAGAGCTCCATAGCTCCATAGCACCAGAGCTCCATAGCTCCATAGCACCAGAGCTCCATACTTCCATAGCTCCATAGCTCCATACCTCCAGAGCTCCATAGCTCCATAGCTCCATACCTCCAGAGCTCCATAGCTCCATAGCTCCAGAGCTCCATAGCTCCATAGCACCAGAGCTCCATAGCTCCATAGCACCAGAGCTCCATACTTCCATAGCTCCAGGGCTCCATAGCTCCAGGGCTCCATACCTCCAGAGCTCCATAGCTCCATACTTCCAGAGCTCCATAGCTCCATACTTCCATAGCTCCATACTTCCATACCTCCATAGCTCCACACTTCCATAGCACCAGAGCTCCATACTTCCATAGCACCAGAGCTCCATACCTCCAGAGCTCCAGAGCTCCAGCCTGGGTGGCTGGTGGCTCCATAGCTCCATACTTCCATAGCTCTAAGTCAGAGAGTTGGCGAAAATTGCACTAAGTGCGAAAGCCCATTCATTTACAACGGCGTGTCCACAAGGCGGCGACATTTCCCCGTTACCGGTGGCTGCGCGGCGGGTGAGTGACAGAGCTTATCCGAGCGGCTGGAACTCTGCGCCGGCGTGCTCGAGCGTGAGGCCTCGGCCCTTTGGCTGCCTGGTACCTAAAACACTTCCATTGATCCAGCCACGGAGGGTGCTGGCTGGTGGCTCCATACCTCCATAGCTCCATAGCACCAGAGCTCCATAGCTCCATAGCACCAGAGCTCCATGGCTTCAGAGCTCCATAGCACCATAGCTCCATACCTCCAGAGCTCCAGGGCTCCATAGCTCCATACCTCCAGAGCTCCATACCTCCAGAGCTCCATACCTCCAGAGCTCCATAGCACCAGAGCTCCATGGCTTCAGAGCTCCATAGCACCATAGCTCCATACCTCCAGAGCTCCAGGGCTCCATAGCTCCATACCTCCAGAGCTCCATACCTCCAGAGCTCCATACCTCCAGAGCTCCATAGCACCAGAGCTCCATGGCTTCAGAGCTCCATAGCACCATAGCTCCATACCTCCAGAGCTCCAGGGCTCCATAGCTCCATACCTCCAGAGCTCCATACCTCCAGAGCTCCATACCTCCAGAGCTCCATAGCACCAGAGCTCCATAGCACCAGAGCTCCATAGCTCCATAGCACCAGAGCTCCATAGCTCCATAGCACCAGAGCTCCATAGCTCCATAGCACCAGAGCTCCATACTTCCAGAGCTCCATAGCTCCATAGCTCCATAGCACCAGAGCTCCATAGCTCCATAGCTCCATAGCTCCATAGCACCAGAGCTCCATAGCACCATAGCTCCATAGCACCAGAGCTCCATAGCTCCATAGCACCAGAGCTCCATAGCTCCATAGCACCAGAGCTCCATAGCTCCATAGCACCAGAGCTCCATACTTCCAGAGCTCCATAGCTCCATAGCTCCATAGCACCAGAGCTCCATAGCTCCATAGCACCAGACCTCCATAGCTCCATAGCACCAGAGCTCCATACTTCCATAGCTCCATAGCTCCATACCTCCAGAGCTCCATAGCTCCATACCTCCAGAGCTCCATACCTCCAGAGCTCCATAGCACCAGAGCTCCATAGCACCAGAGCTCCATAGCACCAGAGCTCCATAGCACCAGAGCTCCATAGCTCCATAGCACCAGAGCTCCATAGCTCCATAGCACCAGAGCTCCATACTTCCAGAGCTCCATAGCTCCATAGCACCAGAGCTCCATAGCTCCATAGCACCAGAGCTCCATAGCTCCATAGCACCAGAGCTCCATACTTCCATAGCTCCATAGCTCCATACCTCCAGAGCTCCATAGCTCCATAGCTCCATACCTCCAGAGCTCCATAGCTCCAGAGCTCCATAGCTCCATAGCTCCATAGCACCAGAGCTCCATAGCTCCATAGCACCAGAGCTCCATACTTCCATAGCTCCAGGGCTCCATAGCTCCAGGGCTCCATACCTCCAGAGCTCCATAGCTCCATACTTCCAGAGCTCCATAGCTCCATACTTCCATAGCTCCATACTTCCATACCTCCATAGCTCCATACTTCCATAGCACCAGAGCTCCATACTTCCATAGCACCAGAGCTCCATACCTCCAGAGCTCCAGAGCTCCATAGCTCCATAGCTCCAGGGCTCCATAGCTCCATAGCTCCATACCTCCAGAGCTCCATACCTCCATACCTCCAGAGCTCCATAGCTCCATAGCTCCATACCTCCAGAGCTCCATAGCTCCAGAGCTCCATAGCTCCATAGCACCAGAGCTCCATAGCTCCATAGCACCAGAGCTCCATACTTCCATAGCTCCAGGGCTCCATAGCTCCAGGGCTCCATAGCTCCATACCTCCAGAGCTCCATAGCTCCATACTTCCAGAGCTCCATAGCTCCATAGCACCAGAGCTCCATAGCTCCATAGCACCAGAGCTCCATAGCTCCATAGCACCAGAGCTCCATAGCTCCATAGCACCAGAGCTCCATAGCTCCATAGCTCCAGGGCTCCATAGCTCCATAGCTCCAGGGCTCCATAGCTCCATAGCTCCAGGGCTCCATAGCTCCATAGCTCCATACCTCCAGAGCTCCATACCTCCAGAGCTCCATACCTCCATAGCACCAGAGCTCCATAGCTCCAGGGCTCCAGGGCTCCATAGCTCCATACCTCCAGAGCTCCAGAGCTCCATACCTCCAGAGCTCCATACCTCCATAGCACCAGAGCTCCATAGCTCCAGGGCTCCAGGGCTCCATAGCTCCATACCTCCAGAGCTCCATAGCTCCATACTTCCAGAGCTCCATAGCTCCATAGCTCCATACTTCCATAGCTCCATAGCTCCATACTTCCATAGCACCTGAGCTCCATACCTCCAGAGCTCCATAGCTCCAGCCTGGGTGGCTGGTGGCTCCATAGCTCCATACTTCCATAGCTCTAAGTCAGAGAGTTGGCGAAAATTGCACTAAGTGCGAAAGCCCATTCATTTACAACGGCGTGTCCGCCAGGCGGCGACATTTCCCCGTTACCGGTGGCTGCGCGGCGGGTGAGTGACAGAGCTTATCCGAGCGGCTGGAACTCTGCGCCGGCGTGGTCGAGCGTGAGGCCTCGGCCCTTTGGCTGCCTGGTACCTAAAACACTTCCATTGATCCAGCCACGGAGGGTGCTGGCTGGTGGCTCCATACCTCCATAGCTCCATAGCACCAGAGCTCCATAGCTCCATAGCACCAGAGCTCCATGGCTTCAGAGCTCCATAGCACCATAGCTCCATACCTCCGGAGCTCCAGGGCTCCATAGCTCCATACCTCCAGAGCTCCATACCTCCAGAGCTCCATACCTCCAGAGCTCCATAGCACCAGAGCTCCATGGCTTCAGAGCTCCATAGCACCATAGCTCCATACCTCCAGAGCTCCAGGGCTCCATAGCTCCATACCTCCAGAGCTCCATACCTCCAGAGCTCCATACCTCCAGAGCTCCATAGCACCAGAGCTCCATGGCTTCAGAGCTCCATAGCACCATAGCTCCATACCTCCAGAGCTCCAGGGCTCCATAGCTCCATACCTCCAGAGCTCCATACCTCCAGAGCTCCATACCTCCAGAGCTCCAGAGCTCCATAGCACCAGAGCTCCATGGCTTCAGAGCTCCATAGCACCATAGCTCCATACCTCCAGAGCTCCAGGGCTCCATAGCTCCATACCTCCAGAGCTCCATACCTCCAGAGCTCCAGAGCTCCATAGCACCAGAGCTCCATGGCTTCAGAGCTCCATAGCACCATAGCTCCATACCTCCAGAGCTCCAGGGCTCCATAGCTCCATACCTCCAGAGCTCCATACCTCCAGAGCTCCATACCTCCAGAGCTCCATAGCTCCATAGCACCAGAGCTCCATAGCTCCATAGCACCAGAGCTCCATAGCACCAGAGCTCCATAGCACCAGAGCTCCATAGCTCCATAGCACCAGAGCTCCATAGCTCCATAGCACCAGAGCTCCATAGCTCCATAGCACCAGAGCTCCATACTTCCAGAGCTCCATAGCTCCATAGCTCCATAGCACCAGAGCTCCATAGCTCCATAGCACCAGAGCTCCATGGCTTCAGAGCTCCATAGCACCATAGCTCCATACCTCCAGAGCTCCAGGGCTCCATAGCTCCATACCTCCAGAGCTCCATACCTCCAGAGCTCCATACCTCCAGAGCTCCATAGCACCAGAGCTCCATAGCTCCATAGCACCAGAGCTCCATAGCACCAGAGCTCCATAGCACCAGAGCTCCATAGCTCCATAGCACCAGAGCTCCATAGGTCCATAGCACCAGAGCTCCATACTTCCAGAGCTCCATAGCTCCATAGCTCCATAGCACCAGAGCTCCATAGCTCCATAGCACCAGAGCTCCATAGCTCCATAGCACCAGAGCTCCATACTTCCATAGCTCCATAGCTCCATACCTCCAGAGCTCCATAGCTCCATAGCTCCATACCTCCAGAGCTCCATAGCTCCAGAGCTCCATAGCTCCATAGCTCCATAGCACCAGAGCTCCATAGCTCCATAGCACCAGAGCTCCATACTTCCATAGCTCCAGGGCTCCATAGCTCCAGGGCTCCATACCTCCAGAGCTCCATAGCTCCATACTTCCAGAGCTCCATAGCTCCATACTTCCATAGCTCCATACTTCCATACCTCCATAGCTCCATACTTCCATAGCACCAGAGCTCCATACTTCCATAGCACCAGAGCTCCATACCTCCAGAGCTCCAGAGCTCCAGCCTGGGTGGCTGGTGGCTCCATAGCTCCATACTTCCATAGCTCTAAGTCAGAGAGTTGGCGAAAATTGCACTAAGTGCGAAAGCCCATTCATTTACAACGGCGTGTCCACAAGGCGGCGACATTTCCCCGTTACCGGTGGCTGCGCGGCGGGTGAGTGACAGAGCTTATCCGAGCGGCTGGAACTCTGCGCCGGCGTGGTCGAGCGTGAGGCCTCGGCCCTTTGGCTGCCTGGTACCTAAAACACTTCCATTGATCCAGCCACGGAGGGTGCTGGCTGGTGGCTCCATACCTCCATAGCTCCATAGCACCAGAGCTCCATAGCTCCATAGCACCAGAGCTCCATGGCTTCAGAGCTCCATAGCACCATAGCTCCATACCTCCAGAGCTCCAGGGCTCCATAGCTCCATACCTCCAGAGCTCCATACCTCCAGAGCTCCATACCTCCAGAGCTCCATAGCACCAGAGCTCCATGGCTTCAGAGCTCCATAGCACCATAGCTCCATACCTCCAGAGCTCCAGGGCTCCATAGCTCCATACCTCCAGAGCTCCATACCTCCAGAGCTCCATACCTCCAGAGCTCCATAGCACCAGAGCTCCATGGCTTCAGAGCTCCATAGCACCATAGCTCCATACCTCCAGAGCTCCAGGGCTCCATAGCTCCATACCTCCAGAGCTCCATACCTCCAGAGCTCCATAGCACCAGAGCTCCATGGCTTCAGAGCTCCATAGCACCATAGCTCCATACCTCCAGAGCTCCAGGGCTCCATAGCTCCATACCTCCAGAGCTCCATACCTCCAGAGCTCCATACCTCCAGAGCTCCAGAGCTCCATAGCACCAGAGCTCCATGGCTTCAGAGCTCCATAGCACCATAGCTCCATACCTCCAGAGCTCCAGGGCTCCATAGCTCCATACTTCCAGAGCTCCATACCTCCAGAGCTCCAGAGCTCCATAGCACCAGAGCTCCATGGCTTCAGAGCTCCATAGCACCATAGCTCCATACCTCCAGAGCTCCAGGGCTCCATAGCTCCATACCTCCAGAGCTCCATACCTCCAGAGCTCCAGAGCTCCATAGCACCAGAGCTCCATGGCTTCAGAGCTCCATAGCACCATAGCTCCATACCTCCAGAGCTCCAGGGCTCCAAAGCTCCATACCTCCAGAGCTCCATACCTCCAGAGCTCCATACCTCCAGAGCTCCATAGCTCCATAGCACCAGAGCTCCATAGCTCCATAGCACCAGAGCTCCATAGCACCAGAGCTCCATAGCACCAGAGCTCCATAGCTCCATAGCACCAGAGCTCCATAGCTCCATAGCACCAGAGCTCCATAGCTCCATAGCACCAGAGCTCCATACTTCCAGAGCTCCATAGCTCCATAGCACCAGAGCTCCATAGCTCCATAGCACCAGAGCTCCATAGCTCCATAGCACCAGAGCTCCATACTTCCATAGCTCCATAGCTCCATACCTCCAGAGCTCCATAGCTCCATAGCTCCATACCTCCAGAGCTCCATAGCTCCAGAGCTCCATAGCTCCATAGCACCAGAGCTCCATAGCTCCATAGCACCAGAGCTCCATACTTCCATAGCTCCAGGGCTCCATAGCTCCAGGGCTCCATAGCTCCATACCTCCAGAGCTCCATAGCTCCATACTTCCAGAGCTCCATAGCTCCATAGCACCAGAGCTCCATAGCTCCATAGCACCAGAGCTCCATAGCTCCATAGCACCAGAGCTCCATAGCTCCATAGCACCAGAGCTCCATAGCTCCATAGCTCCAGGGCTCCATAGCTCCATAGCTCCAGGGCTCCATAGCTCCATAGCTCCAGGGCTCCATAGCTCCATAGCTCCATACCTCCAGAGCTCCATACCTCCAGAGCTCCATACCTCCATAGCACCAGAACTCCATAGCTCCAGGGCTCCAGGGCTCCATAGCTCCATACCTCCAGAGCTCCATAGCTCCATACTTCCAGAGCTCCATAGCTCCATAGCTCCATACTTCCATAGCTCCATAGCTCCATACTTCCATAGCACCTGAGCTCCATACCTCCAGAGCTCCATAGCTCCAGCCTGGGTGGCTGGTGGCTCCATAGCTCCATACTTCCATAGCTCTAAGTCAGAGAGTTGGCGAAAATTGCACTAAGTGCGAAAGCCCATTCATTTACAACGGCGTGTCCGCCAGGCGGCGACATTTCCCCGTTACCGGTGGCTGCGCGGCGGGTGAGTGACAGAGCTTATCCGAGCGGCTGGAACTCTGCGCCGGCGTGGTCGAGCATGAGGCCTCGGCCCTTTGGCTGCCTGGTACCTAAAACACTTCCATTGATCCAGCCACGGAGGGTGCTGGCTGGTGGCTCCATACCTCCATAGCTCCATAGCACCAGAGCTCCATAGCTCCATAGCACCAGAGCTCCATGGCTTCAGAGCTCCATAGCACCATAGCTCCATACCTCCAGAGCTCCAGGGCTCCAAAGCTCCATACCTCCAGAGCTCCATACCTCCAGAGCTCCATACCTCCAGAGCTCCATAGCTCCATAGCACCAGAGCTCCATAGCTCCATAGCACCAGAGCTCCATAGCACCATAGCTCCATAGCACCAGAGCTCCATAGCTCCATAGCACCAGAGCTCCATAGCTCCATAGCACCAGAGCTCCATAGCTCCATAGCACCAGAGCTCCATACTTCCAGAGCTCCATAGCTCCATAGCTCCATAGCACCAGAGCTCCATAGCTCCATAGCACCAGACCTCCATAGCTCCATAGCACCAGAGCTCCATACTTCCATAGCTCCATAGCTCCATACCTCCAGAGCTCCATAGCTCCATACCTCCAGAGCTCCATAGCTCCAGAGCTCCATAGCTCCATAGCACCAGAGCTCCATAGCACCAGAGCTCCATACTTCCATAGCTCCAGGGCTCCATAGCTCCAGGGCTCCATAGCTCCATACCTCCAGAGCTCCATAGCTCCATACCTCCAGAGCTCCATAGCTCCATACTTCCAGAGCTCCATAGCTCCATAGCACCAGAGCTCCATAGCTCCATAGCACCAGAGCTCCATAGCTCCATAGCACCAGAGCTCCATAGCTCCATAGCACCAGAGCTCCATAGCTCCATAGCTCCAGGGCTCCATAGCTCCATAGCTCCAGGGCTCCATAGCTCCATAGCTCCAGGGCTCCATAGCTCCAGGGCTCCAGGGCTCCATAGCTCCATACCTCCAGAGCTCCATAGCTCCATACTTCCAGAGCTCCATAGCTCCATAGCTCCATACTTCCATAGCTCCATAGCTCCATACTTCCATAGCACCAGAGCTCCATACCTCCAGAGCTCCATAGCTCCAGCCTGGGTGGCTGGTGGCTCCATAGCTCCATACTTCCATAGCTCCAGTCAGAGAGTTGGCGAAAATTGCACTAAGTGCGAAAGCCCATTCATTTACAACGGCGTGTCCACAAGGCGGCGACATTTCCCCGTTACCGGTGGCTGCGCGGCGGGTGAGTGACAGAGCTTATCCGAGCGGCTGGAACTCTGCGCCGGCGTGGTCGAGCGTGAGGCCTCGGCCCTTTGGCTGCCTGGTACCTAAAACACTTCCATTGATCCAGCCACGGAGGGTGCTGGCTGGTGGCTCCATACCTCCATAGCTCCATAGCACCAGAGCTCCATAGCTCCATAGCACCAGAGCTCCATGGCTTCAGAGCTCCATAGCACCATAGCTCCATACCTCCAGAGCTCCAGGGCTCCATAGCTCCATACCTCCAGAGCTCCATACCTCCAGAGCTCCATACCTCCAGAGCTCCATAGCACCAGAGCTCCATGGCTTCAGAGCTCCATAGCACCATAGCTCCATACCTCCAGAGCTCCAGGGCTCCATAGCTCCATACCTCCAGAGCTCCATACCTCCAGAGCTCCATACCTCCAGAGCTCCATAGCACCAGAGCTCCATGGCTTCAGAGCTCCATAGCACCATAGCTCCATACCTCCAGAGCTCCAGGGCTCCATAGCTCCATACCTCCAGAGCTCCATACCTCCAGAGCTCCATACCTCCAGAGCTCCAGAGCTCCATAGCACCAGAGCTCCATGGCTTCAGAGCTCCATAGCACCATAGCTCCATACCTCCAGAGCTCCAGGGCTCCATAGCTCCATACCTCCAGAGCTCCATACCTCCAGAGCTCCAGAGCTCCATAGCACCAGAGCTCCATGGCTTCAGAGCTCCATAGCACCATAGCTCCATACCTCCAGAGCTCCAGGGCTCCATAGTTCCATACCTCCAGAGCTCCATACCTCCAGAGCTCCATACCTCCAGAGCTCCATAGCTCCATAGCACCAGAGCTCCATAGCTCCATAGCACCAGAGCTCCATAGCACCAGAGCTCCATAGCACCAGAGCTCCATAGCTCCATAGCACCAGAGCTCCATAGCTCCATAGCACCAGAGCTCCATAGCTCCATAGCACCAGAGCTCCATACTTCCAGAGCTCCATAGCTCCATAGCTCCATAGCACCAGAGCTCCATAGCTCCATAGCACCAGAGCTCCATGGCTTCAGAGCTCCATAGCACCATAGCTCCATACCTCCAGAGCTCCAGGGCTCCATAGCTCCATACCTCCAGAGCTCCATACCTCCAGAGCTCCATACCTCCAGAGCTCCATAGCACCAGA
This sequence comes from Syngnathus leptorhynchus, assembly GCF_054491065.1. Lineage (NCBI taxonomy): Eukaryota > Metazoa > Chordata > Actinopteri > Syngnathiformes > Syngnathidae > Syngnathus > Syngnathus leptorhynchus. The sequence continues at coordinate 1,479,377 of NW_028231992.1, read as the reverse complement.
GCTCCATAGCTCCATAGCACCAGAGCTCCATAGCACCAGAGCTCCATAGCACCAGAGCTCCATAGCTCCATAGCACCAGAGCTCCATAGCTCCATAGCACCAGAGCTCCATACTTCCAGAGCTCCATAGCTCCATAGCACCAGAGCTCCATAGCTCCATAGCACCAGAGCTCCATAGCTCCATAGCACCAGAGCTCCATACTTCCATAGCTCCATAGCTCCATACCTCCAGAGCTCCATAGCTCCATAGCTCCATACCTCCAGAGCTCCATAGCTCCAGAGCTCCATAGCTCCATAGCTCCATAGCACCAGAGCTCCATAGCTCCATAGCACCAGAGCTCCATACTTCCATAGCTCCAGGGCTCCATAGCTCCAGGGCTCCATACCTCCAGAGCTCCATAGCTCCATACTTCCAGAGCTCCATAGCTCCATACTTCCATAGCTCCATACTTCCATACCTCCATAGCTCCATACTTCCATAGCACCAGAGCTCCATACTTCCATAGCACCAGAGCTCCATACCTCCAGAGCTCCAGAGCTCCAGCCTGGGTGGCTGGTGGCTCCATAGCTCCATACTTCCATAGCTCTAAGTCAGAGAGTTGGCGAAAATTGCACTAAGTGCGAAAGCCCATTCATTTACAACGGCGTGTCCATAAGGCGGCGACATTTCCCCGTTACCGGTGGCTGCGCGGCGGGTGAGTGACAGAGCTTATCCGAGCGGCTGGAACTCTGCGCCGGCGTGGTCGAGCGTGAGGCCTCGGCCCTTTGGCTGCCTGGTACCTAAAACACTTCCATTGATCCAGCCACGGAGGGTGCTGGCTGGTGGCTCCATACCTCCATAGCTCCATAGCACCAGAGCTCCATAGCTCCATAGCACCAGAGCTCCATGGCTTCAGAGCTCCATAGCACCATAGCTCCATACCTCCAGAGCTCCAGGGCTCCATAGCTCCATACCTCCAGAGCTCCATACCTCCAGAGCTCCATACCTCCAGAGCTCCATAGCACCAGAGCTCCATGGCTTCAGAGCTCCATAGCACCATAGCTCCATACCTCCAGAGCTCCAGGGCTCCATAGCTCCATACCTCCAGAGCTCCATACCTCCAGAGCTCCATACCTCCAGAGCTCCATAGCACCAGAGCTCCATGGCTTCAGAGCTCCATAGCACCATAGCTCCATACCTCCAGAGCTCCAGGGCTCCATAGCTCCATACCTCCAGAGCTCCATACCTCCAGAGCTCCATACCTCCAGAGCTCCATAGCACCAGAGCTCCATGGCTTCAGAGCTCCATAGCACCATAGCTCCATACCTCCAGAGCTCCAGGGCTCCATAGCTCCATACCTCCAGAGCTCCATACCTCCAGAGCTCCATACCTCCAGAGCTCCAGAGCTCCATAGCACCAGAGCTCCATGGCTTCAGAGCTCCATAGCACCATAGCTCCATACCTCCAGAGCTCCAGGGCTCCATAGCTCCATACCTCCAGAGCTCCATACCTCCAGAGCTCCAGAGCTCCATAGCACCAGAGCTCCATGGCTTCAGAGCTCCATAGCACCATAGCTCCATACCTCCAGAGCTCCAGGGCTCCATAGCTCCATACCTCCAGAGCTCCATACCTCCAGAGCTCCAGAGCTCCATAGCACCAGAGCTCCATGGCTTCAGAGCTCCATAGCACCATAGCTCCATACCTCCAGAGCTCCAGGGCTCCAAAGCTCCATACCTCCAGAGCTCCATACCTCCAGAGCTCCATACCTCCAGAGCTCCATAGCTCCATAGCACCAGAGCTCCATAGCTCCATAGCACCAGAGCTCCATAGCACCAGAGCTCCATAGCACCAGAGCTCCATAGCTCCATAGCACCAGAGCTCCATAGCTCCATAGCACCAGAGCTCCATGGCTTCAGAGCTCCATAGCACCATAGCTCCATACCTCCAGAGCTCCAGGGCTCCATAGCTCCATACCTCCAGAGCTCCATACCTCCAGAGCTCCATAGCACCAGAGCTCCATGGCTTCAGAGCTCCATAGCACCATAGCTCCATACCTCCAGAGCTCCAGGGCTCCATAGCTCCATACCTCCAGAGCTCCATACCTCCAGAGCTCCATACCTCCAGAGCTCCAGAGCTCCATAGCACCAGAGCTCCATGGCTTCAGAGCTCCATAGCACCATAGCTCCATACCTCCAGAGCTCCCGGGCTCCATAGCTCCATACCTCCAGAGCTCCATACCTCCAGAGCTCCAGAGCTCCATAGCACCAGAGCTCCATGGCTTCAGAGCTCCATAGCACCACAGCTCCATACCTCCAGAGCTCCAGGGCTCCATAGCTCCATACCTCCAGAGCTCCATACCTCCAGAGCTCCAGAGCTCCATAGCACCAGAGCTCCATGGCTTCAGAGCTCCATAGCACCATAGCTCCATACCTCCAGAGCTCCAGGGCTCCAAAGCTCCATACCTCCAGAGCTCCATACCTCCAGAGCTCCATACCTCCAGAGCTCCATAGCTCCATAGCACCAGAGCTCCATAGCTCCATAGCACCAGAGCTCCATAGCACCAGAGCTCCATAGCACCAGAGCTCCATAGCTCCATAGCACCAGAGCTCCATAGCTCCATAGCACCAGAGCTCCATAGCTCCATAGCACCAGAGCTCCATACTTCCAGAGCTCCATAGCTCCATAGCACCAGAGCTCCATAGCTCCATAGCACCAGAGCTCCATAGCTCCATAGCACCAGAGCTCCATACTTCCATAGCTCCATAGCTCCATACCTCCAGAGCTCCATAGCTCCATAGCTCCATACCTCCAGAGCTCCATAGCTCCAGAGCTCCATAGCTCCATAGCACCAGAGCTCCATAGCTCCATAGCACCAGAGCTCCATACTTCCATAGCTCCAGGGCTCCATAGCTCCAGGGCTCCATAGCTCCATACCTCCAGAGCTCCATAGCTCCATACTTCCAGAGCTCCATAGCTCCATAGCACCAGAGCTCCATAGCTCCATAGCACCAGAGCTCCATAGCTCCATAGCACCAGAGCTCCATAGCTCCATAGCACCAGAGCTCCATAGCTCCATAGCTCCAGGGCTCCATAGCTCCAGGGCTCCATAGCTCCATAGCTCCAGGGCTCCATAGCTCCATACCTCCAGAGCTCCATACCTCCAGAGCTCCATACCTCCATAGCACCAGAGCTCCATAGCTCCAGGGCTCCATAGCTCCATACCTCCAGAGCTCCATAGCTCCATACTTCCAGAGCTCCATAGCTCCATAGCTCCATACTTCCATAGCTCCATAGCTCCATACTTCCATAGCACCTGAGCTCCATACCTCCAGAGCTCCATAGCTCCAGCCTGGGTGGCTGGTGGCTCCATAGCTCCATACTTCCATAGCTCTAAGTCAGAGAGTTGGCGAAAATTGCACTAAGTGCGAAAGCCCATTCATTTACAACGGCGTGTCCGCCAGGCGGCGACATTTCCCCGTTACCGGTGGCTGCGCGGCGGGTGAGTGACAGAGCTTATCCGAGCGGCTGGAACTCTGCGCCGGCGTGGTCGAGCGTGAGGCCTCGGCCCTTTGGCTGCCTGGTACCTAAAACACTTCCATTGATCCAGCCACGGAGGGTGCTGGCTGGTGGCTCCATACCTCCATAGCTCCATAGCACCAGAGCTCCATAGCTCCATAGCACCAGAGCTCCATGGCTTCAGAGCTCCATAGCACCATAGCTCCATACCTCCAGAGCTCCAGGGCTCCATAGCTCCATACCTCCAGAGCTCCATACCTCCAGAGCTCCATACCTCCAGAGCTCCATAGCACCAGAGCTCCATGGCTTCAGAGCTCCATAGCACCATAGCTCCATACCTCCAGAGCTCCAGGGCTCCATAGCTCCATACCTCCAGAGCTCCATACCTCCAGAGCTCCATACCTCCAGAGCTCCATAGCACCAGAGCTCCATGGCTTCAGAGCTCCATAGCACCATAGCTCCATACCTCCAGAGCTCCAGGGCTCCATAGCTCCATACCTCCAGAGCTCCATACCTCCAGAGCTCCATACCTCCAGAGCTCCAGAGCTCCATAGCACCAGAGCTCCATGGCTTCAGAGCTCCATAGCTCCATACCTCCAGAGCTCCAGGGCTCCATAGCTCCATACCTCCAGAGCTCCATACCTCCAGAGCTCCAGAGCTCCATAGCACCAGAGCTCCATGGCTTCAGAGCTCCATAGCACCATAGCTCCATACCTCCAGAGCTCCAGGGCTCCATAGCTCCATACCTCCAGAGCTCCATACCTCCAGAGCTCCATACCTCCAGAGCTCCATAGCACCAGAGCTCCATGGCTTCAGAGCTCCATAGCACCATAGCTCCATACCTCCAGAGCTCCAGGGCTCCATAGCTCCATACCTCCAGAGCTCCATACCTCCAGAGCTCCATACCTCCAGAGCTCCATAGCACCAGAGCTCCATGGCTTCAGAGCTCCATAGCACCATAGCTCCATACCTCCAGAGCTCCAGGGCTCCATAGCTCCATACCTCCAGAGCTCCATACCTCCAGAGCTCCATAGCACCAGAGCTCCATGGCTTCAGAGCTCCATAGCACCATAGCTCCATACCTCCAGAGCTCCAGGGCTCCATAGCTCCATACCTCCAGAGCTCCATACCTCCAGAGCTCCATACCTCCAGAGCTCCAGAGCTCCATAGCACCAGAGCTCCATGGCTTCAGAGCTCCATAGCACCATAGCTCCATACCTCCAGAGCTCCAGGGCTCCATAGCTCCATACTTCCAGAGCTCCATACCTCCAGAGCTCCAGAGCTCCATAGCACCAGAGCTCCATGGCTTCAGAGCTCCATAGCACCATAGCTCCATACCTCCAGAGCTCCAGGGCTCCATAGCTCCATACCTCCAGAGCTCCATACCTCCAGAGCTCCAGAGCTCCATAGCACCAGAGCTCCATGGCTTCAGAGCTCCATAGCACCATAGCTCCATACCTCCAGAGCTCCAGGGCTCCAAAGCTCCATACCTCCAGAGCTCCATACCTCCAGAGCTCCATACCTCCAGAGCTCCATAGCTCCATAGCACCAGAGCTCCATAGCTCCATAGCACCAGAGCTCCATAGCACCAGAGCTCCATAGCACCAGAGCTCCATAGCTCCATAGCACCAGAGCTCCATAGCTCCATAGCACCAGAGCTCCATAGCTCCATAGCACCAGAGCTCCATACTTCCAGAGCTCCATAGCTCCATAGCACCAGAGCTCCATAGCTCCATAGCACCAGAGCTCCATAGCTCCATAGCACCAGAGCTCCATACTTCCATAGCTCCATAGCTCCATACCTCCAGAGCTCCATAGCTCCATAGCTCCATACCTCCAGAGCTCCATAGCTCCAGAGCTCCATAGCTCCATAGCACCAGAGCTCCATAGCTCCATAGCACCAGAGCTCCATACTTCCATAGCTCCAGGGCTCCATAGCTCCAGGGCTCCATAGCTCCATACCTCCAGAGCTCCATAGCTCCATACTTCCAGAGCTCCATAGCTCCATAGCACCAGAGCTCCATAGCTCCATAGCACCAGAGCTCCATAGCTCCATAGCACCAGAGCTCCATAGCTCCATAGCACCAGAGCTCCATAGCTCCATAGCTCCAGGGCTCCATAGCTCCATAGCTCCAGGGCTCCATAGCTCCATAGCTCCAGGGCTCCATAGCTCCATAGCTCCATACCTCCAGAGCTCCATACCTCCAGAGCTCCATACCTCCATAGCACCAGAACTCCATAGCTCCAGGGCTCCAGGGCTCCATAGCTCCATACCTCCAGAGCTCCATAGCTCCATACTTCCAGAGCTCCATAGCTCCATAGCTCCATACTTCCATAGCTCCATAGCTCCATACTTCCATAGCACCTGAGCTCCATACCTCCAGAGCTCCATAGCTCCAGCCTGGGTGGCTGGTGGCTCCATAGCTCCATACTTCCATAGCTCTAAGTCAGAGAGTTGGCGAAAATTGCACTAAGTGCGAAAGCCCATTCATTTACAACGGCGTGTCCGCCAGGCGGCGACATTTCCCCGTTACCGGTGGCTGCGCGGCGGGTGAGTGACAGAGCTTATCCGAGCGGCTGGAACTCTGCGCCGGCGTGGTCGAGCATGAGGCCTCGGCCCTTTGGCTGCCTGGTACCTAAAACACTTCCATTGATCCAGCCACGGAGGGTGCTGGCTGGTGGCTCCATACCTCCATAGCTCCATAGCACCAGAGCTCCATAGCTCCATAGCACCAGAGCTCCATGGCTTCAGAGCTCCATAGCACCATAGCTCCATACCTCCAGAGCTCCAGGGCTCCAAAGCTCCATACCTCCAGAGCTCCATACCTCCAGAGCTCCATACCTCCAGAGCTCCATAGCTCCATAGCACCAGAGCTCCATAGCTCCATAGCACCAGAGCTCCATAGCACCATAGCTCCATAGCACCAGAGCTCCATAGCTCCATAGCACCAGAGCTCCATAGCTCCATAGCACCAGAGCTCCATAGCTCCATAGCACCAGAGCTCCATACTTCCAGAGCTCCATAGCTCCATAGCTCCATAGCACCAGAGCTCCATAGCTCCATAGCACCAGACCTCCATAGCTCCATAGCACCAGAGCTCCATACTTCCATAGCTCCATAGCTCCATACCTCCAGAGCTCCATAGCTCCATACCTCCAGAGCTCCATAGCTCCAGAGCTCCATAGCTCCATAGCACCAGAGCTCCATAGCACCAGAGCTCCATACTTCCATAGCTCCAGGGCTCCATAGCTCCAGGGCTCCATAGCTCCATACCTCCAGAGCTCCATAGCTCCATACCTCCAGAGCTCCATAGCTCCATACTTCCAGAGCTCCATAGCTCCATAGCACCAGAGCTCCATAGCTCCATAGCACCAGAGCTCCATAGCTCCATAGCACCAGAGCTCCATAGCTCCATAGCACCAGAGCTCCATAGCTCCATAGCTCCAGGGCTCCATAGCTCCATAGCTCCAGGGCTCCATAGCTCCATAGCTCCAGGGCTCCATAGCTCCAGGGCTCCAGGGCTCCATAGCTCCATACCTCCAGAGCTCCATAGCTCCATACTTCCAGAGCTCCATAGCTCCATAGCTCCATACTTCCATAGCTCCATAGCTCCATACTTCCATAGCACCAGAGCTCCATACCTCCAGAGCTCCATAGCTCCAGCCTGGGTGGCTGGTGGCTCCATAGCTCCATACTTCCATAGCTCCAGTCAGAGAGTTGGCGAAAATTGCACTAAGTGCGAAAGCCCATTCATTTACAACGGCGTGTCCACAAGGCGGCGACATTTCCCCGTTACCGGTGGCTGCGCGGCGGGTGAGTGACAGAGCTTATCCGAGCGGCTGGAACTCTGCGCCGGCGTGGTCGAGCGTGAGGCCTCGGCCCTTTGGCTGCCTGGTACCTAAAACACTTCCATTGATCCAGCCACGGAGGGTGCTGGCTGGTGGCTCCATACCTCCATAGCTCCATAGCACCAGAGCTCCATAGCTCCATAGCACCAGAGCTCCATGGCTTCAGAGCTCCATAGCACCATAGCTCCATACCTCCAGAGCTCCAGGGCTCCATAGCTCCATACCTCCAGAGCTCCATACCTCCAGAGCTCCATACCTCCAGAGCTCCATAGCACCAGAGCTCCATGGCTTCAGAGCTCCATAGCACCATAGCTCCATACCTCCAGAGCTCCAGGGCTCCATAGCTCCATACCTCCAGAGCTCCATACCTCCAGAGCTCCATACCTCCAGAGCTCCATAGCACCAGAGCTCCATGGCTTCAGAGCTCCATAGCACCATAGCTCCATACCTCCAGAGCTCCAGGGCTCCATAGCTCCATACCTCCAGAGCTCCATACCTCCAGAGCTCCATACCTCCAGAGCTCCAGAGCTCCATAGCACCAGAGCTCCATGGCTTCAGAGCTCCATAGCACCATAGCTCCATACCTCCAGAGCTCCAGGGCTCCATAGCTCCATACCTCCAGAGCTCCATACCTCCAGAGCTCCAGAGCTCCATAGCACCAGAGCTCCATGGCTTCAGAGCTCCATAGCACCATAGCTCCATACCTCCAGAGCTCCAGGGCTCCATAGTTCCATACCTCCAGAGCTCCATACCTCCAGAGCTCCATACCTCCAGAGCTCCATAGCTCCATAGCACCAGAGCTCCATAGCTCCATAGCACCAGAGCTCCATAGCACCAGAGCTCCATAGCACCAGAGCTCCATAGCTCCATAGCACCAGAGCTCCATAGCTCCATAGCACCAGAGCTCCATAGCTCCATAGCACCAGAGCTCCATACTTCCAGAGCTCCATAGCTCCATAGCTCCATAGCACCAGAGCTCCATAGCTCCATAGCACCAGAGCTCCATGGCTTCAGAGCTCCATAGCACCATAGCTCCATACCTCCAGAGCTCCAGGGCTCCATAGCTCCATACCTCCAGAGCTCCATACCTCCAGAGCTCCATACCTCCAGAGCTCCATAGCACCAGAGCTCCATAGCTCCATAGCACCAGAGCTCCATAGCACCAGAGCTCCATAGCACCAGAGCTCCATAGCTCCATAGCACCAGAGCTCCATAGCTCCATAGCACCAGAGCTCCATACTTCCAGAGCTCCATAGCTCCATAGCACCAGAGCTCCATAGCTCCATAGCACCAGAGCTCCATAGCTCCATAGCACCAGAGCTCCATACTTCCATAGCTCCATAGCTCCATACCTCCAGAGCTCCATAGCTCCATAGCTCCATACCTCCAGAGCTCCATAGCTCCAGAGCTCCATAGCTCCATAGCTCCATAGCACCAGAGCTCCATAGCTCCATAGCACCAGAGCTCCATACTTCCATAGCTCCAGGGCTCCATAGCTCCAGGGCTCCATACCTCCAGAGCTCCATAGCTCCATACTTCCAGAGCTCCATAGCTCCATACTTCCATAGCTCCATACTTCCATACCTCCATAGCTCCATACTTCCATAGCACCAGAGCTCCATACTTCCATAGCACCAGAGCTCCATACCTCCAGAGCTCCAGAGCTCCAGCCTGGGTGGCTGGTGGCTCCATAGCTCCATACTTCCATAGCTCTAAGTCAGAGAGTTGGCGAAAATTGCACTAAGTGCGAAAGCCCATTCATTTACAACGGCGTGTCCATAAGGCGGCGACATTTCCCCGTTACCGGTGGCTGCGCGGCGGGTGAGTGACAGAGCTTATCCGAGCGGCTGGAACTCTGCGCCGGCGTGGTCGAGCGTGAGGCCTCGGCCCTTTGGCTGCCTGGTACCTAAAACACTTCCATTGATCCAGCCACGGAGGGTGCTGGCTGGTGGCTCCATACCTCCATAGCTCCATAGCACCAGAGCTCCATAGCTCCATAGCACCAGAGCTCCATGGCTTCAGAGCTCCATAGCACCATAGCTCCATACCTCCAGAGCTCCAGGGCTCCATAGCTCCATACCTCCAGAGCTCCATACCTCCAGAGCTCCATACCTCCAGAGCTCCATAGCACCAGAGCTCCATGGCTTCAGAGCTCCATAGCACCATAGCTCCATACCTCCAGAGCTCCAGGGCTCCATAGCTCCATACCTCCAGAGCTCCATACCTCCAGAGCTCCATACCTCCAGAGCTCCATAGCACCAGAGCTCCATGGCTTCAGAGCTCCATAGCACCATAGCTCCATACCTCCAGAGCTCCAGGGCTCCATAGCTCCATACCTCCAGAGCTCCATACCTCCAGAGCTCCATACCTCCAGAGCTCCATAGCACCAGAGCTCCATGGCTTCAGAGCTCCATAGCACCATAGCTCCATACCTCCAGAGCTCCAGGGCTCCATAGCTCCATACCTCCAGAGCTCCATACCTCCAGAGCTCCATACCTCCAGAGCTCCAGAGCTCCATAGCACCAGAGCTCCATGGCTTCAGAGCTCCATAGCACCATAGCTCCATACCTCCAGAGCTCCAGGGCTCCATAGCTCCATACCTCCAGAGCTCCATACCTCCAGAGCTCCAGAGCTCCATAGCACCAGAGCTCCATGGCTTCAGAGCTCCATAGCACCATAGCTCCATACCTCCAGAGCTCCAGGGCTCCATAGCTCCATACCTCCAGAGCTCCATACCTCCAGAGCTCCAGAGCTCCATAGCACCAGAGCTCCATGGCTTCAGAGCTCCATAGCACCATAGCTCCATACCTCCAGAGCTCCAGGGCTCCAAAGCTCCATACCTCCAGAGCTCCATACCTCCAGAGCTCCATACCTCCAGAGCTCCATAGCTCCATAGCACCAGAGCTCCATAGCTCCATAGCACCAGAGCTCCATAGCACCAGAGCTCCATAGCACCAGAGCTCCATAGCTCCATAGCACCAGAGCTCCATAGCTCCATAGCACCAGAGCTCCATGGCTTCAGAGCTCCATAGCACCATAGCTCCATACCTCCAGAGCTCCAGGGCTCCATAGCTCCATACCTCCAGAGCTCCATACCTCCAGAGCTCCATAGCACCAGAGCTCCATGGCTTCAGAGCTCCATAGCACCATAGCTCCATACCTCCAGAGCTCCAGGGCTCCATAGCTCCATACCTCCAGAGCTCCATACCTCCAGAGCTCCATACCTCCAGAGCTCCAGAGCTCCATAGCACCAGAGCTCCATGGCTTCAGAGCTCCATAGCACCATAGCTCCATACCTCCAGAGCTCCCGGGCTCCATAGCTCCATACCTCCAGAGCTCCATACCTCCAGAGCTCCAGAGCTCCATAGCACCAGAGCTCCATGGCTTCAGAGCTCCATAGCACCACAGCTCCATACCTCCAGAGCTCCAGGGCTCCATAGCTCCATACCTCCAGAGCTCCATACCTCCAGAGCTCCAGAGCTCCATAGCACCAGAGCTCCATGGCTTCAGAGCTCCATAGCACCATAGCTCCATACCTCCAGAGCTCCAGGGCTCCAAAGCTCCATACCTCCAGAGCTCCATACCTCCAGAGCTCCATACCTCCAGAGCTCCATAGCTCCATAGCACCAGAGCTCCATAGCTCCATAGCACCAGAGCTCCATAGCACCAGAGCTCCATAGCACCAGAGCTCCATAGCTCCATAGCACCAGAGCTCCATAGCTCCATAGCACCAGAGCTCCATAGCTCCATAGCACCAGAGCTCCATACTTCCAGAGCTCCATAGCTCCATAGCACCAGAGCTCCATAGCTCCATAGCACCAGAGCTCCATAGCTCCATAGCACCAGAGCTCCATACTTCCATAGCTCCATAGCTCCATACCTCCAGAGCTCCATAGCTCCATAGCTCCATACCTCCAGAGCTCCATAGCTCCAGAGCTCCATAGCTCCATAGCACCAGAGCTCCATAGCTCCATAGCACCAGAGCTCCATACTTCCATAGCTCCAGGGCTCCATAGCTCCAGGGCTCCATAGCTCCATACCTCCAGAGCTCCATAGCTCCATACTTCCAGAGCTCCATAGCTCCATAGCACCAGAGCTCCATAGCTCCATAGCACCAGAGCTCCATAGCTCCATAGCACCAGAGCTCCATAGCTCCATAGCACCAGAGCTCCATAGCTCCATAGCTCCAGGGCTCCATAGCTCCAGGGCTCCATAGCTCCATAGCTCCAGGGCTCCATAGCTCCATACCTCCAGAGCTCCATACCTCCAGAGCTCCATACCTCCATAGCACCAGAGCTCCATAGCTCCAGGGCTCCATAGCTCCATACCTCCAGAGCTCCATAGCTCCATACTTCCAGAGCTCCATAGCTCCATAGCTCCATACTTCCATAGCTCCATAGCTCCATACTTCCATAGCACCTGAGCTCCATACCTCCAGAGCTCCATAGCTCCAGCCTGGGTGGCTGGTGGCTCCATAGCTCCATACTTCCATAGCTCTAAGTCAGAGAGTTGGCGAAAATTGCACTAAGTGCGAAAGCCCATTCATTTACAACGGCGTGTCCGCCAGGCGGCGACATTTCCCCGTTACCGGTGGCTGCGCGGCGGGTGAGTGACAGAGCTTATCCGAGCGGCTGGAACTCTGCGCCGGCGTGGTCGAGCGTGAGGCCTCGGCCCTTTGGCTGCCTGGTACCTAAAACACTTCCATTGATCCAGCCACGGAGGGTGCTGGCTGGTGGCTCCATACCTCCATAGCTCCATAGCACCAGAGCTCCATAGCTCCATAGCACCAGAGCTCCATGGCTTCAGAGCTCCATAGCACCATAGCTCCATACCTCCAGAGCTCCAGGGCTCCATAGCTCCATACCTCCAGAGCTCCATACCTCCAGAGCTCCATACCTCCAGAGCTCCATAGCACCAGAGCTCCATGGCTTCAGAGCTCCATAGCACCATAGCTCCATACCTCCAGAGCTCCAGGGCTCCATAGCTCCATACCTCCAGAGCTCCATACCTCCAGAGCTCCATACCTCCAGAGCTCCATAGCACCAGAGCTCCATGGCTTCAGAGCTCCATAGCACCATAGCTCCATACCTCCAGAGCTCCAGGGCTCCATAGCTCCATACCTCCAGAGCTCCATACCTCCAGAGCTCCATACCTCCAGAGCTCCAGAGCTCCATAGCACCAGAGCTCCATGGCTTCAGAGCTCCATAGCTCCATACCTCCAGAGCTCCAGGGCTCCATAGCTCCATACCTCCAGAGCTCCATACCTCCAGAGCTCCAGAGCTCCATAGCACCAGAGCTCCATGGCTTCAGAGCTCCATAGCACCATAGCTCCATACCTCCAGAGCTCCAGGGCTCCATAGCTCCATACCTCCAGAGCTCCATACCTCCAGAGCTCCATACCTCCAGAGCTCCATAGCTCCATAGCACCAGAGCTCCATAGCTCCATAGCACCAGAGCTCCATAGCACCAGAGCTCCATAGCACCAGAGCTCCATAGCTCCATAGCACCAGAGCTCCATAGCTCCATAGCACCAGAGCTCCATAGCTCCATAGCACCAGAGCTCCATACTTCCAGAGCTCCATAGCTCCATAGCTCCATAGCACCAGAGCTCCATAGCTCCATAGCACCAGAGCTCCATGGCTTCAGAGCTCCATAGCACCATAGCTCCATACCTCCAGAGCTCCAGGGCTCCATAGCTCCATACCTCCAGAGCTCCATACCTCCAGAGCTCCATACCTCCAGAGCTCCATAGCACCAGAGCTCCATAGCTCCATAGCACCAGAGCTCCATAGCACCAGAACTCCATAGCACCAGAGCTCCAGAGCTCCATAGCACCAGAGCTCCATAGCTCCATAGCACCAGAGCTCCATACTTCCAGAGCTCCATAGCTCCATAGCTCCATAGCACCAGAGCTCCATAGCTCCATAGCACCAGAGCTCCATAGCTCCATAGCACCAGAGCTCCATACTTCCATAGCTCCATAGCTCCATACCTCCAGAGCTCCATAGCTCCATAGCTCCATACCTCCAGAGCTCCATAGCTCCATAGCTCCAGAGCTCCATAGCTCCATAGCACCAGAGCTCCATAGCTCCATAGCACCAGAGCTCCATACTTCCATAGCTCCAGGGCTCCATAGCTCCAGGGCTCCATACCTCCAGAGCTCCATAGCTCCATACTTCCAGAGCTCCATAGCTCCATACTTCCATAGCTCCATACTTCCATACCTCCATAGCTCCATACTTCCATAGCACCAGAGCTCCATACTTCCATAGCACCAGAGCTCCATACCTCCAGAGCTCCAGAGCTCCAGCCTGGGTGGCTGGTGGCTCCATAGCTCCATACTTCCATAGCTCTAAGTCAGAGAGTTGGCGAAAATTGCACTAAGTGCGAAAGCCCATTCATTTACAACGGCGTGTCCACAAGGCGGCGACATTTCCCCGTTACCGGTGGCTGCGCGGCGGGTGAGTGACAGAGCTTATCCGAGCGGCTGGAACTCTGCGCCGGCGTGCTCGAGCGTGAGGCCTCGGCCCTTTGGCTGCCTGGTACCTAAAACACTTCCATTGATCCAGCCACGGAGGGTGCTGGCTGGTGGCTCCATACCTCCATAGCTCCATAGCACCAGAGCTCCATAGCTCCATAGCACCAGAGCTCCATGGCTTCAGAGCTCCATAGCACCATAGCTCCATACCTCCAGAGCTCCAGGGCTCCATAGCTCCATACCTCCAGAGCTCCATACCTCCAGAGCTCCATACCTCCAGAGCTCCATAGCACCAGAGCTCCATGGCTTCAGAGCTCCATAGCACCATAGCTCCATACCTCCAGAGCTCCAGGGCTCCATAGCTCCATACCTCCAGAGCTCCATACCTCCAGAGCTCCATACCTCCAGAGCTCCATAGCACCAGAGCTCCATGGCTTCAGAGCTCCATAGCACCATAGCTCCATACCTCCAGAGCTCCAGGGCTCCATAGCTCCATACCTCCAGAGCTCCATACCTCCAGAGCTCCATACCTCCAGAGCTCCAGAGCTCCATAGCTCCATAGCTCCAGGGCTCCATAGCTCCATAGCTCCATACCTCCAGAGCTCCATACCTCCATACCTCCAGAGCTCCATAGCTCCATAGCTCCATACCTCCAGAGCTCCATAGCTCCAGAGCTCCATAGCTCCATAGCACCAGAGCTCCATAGCTCCATAGCACCAGAGCTCCATACTTCCATAGCTCCAGGGCTCCATAGCTCCAGGGCTCCATAGCTCCATACCTCCAGAGCTCCATAGCTCCATACTTCCAGAGCTCCATAGCTCCATAGCACCAGAGCTCCATAGCTCCATAGCACCAGAGCTCCATAGCTCCATAGCACCAGAGCTCCATAGCTCCATAGCACCAGAGCTCCATAGCTCCATAGCTCCAGGGCTCCATAGCTCCATAGCTCCAGGGCTCCATAGCTCCATAGCTCCAGGGCTCCATAGCTCCATAGCTCCATACCTCCAGAGCTCCATACCTCCAGAGCTCCATACCTCCATAGCACCAGAGCTCCATAGCTCCAGGGCTCCAGGGCTCCATAGCTCCATACCTCCAGAGCTCCAGAGCTCCATACCTCCAGAGCTCCATACCTCCATAGCACCAGAGCTCCATAGCTCCAGGGCTCCAGGGCTCCATAGCTCCATACCTCCAGAGCTCCATAGCTCCATACTTCCAGAGCTCCATAGCTCCATAGCTCCATACTTCCATAGCTCCATAGCTCCATACTTCCATAGCACCTGAGCTCCATACCTCCAGAGCTCCATAGCTCCAGCCTGGGTGGCTGGTGGCTCCATAGCTCCATACTTCCATAGCTCTAAGTCAGAGAGTTGGCGAAAATTGCACTAAGTGCGAAAGCCCATTCATTTACAACGGCGTGTCCGCCAGGCGGCGACATTTCCCCGTTACCGGTGGCTGCGCGGCGGGTGAGTGACAGAGCTTATCCGAGCGGCTGGAACTCTGCGCCGGCGTGGTCGAGCGTGAGGCCTCGGCCCTTTGGCTGCCTGGTACCTAAAACACTTCCATTGATCCAGCCACGGAGGGTGCTGGCTGGTGGCTCCATACCTCCATAGCTCCATAGCACCAGAGCTCCATAGCTCCATAGCACCAGAGCTCCATGGCTTCAGAGCTCCATAGCACCATAGCTCCATACCTCCAGAGCTCCAGGGCTCCATAGCTCCATACCTCCAGAGCTCCATACCTCCAGAGCTCCATACCTCCAGAGCTCCATAGCACCAGAGCTCCATGGCTTCAGAGCTCCATAGCACCATAGCTCCATACCTCCAGAGCTCCAGGGCTCCATAGCTCCATACCTCCAGAGCTCCATACCTCCAGAGCTCCATACCTCCAGAGCTCCATAGCACCAGAGCTCCATGGCTTCAGAGCTCCATAGCACCATAGCTCCATACCTCCAGAGTTCCAGGGCTCCATAGCTCCATACCTCCAGAGCTCCATACCTCCAGAGCTCCATACCTCCAGAGCTCCAGAGCTCCATAGCACCAGAGCTCCATGGCTTCAGAGCTCCATAGCACCATAGCTCCATACCTCCAGAGCTCCAGGGCTCCATAGCTCCATACCTCCAGAGCTCCATACCTCCAGAGCTCCAGAGCTCCATAGCACCAGAGCTCCATGGCTTCAGAGCTCCATAGCACCATAGCTCCATACCTCCAGAGCTCCAGGGCTCCATAGCTCCATACCTCCAGAGCTCCATACCTCCAGAGCTCCATACCTCCAGAGCTCCATAGCTCCATAGCACCAGAGCTCCATAGCTCCATAGCTCCATAGCACCAGAGCTCCATACTTCCAGAGCTCCATAGCTCCATAGCTCCATAGCACCAGAGCTCCATAGCTCCATAGCACCAGAGCTCCATGGCTTCAGAGCTCCATAGCACCATAGCTCCATACCTCCAGAGCTCCAGGGCTCCATAGCTCCATACCTCCAGAGCTCCATACCTCCAGAGCTCCATACCTCCAGAGCTCCATAGCACCAGAGCTCCATAGCTCCATAGCACCAGAGCTCCATAGCACCAGAGCTCCATAGCACCAGAGCTCCATAGCTCCATAGCACCAGAGCTCCATAGCTCCATAGCACCAGAGCTCCATACTTCCAGAGCTCCATAGCTCCATAGCTCCATAGCACCAGAGCTCCATAGCTCCATAGCACCAGAGCTCCATAGCTCCATAGCACCAGAGCTCCATACTTCCATAGCTCCATAGCTCCATACCTCCAGAGCTCCATAGCTCCATAGCTCCATACCTCCAGAGCTCCATAGCTCCAGAGCTCCATAGCTCCATAGCTCCATAGCACCAGAGCTCCATAGCTCCATAGCACCAGAGCTCCATACTTCCATAGCTCCAGGGCTCCATAGCTCCAGGGCTCCATACCTCCAGAGCTCCATAGCTCCATACTTCCAGAGCTCCATAGCTCCATACTTCCATAGCTCCATACTTCCATACCTCCATAGCTCCATATTTCCATAGCACCAGAGCTCCATACTTCCATAGCACCAGAGCTCCATACCTCCAGAGCTCCAGAGCTCCAGCCTGGGTGGCTGGTGGCTCCATAGCTCCATACTTCCATAGCTCTAAGTCAGAGAGTTGGCGAAAATTGCACTAAGTGCGAAAGCCCATTCATTTACAACGGCGTGTCCGCCAGGCGGCGACATTTCCCCGTTACCGGTGGCTGCGCGGCGGGTGAGTGACAGAGCTTATCCGAGCGGCTGGAACTCTGCGCCGGCGTGGTCGAGCGTGAGGCCTCGGCCCTTTGGCTGCCTGGTACCTAAAACACTTCCATTGATCCAGCCACGGAGGGTGCTGGCTGGTGGCTCCATACCTCCATAGCTCCATAGCACCAGAGCTCCATAGCTCCATAGCACCAGAGCTCCATGGCTTCAGAGCTCCATAGCACCATAGCTCCATACCTCCAGAGCTCCAGGGCTCCATAGCTCCATACCTCCAGAGCTCCATACCTCCAGAGCTCCATACCTCCAGAGCTCCATAGCACCAGAGCTCCATGGCTTCAGAGCTCCATAGCACCATAGCTCCATACCTCCAGAGCTCCAGGGCTCCATAGCTCCATACCTCCAGAGCTCCATACCTCCAGAGCTCCATACCTCCAGAGCTCCATAGCACCAGAGCTCCATGGCTTCAGAGCTCCATAGCACCATAGCTCCATACCTCCAGAGCTCCAGGGCTCCATAGCTCCATACCTCCAGAGCTCCATACCTCCAGAGCTCCATACCTCCAGAGCTCCAGAGCTCCATAGCACCAGAGCTCCATGGCTTCAGAGCTCCATAGCTCCATACCTCCAGAGCTCCAGGGCTCCATAGCTCCATACCTCCAGAGCTCCATACCTCCAGAGCTCCAGAGCTCCATAGCACCAGAGCTCCATGGCTTCAGAGCTCCATAGCACCTTAGCTCCATACCTCCAGAGCTCCAGGGCTCCATAGCTCCATACCTCCAGAGCTCCATACCTCCAGAGCTCCATACCTCCAGAGCTCCATAGCTCCATAGCACCAGAGCTCCATAGCTCCATAGCACCAGAGCTCCATAGCACCAGAGCTCCATAGCACCAGAGCTCCATAGCTCCATAGCACCAGAGCTCCATAGCTCCATAGCACCAGAGCTCCATACTTCCAGAGCTCCATAGCTCCATAGCTCCATAGCACCAGAGCTCCATAGCTCCATAGCACCAGAGCTCCATAGCTCCATAGCACCAGAGCTCCATACTTCCATAGCTCCATAGCTCCATACCTCCAGAGCTCCATAGCTCCATAGCTCCATACCTCCAGAGCTCCATAGCTCCAGAGCTCCATAGCTCCATAGCTCCATAGCACCAGAGCTCCATAGCTCCATAGCACCAGAGCTCCATACTTCCATAGCTCCAGGGCTCCATAGCTCCAGGGCTCCATACCTCCAGAGCTCCATAGCTCCATACTTCCAGAGCTCCATAGCTCCATACTTCCATAGCTCCATACTTCCATACCTCCATAGCTCCATACTTCCATAGCACCAGAGCTCCATACTTCCATAGCACCAGAGCTCCATACCTCCAGAGCTCCAGAGCTCCAGCCTGGGTGGCTGGTGGCTCCATAGCTCCATACTTCCATAGCTCTAAGTCAGAGAGTTGGCGAAAATTGCACTAAGTGCGAAAGCCCATTCATTTACAACGGCGTGTCCACAAGGCGGCGACATTTCCCCGTTACCGGTGGCTGCGCGGCGGGTGAGTGACAGAGCTTATCCGAGCGGCTGGAACTCTGCGCCGGCGTGGTCGAGCGTGAGGCCTCGGCCCTTTGGCTGCCTGGTACCTAAAACACTTCCATTGATCCAGCCACGGAGGGTGCTGGCTGGTGGCTCCATACCTCCATAGCTCCATAGCACCAGAGCTCCATAGCTCCATAGCACCAGAGCTCCATGGCTTCAGAGCTCCATAGCACCATAGCTCCATACCTCCAGAGCTCCAGGGCTCCATAGCTCCATACCTCCAGAGCTCCATACCTCCAGAGCTCCATACCTCCAGAGCTCCATAGCACCAGAGCTCCATGGCTTCAGAGCTCCATAGCACCATAGCTCCATACCTCCAGAGCTCCAGGGCTCCATAGCTCCATACCTCCAGAGCTCCATACCTCCAGAGCTCCATAGCACCAGAGCTCCATGGCTTCAGAGCTCCATAGCACCATAGCTCCATACCTCCAGAGCTCCAGGGCTCCATAGCTCCATACCTCCAGAGCTCCATACCTCTAGAGCTCCATAGCACCAGAGCTCCATGGCTTCAGAGCTCCATAGCACCATAGCTCCATACCTCCAGAGCTCCAGGGCTCCATAGCTCCATACCTCCAGAGCTCCATACCTCCAGAGCTCCATACCTCCAGAGCTCCAGAGCTCCATAGCACCAGAGCTCCATGGCTTCAGAGCTCCATAGCACCATAGCTCCATACCTCCAGAGCTCCAGGGCTCCATAGCTCCATACCTCCAGAGCTCCATACCTCCAGAGCTCCAGAGCTCCATAGCACCAGAGCTCCATGGCTTCAGAGCTCCATAGCACCATAGCTCCATACCTCCAGAGCTCCAGGGCTCCATAGCTCCATACCTCCATACCTCCAGAGCTCCATACCTCCAGAGCTCCAGAGCTCCATAGCACCAGAGCTCCATGGCTTCAGAGCTCCATAGCACCATAGCTCCATACCTCCAGAGCTCCAGGGCTACAAAGCTCCATACCTCCAGAGCTCCATACCTCCAGAGCTCCATACCTCCAGAGCTCCATAGCTCCATAGCACCAGAGCTCCATAGCTCCATAGCACCAGAGCTCCATAGCACCAGAGCTCCATAGCACCAGAGCTCCATAGCTCCATAGCACCAGAGCTCCATAGCTCCATAGCACCAGAGCTCCATAGCTCCATAGCACCAGAGCTCCATACTTCCAGAGCTCCATAGCTCCATAGCACCAGAGCTCCATAGCTCCATAGCACCAGAGCTCCATAGCTCCATAGCACCAGAGCTCCATACTTCCATAGCTCCATAGCTCCATACCTCCAGAGCTCCATAGCTCCATAGCTCCATACCTCCAGAGCTCCATAGCTCCAGAGCTCCATAGCTCCATAGCACCAGAGCTCCATAGCTCCATAGCACCAGAGCTCCATACTTCCATAGCTCCAGGGCTCCATAGCTCCAGGGCTCCATAGCTCCATACCTCCAGAGCTCCATAGCTCCATACCTCCAGAGCTCCATAGCTCCATACTTCCAGAGCTCCATAGCTCCATAGCACCAGAGCTCCATAGCTCCATAGCACCAGAGCTCCATAGCTCCATAGCACCAGAGCTCCATAGCTCCATAGCTCCAGGGCTCCATAGCTCCATAGCTCCAGGGCTCCATAGCTCCATAGCTCCAGGGCTCCATAGCTCCATAGCTCCATACCTCCAGAGCTCCATACCTCCATAGCACCAGAGCTCCATAGCTCCAGGGCTCCAGGGCTCCATAGCTCCATACCTCCAGAGCTCCATAGCTCCATACTTCCAGAGCTCCATAGCTCCATAGCTCCATACTTCCATAGCTCCATAGCTCCATACTTCCATAGCACCTGAGCTCCATACCTCCAGAGCTCCATAGCTCCAGCCTGGGTGGCTGGTGGCTCCATAGCTCCATACTTCCATAGCTCCAGTCAGAGAGTTGGCGAAAATTGCACTAAGTGCGAAAGCCCATTCATTTACAACGGCGTGTCCACAAGGCGGCGACATTTCCCCGTTACCGGTGGCTGCGCGGCGGGTGAGTGACAGAGCTTATCCGAGCGGCTGGAACTCTGCGCCGGCGTGGTCGAGCGTGAGGCCTCGGCCCTTTGGCTGCCTGGTACCTAAAACACTTCCATTGATCCAGCCACGGAGGGTGCTGGCTGGTGGCTCCATACCTCCATAGCTCCATAGCACCAGAGCTCCATAGCTCCATAGCACCAGAGCTCCATGGCTTCAGAGCTCCATAGCACCATAGCTCCATACCTCCAGAGCTCCAGGGCTCCATAGCTCCATACCTCCAGAGCTCCATACCTCCAGAGCTCCATACCTCCAGAGCTCCATAGCACCAGAGCTCCATGGCTTCAGAGCTCCATAGCACCATAGCTCCATACCTCCAGAGCTCCAGGGCTCCATAGCTCCATACCTCCAGAGCTCCATACCTCCAGAGCTCCATACCTCCAGAGCTCCATAGCACCAGAGCTCCATGGCTTCAGAGCTCCATAGCACCATAGCTCCATACCTCCAGAGCTCCAGGGCTCCATAGCTCCATACCTCCAGAGCTCCATACCTCCAGAGCTCCATAGCTCCATACCTCCAGAGCTCCATAGCTCCATAGCTCCATACCTCCAGAGCTCCATAGCTCCAGAGCTCCATAGCTCCATAGCTCCATACCTCCAGAGCTCCAGGGCTCCATAGCTCCATACCTCCAGAGCTCCATACCTCCAGAGCTCCATACCTCCAGAGCTCCATACCTCCAGAGCTCCATAGCACCAGAGCTCCATGGCTTCAGAGCTCCATAGCACCATAGCTCCATACCTCCAGAGCTCCAGGGCTCCATAGCTCCATACCTCCAGAGCTCCATACCTCCAGAGCTCCATAGCTCCATAGCACCAGAGCTCCATAGCTCCATAGCACCAGAGCTCCATAGCACCAGAGCTCCATAGCACCAGAGCTCCATAGCTCCATAGCACCAGAGCTCCATAGCTCCATAGCACCAGAGCTCCATAGCTCCATAGCACCAGAGCTCCATACTTCCAGAGCTCCATAGCTCCATAGCTCCATAGCACCAGAGCTCCATAGCTCCATAGCACCAGAGCTCCATGGCTTCAGAGCTCCATAGCACCATAGCTCCATACCTCCAGAGCTCCAGGGCTCCATAGCTCCATACCTCCAGAGCTCCATACCTCCAGAGCTCCATACCTCCAGAGCTCCATAGCACCAGAGCTCCATAGCTCCATAGCACCAGAGCTCCATAGCACCAGAGCTCCATAGCACCAGAGCTCCATAGCTCCATAGCACCAGAGCTCCATAGCTCCATAGCACCAGAGCTCCATACTTCCAGAGCTCCATAGCTCCATACTTCCAGAGCTCCATAGCTCCATACTTCCATAGCTCCATACTTCCATACCTCCATAGCTCCATACTTCCATAGCACCAGAGCTCCATACTTCCATAGCACCAGAGCTCCATACCTCCAGAGCTCCAGAGCTCCAGCCTGGGTGGCTGGTGGCTCCATAGCTCCATACTTCCATAGCTCTAAGTCAGAGAGTTGGCGAAAATTGCACTAAGTGCGAAAGCCCATTCATTTACAGGCAGCCAAAGGGCCGAGGCCTCTCCAGAGCTCCATAGCACCAGAGCTCCATGGCTTCAGAGCTCCATAGCACCATAGCTCCATACCTCCAGAGCTCCAGGGCTCCATAGCTCCATACCTCCAGAGCTCCATACCTCCAGAGCTCCAGAGCTCCATAGCACCAGAGCTCCATGGCTTCAGAGCTCCATAGCACCATAGCTCCATACCTCCAGAGCTCCAGGGCTCCATAGCTCCATACCTCCAGAGCTCCATACCTCCAGAGCTCCAGAGCTCCATAGCACCAGAGCTCCATGGCTTCAGAGCTCCATAGCACCATAGCTCCATACCTCCAGAGCTCCAGGGCTCCAAAGCTCCATACCTCCAGAGCTCCATACCTCCAGAGCTCCATACCTCCAGAGCTCCATAGCTCCATAGCACCAGAGCTCCATAGCTCCATAGCACCAGAGCTCCATAGCACCAGAGCTCCATAGCACCAGAGCTCCATAGCTCCATAGCACCAGAGCTCCATAGCTCCATAGCACCAGAGCTCCATAGCTCCATAGCACCAGAGCTCCATACTTCCAGAGCTCCATAGCTCCATAGCTCCATAGCACCAGAGCTCCATAGCTCCATAGCACCAGAGCTCCATAGCTCCATAGCACCAGAGCTCCATACTTCCATAGCTCCATAGCTCCATACCTCCAGAGCTCCATAGCTCCATAGCTCCATACCTCCAGAGCTCCATAGCTCCAGAGCTCCATAGCTCCATAGCACCAGAGCTCCATAGCTCCATAGCACCAGAGCTCCATACTTCCATAGCTCCAGGGCTCCATAGCTCCAGGGCTCCATAGCTCCATACCTCCAGAGCTCCATAGCTCCATACTTCCAGAGCTCCATAGCTCCATAGCACCAGAGCTCCATAGCTCCATAGCACCAGAGCTCCATAGCTCCATAGCACCAGAGCTCCATAGCTCCATAGCACCAGAGCTCCATAGCTCCATAGCTCCAGGGCTCCATACCTCCATAGCTCCAGGGCTCCATAGCTCCATAGCTCCAGGGCTCCATAGCTCCATAGCTCCATACCTCCAGAGCTCCATACCTCCAGAGCTCCATACCTCCATAGCACCAGAGCTCCATAGCTCCAGGGCTCCAGGGCTCCATAGCTCCATACCTCCAGAGCTCCATAGCTCCATACTTCCAGAGCTCCATAGCTCCATAGCTCCATACTTCCATAGCTCCATAGCTCCATACTTCCATAGCACCTGAGCTCCATACCTCCAGAGCTCCATAGCTCCAGCCTGGGTGGCTGGTGGCTCCATAGCTCCATACTTCCATAGCTCTAAGTCAGAGAGTTGGCGAAAATTGCACTAAGTGCGAAAGCCCATTCATTTACAACGGCGTGTCCGCCAGGCGGCGACATTTCCCCGTTACCGGTGGCTGCGCGGCGGGTGAGTGACAGAGCTTATCCGAGCGGCTGGAACTCTGCGCCGGCGTGGTCGAGCGTGAGGCCTCGGCCCTTTGGCTGCCTGGTACCTAAAACACTTCCATTGATCCAGCCACGGAGGGTGCTGGCTGGTGGCTCCATACCATAGCTCCATAGCACCAGAGCTCCATAGCTCCATAGCACCAGAGCTCCATGGCTTCAGAGCTCCATAGCACCATAGCTCCATACCTCCAGAGCTCCAGGGCTCCATAGCTCCATACCTCCAGAGCTCCAAACCTCCAGAGCTCCATACCTCCAGAGCTCCATAGCACCAGAGCTCCATGGCTTCAGAGCTCCATAGCACCATAGCTCCATACCTCCAGAGCTCCAGGGCTCCATAGCTCCATACCTCCAGAGCTCCATACCTCCAGAGCTCCATACCTCCAGAGCTCCATAGCACCAGAGCTCCATGGCTTCAGAGCTCCATAGCACCATAGCTCCATACCTCCAGAGCTCCAGGGCTCCATAGCTCCATACCTCCAGAGCTCCATACCTCCAGAGCTCCATACCTCCAGAGCTCCAGAGCTCCATAGCACCAGAGCTCCATGGCTTCAGAGCTCCATAGCACCATAGCTCCATACCTCCAGAGCTCCAGGGCTCCATAGCTCCATACCTCCAGAGCTCCATACCTCCAGAGCTCCAGAGCTCCATAGCACCAGAGCTCCATGGCTTCAGAGCTCCATAGCACCATAGCTCCATACCTCCAGAGCTCCAGGGCTCCATAGCTCCATACCTCCAGAGCTCCATACCTCCAGAGCTCCATACCTCCAGAGCTCCATAGCTCCATAGCACCAGAGCTCCATAGCTCCATAGCACCAGAGCTCCATAGCACCAGAGCTCCATAGCTCCATAGCACCAGAGCTCCATAGCTCCATAGCACCAGAGCTCCATAGCTCCATAGCACCAGAGCTCCATACTTCCAGAGCTCCATAGCTCCATAGCTCCATAGCACCAGAGCTCCATAGCTCCATAGCACCAGAGCTCCATGGCTTCAGAGCTCCATAGCACCATAGCTCCATACCTCCAGAGCTCCAGGGCTCCATAGCTCCATACCTCCAGAGCTCCATACCTCCAGAGCTCCATACCTCCAGAGCTCCATAGCACCAGAGCTCCATAGCTCCATAGCACCAGAGCTCCATAGCACCAGAGCTCCATAGCACCAGAGCTCCATAGCTCCATAGCACCAGAGCTCCATAGCTCCATAGCACCAGAGCTCCATACTTCCAGAGCTCCATAGCTCCATAGCTCCATAGCACCAGAGCTCCATAGCTCCATAGCACCAGAGCTCCATAGCTCCATAGCACCAGAGCTCCATACTTCCATAGCTCCATAGCTCCATACCTCCAGAGCTCCATAGCTCCATAGCTCCATACCTCCAGAGCTCCATAGCTCCAGAGCTCCATAGCTCCATAGCTCCATAGCACCAGAGCTCCATAGCTCCATAGCACCAGAGCTCCATACTTCCATAGCTCCAGGGCTCCATAGCTCCAGGGCTCCATACCTCCAGAGCTCCATAGCTCCATACTTCCAGAGCTCCATAGCTCCATACTTCCATAGCTCCATACTTCCATACCTCCATAGCTCCATACTTCCATAGCACCAGAGCTCCATACTTCCATAGCACCAGAGCTCCATACCTCCAGAGCTCCAGAGCTCCAGCCTGGGTGGCTGGTGGCTCCATAGCTCCATACTTCCATAGCTCTAAGTCAGAGAGTTGGCGAAAATTGCACTAAGTGCGAAAGCCCATTCATTTACAACGGCGTGTCCACAAGGCGGCGACATTTCCCCGTTACCGGTGGCTGCGCGGCGGGTGAGTGACAGAGCTTATCCGAGCGGCTGGAACTCTGCGCCGGCGTGGTCGAGCGTGAGGCCTCGGCCCTTTGGCTGCCTGGTACCTAAAACACTTCCATTGATCCAGCCACGGAGGGTGCTGGCTGGTGGCTCCATACCTCCATAGCTCCATAGCACCAGAGCTCCATAGCTCCATAGCACCAGAGCTCCATGGCTTCAGAGCTCCATAGCACCATAGCTCCATACCTCCAGAGCTCCAGGGCTCCATAGCTCCATACCTCCAGAGCTCCATACCTCCAGAGCTCCATACCTCCAGAGCTCCATAGCACCAGAGCTCCATGGCTTCAGAGCTCCATAGCACCATAGCTCCATACCTCCAGAGCTCCAGGGCTCCATAGCTCCATACCTCCAGAGCTCCATACCTCCAGAGCTCCATACCTCCAGAGCTCCATAGCACCAGAGCTCCATGGCTTCAGAGCTCCATAGCACCATAGCTCCATACCTCCAGAGCTCCAGGGCTCCATAGCTCCATACCTCCAGAGCTCCATACCTCCAGAGCTCCATACCTCCAGAGCTCCATAGCACCAGAGCTCCATGGCTTCAGAGCTCCATAGCACCATAGCTCCATACCTCCAGAGCTCCAGGGCTCCATAGCTCCATACCTCCAGAGCTCCATACCTCCAGAGCTCCATACCTCCAGAGCTCCAGAGCTCCATAGCACCAGAGCTCCATGGCTTCAGAGCTCCATAGCACCATAGCTCCATACCTCCAGAGCTCCAGGGCTCCATAGCTCCATACTTCCAGAGCTCCATACCTCCAGAGCTCCAGAGCTCCATAGCACCAGAGCTCCATGGCTTCAGAGCTCCATAGCACCATAGCTCCATACCTCCAGAGCTCCAGGGCTCCATAGCTCCATACCTCCAGAGCTCCATACCTCCAGAGCTCCAGAGCTCCATAGCACCAGAGCTCCATGGCTTCAGAGCTCCATAGCACCATAGCTCCATACCTCCAGAGCTCCAGGGCTCCAAAGCTCCATACCTCCAGAGCTCCATACCTCCAGAGCTCCATACCTCCAGAGCTCCATAGCTCCATAGCACCAGAGCTCCATAGCTCCATAGCACCAGAGCTCCATAGCACCAGAGCTCCATAGCACCAGAGCTCCATAGCTCCATAGCACCAGAGCTCCATAGCTCCATAGCACCAGAGCTCCATAGCTCCATAGCACCAGAGCTCCATACTTCCAGAGCTCCATAGCTCCATAGCACCAGAGCTCCATAGCTCCATAGCACCAGAGCTCCATAGCTCCATAGCACCAGAGCTCCATACTTCCATAGCTCCATAGCTCCATACCTCCAGAGCTCCATAGCTCCATAGCTCCATACCTCCAGAGCTCCATAGCTCCAGAGCTCCAGAGCTCCATAGCACCAGAGCTCCATAGCTCCATAGCACCAGAGCTCCATACTTCCATAGCTCCAGGGCTCCATAGCTCCAGGGCTCCATAGCTCCATACCTCCAGAGCTCCATAGCTCCATACTTCCAGAGCTCCATAGCTCCATAGCACCAGAGCTCCATAGCTCCATAGCACCAGAGCTCCATAGCTCCATAGCACCAGAGCTCCATAGCTCCATAGCACCAGAGCTCCATAGCTCCATAGCTCCAGGGCTCCATAGCTCCATAGCTCCAGGGCTCCATAGCTCCATAGCTCCAGGGCTCCATAGCTCCATAGCTCCATACCTCCAGAGCTCCATACCTCCAGAGCTCCATACCTCCATAGCACCAGAACTCCATAGCTCCAGGGCTCCAGGGCTCCATAGCTCCATACCTCCAGAGCTCCATAGCTCCATACTTCCAGAGCTCCATAGCTCCATAGCTCCATACTTCCATAGCTCCATAGCTCCATACTTCCATAGCACCTGAGCTCCATACCTCCAGAGCTCCATAGCTCCAGCCTGGGTGGCTGGTGGCTCCATAGCTCCATACTTCCATAGCTCTAAGTCAGAGAGTTGGCGAAAATTGCACTAAGTGCGAAAGCCCATTCATTTACAACGGCGTGTCCGCCAGGCGGCGACATTTCCCCGTTACCGGTGGCTGCGCGGCGGGTGAGTGACAGAGCTTATCCGAGCGGCTGGAACTCTGCGCCGGCGTGGTCGAGCATGAGGCCTCGGCCCTTTGGCTGCCTGGTACCTAAAACACTTCCATTGATCCAGCCACGGAGGGTGCTGGCTGGTGGCTCCATACCTCCATAGCTCCATAGCACCAGAGCTCCATAGCTCCATAGCACCAGAGCTCCATGGCTTCAGAGCTCCATAGCACCATAGCTCCATACCTCCAGAGCTCCAGGGCTCCAAAGCTCCATACCTCCAGAGCTCCATACCTCCAGAGCTCCATACCTCCAGAGCTCCATAGCTCCATAGCACCAGAGCTCCATAGCTCCATAGCACCAGAGCTCCATAGCACCATAGCTCCATAGCACCAGAGCTCCATAGCTCCATAGCACCAGAGCTCCATAGCTCCATAGCACCAGAGCTCCATAGCTCCATAGCACCAGAGCTCCATACTTCCAGAGCTCCATAGCTCCATAGCTCCATAGCACCAGAGCTCCATAGCTCCATAGCACCAGACCTCCATAGCTCCATAGCACCAGAGCTCCATACTTCCATAGCTCCATAGCTCCATACCTCCAGAGCTCCATAGCTCCATACCTCCAGAGCTCCATAGCTCCAGAGCTCCATAGCTCCATAGCACCAGAGCTCCATAGCTCCATAGCACCAGAGCTCCATACTTCCATAGCTCCAGGGCTCCATAGCTCCAGGGCTCCATAGCTCCATACCTCCAGAGCTCCATAGCTCCATACCTCCAGAGCTCCATAGCTCCATACTTCCAGAGCTCCATAGCTCCATAGCACCAGAGCTCCATAGCTCCATAGCACCAGAGCTCCATAGCTCCATAGCACCAGAGCTCCATAGCTCCATAGCACCAGAGCTCCATAGCTCCATAGCTCCAGGGCTCCATAGCTCCATAGCTCCAGGGCTCCATAGCTCCATAGCTCCAGGGCTCCATAGCTCCAGGGCTCCAGGGCTCCATAGCTCCATACCTCCAGAGCTCCATAGCTCCATACTTCCAGAGCTCCATAGCTCCATAGCTCCATACTTCCATAGCTCCATAGCTCCATACTTCCATAGCACCAGAGCTCCATACCTCCAGAGCTCCATAGCTCCAGCCTGGGTGGCTGGTGGCTCCATAGCTCCATACTTCCATAGCTCCAGTCAGAGAGTTGGCGAAAATTGCACTAAGTGCGAAAGCCCATTCATTTACAACGGCGTGTCCACAAGGCGGCGACATTTCCCCGTTACCGGTGGCTGCGCGGCGGGTGAGTGACAGAGCTTATCCGAGCGGCTGGAACTCTGCGCCGGCGTGGTCGATCGTGAGGCCTCGGCCCTTTGGCTGCCTGGTACCTAAAACACTTCCATTGATCCAGCCACGGAGGGTGCTGGCTGGTGGCTCCATACCTCCATAGCTCCATAGCACCAGAGCTCCATAGCTCCATAGCACCAGAGCTCCATGGCTTCAGAGCTCCATAGCACCATAGCTCCATACCTCCAGAGCTCCAGGGCTCCATAGCTCCATACCTCCAGAGCTCCATACCTCCAGAGCTCCATACCTCCAGAGCTCCATAGCACCAGAGCTCCATGGCTTCAGAGCTCCATAGCACCATAGCTCCATACCTCCAGAGCTCCAGGGCTCCATAGCTCCATACCTCCAGAGCTCCATACCTCCAGAGCTCCATACCTCCAGAGCTCCATAGCACCAGAGCTCCATGGCTTCAGAGCTCCATAGCACCATAGCTCCATACCTCCAGAGCTCCAGGGCTCCATAGCTCCATACCTCCAGAGCTCCATACCTCCAGAGCTCCATACCTCCAGAGCTCCAGAGCTCCATAGCACCAGAGCTCCATGGCTTCAGAGCTCCATAGCACCATAGCTCCATACCTCCAGAGCTCCAGGGCTCCATAGCTCCATACCTCCAGAGCTCCATACCTCCAGAGCTCCAGAGCTCCATAGCACCAGAGCTCCATGGCTTCAGAGCTCCATAGCACCATAGCTCCATACCTCCAGAGCTCCAGGGCTCCATAGTTCCATACCTCCAGAGCTCCATACCTCCAGAGCTCCATACCTCCAGAGCTCCATAGCTCCATAGCACCAGAGCTCCATAGCTCCATAGCACCAGAGCTCCATAGCACCAGAGCTCCATAGCACCAGAGCTCCATAGCTCCATAGCACCAGAGCTCCATAGCTCCATAGCACCAGAGCTCCATAGCTCCATAGCACCAGAGCTCCATACTTCCAGAGCTCCATAGCTCCATAGCTCCATAGCACCAGAGCTCCATAGCTCCATAGCACCAGAGCTCCATGGCTTCAGAGCTCCATAGCACCATAGCTCCATACCTCCAGAGCTCCAGGGCTCCATAGCTCCATACCTCCAGAGCTCCATACCTCCAGAGCTCCATACCTCCAGAGCTCCATAGCACCAGAGCTCCATAGCTCCATAGCACCAGAGCTCCATAGCACCAGAGCTCCATAGCACCAGAGCTCCATAGCTCCATAGCACCAGAGCTCCATAGCTCCATAGCACCAGAGCTCCATACTTCCAGAGCTCCATAGCTCCATAGCACCAGAGCTCCATAGCTCCATAGCACCAGAGCTCCATAGCTCCATAGCACCAGAGCTCCATACTTCCATAGCTCCATAGCTCCATACCTCCAGAGCTCCATAGCTCCATAGCTCCATACCTCCAGAGCTCCATAGCTCCAGAGCTCCATAGCTCCATAGCTCCATAGCACCAGAGCTCCATAGCTCCATAGCACCAGAGCTCCATACTTCCATAGCTCCAGGGCTCCATAGCTCCAGGGCTCCATACCTCCAGAGCTCCATAGCTCCATACTTCCAGAGCTCCATAGCTCCATACTTCCATAGCTCCATACTTCCATACCTCCATAGCTCCATACTTCCATAGCACCAGAGCTCCATACTTCCATAGCACCAGAGCTCCATACCTCCAGAGCTCCAGAGCTCCAGCCTGGGTGGCTGGTGGCTCCATAGCTCCATACTTCCATAGCTCTAAGTCAGAGAGTTGGCGAAAATTGCACTAAGTGCGAAAGCCCATTCATTTACAACGGCGTGTCCACAAGGCGGCGACATTTCCCCGTTACCGGTGGCTGCGCGGCGGGTGAGTGACAGAGCTTATCCGAGCGGCTGGAACTCTGCGCCGGCGTGCTCGAGCGTGAGGCCTCGGCCCTTTGGCTGCCTGGTACCTAAAACACTTCCATTGATCCAGCCACGGAGGGTGCTGGCTGGTGGCTCCATACCTCCATAGCTCCATAGCACCAGAGCTCCATAGCTCCATAGCACCAGAGCTCCATGGCTTCAGAGCTCCATAGCACCATAGCTCCATACCTCCAGAGCTCCAGGGCTCCATAGCTCCATACCTCCAGAGCTCCATACCTCCAGAGCTCCATACCTCCAGAGCTCCATAGCACCAGAGCTCCATGGCTTCAGAGCTCCATAGCACCATAGCTCCATACCTCCAGAGCTCCAGGGCTCCATAGCTCCATACCTCCAGAGCTCCATACCTCCAGAGCTCCATACCTCCAGAGCTCCATAGCACCAGAGCTCCATGGCTTCAGAGCTCCATAGCACCATGGCTCCATACCTCCAGAGCTCCAGGGCTCCATAGCTCCATACCTCCAGAGCTCCATACCTCCAGAGCTCCATACCTCCAGAGCTCCATAGCACCAGAGCTCCATGGCTTCAGAGCTCCATAGCACCATAGCTCCATACCTCCAGAGCTCCAGGGCTCCATAGCTCCATACCTCCAGAGCTCCATACCTCCAGAGCTCCATACCTCCAGAGCTCCAGAGCTCCATAGCACCAGAGCTCCATGGCTTCAGAGCTCCATAGCACCATAGCTCCATACCTCCAGAGCTCCAGGGCTCCATAGCTCCATACCTCCAGAGCTCCATACCTCCAGAGCTCCAGAGCTCCATAGCACCAGAGCTCCATGGCTTCAGAGCTCCATAGCACCATAGCTCCATACCTCCAGAGCTCCAGGGCTCCATAGCTCCATACCTCCAGAGCTCCATACCTCCAGAGCTCCAGAGCTCCATAGCACCAGAGCTCCATGGCTTCAGAGCTCCATAGCACCATAGCTCCATACCTCCAGAGCTCCAGGGCTCCAAAGCTCCATACCTCCAGAGCTCCATACCTCCAGAGCTCCATACCTCCAGAGCTCCATAGCTCCATAGCACCTGAGCTCCATAGCTCCATAGCACCAGAGCTCCATAGCACCAGAGCTCCATAGCTCCATAGCACCAGAGCTCCATAGCTCCATAGCACCAGAGCTCCATAGCTCCATAGCACCAGAGCTCCATACTTCCAGAGCTCCATAGCTCCATAGCTCCATAACACCAGAGCTCCATAGCTCCATAGCACCAGAGCTCCATAGCTCCATAGCACCAGAGCTCCATACTTCCATAGCTCCATAGCTCCATAGCTCCATAGCTCCATACCTCCAGAGCTCCATAGCTCCAGAGCTCCATAGCTCCATAGCACCAGAGCTCCATAGCTCCATAGCACCAGAGCTCAATACTTCCATAGCTCCAGGGCTCCATAGCTCCAGGGCTCCATAGCTCCATACCTCCAGAGCTCCATAGCTCCATACTTCCAGAGCTCCATAGCTCCATAGCACCAGAGCTCCATAGCTCCATAGCACCATAGCTCCATAGCTCCATAACACCAGAGCTCCATAGCTCCATAGCACCAGAGCTCCATAGCTCCATAGCTCCAGGGCTCCATAGCTCCATAGCTCCAGGGCTCCATAGCTCCATAGCTCCAGGGCTCCATAGCTCCATAGCTCCATACCTCCAGAGCTCCATACCTCCAGAGCTCCATACCTCCATAGCACCAGAGCTCCATAGCTCCAGGGCTCCAGGGCTCCATAGCTCCATACCTCCAGAGCTCCATAGCTCCATACTTCCAGAGCTCCATAGCTCCATAGCTCCATACTTCCATAGCTCCATAGCTCCATACTTCCATAGCACCTGAGCTCCATACCTCCAGAGCTCCATAGCTCCAGCCTGGGTGGCTGGTGGCTCCATAGCTCCATACTTCCATAGCTCTAAGTCAGAGAGTTGGCGAAAATTGCACTAAGTGCGAAAGCCCATTCATTTACAACGGCGTGTCCGCCAGGCGGCGACATTTCCCCATTACCGGTGGCTGCGCGGCGGGTGAGTGACAGAGCTTATCCGAGCGGCTGGAACTCTGCGCCGGCGTGGTCGAGCGTGAGGCCTCGGCCCTTTGGCTGCCTGGTACCTAAAACACTTCCATTGATCCAGCCACGGAGGGTGCTGGCTGGTGGCTCCATACCTCCATAGCTCCATAGCACCAGAGCTCCATAGCTCCATAGCACCAGAGCTCCATGGCTTCAGAGCTCCATAGCACCATAGCTCCATACCTCCAGAGCTCCAGGGCTCCATAGCTCCATACCTCCAGAGCTCCATACCTCCAGAGCTCCATACCTCCAGAGCTCCATAGCACCAGAGCTCCATGGCT
This sequence comes from Syngnathus leptorhynchus, assembly GCF_054491065.1. Classification (NCBI taxonomy): domain Eukaryota; kingdom Metazoa; phylum Chordata; class Actinopteri; order Syngnathiformes; family Syngnathidae; genus Syngnathus; species Syngnathus leptorhynchus. The sequence continues at coordinate 1,446,343 of NW_028231992.1, read as the reverse complement.
TCAGAGCTCCATAGCACCATAGCTCCATACCTCCAGAGCTCCAGGGCTCCATAGCTCCATACCTCCAGAGCTCCATACCTCCAGAGCTCCATACCTCCAGAGCTCCATAGCACCAGAGCTCCATGGCTTCAGAGCTCCATAGCACCATAGCTCCATACCTCCAGAGCTCCAGGGCTCCATAGCTCCATACCTCCAGAGCTCCATACCTCAAGAGCTCCATACCTCCAGAGCTCCAGAGCTCCATAGCACCAGAGCTCCATGGCTTCAGAGCTCCATAGCACCATAGCTCCATACCTCCAGAGCTCCAGGGCTCCATACCTCCAGAGCTCCATACCTCCAGAGCTCCAGAGCTCCATAGCACCAGAGCTCCATGGCTTCAGAGCTCCATAGCACCATAGCTCCATACCTCCAGAGCTCCAGGGCTCCATAGCTCCATACCTCCAGAGCTCCATACCTCCAGAGCTCCATACCTCCAGAGCTCCATAGCTCCATAGCACCAGAGCTCCATAGCTCCATAGCACCAGAGCTCCATAGCACCAGAGCTCCATAGCACCAGAGCTCCATAGCTCAATAGCACCAGAGCTCCATAGCTCCATAGCACCAGAGCTCCATAGCTCCATAGCACCAGAGCTCCATACTTCCAGAGCTCCATAGCTCCATAGCTCCATAGCACCAGAGCTCCATAGCTCCATAGCACCAGAGCTCCATGGCTTCAGAGCTCCATAGCACCATAGCTCCATACCTCCAGAGCTCCAGGGCTCCATAGCTCCATACCTCCAGAGCTCCATACCTCCAGAGCTCCATACCTCCAGAGCTCCATAGCACCAGAGCTCCATAGCTCCATAGCACCAGAGCTCCATAGCACCAGAGCTCCATAGCACCAGAGCTCCATAGCTCCATAGCACCAGAGCTCCATAGCTCCATAGCACCAGAGCTCCATACTTCCAGAGCTCCATAGCTCCATAGCTCCATAGCACCAGAGCTCCATAGCTCCATAGCACCAGAGCTCCATAGCTCCATAGCACCAGAGCTCCATACTTCCATAGCTCCATAGCTCCATACCTCCAGAGCTCCATAACTCCATAGCTCCATACCTCCAGAGCTCCATAGCTCCAGAGCTCCAGAGCTCCATAGCTCCATAGCACCAGAGCTCCATAGCTCCATAGCACCAGAGCTCCATACTTCCATAGCTCCAGGGCTCCATAGCTCCAGGGCTCCATACCTCCAGAGCTCCATAGCTCCATACTTCCAGAGCTCCATAGCTCCATACTTCCATAGCTCCATACTTCCATACCTCCATAGCTCCATACTTCCATAGCACCAGAGCTCCATACTTCCATAGCACCAGAGCTCCATACCTCCAGAGCTCCAGAGCTCCAGCCTGGGTGGCTGGTGGCTCCATAGCTCCATACTTCCATAGCTCTAAGTCAGAGAGTTGGCGAAAATTGCACTAAGTGCGAAAGCCCATTCATTTACAACGGCGTGTCCGCCAGGCGGCGACATTTCCCCGTTACCGGTGGCTGCGCGGCGGGTGAGTGACAGAGCTTATCCGAGCGGCTGGAACTCTGCGCCGGCGTGGTCGAGCGTGAGGCCTCGGCCCTTTGGCTGCCTGGTACCTAAAACACTTCCATTGATCCAGCCACGGAGGGTGCTGGCTGGTGGCTCCATACCTCCATAGCTCCATAGCACCAGAGCTCCATAGCTCCATAGCACCAGAGCTCCATGGCTTCAGAGCTCCATAGCACCATAGCTCCATACCTCCAGAGCTCCAGGGCTCCATAGCTCCATACCTCCAGAGCTCCATACCTCCAGAGCTCCATACCTCCAGAGCTCCATAGCACCAGAGCTCCATGGCTTCAGAGCTCCATAGCACCATAGCTCCATACCTCCAGAGCTCCAGGGCTCCATAGCTCCATACCTCCAGAGCTCCATACCTCCAGAGCTCCATACCTCCAGAGCTCCATAGCACCAGAGCTCCATGGCTTCAGAGCTCCATAGCACCATAGCTCCATACCTCCAGAGCTCCAGGGCTCCATAGCTCCATACCTCCAGAGCTCCATACCTCCAGAGCTCCATACCTCCAGAGCTCCAGAGCTCCATAGCACCAGAGCTCCATGGCTTCAGAGCTCCATAGCTCCATACCTCCAGAGCTCCAGGGCTCCATAGCTCCATACCTCCAGAGCTCCATACCTCCAGAGCTCCAGAGCTCCATAGCACCAGAGCTCCATGGCTTCAGAGCTCCATAGCACCTTAGCTCCATACCTCCAGAGCTCCAGGGCTCCATAGCTCCATACCTCCAGAGCTCCATACCTCCAGAGCTCCATACCTCCAGAGCTCCATAGCACCAGAGCTCCATGGCTTCAGAGCTCCATAGCACCATAGCTCCATACCTCCAGAGCTCCAGGGCTCCATAGCTCCATACCTCCAGAGCTCCATACCTCCAGAGCTCCAGAGCTCCATAGCACCAGAGCTCCATGGCTTCAGAGCTCCATAGCACCTTAGCTCCATACCTCCAGAGCTCCAGGGCTCCATAGCTCCATACCTCCAGAGCTCCATACCTCCAGAGCTCCATACCTCCAGAGCTCCATAGCTCCATAGCACCAGAGCTCCATAGCTCCATAGCACCAGAGCTCCATAGCACCAGAGCTCCATAGCACCAGAGCTCCATAGCTCCATAGCACCAGAGCTCCATAGCTCCATAGCACCAGAGCTCCATACTTCCAGAGCTCCATAGCTCCATAGCTCCATAGCACCAGAGCTCCATAGCTCCATAGCACCAGAGCTCCATAGCTCCATAGCACCAGAGCTCCATACTTCCATAGCTCCATAGCTCCATACCTCCAGAGCTCCATAGCTCCATAGCTCCATACCTCCAGAGCTCCATAGCTCCAGAGCTCCATAGCTCCATAGCTCCATAGCACCAGAGCTCCATAGCTCCATAGCACCAGAGCTCCATACTTCCATAGCTCCAGGGCTCCATAGCTCCAGGGCTCCATACCTCCAGAGCTCCATAGCTCCATACTTCCAGAGCTCCATAGCTCCATACTTCCATAGCTCCATACTTCCATACCTCCATAGCTTCATACTTCCATAGCACCAGAGCTCCATACTTCCATAGCACCAGAGCTCCATACCTCCAGAGCTCCAGAGCTCCAGCCTGGGTGGCTGGTGGCTCCATAGCTCCATACTTCCATAGCTCTAAGTCAGAGAGTTGGCGAAAATTGCACTAAGTGCGAAAGCCCATTCATTTACAACGGCGTGTCCACAAGGCGGCGACATTTCCCCGTTACCGGTGGCTGCGCGGCGGGTGAGTGACAGAGCTTATCCGAGCGGCTGGAACTCTGCGCCGGCGTGGTCGAGCGTGAGGCCTCGGCCCTTTGGCTGCCTGGTACCTAAAACACTTCCATTGATCCAGCCACGGAGGGTGCTGGCTGGTGGCTCCATACCTCCATAGCTCCATAGCACCAGAGCTCCATAGCTCCATAGCACCAGAGCTCCATGGCTTCAGAGCTCCATAGCACCATAGCTCCATACCTCCAGAGCTCCAGGGCTCCATAGCTCCATACCTCCAGAGCTCCATACCTCCAGAGCTCCATACCTCCAGAGCTCCATAGCACCAGAGCTCCATGGCTTCAGAGCTCCATAGCACCATAGCTCCATACCTCCAGAGCTCCAGGGCTCCATAGCTCCATACCTCCAGAGCTCAATACCTCCAGAGCTCCATAGCACCAGAGCTCCATGGCTTCAGAGCTCCATAGCACCATAGCTCCATACCTCCAGAGCTCCAGGGCTCCATAGCTCCATACCTCCAGAGCTCCATACCTCCAGAGCTCCATAGCACCAGAGCTCCATGGCTTCAGAGCTCCATAGCACCATAGCTCCATACCTCCAGAGCTCCAGGGCTCCATAGCTCCATACCTCCAGAGCTCCATACCTCCAGAGCTCCATACCTCCAGAGCTCCAGAGCTCCATAGCACCAGAGCTCCATGGCTTCAGAGCTCCATAGCACCATAGCTCCATACCTCCAGAGCTCCAGGGCTCCATAGCTCCATACCTCCAGAGCTCCATACCTCCAGAGCTCCATACCTCCAGAGCTCCATAGCTCCATAGCACCAGAGCTCCATAGCTCCATAGCACCAGAGCTCCATAGCACCAGAGCTCCATAGCACCAGAGCTCCATAGCTCCATAGCACCAGAGCACCATAGCTCCATACCTCCAGAGCTCCATACTTCCAGAGCTCCATAGCTCCATAGCTCCATAGCACCAGAGCTCCATAGCTCCATAGCACCAGAGCTCCATGGCTTCAGAGCTCCATAGCACCATAGCTCCATACCTCCAGAGCTCCAGGGCTCCATAGCTCCATACCTCCAGAGCTCCATACCTCCAGAGCTCCATACCTCCAGAGCTCCATAGCACCAGAGCTCCATAGCTCCATAGCACCAGAGCTCCATAGCACCAGAGCTCCATAGCACCAGAGCTCCATAGCTCCATAGCACCAGAGCTCCATAGCTCCATAGCACCAGAGCTCCATACTTCCAGAGCTCCATAGCTCCATACTTCCAGAGCTCCATAGCTCCATACTTCCATAGCTCCATACTTCCATACCTCCATAGCTCCATACTTCCATAGCACCAGAGCTCCATACTTCCATAGCACCAGAGCTCCATACCTCCAGAGCTCCAGAGCTCCAGCCTGGGTGGCTGGTGGCTCCATAGCTCCATACTTCCATAGCTCTAAGTCAGAGAGTTGGCGAAAATTGCACTAAGTGCGAAAGCCCATTCATTTACAACGGCGTGTCCACAAGGCGGCGACATTTCCCCGTTACCGGTGGCTGCGCGGCGGGTGAGTGACAGAGCTTATCCGAGCGGCTGGAACTCTGCGCCGGCGTGGTCGAGCGTGAGGCCTCGGCCCTTTGGCTGCCTGGTACCTAAAACACTTCCATTGATCCAGCCACGGAGGGTGCTGGCTGGTGGCTCCATACCTCCATAGCTCCATAGCACCAGAGCTCCATAGCTCCATAGCACCAGAGCTCCATGGCTTCAGAGCTCCATAGCACCATAGCTCCATACCTCCAGAGCTCCAGGGCTCCATAGCTCCATACCTCCAGAGCTCCATACCTCCAGAGCTCCATACCTCCAGAGCTCCATAGCACCAGAGCTCCATGGCTTCAGAGCTCCATAGCACCATAGCTCCATACCTCCAGAGCTCCAGGGCTCCATAGCTCCATACCTCCAGAGCTCCATACCTCCAGAGCTCCATACCTCCAGAGCTCCATAGCACCAGAGCTCCATGGCTTCAGAGCTCCATAGCACCATAGCTCCATACCTCCAGAGCTCCAGGGCTCCATAGCTCCATACCTCCAGAGCTCCATACCTCCAGAGCTCCATACCTCCAGAGCTCCATAGCACCAGAGCTCCATGGCTTCAGAGCTCCATAGCACCATAGCTCCATACCTCCAGAGCTCCAGGGCTCCATAGCTCCATACCTCCAGAGCTCCATACCTCCAGAGCTCCATACCTCCAGAGCTCCAGAGCTCCATAGCACCAGAGCTCCATGGCTTCAGAGCTCCATAGCACCATAGCTCCATACCTCCAGAGCTCCAGGGCTCCATAGCTCCATACCTCCAGAGCTCCATACCTCCAGAGCTCCAGAGCTCCATAGCACCAGAGCTCCATGGCTTCAGAGCTCCATAGCACCATAGCTCCATACCTCCAGAGCTCCAGGGCTCCATAGCTCCATACCTCCAGAGCTCCATACCTCCAGAGCTCCAGAGCTCCATAGCACCAGAGCTCCATGGCTTCAGAGCTCCATAGCACCATAGCTCCATACCTCCAGAGCTCCAGGGCTCCAAAGCTCCATACCTCCAGAGCTCCATACCTCCAGAGCTCCATACCTCCAGAGCTCCATAGCTCCATAGCACCAGAGCTCCATAGCTCCATAGCACCAGAGCTCCATAGCACCAGAGCTCCATAGCACCAGAGCTCCATAGCTCCATAGCACCAGAGCTCCATAGCTCCATAGCACCAGAGCTCCATAGCTCCATAGCACCAGAGCTCCATACTTCCAGAGCTCCATAGCTCCATAGCTCCATAACACCAGAGCTCCATAGCTCCATAGCACCAGAGCTCCATAGCTCCATAGCACCAGAGCTCCATACTTCCATAGCTCCATAGCTCCATACCTCCAGAGCTCCATAGCTCCATAGCTCCATACCTCCAGAGCTCCATAGCTCCAGAGCTCCATAGCTCCATAGCACCAGAGCTCCATAGCTCCATAGCACCAGAGCTCAATACTTCCATAGCTCCAGGGCTCCATAGCTCCAGGGCTCCATAGCTCCATACCTCCAGAGCTCCATAGCTCCATACTTCCAGAGCTCCATAGCTCCATAGCACCAGAGCTCCATAGCTCCATAGCACCAGAGCTCCATAGCTCCATAACACCAGAGCTCCATAGCTCCATAGCACCAGAGCTCCATAGCTCCATAGCTCCAGGGCTCCATAGCTCCATAGCTCCAGGGCTCCATAGCTCCATAGCTCCAGGGCTCCATAGCTCCATAGCTCCATACCTCCAGAGCTCCATACCTCCAGAGCTCCATACCTCCATAGCACCAGAGCTCCATAGCTCCAGGGCTCCAGGGCTCCATAGCTCCATACCTCCAGAGCTCCATAGCTCCATACTTCCAGAGCTCCATAGCTCCATAGCTCCATACTTCCATAGCTCCATAGCTCCATACTTCCATAGCACCTGAGCTCCATACCTCCAGAGCTCCATAGCTCCAGCCTGGGTGGCTGGTGGCTCCATAGCTCCATACTTCCATAGCTCTAAGTCAGAGAGTTGGCGAAAATTGCACTAAGTGCGAAAGCCCATTCATTTACAACGGCGTGTCCGCCAGGCGGCGACATTTCCCCATTACCGGTGGCTGCGCGGCGGGTGAGTGACAGAGCTTATCCGAGCGGCTGGAACTCTGCGCCGGCGTGGTCGAGCGTGAGGCCTCGGCCCTTTGGCTGCCTGGTACCTAAAACACTTCCATTGATCCAGCCACGGAGGGTGCTGGCTGGTGGCTCCATACCTCCATAGCTCCATAGCACCAGAGCTCCATAGCTCCATAGCACCAGAGCTCCATGGCTTCAGAGCTCCATAGCACCATAGCTCCATACCTCCAGAGCTCCAGGGCTCCATAGCTCCATACCTCCAGAGCTCCATACCTCCAGAGCTCCATACCTCCAGAGCTCCATAGCACCAGAGCTCCATGGCTTCAGAGCTCCATAGCACCATAGCTCCATACCTCCAGAGCTCCAGGGCTCCATAGCTCCATACCTCCAGAGCTCCATACCTCCAGAGCTCCATACCTCCAGAGCTCCATAGCACCAGAGCTCCATGGCTTCAGAGCTCCATAGCACCATAGCTCCATACCTCCAGAGCTCCAGGGCTCCATAGCTCCATACCTCCAGAGCTCCATACCTCAAGAGCTCCATACCTCCAGAGCTCCAGAGCTCCATAGCACCAGAGCTCCATGGCTTCAGAGCTCCATAGCACCATAGCTCCATACCTCCAGAGCTCCAGGGCTCCATAGCTCCATACCTCCAGAGCTCCATACCTCCAGAGCTCCAGAGCTCCATAGCACCAGAGCTCCATGGCTTCAGAGCTCCATAGCACCATAGCTCCATACCTCCAGAGCTCCAGGGCTCCATAGCTCCATACCTCCAGAGCTCCATACCTCCAGAGCTCCATACCTCCAGAGCTCCATAGCTCCATAGCACCAGAGTTCCATAGCTCCATAGCACCAGAGCTCCATAGCACCAGAGCTCCATAGCACCAGAGCTCCATAGCTCCATAGCACCAGAGCTCCATAGCTCCATAGCACCAGAGCTCCATAGCTCCATAGCACCAGAGCTCCATACTTCCAGAGCTCCATAGCTCCATAGCTCCATAGCACCAGAGCTCCATAGCTCCATAGCACCAGAGCTCCATGGCTTCAGAGCTCCATAGCACCATAGCTCCATACCTCCAGAGCTCCAGGGCTCCATAGCTCCATACCTCCAGAGCTCCATACCTCCAGAGCTCCATACCTCCAGAGCTCCATAGCACCAGAGCTCCATAGCTCCATAGCACCAGAGCTCCATAGCACCAGAGCTCCATAGCACCAGAGCTCCATAGCTCCATAGCACCAGAGCTCCATAGCTCCATAGCACCAGAGCTCCATAGCACCATAGCTCCATACCTCCATAGCTCCATAGCACCAGAGCTCCATAGCTCCATAGCACCAGAGCTCCATAGCTCCATAGCACCAGAGCTCCATACTTCCATAGCTCCATAGCTCCATACCTCCAGAGCTCCATAGCTCCATAGCTCCATACCTCCAGAGCTCCATAGCTCCAGAGCTCCATAGCTCCATAGCTCCATAGCACCAGAGCTCCATAGCTCCATAGCACCAGAGCTCCATACTTCCATAGCTCCAGGGCTCCATAGCTCCAGGGCTCCATACCTCCAGAGCTCCATAGCTCCATACTTCCAGAGCTCCATAGCTCCATACTTCCATAGCTCCATACTTCCATACCTCCATAGCTCCATACTTCCATAGCACCAGAGCTCCATACTTCCATAGCACCAGAGCTCCATACCTCCAGAGCTCCAGAGCTCCAGCCTGGGTGGCTGGTGGCTCCATAGCTCCATACTTCCATAGCTCTAAGTCAGAGAGTTGGCGAAAATTGCACTAAGTGCGAAAGCCCATTCATTTACAACGGCGTGTCCACAAGGCGGCGACATTTCCCCGTTACCGGTGGCTGCGCGGCGGGTGAGTGACAGAGCTTATCCGAGCGGCTGGAACTCTGCGCCGGCGTGGTCGAGCGTGAGGCCTCGGCCCTTTGGCTGCCTGGTACCTAAAACACTTCCATTGATCCAGCCACGGAGGGTGCTGGCTGGTGGCTCCATACCTCCATAGCTCCATAGCACCAGAGCTCCATAGCTCCATAGCACCAGAGCTCCATGGCTTCAGAGCTCCATAGCACCATAGCTCCATACCTCCAGAGCTCCAGTGCTCCATAGCTCCATACCTCCAGAGCTCCATACCTCCAGAGCTCCATACCTCCAGAGCTCCATAGCACCAGAGTTCCATGGCTTCAGAGCTCCATAGCACTATAGCTCCATACCTCCAGAGCTCCAGGGCTCCATAGCTCCATACCTCCAGAGCTCCATACCTCCAGAGCTTCATACCTCCAGAGCTCCAGAGCTCCATAGCACCAGAGCTCCATGGCTTCAGAGCTCCATAGCACCATAGCTCCATATCTCCAGAGCTCCAGGGCTCCATAGCTCCATACCTCCAGAGCTCCATACCTCCAGAGCTCCAGAGCTCCATAGCACCAGAGCTCCATGGCTTCAGAGCTCCATAGCACCATAGCTCCATACCTCCAGAGCTCCAGGGCTCCATAGCTCCATACCTCCAGAGCTCCATAGCTCCATAGCACCAGAGCTCCATAGCTCCATAGCACCAGAGCTCCATACTTCCATAGCTCCATAGCTCCATACCTCCAGAGCTCCATAGCTCCATAGCTCCATACCTCCAGAGCTCCATAGCTCCAGAGCTCCATAGCTCCATAGCACCAGAGCTCCATAGCTCCATAGCACCAGAGCTCCATACTTCCATAGCTCCAGGGCTCCATAGCTCCAGGGCTCCATAGCTCCATACCTCCAGAGCTCCATAGCTCCATACTTCCAGAGCTCCAGAGCTCCATAGCTCCAGGGCTCCATAGCTCCATAGCTCCAGGGCTCCATAGCTCCATAGCTCCAGGGCTCCATAGCTCCATAGCTCCATACCTCCAGAGCTCCATACCTCCAGAGCTCCATAGCTCCATAGCACCAGAGCTCCATAGCTCCAGGGCTCCAGGGCTCCATAGCTCCATACCTCCAGAGCTCCATAGCTCCATACTTCCAGAGCTCCATAGCTCCATAGCTCCATACTTCCATAGCTCCATAGCTCCATACTTCCATAGCACCTGAGCTCCATACCTCCAGAGCTCCATAGCTCCAGCCTGGGTGGCTGGTGGCTCCATAGCTCCATACTTCCATAGCTCTAAGTCAGAGAGTTGGCGAAAATTGCACTAAGTGCGAAAGCCCATTCATTTACAACGGCGTGTCCGCCAGGCGGCGACATTTCCCCGTTACCGGTGGCTGCGCGGCGGGTGAGTGACAGAGCTTATCCGAGCGGCTGGAACTCTGCGCCGGCGTGGTCGAGCGTGAGGCCTCGGCCCTTTGGCTGCCTGGTACCTAAAACACTTCCATTGATCCAGCCACGGAGGGTGCTGGCTGGTGGCTCCATACCTCCATAGCTCCATAGCACCAGAGCTCCATAGCTCCATAGCACCAGAGCTCCATGGCTTCAGAGCTCCATAGCACCATAGCTCCATACCTCCAGAGCTCCAGGGCTCCATAGCTCCATACCTCCAGAGCTCCATACCTCCAGAGCTCCATACCTCCAGAGCTCCATAGCACCAGAGCTCCATGGCTTCAGAGCTCCATAGCACCATAGCTCCATACCTCCAGAGCTCCAGGGCTCCATAGCTCCATACCTCCAGAGCTCCATACCTCCAGAGCTCCATACCTCCAGAGCTCCATAGCACCAGAGCTCCATGGCTTCAGAGCTCCATAGCACCATAGCTCCATACCTCCAGAGCTCCAGGGCTCCATAGCTCCATACCTCCAGAGCTCCATACCTCCAGAGCTCCAGAGCTCCATAGCACCAGAGCTCCATGGCTTCAGAGCTCCATAGCTCCATACCTCCAGAGCTCCAGGGCTCCATAGCTCCATACCTCCAGAGCTCCATACCTCCAGAGCTCCAGAGCTCCATAGCACCAGAGCTCCATGGCTTCAGAGCTCCATAGCACCATAGCTCCATACCTCCAGAGCTCCAGGGCTCCATAGCTCCATACCTCCAGAGCTCCATACCTCCAGAGCTCCATACCTCCAGAGCTCCATAGCTCCATAGCACCAGAGCTCCATAGCTCCATAGCACCAGAGCTCCATAGCACCAGAGCTCCATAGCACCAGAGCTCCATAGCACCAGAGCTCCATAGCTCCATAGCACCAGAGCTCCATACTTCCAGAGCTCCATAGCTCCATAGCTCCATAGCACCAGAGCTCCATAGCTCCATAGCACCAGAGCTCCATAGCTCCATAGCACCAGAGCTCCATACTTCCATAGCTCCATAGCTCCATACCTCCAGAGCTCCATACCTCCAGAGCTCCATAGCTCCATAGCTCCATAGCTCCAGAGCTCCATAGCTCCATAGCTCCATAGCACCAGAGCTCCATAGCTCCATAGCACCAGAGCTCCATACTTCCATAGCTCCAGGGCTCCATAGCTCCAGGGCTCCATACCTCCAGAGCTCCATAGCTCCATACTTCCAGAGCTCCATAGCTCCATACTTCCATAGCTCCATACTTCCATACCTCCATAGCTCCATACTTCCATAGCTCCATAGCTCCATACTTCCATAGCACCTGAGCTCCATACCTCCAGAGCTCCATAGCTCCAGCCTGGGTGGCTGGTGGCTCCATAGCTCCATACTTCCATAGCTCTAAGTCAGAGAGTTGGCGAAAATTGCACTAAGTGCGAAAGCCCATTCATTTACAACGGCGTGTCCGCCAGGCGGCGACATTTCCCCGTTACCGGTGGCTGCGCGGCGGGTGAGTGACAGAGCTTATCCGAGCGGCTGGAACTCTGCGCCGGCGTGGTCGAGCGTGAGGCCTCGGCCCTTTGGCTGCCTGGTACCTAAAACACTTCCATTGATCCAGCCACGGAGGGTGCTGGCTGGTGGCTCCATACCTCCATAGCTCCATAGCACCAGAGCTCCATAGCTCCATAGCACCAGAGCTCCATGGCTTCAGAGCTCCATAGCACCATAGCTCCATACCTCCAGAGCTCCAGGGCTCCATAGCTCCATACCTCCAGAGCTCCATACCTCCAGAGCTCCATACCTCCAGAGCTCCATAGCACCAGAGCTCCATGGCTTCAGAGCTCCATAGCACCATAGCTCCATACCTCCAGAGCTCCAGGGCTCCATAGCTCCATACCTCCAGAGCTCCATACCTCCAGAGCTCCATACCTCCAGAGCTCCATAGCACCAGAGCTCCATGGCTTCAGAGCTCCATAGCACCATAGCTCCATACCTCCAGAGCTCCAGGGCTCCATAGCTCCATACCTCCAGAGCTCCATACCTCCAGAGCTCCAGAGCTCCATAGCACCAGAGCTCCATGGCTTCAGAGCTCCATAGCTCCATACCTCCAGAGCTCCAGGGCTCCATAGCTCCATACCTCCAGAGCTCCATACCTCCAGAGCTCCAGAGCTCCATAGCACCAGAGCTCCATGGCTTCAGAGCTCCATAGCACCATAGCTCCATACCTCCAGAGCTCCAGGGCTCCATAGCTCCATACCTCCAGAGCTCCATACCTCCAGAGCTCCATACCTCCAGAGCTCCATAGCTCCATAGCACCAGAGCTCCATAGCTCCATAGCACCAGAGCTCCATAGCACCAGAGCTCCATAGCACCAGAGCTCCATAGCTCCATAGCACCAGAGCTCCATAGCTCCATAGCACCAGAGCTCCATACTTCCAGAGCTCCATAGCTCCATAGCTCCATAGCACCAGAGCTCCATAGCTCCATAGCACCAGAGCTCCATAGCTCCATAGCACCAGAGCTCCATACTTCCATAGCTCCATAGCTCCATACCTCCAGAGCTCCATAGCTCCATAGCTCCATACCTCCAGAGCTCCATAGCTCCAGAGCTCCATAGCTCCATAGCTCCATAGCACCAGAGCTCCATAGCTCCATAGCACCAGAGCTCCATACTTCCATAGCTCCAGGGCTCCATAGCTCCAGGGCTCCATACCTCCAGAGCTCCATAGCTCCATACTTCCAGAGCTCCATAGCTCCATACTTCCATAGCTCCATACTTCCATACCTCCATAGCTCCATACTTCCATAGCACCAGAGCTCCATACTTCCATAGCACCAGAGCTCCATACCTCCAGAGCTCCAGAGCTCCAGCCTGGGTGGCTGGTGGCTCCATAGCTCCATACTTCCATAGCTCTAAGTCAGAGAGTTGGCGAAAATTGCACTAAGTGCGAAAGCCCATTCATTTACAACGGCGTGTCCACAAGGCGGCGACATTTCCCCGTTACCGGTGGCTGCGCGGCGGGTGAGTGACAGAGCTTATCCGAGCGGCTGGAACTCTGCGCCGGCGTGGTCGAGCGTGAGGCCTCGGCCCTTTGGCTGCCTGGTACCTAAAACACTTCCATTGATCCAGCCACGGAGGGTGCTGGCTGGTGGCTCCATACCTCCATAGCTCCATAGCACCAGAGCTCCATAGCTCCATAGCACCAGAGCTCCATGGCTTCAGAGCTCCATAGCACCATAGCTCCATACCTCCAGAGCTCCAGGGCTCCATAGCTCCATACCTCCAGAGCTCCATACCTCCAGAGCTCCATACCTCCAGAGCTCCATAGCACCAGAGCTCCATGGCTTCAGAGCTCCATAGCACCATAGCTCCATACCTCCAGAGCTCCAGGGCTCCATAGCTCCATACCTCCAGAGCTCCATACCTCCAGAGCTCCATACCTCCAGAGCTCAATAGCACCAGAGCTCCATGGCTTCAGAGCTCCATAGCACCATAGCTCCATACCTCCAGAGCTCCAGGGCTCCATAGCTCCATACCTCCAGAGCTCCATACCTCCAGAGCTCCATACCTCCAGAGCTCCATAGCACCAGAGCTCCATGGCTTCAGAGCTCCATAGCACCATAGCTCCATACCTCCAGAGCTCCAGGGCTCCATAGCTCCATACCTCCAGAGCTCCATACCTCCAGAGCTCCATACCTCCAGAGCTCCAGAGCTCCATAGCACCAGAGCTCCATGGCTTCAGAGCTCCATAGCACCATAGCTCCATACCTCCAGAGCTCCAGGGCTCCATAGCTCCATACCTCCAGAGCTCCATACCTCCAGAGCTCCAGAGCTCCATAGCACCAGAGCTCCATGGCTTCAGAGCTCCATAGCACCATAGCTCCATACCTCCAGAGCTCCAGGGCTCCATAGCTCCATACCTCCAGAGCTCCATACCTCCAGAGCTCCAGAGCTCCATAGCACCAGAGCTCCATGGCTTCAGAGCTCCATAGCACCATAGCTCCATACCTCCAGAGCTCCAGGGCTCCAAAGCTCCATACCTCCAGAGCTCCATACCTCCAGAGCTCCATACCTCCAGAGCTCCATAGCTCCATAGCACCAGAGCTCCATAGCTCCATAGCACCAAAGCTCCATAGCACCAGAGCTCCATAGCACCAGAGCTCCATAGCTCCATAGCACCAGAGCTCCATAGCTCCATAGCACCAGAGCTCCATAGCTCCATAGCACCAGAGCTCCATACTTCCAGAGCTCCATAGCTCCATAGCTCCATAGCACCAGAGCTCCATAGCTCCATAGCACCAGAGCTCCATAGCTCCATAGCACCAGAGCTCCATACCTCCAGAGCTCCATAGCTCCATAGCTCCATACCTCCAGAGCTCCATAGCTCCAGAGCTCCATAGCTCCATAGCACCAGAGCTCCATAGCTCCATAGCACCAGAGCTCCATACTTCCATAGCTCCAGGGCTCCATAGCTCCAGGGTTCCATAGCTCCATACCTCCAGAGCTCCATAGCTCCATACTTCCAGAGCTCCATAGCTCCATAGCACCAGAGCTCCATAGCTCCATAGCACCAGAGCTCCATAGCTCCATAGCACCAGAGCTCCATAGCTCCATAGCACCAGAGCTCCATAGCTCCATAGCTCCAGGGCTCCATAGCTCCATAGCTCCAGGGCTCCATAGCTCCATAGCTCCAGGGCTCCATAGCTCCATAGCTCCATACCTCCAGAGCTCCATACCTCCAGAGCTTCATACCTCCATAGCACCAGAGCTCCATAGCTCCAGGGCTCCAGGGCTCCATAGCTCCATACCTCCAGAGCTCCATAGCTCCATACTTCCAGAGCTCCATAGCTCCATAGCTCCATACTTCCATAGCTCCATAGCTCCATACTTCCATAGCACCTGAGCTCCATACCTCCAGAGCTCCATAGCTCCAGCCTGGGTGGCTGGTGGCTCCATAGCTCCATACTTCCATAGCTCTAAGTCAGAGAGTTGGCGAAAATTGCACTAAGTGCGAAAGCCCATTCATTTACAACGGCGTGTCCGCCAGGCGGCGACATTTCCCCGTTACCGGTGGCTGCGCGGCGGGTGAGTGACAGAGCTTATCCGAGCGGCTGGAACTCTGCGCCGGCGTGGTCGAGCGTGAGGCCTCGGCCCTTTGGCTGCCTGGTACCTAAAACACTTCCATTGATCCAGCCACGGAGGGTGCTGGCTGGTGGCTCCATACCTCCATAGCTCCATAGCACCAGAGCTCCATAGCTCCATAGCACCAGAGCTCCATGGCTTCAGAGCTCCATAGCACCATAGCTCCATACCTCCAGAGCTCCAGGGCTCCATAGCTCCATACCTCCAGAGCTCCATACCTCCAGAGCTCCATACCTCCAGAGCTCCATAGCACCAGAGCTCCATGGCTTCAGAGCTCCATAGCACCATAGCTCCATACCTCCAGAGCTCCAGGGCTCCATAGCTCCATACCTCCAGAGCTCCATACCTCCAGAGCTCCATACCTCCAGAGCTCCAGAGCTCCATAGCACCAGAGCTCCATGGCTTCAGAGCTCCATAGCACCATAGCTCCATACCTCCAGAGCTCCAGGGCTCCATAGCTCCATACCTCCAGAGCTCCATACCTCCAGAGCTCCAGAGCTCCATAGCACCAGAGCTCCATGGCTTCAGAGCTCCATAGCACCATAGCTCCATACCTCCAGAGCTCCAGGGCTCCATAGCTCCATACCTCCAGAGCTCCATACCTCCAGAGCTCCATACCTCCAGAGCTCCAGAGCTCCATAGCACCAGAGCTCCATGGCTTCAGAGCTCCATAGCTCCATACCTCCAGAGCTCCATAGCACCAGAGCTCCATAGCTCCATAGCACCAGAGCTCCATAGCTCCATAGCACCAGAGCTCCATAGCTCCATAGCACCAGAGCTCCATACTTCCAGAGCTCCATAGCTCCATAGCTCCATAGCACCAGAGCTCCAGAGCTCCATAGCACGAGAGCTCCATGGCTTCAGAGCTCCATAGCACCATAGCTCCATACCTCCAGAGCTCCAGGGCTCCATAGCTCCATACCTCCAGAGCTCCATACCTCCAGAGCTCCATAGCTCCATAGCACCAGAGCTCCATAGCTCCATAGCACCAGAGCTCCATAGCACCAGAGCTCCATAGCACCAGAGCTCCATAGCTCCATAGCACCAGAGCTCCATAGCTCCATAGCACCAGAGCTCCATACTTCCAGAGCTCCATAGCTCCATAGCTCCATAGCACCAGAGCTCCATAGCTCCATAGCACCAGAGCTCCATAGCTCCATAGCACCAGAGCTCCATACTTCCATAGCTCCATAGCTCCATACCTCCAGAGCTCCATAGCTCCATAGCTCCATACCTCCAGAGCTCCATAGCTCCAGAGCTCCATAGCTCCATAGCTCCATAGCACCAGAGCTCCATAGCTCCATAGCACCAGAGCTCCATACTTCCATAGCTCCAGGGCTCCATAGCTCCAGGGCTCCATACCTCCAGAGCTCCATAGCTCCATACTTCCAGAGCTCCATAGCTCCATACTTCCATAGCTCCATACTTCCATACCTCCATAGCTCCATACTTCCATAGCACCAGAGCTCCATACTTCCATAGCACCAGAGCTCCATACCTCCAGAGCTCCAGAGCTCCAGCCTGGGTGGCTGGTGGCTCCATAGCTCCATACTTCCATAGCTCTAAGTCAGAGAGTTGGCGAAAATTGCACTAAGTGCGAAAGCCCATTCATTTACAACGGCGTGTCCACAAGGCGGCGACATTTCCCCGTTACCGGTGGCTGCGCGGCGGGTGAGTGACAGAGCTTATCCGAGCGGCTGGAACTCTGCGCCGGCGTGGTCGAGCGTGAGGCCTCGGCCCTTTGGCTGCCTGGTACCTAAAACACTTCCATTGATCCAGCCACGGAGGGTGCTGGCTGGTGGCTCCATACCTCCATAGCTCCATAGCACCAGAGCTCCATAGCTCCATAGCACCAGAGCTCCATGGCTTCAGAGCTCCATAGCACCATAGCTCCATACCTCCAGAGCTCCAGGGCTCCATAGCTCCATACCTCCAGAGCTCCATACCTCCAGAGCTCCATACCTCCAGAGCTCCATAGCACCAGAGCTCCATGGCTTCAGAGCTCCATAGCACCATAGCTCCATACCTCCAGAGCTCCAGGGCTCCATAGCTCCATACCTCCAGAGCTCCATACCTCCAGAGCTCCATAGCACCAGAGCTCCATGGCTTCAGAGCTCCATAGCACCATAGCTCCATACCTCCAGAGCTCCAGGGCTCCATAGCTCCATACCTCCAGAGCTCCATACCTCCAGAGCTCCATAGCACCAGAGCTCCATGGCTTCAGAGCTCCATAGCACCATAGCTCCATACCTCCAGAGCTCCAGGGCTCCATAGCTCCATACCTCCAGAGCTCCATACCTCCAGAGCTCCATACCTCCAGAGCTCCAGAGCTCCATAGCACCAGAGCTCCATGGCTTCAGAGCTCCATAGCACCATAGCTCCATACCTCCAGAGCTCCAGGGCTCCATAGCTCCATCCCTCCAGAGCTCCATACCTCCAGAGCTCCAGAGCTCCATAGCACCAGAGCTCCATGGCTTCAGAGCTCCATAGCACCATAGCTCCATACCTCCAGAGCTCCAGGGCTCCATAGCTCCATACCTCCAGAGCTCCATACCTCCAGAGCTCCAGAGCTCCATAGCACCAGAGCTCCATGGCTTCAGAGCTCCATAGCACCATAGCTCCATACCTCCAGAGCTCCAGGGCTACAAAGCTCCATACCTCCAGAGCTCCATACCTCCAGAGCTCCATACCTCCAGAGCTCCATAGCTCCATAGCACCAGAGCTCCATAGCTCCATAGCACCAGAGCTCCATAGCACCAGAGCTCCATAGCACCAGAGCTCCATAGCTCCATAGCACCAGAGCTCCATAGCTCCATAGCACCAGAGCTCCATAGCTCCA
The DNA here is from genome assembly GCF_054491065.1 of Syngnathus leptorhynchus. Lineage (NCBI taxonomy): Eukaryota > Metazoa > Chordata > Actinopteri > Syngnathiformes > Syngnathidae > Syngnathus > Syngnathus leptorhynchus. Next base: position 1,428,188 of record NW_028231992.1, on the reverse strand, counting down.
TAGCACCAGAGCTCCATACTTCCAGAGCTCCATAGCTCCATAGCACCAGAGCTCCATAGCTCCATAGCACCAGAGCTCCATAGCTCCATAGCACCAGAGCTCCATACTTCCATAGCTCCATAGCTCCATACCTCCAGAGCTCCATAGCTCCATAGCTCCATACCTCCAGAGCTCCATAGCTCCAGAGCTCCATAGCTCCATAGCACCAGAGCTCCATAGCTCCATAGCACCAGAGCTCCATACTTCCATAGCTCCAGGGCTCCATAGCTCCAGGGCTCCATAGCTCCATACCTCCAGAGCTCCATAGCTCCATACCTCCAGAGCTCCATAGCTCCATACTTCCAGAGCTCCATAGCTCCATAGCACCAGAGCTCCATAGCTCCATAGCACCAGAGCTCCATAGCTCCATAGCACCAGAGCTCCATAGCTCCATAGCTCCAGGGCTCCATAGCTCCATAGCTCCAGGGCTCCATAGCTCCATAGCTCCAGGGCTCCATAGCTCCATAGCTCCATACCTCCAGAGCTCCATACCTCCAGAGCTCCATACCTCCATAGCACCAGAGCTCCATAGCTCCAGGGCTCCAGGGCTCCATAGCTCCATACCTCCAGAGCTCCATAGCTCCATACTTCCAGAGCTCCATAGCTCCATAGCTCCATACTTCCATAGCTCCATAGCTCCATAGCACCAGAGCTCCATAGCTCCATAGCACCAGAGCTCCATAGCACCAGAGCTCCATAGCACCAGAGCTCCATAGCTCCATAGCACCAGAGCTCCATAGCTCCATAGCACCAGAGCTCCATAGCTCCATAGCACCAGAGCTCCATACTTCCAGAGCTCCATAGCTCCATAGCTCCATAGCACCAGAGCTCCATAGCTCCATAGCACCAGAGCTCCATGGCTTCAGAGCTCCATAGCACCATAGCTCCATACCTCCAGAGCTCCAGGGCTCCATAGCTCCATACCTCCAGAGCTCCATACCTCCAGAGCTCCATACCTCCAGAGCTCCATAGCACCAGAGCTCCATAGCTCCATAGCACCAGAGCTCCATAGCACCAGAGCTCCATAGCACCAGAGCTCCATAGCTCCATAGCACCAGAGCTCCATAGCTCCATAGCACCAGAGCTCCATACTTCCAGAGCTCCATAGCTCCATAGCTCCATAGCACCAGAGCTCCATAGCTCCATAGCACCAGAGCTCCATAGCTCCATAGCACCAGAGCTCCATACTTCCATAGCTCCATAGCTCCATACCTCCAGAGCTCCATAGCTCCATAGCTCCATACCTCCAGAGCTCCATAGCTCCAGAGCTCCATAGCTCCATAGCTCCATAGCACCAGAGCTCCATAGCTCCATAGCACCAGAGCTCCATACTTCCATAGCTCCAGGGCTCCATAGCTCCAGGGCTCCATACCTCCAGAGCTCCATAGCTCCATACTTCCAGAGCTCCATAGCTCCATACTTCCATAGCTCCATACTTCCATACCTCCATAGCTCCATACTTCCATAGCACCAGAGCTCCATACTTCCATAGCACCAGAGCTCCATACCTCCAGAGCTCCAGAGCTCCAGCCTGGGTGGCTGGTGGCTCCATAGCTCCATACTTCCATAGCTCTAAGTCAGAGAGTTGGCGAAAATTGCACTAAGTGCGAAAGCCCATTCATTTACAACGGCGTGTCCACAAGGCGGCGACATTTCCCCGTTACCGGTGGCTGCGCGGCGGGTGAGTGACAGAGCTTATCCGAGCGGCTGGAACTCTGCGCCGGCGTGGTCGAGCGTGAGGCCTCGGCCCTTTGGCTGCCTGGTACCTAAAACACTTCCATTGATCCAGCCACGGAGGGTGCTGGCTGGTGGCTCCATACCTCCATAGCTCCATAGCACCAGAGCTCCATAGCTCCATAGCACCAGAGCTCCATGGCTTCAGAGCTCCATAGCACCATAGCTCCATACCTCCAGAGCTCCAGGGCTCCATAGCTCCATACCTCCAGAGCTCCATACCTCCAGAGCTCCATACCTCCAGAGCTCCATAGCACCAGAGCTCCATGGCTTCAGAGCTCCATAGCACCATAGCTCCATACCTCCAGAGCTCCAGGGCTCCATAGCTCCATACCTCCAGAGCTCCATACCTCCAGAGCTCCATACCTCCAGAGCTCCATAGCACCAGAGCTCCATGGCTTCAGAGCTCCATAGCACCATAGCTCCATACCTCCAGAGCTCCAGGGCTCCATAGCTCCATACCTCCAGAGCTCCATACCTCCAGAGCTCCATACCTCCAGAGCTCCATAGCACCAGAGCTCCATGGCTTCAGAGCTCCATAGCACCATAGCTCCATACCTCCAGAGCTCCAGGGCTCCATAGCTCCATACCTCCAGAGCTCCATACCTCCAGAGCTCCATACCTCCAGAGCTCCAGAGCTCCATAGCACCAGAGCTCCATGGCTTCAGAGCTCCATAGCACCATAGCTCCATACCTCCAGAGCTCCAGGGCTCCATAGCTCCATACTTCCAGAGCTCCATACCTCCAGAGCTCCAGAGCTCCATAGCACCAGAGCTCCATGGCTTCAGAGCTCCATAGCACCATAGCTCCATACCTCCAGAGCTCCAGGGCTCCATAGCTCCATACCTCCAGAGCTCCATACCTCCAGAGCTCCAGAGCTCCATAGCACCAGAGCTCCATGGCTTCAGAGCTCCATAGCACCATAGCTCCATACCTCCAGAGCTCCAGGGCTCCAAAGCTCCATACCTCCAGAGCTCCATACCTCCAGAGCTCCATACCTCCAGAGCTCCATAGCTCCATAGCACCAGAGCTCCATAGCTCCATAGCACCAGAGCTCCATAGCACCAGAGCTCCATAGCACCAGAGCTCCATAGCTCCATAGCACCAGAGCTCCATAGCTCCATAGCACCAGAGCTCCATAGCTCCATAGCACCAGAGCTCCATACTTCCAGAGCTCCATAGCTCCATAGCACCAGAGCTCCATAGCTCCATAGCACCAGAGCTCCATAGCTCCATAGCACCAGAGCTCCATACTTCCATAGCTCCATAGCTCCATACCTCCAGAGCTCCATAGCTCCATAGCTCCATACCTCCAGAGCTCCATAGCTCCAGAGCTCCATAGCTCCATAGCACCAGAGCTCCATAGCTCCATAGCACCAGAGCTCCATACTTCCATAGCTCCAGGGCTCCATAGCTCCAGGGCTCCATAGCTCCATACCTCCAGAGCTCCATAGCTCCATACTTCCAGAGCTCCATAGCTCCATAGCACCAGAGCTCCATAGCTCCATAGCACCAGAGCTCCATAGCTCCATAGCACCAGAGCTCCATAGCTCCATAGCACCAGAGCTCCATAGCTCCATAGCTCCAGGGCTCCATAGCTCCATAGCTCCAGGGCTCCATAGCTCCATAGCTCCAGGGCTCCATAGCTCCATAGCTCCATACCTCCAGAGCTCCATACCTCCAGAGCTCCATACCTCCATAGCACCAGAACTCCATAGCTCCAGGGCTCCAGGGCTCCATAGCTCCATACCTCCAGAGCTCCATAGCTCCATACTTCCAGAGCTCCATAGCTCCATAGCTCCATACTTCCATAGCTCCATAGCTCCATACTTCCATAGCACCTGAGCTCCATACCTCCAGAGCTCCATAGCTCCAGCCTGGGTGGCTGGTGGCTCCATAGCTCCATACTTCCATAGCTCTAAGTCAGAGAGTTGGCGAAAATTGCACTAAGTGCGAAAGCCCATTCATTTACAACGGCGTGTCCGCCAGGCGGCGACATTTCCCCGTTACCGGTGGCTGCGCGGCGGGTGAGTGACAGAGCTTATCCGAGCGGCTGGAACTCTGCGCCGGCGTGGTCGAGCATGAGGCCTCGGCCCTTTGGCTGCCTGGTACCTAAAACACTTCCATTGATCCAGCCACGGAGGGTGCTGGCTGGTGGCTCCATACCTCCATAGCTCCATAGCACCAGAGCTCCATAGCTCCATAGCACCAGAGCTCCATGGCTTCAGAGCTCCATAGCACCATAGCTCCATACCTCCAGAGCTCCAGGGCTCCAAAGCTCCATACCTCCAGAGCTCCATACCTCCAGAGCTCCATACCTCCAGAGCTCCATAGCTCCATAGCACCAGAGCTCCATAGCTCCATAGCACCAGAGCTCCATAGCACCATAGCTCCATAGCACCAGAGCTCCATAGCTCCATAGCACCAGAGCTCCATAGCTCCATAGCACCAGAGCTCCATAGCTCCATAGCACCAGAGCTCCATACTTCCAGAGCTCCATAGCTCCATAGCTCCATAGCACCAGAGCTCCATAGCTCCATAGCACCAGACCTCCATAGCTCCATAGCACCAGAGCTCCATACTTCCATAGCTCCATAGCTCCATACCTCCAGAGCTCCATAGCTCCATACCTCCAGAGCTCCATAGCTCCAGAGCTCCATAGCTCCATAGCACCAGAGCTCCATAGCTCCATAGCACCAGAGCTCCATACTTCCATAGCTCCAGGGCTCCATAGCTCCAGGGCTCCATAGCTCCATACCTCCAGAGCTCCATAGCTCCATACCTCCAGAGCTCCATAGCTCCATACTTCCAGAGCTCCATAGCTCCATAGCAACAGAGCTCCATAGCTCCATAGCACCAGAGCTCCATAGCTCCATAGCACCAGAGCTCCATAGCTCCATAGCACCAGAGCTCCATAGCTCCATAGCTCCAGGGCTCCATAGCTCCATAGCTCCAGGGCTCCATAGCTCCATAGCTCCAGGGCTCCATAGCTCCAGGGCTCCAGGGCTCCATAGCTCCATACCTCCAGAGCTCCATAGCTCCATACTTCCAGAGCTCCATAGCTCCATAGCTCCATACTTCCATAGCTCCATAGCTCCATACTTCCATAGCACCAGAGCTCCATACCTCCAGAGCTCCATAGCTCCAGCCTGGGTGGCTGGTGGCTCCATAGCTCCATACTTCCATAGCTCCAGTCAGAGAGTTGGCGAAAATTGCACTAAGTGCGAAAGCCCATTCATTTACAACGGCGTGTCCACAAGGCGGCGACATTTCCCCGTTACCGGTGGCTGCGCGGCGGGTGAGTGACAGAGCTTATCCGAGCGGCTGGAACTCTGCGCCGGCGTGGTCGAGCGTGAGGCCTCGGCCCTTTGGCTGCCTGGTACCTAAAACACTTCCATTGATCCAGCCACGGAGGGTGCTGGCTGGTGGCTCCATACCTCCATAGCTCCATAGCACCAGAGCTCCATAGCTCCATAGCACCAGAGCTCCATGGCTTCAGAGCTCCATAGCACCATAGCTCCATACCTCCAGAGCTCCAGGGCTCCATAGCTCCATACCTCCAGAGCTCCATACCTCCAGAGCTCCATACCTCCAGAGCTCCATAGCACCAGAGCTCCATGGCTTCAGAGCTCCATAGCACCATAGCTCCATACCTCCAGAGCTCCAGGGCTCCATAGCTCCATACCTCCAGAGCTCCATACCTCCAGAGCTCCATACCTCCAGAGCTCCATAGCACCAGAGCTCCATGGCTTCAGAGCTCCATAGCACCATAGCTCCATACCTCCAGAGCTCCAGGGCTCCATAGCTCCATACCTCCAGAGCTCCATACCTCCAGAGCTCCATACCTCCAGAGCTCCAGAGCTCCATAGCACCAGAGCTCCATGGCTTCAGAGCTCCATAGCACCATAGCTCCATACCTCCAGAGCTCCAGGGCTCCATAGCTCCATACCTCCAGAGCTCCATACCTCCAGAGCTCCAGAGCTCCATAGCACCAGAGCTCCATGGCTTCAGAGCTCCATAGCACCATAGCTCCATACCTCCAGAGCTCCAGGGCTCCATAGTTCCATACCTCCAGAGCTCCATACCTCCAGAGCTCCATACCTCCAGAGCTCCATAGCTCCATAGCACCAGAGCTCCATAGCTCCATAGCACCAGAGCTCCATAGCACCAGAGCTCCATAGCACCAGAGCTCCATAGCTCCATAGCACCAGAGCTCCATAGCTCCATAGCACCAGAGCTCCATAGCTCCATAGCACCAGAGCTCCATACTTCCAGAGCTCCATAGCTCCATAGCTCCATAGCACCAGAGCTCCATAGCTCCATAGCACCAGAGCTCCATGGCTTCAGAGCTTCATAGCACCATAGCTCCATACCTCCAGAGCTCCAGGGCTCCATAGCTCCATACCTCCAGAGCTCCATACCTCCAGAGCTCCATACCTCCAGAGCTCCATAGCACCAGAGCTCCATAGCTCCATAGCACCAGAGCTCCATAGCACCAGAGCTCCATAGCACCAGAGCTCCATAGCTCCATAGCACCAGAGCTCCATAGCTCCATAGCACCAGAGCTCCATACTTCCAGAGCTCCATAGCTCCATAGCACCAGAGCTCCATAGCTCCATAGCACCAGAGCTCCATAGCTCCATAGCACCAGAGCTCCATACTTCCATAGCTCCATAGCTCCATACCTCCAGAGCTCCATAGCTCCATAGCTCCATACCTCCAGAGCTCCATAGCTCCAGAGCTCCATAGCTCCATAGCTCCATAGCACCAGAGCTCCATAGCTCCATAGCACCAGAGCTCCATACTTCCATAGCTCCAGGGCTCCATAGCTCCAGGGCTCCATACCTCCAGAGCTCCATAGCTCCATACTTCCAGAGCTCCATAGCTCCATACTTCCATAGCTCCATACTTCCATACCTCCATAGCTCCATACTTCCATAGCACCAGAGCTCCATACTTCCATAGCACCAGAGCTCCATACCTCCAGAGCTCCAGAGCTCCAGCCTGGGTGGCTGGTGGCTCCATAGCTCCATACTTCCATAGCTCTAAGTCAGAGAGTTGGCGAAAATTGCACTAAGTGCGAAAGCCCATTCATTTACAACGGCGTGTCCACAAGGCGGCGACATTTCCCCGTTACCGGTGGCTGCGCGGCGGGTGAGTGACAGAGCTTATCCGAGCGGCTGGAACTCTGCGCCGGCGTGGTCGAGCGTGAGGCCTCGGCCCTTTGGCTGCCTGGTACCTAAAACACTTCCATTGATCCAGCCACGGAGGGTGCTGGCTGGTGGCTCCATACCTCCATAGCTCCATAGCACCAGAGCTCCATAGCTCCATAGCACCAGAGCTCCATGGCTTCAGAGCTCCATAGCACCATAGCTCCATACCTCCAGAGCTCCAGGGCTCCATAGCTCCATACCTCCAGAGCTCCATACCTCCAGAGCTCCATACCTCCAGAGCTCCATAGCACCAGAGCTCCATGGCTTCAGAGCTCCATAGCACCATAGCTCCATACCTCCAGAGCTCCAGGGCTCCATAGCTCCATACCTCCAGAGCTCCATACCTCCAGAGCTCCATACCTCCAGAGCTCCATAGCACCAGAGCTCCATGGCTTCAGAGCTCCATAGCACCATAGCTCCATACCTCCAGAGCTCCAGGGCTCCATAGCTCCATACCTCCAGAGCTCCATACCTCCAGAGCTCCATACCTCCAGAGCTCCATAGCACCAGAGCTCCATGGCTTCAGAGCTCCATAGCACCATAGCTCCATACCTCCAGAGCTCCAGGGCTCCATAGCTCCATACCTCCAGAGCTCCATACCTCCAGAGCTCCATACCTCCAGAGCTCCAGAGCTCCATAGCACCAGAGCTCCATGGCTTCAGAGCTCCATAGCACCATAGCTCCATACCTCCAGAGCTCCAGGGCTCCATAGCTCCATACCTCCAGAGCTCCATACCTCCAGAGCTCCAGAGCTCCATAGCACCAGAGCTCCATGGCTTCAGAGCTCCATAGCACCATAGCTCCATACCTCCAGAGCTCCAGGGCTCCATAGCTCCATACCTCCAGAGCTCCATACCTCCAGAGCTCCAGAGCTCCATAGCACCAGAGCTCCATGGCTTCAGAGCTCCATAGCACCATAGCTCCATACCTCCAGAGCTCCAGGGCTCCAAAGCTCCATACCTCCAGAGCTCCATACCTCCAGAGCTCCATACCTCCAGAGCTCCATAGCTCCATAGCACCAGAGCTCCATAGCTCCATAGCACCAGAGCTCCATAGCACCAGAGCTCCATAGCACCAGAGCTCCATAGCTCCATAGCACCAGAGCTCCATAGCTCCATAGCACCAGAGCTCCATAGCTCCATAGCACCAGAGCTCCATACTTCCAGAGCTCCATAGCTCCATAGCTCCATAACACCAGAGCTCCATAGCTCCATAGCACCAGAGCTCCATAGCTCCATAGCACCAGAGCTCCATACTTCCATACTTCCATAGCTCCATAGCTCCATACCTCCAGAGCTCCATAGCTCCATAGCTCCATACCTCCAGAGCTCCATAGCTCCAGAGCTCCATAGCTCCATAGCACCAGAGCTCCATAGCTCCATAGCACCAGAGCTCAATACTTCCATAGCTCCAGGGCTCCATAGCTCCAGGGCTCCATAGCTCCATACCTCCAGAGCTCCATAGCTCCATACTTCCAGAGCTCCATAGCTCCATAGCACCAGAGCTCCATAGCTCCATAGCACCAGAGCTCCATAGCTCCATAACACCAGAGCTCCATAGCTCCATAGCACCAGAGCTCCATAGCTCCATAGCTCCAGGGCTCCATAGCTCCATAGCTCCAGGGCTCCATAGCTCCATAGCTCCAGGGCTCCATAGCTCCATAGCTCCATACCTCCAGAGCTCCATACCTCCAGAGCTCCATACCTCCATAGCACCAGAGCTCCATAGCTCCAGGGCTCCAGGGCTCCATAGCTCCATACCTCCAGAGCTCCATAGCTCCATACTTCCAGAGCTCCATAGCTCCATAGCTCCATACTTCCATAGCTCCATAGCTCCATACTTCCATAGCACCTGAGCTCCATACCTCCAGAGCTCCATAGCTCCAGCCTGGGTGGCTGGTGGCTCCATAGCTCCATACTTCCATAGCTCTAAGTCAGAGAGTTGGCGAAAATTGCACTAAGTGCGAAAGCCCATTCATTTACAACGGCGTGTCCGCCAGGCGGCGACATTTCCCCATTACCGGTGGCTGCGCGGCGGGTGAGTGACAGAGCTTATCCGAGCGGCTGGAACTCTGCGCCGGCGTGGTCGAGCGTGAGGCCTCGGCCCTTTGGCTGCCTGGTACCTAAAACACTTCCATTGATCCAGCCACGGAGGGTGCTGGCTGGTGGCTCCATACCTCCATAGCTCCATAGCACCAGAGCTCCATAGCTCCATAGCACCAGAGCTCCATGGCTTCAGAGCTCCATAGCACCATAGCTCCATACCTCCAGAGCTCCAGGGCTCCATAGCTCCATACCTCCAGAGCTCCATACCTCCAGAGCTCCATACCTCCAGAGCTCCATAGCACCAGAGCTCCATGGCTTCAGAGCTCCATAGCACCATAGCTCCATACCTCCAGAGCTCCAGGGCTCCATAGCTCCATACCTCCAGAGCTCCATACCTCCAGAGCTCCATACCTCCAGAGCTCCATAGCACCAGAGCTCCATGGCTTCAGAGCTCCATAGCACCATAGCTCCATACCTCCAGAGCTCCAGGGCTCCATAGCTCCATACCTCCAGAGCTCCATACCTCAAGAGCTCCATACCTCCAGAGCTCCAGAGCTCCATAGCACCAGAGCTCCATGGCTTCAGAGCTCCATAGCACCATAGCTCCATACCTCCAGAGCTCCAGGGCTCCATACCTCCAGAGCTCCATACCTCCAGAGCTCCAGAGCTCCATAGCACCAGAGCTCCATGGCTTCAGAGCTCCATAGCACCATAGCTCCATACCTCCAGAGCTCCAGGGCTCCATAGCTCCATACCTCCAGAGCTCCATACCTCCAGAGCTCCATACCTCCAGAGCTCCATAGCTCCATAGCACCAGAGCTCCATAGCTCCATAGCACCAGAGCTCCATAGCACCAGAGCTCCATAGCACCAGAGCTCCATAGCTCAATAGCACCAGAGCTCCATAGCTCCATAGCACCAGAGCTCCATAGCTCCATAGCACCAGAGCTCCATACTTCCAGAGCTCCATAGCTCCATAGCTCCATAGCACCAGAGCTCCATAGCTCCATAGCACCAGAGCTCCATGGCTTCAGAGCTCCATAGCACCATAGCTCCATACCTCCAGAGCTCCAGGGCTCCATAGCTCCATACCTCCAGAGCTCCATACCTCCAGAGCTCCATACCTCCAGAGCTCCATAGCACCAGAGCTCCATAGCTCCATAGCACCAGAGCTCCATAGCACCAGAGCTCCATAGCACCAGAGCTCCATAGCTCCATAGCACCAGAGCTCCATAGCTCCATAGCTCCATAGCACCAGAGCTCCATACTTCCAGAGCTCCATAGCTCCATAGCTCCATAGCACCAGAGCTCCATAGCTCCATAGCACCAGAGCTCCATAGCTCCATAGCACCAGAGCTCCATACTTCCATAGCTCCATAGCTCCATACCTCCAGAGCTCCATAACTCCATAGCTCCATACCTCCAGAGCTCCATAGCTCCAGAGCTCCATAGCTCCATAGCTCCATAGCACCAGAGCTCCATAGCTCCATAGCACCAGAGCTCCATACTTCCATAGCTCCAGGGCTCCATAGCTCCAGGGCTCCATACCTCCAGAGCTCCATAGCTCCATACTTCCAGAGCTCCATAGCTCCATACTTCCATAGCTCCATACTTCCATACCTCCATAGCTCCATACTTCCATAGCACCAGAGCTCCATACTTCCATAGCACCAGAGCTCCATACCTCCAGAGCTCCAGAGCTCCAGCCTGGGTGGCTGGTGGCTCCATAGCTCCATACTTCCATAGCTCTAAGTCAGAGAGTTGGCGAAAATTGCACTAAGTGCGAAAGCCCATTCATTTACAACGGCGTGTCCGCCAGGCGGCGACATTTCCCCGTTACCGGTGGCTGCGCGGCGGGTGAGTGACAGAGCTTATCCGAGCGGCTGGAACTCTGCGCCGGCGTGGTCGAGCGTGAGGCCTCGGCCCTTTGGCTGCCTGGTACCTAAAACACTTCCATTGATCCAGCCACGGAGGGTGCTGGCTGGTGGCTCCATACCTCCATAGCTCCATAGCACCAGAGCTCCATAGCTCCATAGCACCAGAGCTCCATGGCTTCAGAGCTCCATAGCACCATAGCTCCATACCTCCAGAGCTCCAGGGCTCCATAGCTCCATACCTCCAGAGCTCCATACCTCCAGAGCTCCATACCTCCAGAGCTCCATAGCACCAGAGCTCCATGGCTTCAGAGCTCCATAGCACCATAGCTCCATACCTCCAGAGCTCCAGGGCTCCATAGCTCCATACCTCCAGAGCTCCATACCTCCAGAGCTCCATACCTCCAGAGCTCCATAGCACCAGAGCTCCATGGCTTCAGAGCTCCATAGCACCATAGCTCCATACCTCCAGAGCTCCAGGGCTCCATAGCTCCATACCTCCAGAGCTCCATACCTCCAGAGCTCCATACCTCCAGAGCTCCAGAGCTCCATAGCACCAGAGCTCCATGGCTTCAGAGCTCCATAGCTCCATACCTCCAGAGCTCCAGGGCTCCATAGCTCCATACCTCCAGAGCTCCATACCTCCAGAGCTCCAGAGCTCCATAGCACCAGAGCTCCATGGCTTCAGAGCTCCATAGCACCTTAGCTCCATACCTCCAGAGCTCCAGGGCTCCATAGCTCCATACCTCCAGAGCTCCATACCTCCAGAGCTCCATACCTCCAGAGCTCCATAGCTCCATAGCACCAGAGCTCCATAGCTCCATAGCACCAGAGCTCCATAGCACCAGAGCTCCAGAGCTCCATAGCTCCATAGCTCCATAGCACCAGAGCTCCATAGCTCCATAGCACCAGAGCTCCATACTTCCATAGCTCCAGGGCTCCATAGCTCCAGGGCTCCATACCTCCAGAGCTCCATAGCTCCATACTTCCAGAGCTCCATAGCTCCATACTTCCATAGCTCCATACTTCCATACCTCCATAGCTCCATACTTCCATAGCACCAGAGCTCCATACTTCCATAGCACCAGAGCTCCATACCTCCAGAGCTCCAGAGCTCCAGCCTGGGTGGCTGGTGGCTCCATAGCTCCATACTTCCATAGCTCTAAGTCAGAGAGTTGGCGAAAATTGCACTAAGTGCGAAAGCCCATTCATTTACAACGGCGTGTCCACAAGGCGGCGACATTTCCCCGTTACCGGTGGCTGCGCGGCGGGTGAGTGACAGAGCTTATCCGAGCGGCTGGAACTCTGCGCCGGCGTGGTCGAGCGTGAGGCCTCGGCCCTTTGGCTGCCTGGTACCTAAAACACTTCCATTGATCCAGCCACGGAGGGTGCTGGCTGGTGGCTCCATACCTCCATAGCTCCATAGCACCAGAGCTCCATAGCTCCATAGCACCAGAGCTCCATGGCTTCAGAGCTCCATAGCACCATAGCTCCATACCTCCAGAGCTCCAGGGCTCCATAGCTCCATACCTCCAGAGCTCCATACCTCCAGAGCTCCATACCTCCAGAGCTCCATAGCACCAGAGCTCCATGGCTTCAGAGCTCCATAGCACCATAGCTCCATACCTCCAGAGCTCCAGGGCTCCATAGCTCCATACCTCCAGAGCTCCATACCTCCAGAGCTCCAGAGCTCCATAGCACCAGAGCTCCATGGCTTCAGAGCTCCATAGCACCATAGCTCCATACCTCCAGAGCTCCAGGGCTCCATAGCTCCATACCTCCAGAGCTCCATACCTCCAGAGCTCCAGAGCTCCATAGCACCAGAGCTCCATGGCTTCAGAGCTCCATAGCACCATAGCTCCATACCTCCAGAGCTCCAGGGCTCCATAGCTCCATACCTCCAGAGCTCCATACCTCCAGAGCTCCAGAGCTCCATAGCACCAGAGCTCCATGGCTTCAGAGCTCCATAGCACCATAGCTCCATACCTCCAGAGCTCCAGGGCTCCAAAGCTCCATACCTCCAGAGCTCCATACCTCCAGAGCTCCATACCTCCAGAGCTCCATAGCTCCATAGCACCAGAGCTCCATAGCTCCATAGCACCAGAGCTCCATAGCACCAGAGCTCCATAGCACCAGAGCTCCATAGCTCCATAGCACCAGAGCTCCATAGCTCCATAGCACCAGAGCTCCATAGCTCCATAGCACCAGAGCTCCATACTTCCAGAGCTCCATAGCTCCATAGCTCCATAGCACCAGAGCTCCATAGCTCCATAGCACCAGAGCTCCATAGCTCCATAGCACCAGAGCTCCATACTTCCATAGCTCCATAGCTCCATACCTCCAGAGCTCCATAGCTCCATACCTCCAGAGCTCCATAGCTCCAGAGCTCCATAGCTCCATAGCACCAGAGCTCCATAGCTCCATAGCACCAGAGCTCCATACTTCCATAGCTCCAGGGCTCCATAGCTCCAGGGCTCCATAGCTCCATACCTCCAGAGCTCCATAGCTCCATACCTCCAGAGCTCCATAGCTCCATATTTCCAGAGCTCCATAGCTCCATAGCACCAGAGCTCCATAGCTCCATAGCACCAGAGCTCCATAGCTCCATAGCACCAGAGCTCCATAGCTCCATAGCACCAGAGCTCCATAGCTCCATAGCTCCAGGGCTCCATAGCTCCATAGCTCCAGGGCTCCATAGCTCCATAGCTCCAGGGCTCCATAGCTCCAGGGCTCCAGGGCTCCATAGCTCCATACCTCCAGAGCTCCATAGCTCCATACTTCCAGAGCTCCATAGCTCCATAGCTCCATACTTCCATAGCTCCATAGCTCCATACTTCCATAGCACCAGAGCTCCATACCTCCAGAGCTCCATAGCTCCAGCCTGGGTGGCTGGTGGCTCCATAGCTCCATACTTCCATAGCTCCAGTCAGAGAGTTGGCGAAAATTGCACTAAGTGCGAAAGCCCATTCATTTACAACGGCGTGTCCACAAGGCGGCGACATTTCCCCGTTACCGGTGGCTGCGCGGCGGGTGAGTGACAGAGCTTATCCGAGCGGCTGGAACTCTGCGCCGGCGTGGTCGAGCGTGAGGCCTCGGCCCTTTGGCTGCCTGGTACCTAAAACACTTCCATTGATCCAGCCACGGAGGGTGCTGGCTGGTGGCTCCATACCTCCATAGCTCCATAGCACCAGAGCTCCATAGCTCCATAGCACCAGAGCTCCATGGCTTCAGAGCTCCATAGCACCATAGCTCCATACCTCCAGAGCTCCAGGGCCATAGCTCCATACCTCCAGAGCTCCATACCTCCAGAGCTCCATACCTCCAGAGCTCCATAGCACCAGAGCTCCATGGCTTCAGAGCTCCATAGCACCATAGCTCCATACCTCCAGAGCTCCAGGGCTCCATAGCTCCATACCTCCAGAGCTCCATACCTCCAGAGCTCCATACCTCCAGAGCTCCATAGCACCAGAGCTCCATGGCTTCAGAGCTCCATAGCACCATAGCTCCATACCTCCAGAGCTCCAGGGCTCCATAGCTCCATACCTCCAGAGCTCCATACCTCCAGAGCTCCATACCTCCAGAGCTCCAGAGCTCCATAGCACCAGAGCTCCATGGCTTCAGAGCTCCATAGCACCATAGCTCCATACCTCCAGAGCTCCAGGGCTCCATAGCTCCATACCTCCAGAGCTCCATACCTCCAGAGCTCCAGAGCTCCATAGCACCAGAGCTCCATGGCTTCAGAGCTCCATAGCACCATAGCTCCATACCTCCAGAGCTCCAGGGCTCCATAGCTCCATACCTCCAGAGCTCCATACCTCCAGAGCTCCATACCTCCAGAGCTCCATAGCTCCATAGCACCAGAGCTCCATAGCTCCATAGCACCAGAGCTCCATAGCACCAGAGCTCCATAGCACCAGAGCTCCATAGCTCCATAGCACCAGAGCTCCATAGCTCCATAGCACCAGAGCTCCATAGCTCCATAGCACCAGAGCTCCATACTTCCAGAGCTCCATAGCTCCATAGCTCCATAGCACCAGAGCTCCATAGCTCCATAGCACCAGAGCTCCATGGCTTCAGAGCTCCATAGCACCATAGCTCCATACCTCCAGAGCTCCAGGGCTCCATAGCTCCATACCTCCAGAGCTCCATACCTCCAGAGCTCCATACCTCCAGAGCTCCATAGCACCAGAGCTCCATAGCTCCATAGCACCAGAGCTCCATAGCACCAGAACTCCATAGCACCAGAGCTCCATAGCTCCATAGCACCAGAGCTCCATAGCTCCATAGCACCAGAGCTCCATACTTCCAGAGCTCCATAGCTCCATAGCTCCATAGCACCAGAGCTCCATAGCTCCATAGCACCAGAGCTCCATAGCTCCATAGCACCAGAGCTCCATACTTCCATAGCTCCATAGCTCCATACCTCCAGAGCTCCATAGCTCCATAGCTCCATACCTCCAGAGCTCCATAGCTCCATAGCTCCAGAGCTCCATAGCTCCATAGCACCAGAGCTCCATAGCTCCATAGCACCAGAGCTCCATACTTCCATAGCTCCAGGGCTCCATAGCTCCAGGGCTCCATACCTCCAGAGCTCCATAGCTCCATACTTCCAGAGCTCCATAGCTCCATACTTCCATAGCTCCATACTTCCATACCTCCATAGCTCCATACTTCCATAGCACCAGAGCTCCATACTTCCATAGCACCAGAGCTCCATACCTCCAGAGCTCCAGAGCTCCAGCCTGGGTGGCTGGTGGCTCCATAGCTCCATACTTCCATAGCTCTAAGTCAGAGAGTTGGCGAAAATTGCACTAAGTGCGAAAGCCCATTCATTTACAACGGCGTGTCCACAAGGCGGCGACATTTCCCCGTTACCGGTGGCTGCGCGGCGGGTGAGTGACAGAGCTTATCCGAGCGGCTGGAACTCTGCGCCGGCGTGCTCGAGCGTGAGGCCTCGGCCCTTTGGCTGCCTGGTACCTAAAACACTTCCATTGATCCAGCCACGGAGGGTGCTGGCTGGTGGCTCCATACCTCCATAGCTCCATAGCACCAGAGCTCCATAGCTCCATAGCACCAGAGCTCCATGGCTTCAGAGCTCCATAGCACCATAGCTCCATACCTCCAGAGCTCCAGGGCTCCATAGCTCCATACCTCCAGAGCTCCATACCTCCAGAGCTCCATACCTCCAGAGCTCCATAGCACCAGAGCTCCATGGCTTCAGAGCTCCATAGCACCATAGCTCCATACCTCCAGAGCTCCAGGGCTCCATAGCTCCATACCTCCAGAGCTCCATACCTCCAGAGCTCCATACCTCCAGAGCTCCATAGCACCAGAGCTCCATGGCTTCAGAGCTCCATAGCACCATAGCTCCATACCTCCAGAGCTCCAGGGCTCCATAGCTCCATACCTCCAGAGCTCCATACCTCCAGAGCTCCATACCTCCAGAGCTCCAGAGCTCCATAGCTCCATAGCTCCAGGGCTCCATAGCTCCATAGCTCCATACCTCCAGAGCTCCATACCTCCATACCTCCAGAGCTCCATAGCTCCATAGCTCCATACCTCCAGAGCTCCATAGCTCCAGAGCTCCATAGCTCCATAGCACCAGAGCTCCATAGCTCCATAGCACCAGAGCTCCATACTTCCATAGCTCCAGGGCTCCATAGCTCCAGGGCTCCATAGCTCCATACCTCCAGAGCTCCATAGCTCCATACTTCCAGAGCTCCATAGCTCCATAGCACCAGAGCTCCATAGCTCCATAGCACCAGAGCTCCATAGCTCCATAGCACCAGAGCTCCATAGCTCCATAGCACCAGAGCTCCATAGCTCCATAGCTCCAGGGCTCCATAGCTCCATAGCTCCAGGGCTCCATAGCTCCATAGCTCCAGGGCTCCATAGCTCCATAGCTCCATACCTCCAGAGCTCCATACCTCCAGAGCTCCATACCTCCATAGCACCAGAGCTCCATAGCTCCAGGGCTCCAGGGCTCCATAGCTCCATACCTCCAGAGCTCCAGAGCTCCATACCTCCAGAGCTCCATACCTCCATAGCACCAGAGCTCCATAGCTCCAGGGCTCCAGGGCTCCATAGCTCCATACCTCCAGAGCTCCATAGCTCCATACTTCCAGAGCTCCATAGCTCCATAGCTCCATACTTCCATAGCTCCATAGCTCCATACTTCCATAGCACCTGAGCTCCATACCTCCAGAGCTCCATAGCTCCAGCCTGGGTGGCTGGTGGCTCCATAGCTCCATACTTCCATAGCTCTAAGTCAGAGAGTTGGCGAAAATTGCACTAAGTGCGAAAGCCCATTCATTTACAACGGCGTGTCCGCCAGGCGGCGACATTTCCCCGTTACCGGTGGCTGCGCGGCGGGTGAGTGACAGAGCTTATCCGAGCGGCTGGAACTCTGCGCCGGCGTGGTCGAGCGTGAGGCCTCGGCCCTTTGGCTGCCTGGTACCTAAAACACTTCCATTGATCCAGCCACGGAGGGTGCTGGCTGGTGGCTCCATACCTCCATAGCTCCATAGCACCAGAGCTCCATAGCTCCATAGCACCAGAGCTCCATGGCTTCAGAGCTCCATAGCACCATAGCTCCATACCTCCAGAGCTCCAGGGCTCCATAGCTCCATACCTCCAGAGCTCCATACCTCCAGAGCTCCATAGCACCAGAGCTCCATGGCTTCAGAGCTCCATAGCACCATAGCTCCATACCTCCAGAGCTCCAGGGCTCCATAGCTCCATACCTCCAGAGCTCCATACCTCCAGAGCTCCATACCTCCAGAGCTCCATAGCACCAGAGCTCCATGGCTTCAGAGCTCCATAGCACCATAGCTCCATACCTCCAGAGTTCCAGGGCTCCATAGCTCCATACCTCCAGAGCTCCATACCTCCAGAGCTCCATACCTCCAGAGCTCCAGAGCTCCATAGCACCAGAGCTCCATGGCTTCAGAGCTCCATAGCACCATAGCTCCATACCTCCAGAGCTCCAGGGCTCCATAGCTCCATACCTCCAGAGCTCCATACCTCCAGAGCTCCAGAGCTCCATAGCACCAGAGCTCCATGGCTTCAGAGCTCCATAGCACCATAGCTCCATACCTCCAGAGCTCCAGGGCTCCATAGCTCCATACCTCCAGAGCTCCATACCTCCAGAGCTCCATACCTCCAGAGCTCCATAGCTCCATAGCACCAGAGCTCCATAGCTCCATAGCACCAGAGCTCCATAGCACCAGAGCTCCATAGCACCAGAGCTCCATAGCTCCATAGCACCAGAGCTCCATAGCTCCATAGCACCAGAGCTCCATAGCTCCATAGCACCAGAGCTCCATACTTCCAGAGCTCCATAGCTCCATAGCTCCATAGCACCAGAGCTCCATAGCTCCATAGCACCAGAGCTCCATGGCTTCAGAGCTCCATAGCACCATAGCTCCATACCTCCAGAGCTCCAGGGCTCCATAGCTCCATACCTCCAGAGCTCCATACCTCCAGAGCTCCATACCTCCAGAGCTCCATAGCACCAGAGCTCCATAGCTCCATAGCACCAGAGCTCCATAGCACCAGAGCTCCATAGCACCAGAGCTCCATAGCTCCATAGCACCAGAGCTCCATAGCTCCATAGCACCAGAGCTCCATACTTCCAGAGCTCCATAGCTCCATAGCTCCATAGCACCAGAGCTCCATAGCTCCATAGCACCAGAGCTCCATAGCTCCATAGCACCAGAGCTCCATACTTCCATAGCTCCATAGCTCCATACCTCCAGAGCTCCATAGCTCCATAGCTCCATACCTCCAGAGCTCCATAGCTCCAGAGCTCCATAGCTCCATAGCTCCATAGCACCAGAGCTCCATAGCTCCATAGCACCAGAGCTCCATACTTCCATAGCTCCAGGGCTCCATAGCTCCAGGGCTCCATACCTCCAGAGCTCCATAGCTCCATACTTCCAGAGCTCCATAGCTCCATACTTCCATAGCTCCATACTTCCATACCTCCATAGCTCCATATTTCCATAGCACCAGAGCTCCATACTTCCATAGCACCAGAGCTCCATACCTCCAGAGCTCCAGAGCTCCAGCCTGGGTGGCTGGTGGCTCCATAGCTCCATACTTCCATAGCTCTAAGTCAGAGAGTTGGCGAAAATTGCACTAAGTGCGAAAGCCCATTCATTTACAACGGCGTGTCCGCCAGGCGGCGACATTTCCCCGTTACCGGTGGCTGCGCGGCGGGTGAGTGACAGAGCTTATCCGAGCGGCTGGAACTCTGCGCCGGCGTGGTCGAGCGTGAGGCCTCGGCCCTTTGGCTGCCTGGTACCTAAAACACTTCCATTGATCCAGCCACGGAGGGTGCTGGCTGGTGGCTCCATACCTCCATAGCTCCATAGCACCAGAGCTCCATAGCTCCATAGCACCAGAGCTCCATGGCTTCAGAGCTCCATAGCACCATAGCTCCATACCTCCAGAGCTCCAGGGCTCCATAGCTCCATACCTCCAGAGCTCCATACCTCCAGAGCTCCATACCTCCAGAGCTCCATAGCACCAGAGCTCCATGGCTTCAGAGCTCCATAGCACCATAGCTCCATACCTCCAGAGCTCCAGGGCTCCATAGCTCCATACCTCCAGAGCTCCATACCTCCAGAGCTCCATACCTCCAGAGCTCCATAGCACCAGAGCTCCATGGCTTCAGAGCTCCATAGCACCATAGCTCCATACCTCCAGAGCTCCAGGGCTCCATAGCTCCATACCTCCAGAGCTCCATACCTCCAGAGCTCCATACCTCCAGAGCTCCAGAGCTCCATAGCACCAGAGCTCCATGGCTTCAGAGCTCCATAGCTCCATACCTCCAGAGCTCCAGGGCTCCATAGCTCCATACCTCCAGAGCTCCATACCTCCAGAGCTCCAGAGCTCCATAGCACCAGAGCTCCATGGCTTCAGAGCTCCATAGCACCATAGCTCCATACCTCCAGAGCTCCAGGGCTCCATAGCTCCATACCTCCAGAGCTCCATACCTCCAGAGCTCCATACCTCCAGAGCTCCATAGCTCCATAGCACCAGAGCTCCATAGCTCCATAGCACCAGAGCTCCATAGCACCAGAGCTCCATAGCACCAGAGCTCCATAGCTCCATAGCACCAGAGCTCCATAGCTCCATAGCACCAGAGCTCCATAGCTCCATAGCACCAGAGCTCCATACTTCCAGAGCTCCATAGCTCCATAGCTCCATAGCACCAGAGCTCCATAGCTCCATAGCACCAGAGCTCCATGGCTTCAGAGCTCCATAGCACCATAGCTCCATACCTCCAGAGCTCCAGGGCTCCATAGCTCCATACCTCCAGAGCTCCATACCTCCAGAGCTCCATACCTCCAGAGCTCCATAGCACCAGAGCTCCATAGCTCCATAGCACCAGAGCTCCATAGCACCAGAACTCCATAGCACCAGAGCTCCATAGCTCCATAGCACCAGAGCTCCATAGCTCCATAGCACCAGAGCTCCATACTTCCAGAGCTCCATAGCTCCATAGCTCCATAGCACCAGAGCTCCATAGCTCCATAGCACCAGAGCTCCATAGCTCCATAGCACCAGAGCTCCATACTTCCATAGCTCCATAGCTCCATACCTCCAGAGCTCCATAGCTCCATAGCTCCATACCTCCAGAGCTCCATAGCTCCATAGCTCCAGAGCTCCATAGCTCCATAGCACCAGAGCTCCATAGCTCCATAGCACCAGAGCTCCATACTTCCATAGCTCCAGGGCTCCATAGCTCCAGGGCTCCATACCTCCAGAGCTCCATAGCTCCATACTTCCAGAGCTCCATAGCTCCATACTTCCATAGCTCCATACTTCCATACCTCCATAGCTCCACACTTCCATAGCACCAGAGCTCCATACTTCCATAGCACCAGAGCTCCATACCTCCAGAGCTCCAGAGCTCCAGCCTGGGTGGCTGGTGGCTCCATAGCTCCATACTTCCATAGCTCTAAGTCAGAGAGTTGGCGAAAATTGCACTAAGTGCGAAAGCCCATTCATTTACAACGGCGTGTCCACAAGGCGGCGACATTTCCCCGTTACCGGTGGCTGCGCGGCGGGTGAGTGACAGAGCTTATCCGAGCGGCTGGAACTCTGCGCCGGCGTGCTCGAGCGTGAGGCCTCGGCCCTTTGGCTGCCTGGTACCTAAAACACTTCCATTGATCCAGCCACGGAGGGTGCTGGCTGGTGGCTCCATACCTCCATAGCTCCATAGCACCAGAGCTCCATAGCTCCATAGCACCAGAGCTCCATGGCTTCAGAGCTCCATAGCACCATAGCTCCATACCTCCAGAGCTCCAGGGCTCCATAGCTCCATACCTCCAGAGCTCCATACCTCCAGAGCTCCATACCTCCAGAGCTCCATAGCACCAGAGCTCCATGGCTTCAGAGCTCCATAGCACCATAGCTCCATACCTCCAGAGCTCCAGGGCTCCATAGCTCCATACCTCCAGAGCTCCATACCTCCAGAGCTCCATACCTCCAGAGCTCCATAGCACCAGAGCTCCATGGCTTCAGAGCTCCATAGCACCATAGCTCCATACCTCCAGAGCTCCAGGGCTCCATAGCTCCATACCTCCAGAGCTCCATACCTCCAGAGCTCCATACCTCCAGAGCTCCATAGCACCAGAGCTCCATAGCACCAGAGCTCCATAGCTCCATAGCACCAGAGCTCCATACCTCCAGAGCTCCAGGGCTCCATAGCTCCATACCTCCAGAGCTCCATACCTCCAGAGCTCCATACCTCCAGAGCTCCAGAGCTCCATAGCACCAGAGCTCCATGGCTTCAGAGCTCCATAGCACCATAGCTCCATACCTCCAGAGCTCCAGGGCTCCATAGCTCCATACCTCCAGAGCTCCATACCTCCAGAGCTCCAGAGCTCCATAGCACCAGAGCTCCATGGCTTCAGAGCTCCATAGCACCATAGCTCCATACCTCCAGAGCTCCAGGGCTCCATAGTTCCATACCTCCAGAGCTCCATACCTCCAGAGCTCCATACCTCCAGAGCTCCATAGCTCCATAGCACCAGAGCTCCATAGCTCCATAGCACCAGAGCTCCATAGCACCAGAGCTCCATAGCACCAGAGCTCCATAGCTCCATAGCACCAGAGCTCCATAGCTCCATAGCACCAGAGCTCCATAGCTCCATAGCACCAGAGCTCCATACTTCCAGAGCTCCATAGCTCCATAGCTCCATAGCACCAGAGCTCCATAGCTCCATAGCACCAGAGCTCCATGGCTTCAGAGCTCCATAGCACCATAGCTCCATACCTCCAGAGCTCCAGGGCTCCATAGCTCCATACCTCCAGAGCTCCATACCTCCAGAGCTCCATACCTCCAGAGCTCCATAGCACCAGAGCTCCATAGCTCCATAGCACCAGAGCTCCATAGCACCAGAGCTCCATAGCACCAGAGCTCCATAGCTCCATAGCACCAGAGCTCCATAGCTCCATAGCACCAGAGCTCCATACTTCCAGAGCTCCATAGCTCCATACTTCCAGAGCTCCATAGCTCCATACTTCCATAGCTCCATACTTCCATACCTCCATAGCTCCATACTTCCATAGCACCAGAGCTCCATACTTCCATAGCACCAGAGCTCCATACCTCCAGAGCTCCAGAGCTCCAGCCTGGGTGGCTGGTGGCTCCATAGCTCCATACTTCCATAGCTCTAAGTCAGAGAGTTGGCGAAAATTGCACTAAGTGCGAAAGCCCATTCATTTACAGGCAGCCAAAGGGCCGAGGCCTCTCCAGAGCTCCATAGCACCAGAGCTCCATGGCTTCAGAGCTCCATAGCACCATAGCTCCATACCTCCAGAGCTCCAGGGCTCCATAGCTCCATACCTCCAGAGCTCCATACCTCCAGAGCTCCAGAGCTCCATAGCACCAGAGCTCCATGGCTTCAGAGCTCCATAGCACCATAGCTCCATACCTCCAGAGCTCCAGGGCTCCATAGCTCCATACCTCCAGAGCTCCATACCTCCAGAGCTCCAGAGCTCCATAGCACCAGAGCTCCATGGCTTCAGAGCTCCATAGCACCATAGCTCCATACCTCCAGAGCTCCAGGGCTCCAAAGCTCCATACCTCCAGAGCTCCATACCTCCAGAGCTCCATACCTCCAGAGCTCCATAGCTCCATAGCACCAGAGCTCCATAGCTCCATAGCACCAGAGCTCCATAGCACCAGAGCTCCATAGCACCAGAGCTCCATAGCTCCATAGCACCAGAGCTCCATAGCTCCATAGCACCAGAGCTCCATAGCTCCATAGCACCAGAGCTCCATACTTCCAGAGCTCCATAGCTCCATAGCTCCATAGCACCAGAGCTCCATAGCTCCATAGCACCAGAGCTCCATAGCTCCATAGCACCAGAGCTCCATACTTCCATAGCTCCATAGCTCCATACCTCCAGAGCTCCATAGCTCCATAGCTCCATACCTCCAGAGCTCCATAGCTCCAGAGCTCCATAGCTCCATAGCACCAGAGCTCCATAGCTCCATAGCACCAGAGCTCCATACTTCCATAGCTCCAGGGCTCCATAGCTCCAGGGCTCCATAGCTCCATACCTCCAGAGCTCCATAGCTCCATACTTCCAGAGCTCCATAGCTCCATAGCACCAGAGCTCCATAGCTCCATAGCACCAGAGCTCCATAGCTCCATAGCACCAGAGCTCCATAGCTCCATAGCACCAGAGCTCCATAGCTCCATAGCTCCAGGGCTCCATACCTCCATAGCTCCAGGGCTCCATAGCTCCATAGCTCCAGGGCTCCATAGCTCCATAGCTCCATACCTCCAGAGCTCCATACCTCCAGAGCTCCATACCTCCATAGCACCAGAGCTCCATAGCTCCAGGGCTCCAGGGCTCCATAGCTCCATACCTCCAGAGCTCCATAGCTCCATACTTCCAGAGCTCCATAGCTCCATAGCTCCATACTTCCATAGCTCCATAGCTCCATACTTCCATAGCACCTGAGCTCCATACCTCCAGAGCTCCATAGCTCCAGCCTGGGTGGCTGGTGGCTCCATAGCTCCATACTTCCATAGCTCTAAGTCAGAGAGTTGGCGAAAATTGCACTAAGTGCGAAAGCCCATTCATTTACAACGGCGTGTCCGCCAGGCGGCGACATTTCCCCGTTACCGGTGGCTGCGCGGCGGGTGAGTGACAGAGCTTATCCGAGCGGCTGGAACTCTGCGCCGGCGTGGTCGAGCGTGAGGCCTCGGCCCTTTGGCTGCCTGGTACCTAAAACACTTCCATTGATCCAGCCACGGAGGGTGCTGGCTGGTGGCTCCATACCTCCATAGCTCCATAGCACCAGAGCTCCATAGCTCCATAGCACCAGAGCTCCATGGCTTCAGAGCTCCATAGCACCATAGCTCCATACCTCCAGAGCTCCAGGGCTCCATAGCTCCATACCTCCAGAGCTCCATACCTCCAGAGCTCCATACCTCCAGAGCTCCATAGCACCAGAGCTCCATGGCTTCAGAGCTCCATAGCACCATAGCTCCATACCTCCAGAGCTCCAGGGCTCCATAGCTCCATACCTCCAGAGCTCCATACCTCCAGAGCTCCATACCTCCAGAGCTCCATAGCACCAGAGCTCCATGGCTTCAGAGCTCCATAGCACCATAGCTCCATACCTCCAGAGCTCCAGGGCTCCATAGCTCCATACCTCCAGAGCTCCATACCTCCAGAGCTCCATACCTCCAGAGCTCCAGAGCTCCATAGCACCAGAGCTCCATGGCTTCAGAGCTCCATAGCTCCATACCTCCAGAGCTCCAGGGCTCCATAGCTCCATACCTCCAGAGCTCCATACCTCCAGAGCTCCAGAGCTCCATAGCACCAGAGCTCCATGGCTTCAGAGCTCCATAGCACCATAGCTCCATACCTCCAGAGCTCCAGGGCTCCATAGCTCCATACCTCCAGAGCTCCATACCTCCAGAGCTCCATACCTCCAGAGCTCCATAGCTCCATAGCACCAGAGCTCCATAGCTCCATAGCACCAGAGCTCCATAGCACCAGAGCTCCATAGCACCAGAGCTCCATAGCTCCATAGCACCAGAGCTCCATAGCTCCATAGCACCAGAGCTCCATACTTCCAGAGCTCCATAGCTCCATAGCTCCATAGCACCAGAGCTCCATAGCTCCATAGCACCAGAGCTCCATAGCTCCATAGCACCAGAGCTCCATACTTCCATAGCTCCATAGCTCCATACCTCCAGAGCTCCATAGCTCCATAGCTCCATACCTCCAGAGCTCCATAGCTCCAGAGCTCCATAGCTCCATAGCTCCATAGCACCAGAGCTCCATAGCTCCATAGCACCAGAGCTCCATACTTCCATAGCTCCAGGGCTCCATAGCTCCAGGGCTCCATACCTCCAGAGCTCCATAGCTCCATACTTCCAGAGCTCCATAGCTCCATACTTCCATAGCTCCATACTTCCATACCTCCATAGCTCCATACTTCCATAGCACCAGAGCTCCATACTTCCATAGCACCAGAGCTCCATACCTCCAGAGCTCCAGAGCTCCAGCCTGGGTGGCTGGTGGCTCCATAGCTCCATACTTCCATAGCTCTAAGTCAGAGAGTTGGCGAAAATTGCACTAAGTGCGAAAGCCCATTCATTTACAACGGCGTGTCCACAAGGCGGCGACATTTCCCCGTTACCGGTGGCTGCGCGGCGGGTGAGTGACAGAGCTTATCCGAGCGGCTGGAACTCTGCGCCGGCGTGGTCGAGCGTGAGGCCTCGGCCCTTTGGCTGCCTGGTACCTAAAACACTTCCATTGATCCAGCCACGGAGGGTGCTGGCTGGTGGCTCCATACCTCCATAGCTCCATAGCACCAGAGCTCCATAGCTCCATAGCACCAGAGCTCCATGGCTTCAGAGCTCCATAGCACCATAGCTCCATACCTCCAGAGCTCCAGGGCTCCAAAGCTCCATACCTCCAGAGCTCCATACCTCCAAAGCTCCATACCTCCAGAGCTCCATAGCTCCATAGCACCAGAGCTCCATAGCTCCATAGCACCAGAGCTCCATAGCACCATAGCTCCATAGCACCAGAGCTCCATAGCTCCATAGCACCAGAGCTCCATAGCTCCATAGCACCAGAGCTCCATAGCCCCATAGCACCAGAGCTCCATACTTCCAGAGCTCCATAGCTCCATAGCTCCATAGCACCAGAGCTCCATAGCTCCATAGCACCAGAGCTCCATAGCTCCATAGCACCAGAGCTCCATACTTCCATAGCTCCATAGCTCCATACCTCCAGAGCTCCATAGCTCCATACCTCCAGAGCTCCATAGCTCCAGAGCTCCATAGCTCCATAGCACCAGAGCTCCATAGCTCCATAGCACCAGAGCTCCATACTTCCATAGCTCCAGGGCTCCATAGCTCCAGGGCTCCATAGCTCCATACCTCCAGAGCTCCATAGCTCCATACCTCCAGAGCTCCATAGCTCCATACTTCCAGAGCTCCATAGCTCCATAGCACCAGAGCTCCATAGCTCCATAGCACCAGAGCTCCATAGCTCCATAGCACCAGAGCTCCATAGCTCCATAGCACCAGAGCTCCATAGCTCCATAGCTCCAGGGCTCCATAGCTCCATAGCTCCAGGGCTCCATAGCTCCATAGCTCCAGGGCTCCATAGCTCCAGGGCTCCAGGGCTCCATAGCTCCATACCTCCAGAGCTCCATAGCTCCATACTTCCAGAGCTCCATAGCTCCATAGCTCCATACTTCCATAGCTCCATAGCTCCATACTTCCATAGCACCAGAGCTCCATACCTCCAGAGCTCCATAGCTCCAGCCTGGGTGGCTGGTGGCTCCATAGCTCCATACTTCCATAGCTCCAGTCAGAGAGTTGGCGAAAATTGCACTAAGTGCGAAAGCCCATTCATTTACAACGGCGTGTCCACAAAACGGCGACATTTCCCCGTTACCGGTGGCTGCGCGGCGGGTGAGTGACAGAGCTTATCCGAGCGGCTGGAACTCTGCGCCGGCGTGGTCGAGCGTGAGGCCTCGGCCCTTTGGCTGCCTGGTACCTAAAACACTTCCATTGATCCAGCCACGGAGGGTGCTGGCTGGTGGCTCCATACCTCCATAGCTCCATAGCACCAGAGCTCCATAGCTCCATAGCACCAGAGCTCCATGGCTTCAGAGCTCCATAGCACCATAGCTCCATACCTCCAGAGCTCCAGGGCTCCATAGCTCCATACCTCCAGAGCTCCATACCTCCAGAGCTCCATACCTCCAGAGCTCCATAGCACCAGAGCTCCATGGCTTCAGAGCTCCATAGCACCATAGCTCCATACCTCCAGAGCTCCAGGGCTCCATAGCTCCATACCTCCAGAGCTCCATACCTCCAGAGCTCCATACCTCCAGAGCTCCATAGCACCAGAGCTCCATGGCTTCAGAGCTCCATAGCACCATAGCTCCATACCTCCAGAGCTCCAGGGCTCCATAGCTCCATACCTCCAGAGCTCCATACCTCCAGAGCTCCATACCTCCAGAGCTCCAGAGCTCCATAGCACCAGAGCTCCATGGCTTCAGAGCTCCATAGCACCATAGCTCCATACCTCCAGAGCTCCAGGGCTCCATAGCTCCATACCTCCAGAGCTCCATACCTCCAGAGCTCCAGAGCTCCATAGCACCAGAGCTCCATGGCTTCAGAGCTCCATAGCACCATAGCTCCATACCTCCAGAGCTCCAGGGCTCCATAGCTCCATACCTCCAGAGCTCCATACCTCCAGAGCTCCATACCTCCAGAGCTCCATAGCTCCATAGCACCAGAGTTCCATAGCTCCATAGCACCAGAGCTCCATAGCACCAGAGCTCCATAGCACCAGAGCTCCATAGCTCCATAGCACCAGAGCTCCATAGCTCCATAGCACCAGAGCTCCATAGCTCCATAGCACCAGAGCTCCATACTTCCAGAGCTCCATAGCTCCATAGCTCCATAGCACCAGAGCTCCATAGCTCCATAGCACCAGAGCTCCATGGCTTCAGAGCTCCATAGCACCATAGCTCCATACCTCCAGAGCTCCAGGGCTCCATAGCTCCATACCTCCAGAGCTCCATACCTCCAGAGCTCCATACCTCCAGAGCTCCATAGCACCAGAGCTCCATAGCTCCATAGCACCAGAGCTCCATAGCACCAGAGCTCCATAGCACCAGAGCTCCATAGCTCCATAGCACCAGAGCTCCATAGCTCCATAGCACCAGAGCTCCATACTTCCAGAGCTCCATAGCTCCATAGCTCCATAGCACCAGAGCTCCATAGCTCCATAGCACCAGAGCTCCATAGCTCCATAGCACCAGAGCTCCATACTTCCATAGCTCCATAGCTCCATACCTCCAGAGCTCCATAGCTCCATAGCTCCATACCTCCAGAGCTCCATAGCTCCAGAGCTCCATAGCTCCATAGCTCCATAGCACCAGAGCTCCATAGCTCCATAGCACCAGAGCTCCATACTTCCATAGCTCCAGGGCTCCATAGCTCCAGGGCTCCATACCTCCAGAGCTCCATAGCTCCATACTTCCAGAGCTCCATAGCTCCATACTTCCATAGCTCCATACTTCCATACCTCCATAGCTCCATACTTCCATAGCACCAGAGCTCCATACTTCCATAGCACCAGAGCTCCATACCTCCAGAGCTCCAGAGCTCCAGCCTGGGTGGCTGGTGGCTCCATAGCTCCATACTTCCATAGCTCTAAGTCAGAGAGTTGGCGAAAATTGCACTAAGTGCGAAAGCCCATTCATTTACAACGGCGTGTCCACAAGGCGGCGACATTTCCCCGTTACCGGTGGCTGCGCGGCGGGTGAGTGACAGAGCTTATCCGAGCGGCTGGAACTCTGCGCCGGCGTGGTCGAGCGTGAGGCCTCGGCCCTTTGGCTGCCTGGTACCTAAAACACTTCCATTGATCCAGCCACGGAGGGTGCTGGCTGGTGGCTCCATACCTCCATAGCTCCATAGCACCAGAGCTCCATAGCTCCATAGCACCAGAGCTCCATGGCTTCAGAGCTCCATAGCACCATAGCTCCATACCTCCAGAGCTCCAGGGCTCCATAGCTCCATACCTCCAGAGCTCCATACCTCCAGAGCTCCATACCTCCAGAGCTCCATAGCACCAGAGTTCCATGGCTTCAGAGCTCCATAGCACTATAGCTCCATACCTCCAGAGCTCCAGGGCTCCATAGCTCCATACCTCCAGAGCTCCATACCTCCAGAGCTTCATACCTCCAGAGCTCCAGAGCTCCATAGCACCAGAGCTCCATGGCTTCAGAGCTCCATAGCACCATAGCTCCATATCTCCAGAGCTCCAGGGCTCCATAGCTCCATACCTCCAGAGCTCCATACCTCCAGAGCTCCAGAGCTCCATAGCACCAGAGCTCCATGGCTTCAGAGCTCCATAGCACCATAGCTCCATACCTCCAGAGCTCCAGGGCTCCATAGCTCCATACCTCCAGAGCTCCATAGCTCCATAGCACCAGAGCTCCATAGCTCCATAGCACCAGAGCTCCATACTTCCATAGCTCCATAGCTCCATACCTCCAGAGCTCCATAGCTCCATAGCTCCATACCTCCAGAGCTCCATAGCTCCAGAGCTCCATAGCTCCATAGCACCAGAGCTCCATAGCTCCATAGCACCAGAGCTCCATACTTCCATAGCTCCAGGGCTCCATAGCTCCAGGGCTCCATAGCTCCATACCTCCATAGCTCCATAGCTCCATACTTCCAGAGCTCCATAGCTCCATAGCTCCAGGGCTCCATAGCTCCATAGCTCCAGGGCTCCATAGCTCCATAGCTCCAGGGCTCCATAGCTCCATAGCTCCATACCTCCAGAGCTCCATACCTCCAGAGCTCCATAGCTCCATAGCACCAGAGCTCCATAGCTCCAGGGCTCCAGGGCTCCATAGCTCCATACCTCCAGAGCTCCATAGCTCCATACTTCCAGAGCTCCATAGCTCCATAGCTCCATACTTCCATAGCTCCATAGCTCCATACTTCCATAGCACCTGAGCTCCATACCTCCAGAGCTCCATAGCTCCAGCCTGGGTGGCTGGTGGCTCCATAGCTCCATACTTCCATAGCTCTAAGTCAGAGAGTTGGCGAAAATTGCACTAAGTGCGAAAGCCCATTCATTTACAACGGCGTGTCCGCCAGGCGGCGACATTTCCCCGTTACCGGTGGCTGCGCGGCGGGTGAGTGACAGAGCTTATCCGAGCGGCTGGAACTCTGCGCCGGCGTGGTCGAGCGTGAGGCCTCGGCCCTTTGGCTGCCTGGTACCTAAAACACTTCCATTGATCCAGCCACGGAGGGTGCTGGCTGGTGGCTCCATACCTCCATAGCTCCATAGCACCAGAGCTCCATAGCTCCATAGCACCAGAGCTCCATGGCTTCAGAGCTCCATAGCACCATAGCTCCATACCTCCAGAGCTCCAGGGCTCCATAGCTCCATACCTCCAGAGCTCCATACCTCCAGAGCTCCATACCTCCAGAGCTCCATAGCACCAGAGCTCCATGGCTTCAGAGCTCCATAGCACCATAGCTCCATACCTCCAGAGCTCCAGGGCTCCATAGCTCCATACCTCCAGAGCTCCATACCTCCAGAGCTCCATACCTCCAGAGCTCCATAGCACCAGAGCTCCATGGCTTCAGAGCTCCATAGCACCATAGCTCCATACCTCCAGAGCTCCAGGGCTCCATAGCTCCATACCTCCAGAGCTCCATACCTCCAGAGCTCCAGAGCTCCATAGCACCAGAGCTCCATGGCTTCAGAGCTCCATAGCTCCATACCTCCAGAGCTCCAGGGCTCCATAGCTCCATACCTCCAGAGCTCCATACCTCCAGAGCTCCAGAGCTCCATAGCACCAGAGCTCCATGGCTTCAGAGCTCCATAGCACCATAGCTCCATACCTCCAGAGCTCCAGGGCTCCATAGCTCCATACCTCCAGAGCTCCATACCTCCAGAGCTCCATACCTCCAGAGCTCCATAGCTCCATAGCACCAGAGCTCCATAGCTCCATAGCACCAGAGCTCCATAGCACCAGAGCTCCATAGCACCAGAGCTCCATAGCACCAGAGCTCCATAGCTCCATAGCACCAGAGCTCCATACTTCCAGAGCTCCATAGCTCCATAGCTCCATAGCACCAGAGCTCCATAGCTCCATAGCACCAGAGCTCCATAGCTCCATAGCACCAGAGCTCCATACTTCCATAGCTCCATAGCTCCATACCTCCAGAGCTCCATACCTCCAGAGCTCCATAGCTCCATAGCTCCATAGCTCCAGAGCTCCATAGCTCCATAGCTCCATAGCACCAGAGCTCCATAGCTCCATAGCACCAGAGCTCCATACTTCCATAGCTCCAGGGCTCCATAGCTCCAGGGCTCCATACCTCCAGAGCTCCATAGCTCCATACTTCCAGAGCTCCATAGCTCCATACTTCCATAGCTCCATACTTCCATACCTCCATAGCTCCATACTTCCATAGCTCCATAGCTCCATGCTCCATGGCTTCAGAGCTCCATAGCACCATAGCTCCATACCTCCAGAGCTCCAGGGCTCCATAGCTCCATACCTCCAGAGCTCCATACCTCCAGAGCTCCATAGCACCAGAGCTCCATAGCTCCATAGCACCAGAGCTCCATAGCACCAGAGCTCCATAGCACCAGAGCTCCATAGCTCCATAGCACCAGAGCTCCATAGCTCCATAGCACCAGAGCTCCATACTTCCAGAGCTCCATAGCTCCATAGCTCCATAGCACCAGAGCTCCATAGCTCCATAGCACCAGAGCTCCATAGCTCCATAGCACCAGAGCTCCATACTTCCATAGCTCCATAGCTCCATACCTCCAGAGCTCCATAACTCCATAGCTCCATACCTCCAGAGCTCCATAGCTCCAGAGCTCCATAGCTCCATAGCTCCATAGCACCAGAGCTCCATAGCTCCATAGCACCAGAGCTCCATACTTCCATAGCTCCAGGGCTCCATAGCTCCAGGGCTCCATACCTCCAGAGCTCCATAGCTCCATACTTCCAGAGCTCCATAGCTCCATACTTCCATAGCTCCATACTTCCATACCTCCATAGCTCCATACTTCCATAGCACCAGAGCTCCATACTTCCATAGCACCAGAGCTCCATACCTCCAGAGCTCCAGAGCTCCAGCCTGGGTGGCTGGTGGCTCCATAGCTCCATACTTCCATAGCTCTAAGTCAGAGAGTTGGCGAAAATTGCACTAAGTGCGAAAGCCCATTCATTTACAACGGCGTGTCCGCCAGGCGGCGACATTTCCCCGTTACCGGTGGCTGCGCGGCGGGTGAGTGACAGAGCTTATCCGAGCGGCTGGAACTCTGCGCCGGCGTGGTCGAGCGTGAGGCCTCGGCCCTTTGGCTGCCTGGTACCTAAAACACTTCCATTGATCCAGCCACGGAGGGTGCTGGCTGGTGGCTCCATACCTCCATAGCTCCATAGCACCAGAGCTCCATAGCTCCATAGCACCAGAGCTCCATGGCTTCAGAGCTCCATAGCACCATAGCTCCATACCTCCAGAGCTCCAGGGCTCCATAGCTCCATACCTCCAGAGCTCCATACCTCCAGAGCTCCATACCTCCAGAGCTCCATAGCACCAGAGCTCCATGGCTTCAGAGCTCCATAGCACCATAGCTCCATACCTCCAGAGCTCCAGGGCTCCATAGCTCCATACCTCCAGAGCTCCATACCTCCAGAGCTCCATACCTCCAGAGCTCCATAGCACCAGAGCTCCATGGCTTCAGAGCTCCATAGCACCATAGCTCCATACCTCCAGAGCTCCAGGGCTCCATAGCTCCATACCTCCAGAGCTCCATACCTCCAGAGCTCCATACCTCCAGAGCTCCAGAGCTCCATAGCACCAGAGCTCCATGGCTTCAGAGCTCCATAGCTCCATACCTCCAGAGCTCCAGGGCTCCATAGCTCCATACCTCCAGAGCTCCATACCTCCAGAGCTCCAGAGCTCCATAGCACCAGAGCTCCATGGCTTCAGAGCTCCATAGCACCTTAGCTCCATACCTCCAGAGCTCCAGGGCTCCATAGCTCCATACCTCCAGAGCTCCATACCTCCAGAGCTCCATACCTCCAGAGCTCCATAGCTCCATAGCACCAGAGCTCCATAGCTCCATAGCACCAGAGCTCCATAGCACCAGAGCTCCATAGCACCAGAGCTCCATAGCTCCATAGCACCAGAGCTCCATAGCTCCATAGCACCAGAGCTCCATACTTCCAGAGCTCCATAGCTCCATAGCTCCATAGCACCAGAGCTCCATAGCTCCATAGCACCAGAGCTCCATAGCTCCATAGCACCAGAGCTCCATACTTCCATAGCTCCATAGCTCCATACCTCCAGAGCTCCATAGCTCCATAGCTCCATACCTCCAGAGCTCCATAGCTCCAGAGCTCCATAGCTCCATAGCTCCATAGCACCAGAGCTCCATAGCTCCATAGCACCAGAGCTCCATACTTCCATAGCTCCAGGGCTCCATAGCTCCAGGGCTCCATACCTCCAGAGCTCCATAGCTCCATACTTCCAGAGCTCCATAGCTCCATACTTCCATAGCTCCATACTTCCATACCTCCATAGCTCCATACTTCCATAGCACCAGAGCTCCATACTTCCATAGCACCAGAGCTCCATACCTCCAGAGCTCCAGAGCTCCAGCCTGGGTGGCTGGTGGCTCCATAGCTCCATACTTCCATAGCTCTAAGTCAGAGAGTTGGCGAAAATTGCACTAAGTGCGAAAGCCCATTCATTTACAACGGCGTGTCCACAAGGCGGCGACATTTCCCCGTTACCGGTGGCTGCGCGGCGGGTGAGTGACAGAGCTTATCCGAGCGGCTGGAACTCTGCGCCGGCGTGGTCGAGCGTGAGGCCTCGGCCCTTTGGCTGCCTGGTACCTAAAACACTTCCATTGATCCAGCCACGGAGGGTGCTGGCTGGTGGCTCCATACCTCCATAGCTCCATAGCACCAGAGCTCCATAGCTCCATAGCACCAGAGCTCCATGGCTTCAGAGCTCCATAGCACCATAGCTCCATACCTCCAGAGCTCCAGGGCTCCATAGCTCCATACCTCCAGAGCTCCATACCTCCAGAGTTCCATACCTCCAGAGCTCCATAGCACCAGAGCTCCATGGCTTCAGAGCTCCATAGCACCATAGCTCCATACCTCCAGAGCTCCAGGGCTCCATAGCTCCATACCTCCAGAGCTCCATACCTCCAGAGCTCCATACCTCCAGAGCTCAATAGCACCAGAGCTCCATGGCTTCAGAGCTCCATAGCACCATAGCTCCATACCTCCAGAGCTCCAGGGCTCCATAGCTCCATACCTCCAGAGCTCCATACCTCCAGAGCTCCATACCTCCAGAGCTCCATAGCACCAGAGCTCCATGGCTTCAGAGCTCCATAGCACCATAGCTCCATACCTCCAGAGCTCCAGGGCTCCATAGCTCCATACCTCCAGAGCTCCATACCTCCAGAGCTCCATACCTCCAGAGCTCCAGAGCTCCATAGCACCAGAGCTCCATGGCTTCAGAGCTCCATAGCACCATAGCTCCATACCTCCAGAGCTCCAGGGCTCCATAGCTCCATACCTCCAGAGCTCCAGAGCTCCATAGCACCAGAGCTCCATGGCTTCAGAGCTCCATAGCACCATAGCTCCATACCTCCAGAGCTCCAGGGCTCCATAGCTCCATACCTCCAGAGCTCCATACCTCCAGAGCTCCAGAGCTCCATAGCACCAGAGCTCCATGGCTTCAGAGCTCCATAGCACCATAGCTCCATACCTCCAGAGCTCCAGGGCTCCAAAGCTCCATACCTCCAGAGCTCCATACCTCCAGAGCTCCATACCTCCAGAGCTCCATAGCTCCATAGCACCAGAGCTCCATAGCTCCATAGCACCAAAGCTCCATAGCACCAGAGCTCCATAGCACCAGAGCTCCATAGCTCCATAGCACCAGAGCTCCATAGCTCCATAGCACCAGAGCTCCATAGCTCCATAGCACCAGAGCTCCATACTTCCAGAGCTCCATAGCTCCATAGCTCCATAGCACCAGAGCTCCATAGCTCCATAGCACCAGAGCTCCATAGCTCCATAGCACCAGAGCTCCATACTTCCATAGCTCCATAGCTCCATACCTCCAGAGCTCCATAGCTCCATAGCTCCATACCTCCAGAGCTCCATAGCTCCAGAGCTCCATAGCTCCATAGCACCAGAGCTCCATAGCTCCATAGCACCAGAGCTCCATACTTCCATAGCTCCAGGGCTCCATAGCTCCAGGGTTCCATAGCTCCATACCTCCAGAGCTCCATAGCTCCATACTTCCAGAGCTCCATAGCTCCATAGCACCAGAGCTCCATAGCTCCATAGCACCAGAGCTCCATAGCTCCATAGCACCAGAGCTCCATAGCTCCATAGCACCAGAGCTCCATAGCTCCATAGCTCCAGGGCTCCATAGCTCCATAGCTCCAGGGCTCCATAGCTCCATAGCTCCAGGGCTCCATAGCTCCATAGCTCCATACCTCCAGAGCTCCATACCTCCAGAGCTTCATACCTCCATAGCACCAGAGCTCCATAGCTCCAGGGCTCCAGGGCTCCATAGCTCCATACCTCCAGAGCTCCATAGCTCCATACTTCCAGAGCTCCATAGCTCCATAGCTCCATACTTCCATAGCTCCATAGCTCCATACTTCCATAGCACCTGAGCTCCATACCTCCAGAGCTCCATAGCTCCAGCCTGGGTGGCTGGTGGCTCCATAGCTCCATACTTCCATAGCTCTAAGTCAGAGAGTTGGCGAAAATTGCACTAAGTGCGAAAGCCCATTCATTTACAACGGCGTGTCCGCCAGGCGGCGACATTTCCCCGTTACCGGTGGCTGCGCGGCGGGTGAGTGACAGAGCTTATCCGAGCGGCTGGAACTCTGCGCCGGCGTGGTCGAGCGTGAGGCCTCGGCCCTTTGGCTGCCTGGTACCTAAAACACTTCCATTGATCCAGCCACGGAGGGTGCTGGCTGGTGGCTCCATACCTCCATAGCTCCATAGCACCAGAGCTCCATAGCTCCATAGCACCAGAGCTCCATGGCTTCAGAGCTCCATAGCACCATAGCTCCATACCTCCAGAGCTCCAGGGCTCCATAGCTCCATACCTCCAGAGCTCCATACCTCCAGAGCTCCATACCTCCAGAGCTCCATAGCACCAGAGCTCCATGGCTTCAGAGCTCCATAGCACCATAGCTCCATACCTCCAGAGCTCCAGGGCTCCATAGCTCCATACCTCCAGAGCTCCATACCTCCAGAGCTCCATACCTCCAGAGCTCCATAGCACCAGAGCTCCATGGCTTCAGAGCTCCATAGCACCATAGCTCCATACCTCCAGAGCTCCAGGGCTCCATAGCTCCATAGCTCCATACCTCCAGAGCTCCATACCTCCAGAGCTCCATACCTCCAGAGCTCCAGAGCTCCATAGCACCAGAGCTCCATGGCTTCAGAGCTCCATAGCACCATAGCTCCATACCTCCAGAGCTCCAGGGCTCCATAGCTCCATACCTCCAGAGCTCCATACCTCCAGAGCTCCAGAGCTCCATAGCACCAGAGCTCCATGGCTTCAGAGCTCCATAGCACCATAGCTCCATACCTCCAGAGCTCCAGGGCTCCATAGCTCCATACCTCCAGAGCTCCATACCTCCAGAGCTCCATACCTCCAGAGCTCCAGAGCTCCATAGCACCAGAGCTCCATGGCTTCAGAGCTCCATAGCTCCATACCTCCAGAGCTCCATAGCACCAGAGCTCCATAGCTCCATAGCACCAGAGCTCCATAGCTCCATAGCACCAGAGCTCCATAGCTCCATAGCACCAGAGCTCCATACTTCCAGAGCTCCATAGCTCCATAGCTCCATAGCACCAGAGCTCCAGAGCTCCATAGCACCAGAGCTCCATGGCTTCAGAGCTCCATAGCACCATAGCTCCATACCTCCAGAGCTCCAGGGCTCCATAGCTCCATACCTCCAGAGCTCCATACCTCCAGAGCTCCATAGCTCCATAGCACCAGAGCTCCATAGCTCCATAGCACCAGAGCTCCATAGCACCAGAGCTCCATAGCACCAGAGCTCCATAGCTCCATAGCACCAGAGCTCCATAGCTCCATAGCACCAGAGCTCCATACTTCCAGAGCTCCATAGCTCCATAGCTCCATAGCACCAGAGCTCCATAGCTCCATAGCACCAGAGCTCCATAGCTCCATAGCACCAGAGCTCCATACTTCCATAGCTCCATAGCTCCATACCTCCAGAGCTCCATAGCTCCATAGCTCCATACCTCCAGAGCTCCATAGCTCCAGAGCTCCATAGCTCCATAGCTCCATAGCACCAGAGCTCCATAGCTCCATAGCACCAGAGCTCCATACTTCCATAGCTCCAGGGCTCCATAGCTCCAGGGCTCCATACCTCCAGAGCTCCATAGCTCCATACTTCCAGAGCTCCATAGCTCCATACTTCCATAGCTCCATACTTCCATACCTCCATAGCTCCATACTTCCATAGCACCAGAGCTCCATACTTCCATAGCACCAGAGCTCCATACCTCCAGAGCTCCAGCCTGGGTGGCTGGTGGCTCCATAGCTCCATACTTCCATAGCTCTAAGTCAGAGAGTTGGCGAAAATTGCACTAAGTGCGAAAGCCCATTCATTTACAACGGCGTGTCCACAAGGCGGCGACATTTCCCCGTTACCGGTGGCTGCGCGGCGGGTGAGTGACAGAGCTTATCCGAGCGGCTGGAACTCTGCGCCGGCGTGGTCGAGCGTGAGGCCTCGGCCCTTTGGCTGCCTGGTACCTAAAACACTTCCATTGATCCAGCCACGGAGGGTGCTGGCTGGTGGCTCCATACCTCCATAGCTCCATAGCACCAGAGCTCCATAGCTCCATAGCACCAGAGCTCCATGGCTTCAGAGCTCCATAGCACCATAGCTCCATACCTCCAGAGCTCCAGGGCTCCATAGCTCCATACCTCCAGAGCTCCATACCTCCAGAGCTCCATACCTCCAGAGCTCCATAGCACCAGAGCTCCATGGCTTCAGAGCTCCATAGCACCATAGCTCCATACCTCCAGAGCTCCAGGGCTCCATAGCTCCATACCTCCAGAGCTCCATACCTCCAGAGCTCCATACCTCCAGAGCTCCATAGCACCAGAGCTCCATGGCTTCAGAGCTCCATAGCACCATAGCTCCATACCTCCAGAGCTCCAGGGCTCCATAGCTCCATACCTCCAGAGCTCCATACCTCCAGAGCTCCATACCTCCAGAGCTCCAGAGCTCCATAGCACCAGAGCTCCATGGCTTCAGAGCTCCATAGCACCATAGCTCCATACCTCCAGAGCTCCAGGGCTCCATAGCTCCATACCTCCAGAGCTCCATACCTCCAGAGCTCCAGAGCTCCATAGCACCAGAGCTCCATGGCTTCAGAGCTCCATAGCACCATAGCTCCATACCTCCAGAGCTCCAGGGCTCCATAGCTCCATACTTCCAGAGCTCCATACCTCCAGAGCTCCATACCTCCAGAGCTCCATAGCTCCATAGCACCAGAGCTCCATAGCACCAGAGCTCCATGGCTTCAGAGCTCCATAGCACCATAGCTCCATACCTCCAGAGCTCCAGGGCTCCATAGCTCCATACCTCCAGAGCTCCATACCTCCAGAGCTCCATACCTCCAGAGCTCCATAGCTCCAGAGCTCCATAGCTCCATAGCACCAGAGCTCCATAGCTCCATAGCACCAGAGCTCCATACTTCCATAGCTCCAGGGCTCCATAGCTCCAGGGCTCCATAGCTCCATACCTCCAGAGCTCCATAGCTCCATACCTCCAGAGCTCCATAGCTCCATAGCTCCAGGGCTCCATAGCTCCATAGCTCCAGGGCTCCATAGCTCCATAGCTCCAGGGCTCCATAGCTCCATAGCTCCATAGCTCCATACCTCCAGAGCTCCATACCTCCAGAGCTCCATAGCTCCATAGCACCAGAGCTCCATAGCTCCAGGGCTCCAGGGCTCCATAGCTCCATACCTCCAGAGCTCCATAGCTCCATACTTCCAGAGCTCCATAGCTCCATAGCTCCATACTTCCATAGCTCCATAGCTCCATACTTCCATAGCACCTGAGCTCCATACCTCCAGAGCTCCAGAGCTCCATAGCTCCAGCCTGGGTGGCTGGTGGCTCCATAGCTCCATACTTCCATAGCTCTAAGTCAGAGAGTTGGCGAAAATTGCACTAAGTGCGAAAGCCCATTCATTTACAACGGCGTGTCCGCCAGGCGGCGACATTTCCCCGTTACCGGTGGCTGCGCGGCGGGTGAGTGACAGAGCTTATCCGAGCGGCTGGAACTCTGCGCCGGCGTGGTCGAGCGTGAGGCCTCGGCCCTTTGGCTGCCTGGTACCTAAAACACTTCCATTGATCCAGCCACGGAGGGTGCTGGCTGGTGGCTCCATACCTCCATAGCTCCATAGCACCAGAGCTCCATAGCTCCATAGCACCAGAGCTCCATGGCTTCAGAGCTCCATAGCACCATAGCTCCATACCTCCAGAGCTCCAGGGCTCCATAGCTCCATACCTCCAGAGCTCCATACCTCCAGAGCTCCATACCTCCAGAGCTCCATAGCACCAGAGCTCCATGGCTTCAGAGCTCCATAGCACCATAGCTCCATACCTCCAGAGCTCCAGGGCTCCATAGCTCCATACCTCCAGAGCTCCATACCTCCAGAGCTCCATACCTCCAGAGCTCCATAGCACCAGAGCTCCATGGCTTCAGAGCTCCATAGCACCATAGCTCCATACCTCCAGAGCTCCAGGGCTCCATAGCTCCATACCTCCAGAGCTCCATACCTCCAGAGCTCCAGAGCTCCATAGCACCAGAGCTCCATGGCTTCAGAGCTCCATAGCTCCATACCTCCAGAGCTCCAGGGCTCCATAGCTCCATACCTCCAGAGCTCCATACCTCCAGAGCTCCAGAGCTCCATAGCACCAGAGCTCCATGGCTTCAGAGCTCCATAGCACCATAGCTCCATAGCTCCATACCTCCAGAGCTCCATAGCTCCATAGCTCCATACCTCCAGAGCTCCATAGCTCCAGAGCTCCATAGCTCCATAGCTCCATAGCACCAGAGCTCCATAGCTCCATAGCACCAGAGCTCCATACTTCCATAGCTCCAGGGCTCCATAGCTCCAGGGCTCCATACCTCCAGAGCTCCATAGCTCCATACTTCCAGAGCTCCATAGCTCCATACTTCCATAGCTCCATACTTCCATACCTCCATAGCTCCATACTTCCATAGCACCAGAGCTCCATACTTCCATAGCACCAGAGCTCCATACCTCCAGAGCTCCAGAGCTCCAGCCTGGGTGGCTGGTGGCTCCATAGCTCCATACTTCCATAGCTCTAAGTCAGAGAGTTGGCGAAAATTGCACTAAGTGCGAAAGCCCATTCATTTACAACGGCGTGTCCACAAGGCGGCGACATTTCCCCGTTACCGGTGGCTGCGCGGCGGGTGAGTGACAGAGCTTATCCGAGCGGCTGGAACTCTGCGCCGGCGTGGTCGAGCGTGAGGCCTCGGCCCTTTGGCTGCCTGGTACCTAAAACACTTCCATTGATCCAGCCACGGAGGGTGCTGGCTGGTGGCTCCATACCTCCATAGCTCCATAGCACCAGAGCTCCATAGCTCCATAGCACCAGAGCTCCATGGCTTCAGAGCTCCATAGCACCATAGCTCCATACCTCCAGAGCTCCAGGGCTCCATAGCTCCATACCTCCAGAGCTCCATACCTCCAGAGCTCCATACCTCCAGAGCTCCATAGCACCAGAGTTCCATGGCTTCAGAGCTCCATAGCACTATAGCTCCATACCTCCAGAGCTCCAGGGCTCCATAGCTCCATACCTCCAGAGCTCCATACCTCCAGAGCTTCATACCTCCAGAGCTCCAGAGCTCCATAGCACCAGAGCTCCATGGCTTCAGAGCTCCATAGCACCATAGCTCCATATCTCCAGAGCTCCAGGGCTCCATAGCTCCATACCTCCAGAGCTCCATACCTCCAGAGCTCCAGAGCTCCATAGCACCAGAGCTCCATGGCTTCAGAGCTCCATAGCACCATAGCTCCATACCTCCAGAGCTCCAGGGCTCCATAGCTCCATACCTCCAGAGCTCCATAGCTCCATAGCACCAGAGCTCCATAGCTCCATAGCACCAGAGCTCCATACTTCCATAGCTCCATAGCTCCATACCTCCAGAGCTCCATAGCTCCATAGCTCCATACCTCCAGAGCTCCATAGCTCCAGAGCTCCATAGCTCCATAGCACCAGAGCTCCATAGCTCCATAGCACCAGAGCTCCATACTTCCATAGCTCCAGGGCTCCATAGCTCCAGGGCTCCATAGCTCCATA
The DNA here is from genome assembly GCF_054491065.1 of Syngnathus leptorhynchus. Taxonomy (NCBI): domain Eukaryota; kingdom Metazoa; phylum Chordata; class Actinopteri; order Syngnathiformes; family Syngnathidae; genus Syngnathus; species Syngnathus leptorhynchus. Next base: position 1,386,819 of record NW_028231992.1, on the reverse strand, counting down.
CCTCCAGAGCTCCATAGCTCCATACTTCCAGAGCTCCATAGCTCCATAGCTCCAGGGCTCCATAGCTCCATAGCTCCAGGGCTCCATAGCTCCATAGCTCCAGGGCTCCATAGCTCCATAGCTCCATACCTCCAGAGCTCCATACCTCCAGAGCTCCATAGCTCCATAGCACCAGAGCTCCATAGCTCCAGGGCTCCAGGGCTCCATAGCTCCATACCTCCAGAGCTCCATAGCTCCATACTTCCAGAGCTCCATAGCTCCATAGCTCCATACTTCCATAGCTCCATAGCTCCATACTTCCATAGCACCTGAGCTCCATACCTCCAGAGCTCCAGAGCTCCATAGCTCCAGCCTGGGTGGCTGGTGGCTCCATAGCTCCATACTTCCATAGCTCTAAGTCAGAGAGTTGGCGAAAATTGCACTAAGTGCGAAAGCCCATTCATTTACAACGGCGTGTCCGCCAGGCGGCGACATTTCCCCGTTACCGGTGGCTGCGCGGCGGGTGAGTGACAGAGCTTATCCGAGCGGCTGGAACTCTGCGCCGGCGTGGTCGAGCGTGAGGCCTCGGCCCTTTGGCTGCCTGGTACCTAAAACACTTCCATTGATCCAGCCACGGAGGGTGCTGGCTGGTGGCTCCATACCTCCATAGCTCCATAGCACCAGAGCTCCATAGCTCCATAGCACCAGAGCTCCATGGCTTCAGAGCTCCATAGCACCATAGCTCCATACCTCCAGAGCTCCAGGGCTCCATAGCTCCATACCTCCAGAGCTCCATACCTCCAGAGCTCCATACCTCCAGAGCTCCATAGCACCAGAGCTCCATGGCTTCAGAGCTCCATAGCACCATAGCTCCATACCTCCAGAGCTCCAGGGCTCCATAGCTCCATACCTCCAGAGCTCCATACCTCCAGAGCTCCATACCTCCAGAGCTCCATAGCACCAGAGCTCCATGGCTTCAGAGCTCCATAGCACCATAGCTCCATACCTCCAGAGCTCCAGGGCTCCATAGCTCCATACCTCCAGAGCTCCATACCTCCAGAGCTCCAGAGCTCCATAGCACCAGAGCTCCATGGCTTCAGAGCTCCATAGCTCCATACCTCCAGAGCTCCAGGGCTCCATAGCTCCATACCTCCAGAGCTCCATACCTCCAGAGCTCCAGAGCTCCATACCTCCAGAGCTCCAGAGCTCCATAGCACCAGAGCTCCATGGCTTCAGAGCTCCATAGCACCATAGCTCCATACCTCCAGAGCTCCAGGGCTCCATAGCTCCATACCTCCAGAGCTCCATACCTCCAGAGCTCCATACCTCCAGAGCTCCATAGCTCCATAGCACCAGAGTTCCATAGCTCCATAGCACCAGAGCTCCATAGCACCAGAGCTCCATAGCACCAGAGCTCCATAGCTCCATAGCACCAGAGCTCCATAGCTCCATAGCACCAGAGCTCCATAGCTCCATAGCACCAGAGCTCCATACTTCCAGAGCTCCATAGCTCCATAGCTCCATAGCACCAGAGCTCCATAGCTCCATAGCACCAGAGCTCCATGGCTTCAGAGCTCCATAGCACCATAGCTCCATACCTCCAGAGCTCCAGGGCTCCATAGCTCCATACCTCCAGAGCTCCATACCTCCAGAGCTCCATACCTCCAGAGCTCCATAGCACCAGAGCTCCATAGCTCCATAGCACCAGAGCTCCATAGCACCAGAGCTCCATAGCACCAGAGCTCCATAGCTCCATAGCACCAGAGCTCCATAGCTCCATAGCACCAGAGCTCCATACTTCCAGAGCTCCATAGCTCCATAGCTCCATAGCACCAGAGCTCCATAGCTCCATAGCACCAGAGCTCCATAGCTCCATAGCACCAGAGCTCCATACTTCCATAGCTCCATAGCTCCATACCTCCAGAGCTCCATAGCTCCATAGCTCCATACCTCCAGAGCTCCATAGCTCCAGAGCTCCATAGCTCCATAGCTCCATAGCACCAGAGCTCCATAGCTCCATAGCACCAGAGCTCCATACTTCCATAGCTCCAGGGCTCCATAGCTCCAGGGCTCCATACCTCCAGAGCTCCATAGCTCCATACTTCCAGAGCTCCATAGCTCCATACTTCCATAGCTCCATACTTCCATACCTCCATAGCTCCATACTTCCATAGCACCAGAGCTCCATACTTCCATAGCACCAGAGCTCCATACCTCCAGAGCTCCAGAGCTCCAGCCTGGGTGGCTGGTGGCTCCATAGCTCCATACTTCCATAGCTCTAAGTCAGAGAGTTGGCGAAAATTGCACTAAGTGCGAAAGCCCATTCATTTACAACGGCGTGTCCACAAGGCGGCGACATTTCCCCGTTACCGGTGGCTGCGCGGCGGGTGAGTGACAGAGCTTATCCGAGCGGCTGGAACTCTGCGCCGGCGTGGTCGAGCGTGAGGCCTCGGCCCTTTGGCTGCCTGGTACCTAAAACACTTCCATTGATCCAGCCACGGAGGGTGCTGGCTGGTGGCTCCATACCTCCATAGCTCCATAGCACCAGAGCTCCATAGCTCCATAGCACCAGAGCTCCATGGCTTCAGAGCTCCATAGCACCATAGCTCCATACCTCCAGAGCTCCAGGGCTCCATAGCTCCATACCTCCAGAGCTCCATACCTCCAGAGCTCCATACCTCCAGAGCTCCATAGCACCAGAGTTCCATGGCTTCAGAGCTCCATAGCACTATAGCTCCATACCTCCAGAGCTCCAGGGCTCCATAGCTCCATACCTCCAGAGCTCCATACCTCCAGAGCTTCATACCTCCAGAGCTCCAGAGCTCCATAGCACCAGAGCTCCATGGCTTCAGAGCTCCATAGCACCATAGCTCCATATCTCCAGAGCTCCAGGGCTCCATAGCTCCATACCTCCAGAGCTCCATACCTCCAGAGCTCCAGAGCTCCATAGCACCAGAGCTCCATGGCTTCAGAGCTCCATAGCACCATAGCTCCATACCTCCAGAGCTCCAGGGCTCCATAGCTCCATACCTCCAGAGCTCCATAGCTCCATAGCACCAGAGCTCCATAGCTCCATAGCACCAGAGCTCCATACTTCCATAGCTCCATAGCTCCATACCTCCAGAGCTCCATAGCTCCATAGCTCCATACCTCCAGAGCTCCATAGCTCCAGAGCTCCATAGCTCCATAGCACCAGAGCTCCATAGCTCCATAGCACCAGAGCTCCATACTTCCATAGCTCCAGGGCTCCATAGCTCCAGGGCTCCATAGCTCCATACCTCCAGAGCTCCATAGCTCCATACTTCCAGAGCTCCATAGCTCCATAGCTCCAGGGCTCCATAGCTCCATAGCTCCAGGGCTCCATAGCTCCATAGCTCCAGGGCTCCATAGCTCCATAGCTCCATACCTCCAGAGCTCCATACCTCCAGAGCTCCATAGCTCCATAGCACCAGAGCTCCATAGCTCCAGGGCTCCAGGGCTCCATAGCTCCATACCTCCAGAGCTCCATAGCTCCATACTTCCAGAGCTCCATAGCTCCATAGCTCCATACTTCCATAGCTCCATAGCTCCATACTTCCATAGCACCTGAGCTCCATACCTCCAGAGCTCCATAGCTCCAGCCTGGGTGGCTGGTGGCTCCATAGCTCCATACTTCCATAGCTCTAAGTCAGAGAGTTGGCGAAAATTGCACTAAGTGCGAAAGCCCATTCATTTACAACGGCGTGTCCGCCAGGCGGCGACATTTCCCCGTTACCGGTGGCTGCGCGGCGGGTGAGTGACAGAGCTTATCCGAGCGGCTGGAACTCTGCGCCGGCGTGGTCGAGCGTGAGGCCTCGGCCCTTTGGCTGCCTGGTACCTAAAACACTTCCATTGATCCAGCCACGGAGGGTGCTGGCTGGTGGCTCCATACCTCCATAGCTCCATAGCACCAGAGCTCCATAGCTCCATAGCACCAGAGCTCCATGGCTTCAGAGCTCCATAGCACCATAGCTCCATACCTCCAGAGCTCCAGGGCTCCATAGCTCCATACCTCCAGAGCTCCATACCTCCAGAGCTCCATACCTCCAGAGCTCCATAGCACCAGAGCTCCATGGCTTCAGAGCTCCATAGCACCATAGCTCCATACCTCCAGAGCTCCAGGGCTCCATAGCTCCATACCTCCAGAGCTCCATACCTCCAGAGCTCCATACCTCCAGAGCTCCATAGCACCAGAGCTCCATGGCTTCAGAGCTCCATAGCACCATAGCTCCATACCTCCAGAGCTCCAGGGCTCCATAGCTCCATACCTCCAGAGCTCCATACCTCCAGAGCTCCAGAGCTCCATAGCACCAGAGCTCCATGGCTTCAGAGCTCCATAGCTCCATACCTCCAGAGCTCCAGGGCTCCATAGCTCCATACCTCCAGAGCTCCATACCTCCAGAGCTCCAGAGCTCCATAGCACCAGAGCTCCATGGCTTCAGAGCTCCATAGCACCATAGCTCCATACCTCCAGAGCTCCAGGGCTCCATAGCTCCATACCTCCAGAGCTCCATACCTCCAGAGCTCCATACCTCCAGAGCTCCATAGCTCCATAGCACCAGAGCTCCATAGCTCCATAGCACCAGAGCTCCATAGCACCAGAGCTCCATAGCACCAGAGCTCCATAGCACCAGAGCTCCATAGCTCCATAGCACCAGAGCTCCATACTTCCAGAGCTCCATAGCTCCATAGCTCCATAGCACCAGAGCTCCATAGCTCCATAGCACCAGAGCTCCATAGCTCCATAGCACCAGAGCTCCATACTTCCATAGCTCCATAGCTCCATACCTCCAGAGCTCCATACCTCCAGAGCTCCATAGCTCCATAGCTCCATAGCTCCAGAGCTCCATAGCTCCATAGCTCCATAGCACCAGAGCTCCATAGCTCCATAGCACCAGAGCTCCATACTTCCATAGCTCCAGGGCTCCATAGCTCCAGGGCTCCATACCTCCAGAGCTCCATAGCTCCATACTTCCAGAGCTCCATAGCTCCATACTTCCATAGCTCCATACTTCCATACCTCCATAGCTCCATACTTCCATAGCTCCATAGCTCCATGCTCCATGGCTTCAGAGCTCCATAGCACCATAGCTCCATACCTCCAGAGCTCCAGGGCTCCATAGCTCCATACCTCCAGAGCTCCATACCTCCAGAGCTCCATAGCACCAGAGCTCCATAGCTCCATAGCACCAGAGCTCCATAGCACCAGAGCTCCATAGCACCAGAGCTCCATAGCTCCATAGCACCAGAGCTCCATAGCTCCATAGCACCAGAGCTCCATACTTCCAGAGCTCCATAGCTCCATAGCTCCATAGCACCAGAGCTCCATAGCTCCATAGCACCAGAGCTCCATAGCTCCATAGCACCAGAGCTCCATACTTCCATAGCTCCATAGCTCCATACCTCCAGAGCTCCATAACTCCATAGCTCCATACCTCCAGAGCTCCATAGCTCCAGAGCTCCATAGCTCCATAGCTCCATAGCACCAGAGCTCCATAGCTCCATAGCACCAGAGCTCCATACTTCCATAGCTCCAGGGCTCCATAGCTCCAGGGCTCCATACCTCCAGAGCTCCATAGCTCCATACTTCCAGAGCTCCATAGCTCCATACTTCCATAGCTCCATACTTCCATACCTCCATAGCTCCATACTTCCATAGCACCAGAGCTCCATACTTCCATAGCACCAGAGCTCCATACCTCCAGAGCTCCAGAGCTCCAGCCTGGGTGGCTGGTGGCTCCATAGCTCCATACTTCCATAGCTCTAAGTCAGAGAGTTGGCGAAAATTGCACTAAGTGCGAAAGCCCATTCATTTACAACGGCGTGTCCGCCAGGCGGCGACATTTCCCCGTTACCGGTGGCTGCGCGGCGGGTGAGTGACAGAGCTTATCCGAGCGGCTGGAACTCTGCGCCGGCGTGGTCGAGCGTGAGGCCTCGGCCCTTTGGCTGCCTGGTACCTAAAACACTTCCATTGATCCAGCCACGGAGGGTGCTGGCTGGTGGCTCCATACCTCCATAGCTCCATAGCACCAGAGCTCCATAGCTCCATAGCACCAGAGCTCCATGGCTTCAGAGCTCCATAGCACCATAGCTCCATACCTCCAGAGCTCCAGGGCTCCATAGCTCCATACCTCCAGAGCTCCATACCTCCAGAGCTCCATACCTCCAGAGCTCCATAGCACCAGAGCTCCATGGCTTCAGAGCTCCATAGCACCATAGCTCCATACCTCCAGAGCTCCAGGGCTCCATAGCTCCATACCTCCAGAGCTCCATACCTCCAGAGCTCCATACCTCCAGAGCTCCATAGCACCAGAGCTCCATGGCTTCAGAGCTCCATAGCACCATAGCTCCATACCTCCAGAGCTCCAGGGCTCCATAGCTCCATACCTCCAGAGCTCCATACCTCCAGAGCTCCATACCTCCAGAGCTCCAGAGCTCCATAGCACCAGAGCTCCATGGCTTCAGAGCTCCATAGCTCCATACCTCCAGAGCTCCAGGGCTCCATAGCTCCATACCTCCAGAGCTCCATACCTCCAGAGCTCCAGAGCTCCATAGCACCAGAGCTCCATGGCTTCAGAGCTCCATAGCACCTTAGCTCCATACCTCCAGAGCTCCAGGGCTCCATAGCTCCATACCTCCAGAGCTCCATACCTCCAGAGCTCCATACCTCCAGAGCTCCATAGCTCCATAGCACCAGAGCTCCATAGCTCCATAGCACCAGAGCTCCATAGCACCAGAGCTCCATAGCACCAGAGCTCCATAGCTCCATAGCACCAGAGCTCCATAGCTCCATAGCACCAGAGCTCCATACTTCCAGAGCTCCATAGCTCCATAGCTCCATAGCACCAGAGCTCCATAGCTCCATAGCACCAGAGCTCCATAGCTCCATAGCACCAGAGCTCCATACTTCCATAGCTCCATAGCTCCATACCTCCAGAGCTCCATAGCTCCATAGCTCCATACCTCCAGAGCTCCATAGCTCCAGAGCTCCATAGCTCCATAGCTCCATAGCACCAGAGCTCCATAGCTCCATAGCACCAGAGCTCCATACTTCCATAGCTCCAGGGCTCCATAGCTCCAGGGCTCCATACCTCCAGAGCTCCATAGCTCCATACTTCCAGAGCTCCATAGCTCCATACTTCCATAGCTCCATACTTCCATACCTCCATAGCTCCATACTTCCATAGCACCAGAGCTCCATACTTCCATAGCACCAGAGCTCCATACCTCCAGAGCTCCAGAGCTCCAGCCTGGGTGGCTGGTGGCTCCATAGCTCCATACTTCCATAGCTCTAAGTCAGAGAGTTGGCGAAAATTGCACTAAGTGCGAAAGCCCATTCATTTACAACGGCGTGTCCACAAGGCGGCGACATTTCCCCGTTACCGGTGGCTGCGCGGCGGGTGAGTGACAGAGCTTATCCGAGCGGCTGGAACTCTGCGCCGGCGTGGTCGAGCGTGAGGCCTCGGCCCTTTGGCTGCCTGGTACCTAAAACACTTCCATTGATCCAGCCACGGAGGGTGCTGGCTGGTGGCTCCATACCTCCATAGCTCCATAGCACCAGAGCTCCATAGCTCCATAGCACCAGAGCTCCATGGCTTCAGAGCTCCATAGCACCATAGCTCCATACCTCCAGAGCTCCAGGGCTCCATAGCTCCATACCTCCAGAGCTCCATACCTCCAGAGCTCCATACCTCCAGAGCTCCATAGCACCAGAGCTCCATGGCTTCAGAGCTCCATAGCACCATAGCTCCATACCTCCAGAGCTCCAGGGCTCCATAGCTCCATACCTCCAGAGCTCCATACCTCCAGAGCTCCATACCTCCAGAGCTCAATAGCACCAGAGCTCCATGGCTTCAGAGCTCCATAGCACCATAGCTCCATACCTCCAGAGCTCCAGGGCTCCATAGCTCCATACCTCCAGAGCTCCATACCTCCAGAGCTCCATACCTCCAGAGCTCCATAGCACCAGAGCTCCATGGCTTCAGAGCTCCATAGCACCATAGCTCCATACCTCCAGAGCTCCAGGGCTCCATAGCTCCATACCTCCAGAGCTCCATACCTCCAGAGCTCCATACCTCCAGAGCTCCAGAGCTCCATAGCACCAGAGCTCCATGGCTTCAGAGCTCCATAGCACCATAGCTCCATACCTCCAGAGCTCCAGGGCTCCATAGCTCCATACCTCCAGAGCTCCAGAGCTCCATAGCACCAGAGCTCCATGGCTTCAGAGCTCCATAGCACCATAGCTCCATACCTCCAGAGCTCCAGGGCTCCATAGCTCCATACCTCCAGAGCTCCATACCTCCAGAGCTCCAGAGCTCCATAGCACCAGAGCTCCATGGCTTCAGAGCTCCATAGCACCATAGCTCCATACCTCCAGAGCTCCAGGGCTCCAAAGCTCCATACCTCCAGAGCTCCATACCTCCAGAGCTCCATACCTCCAGAGCTCCATAGCTCCATAGCACCAGAGCTCCATAGCTCCATAGCACCAAAGCTCCATAGCACCAGAGCTCCATAGCACCAGAGCTCCATAGCTCCATAGCACCAGAGCTCCATAGCTCCATAGCACCAGAGCTCCATAGCTCCATAGCACCAGAGCTCCATACTTCCAGAGCTCCATAGCTCCATAGCTCCATAGCACCAGAGCTCCATAGCTCCATAGCACCAGAGCTCCATAGCTCCATAGCACCAGAGCTCCATACTTCCATAGCTCCATAGCTCCATACCTCCAGAGCTCCATAGCTCCATAGCTCCATACCTCCAGAGCTCCATAGCTCCAGAGCTCCATAGCTCCATAGCACCAGAGCTCCATAGCTCCATAGCACCAGAGCTCCATACTTCCATAGCTCCAGGGCTCCATAGCTCCAGGGTTCCATAGCTCCATACCTCCAGAGCTCCATAGCTCCATACTTCCAGAGCTCCATAGCTCCATAGCACCAGAGCTCCATAGCTCCATAGCACCAGAGCTCCATAGCTCCATAGCACCAGAGCTCCATAGCTCCATAGCACCAGAGCTCCATAGCTCCATAGCTCCAGGGCTCCATAGCTCCATAGCTCCAGGGCTCCATAGCTCCATAGCTCCAGGGCTCCATAGCTCCATAGCTCCATACCTCCAGAGCTCCATACCTCCAGAGCTTCATACCTCCATAGCACCAGAGCTCCATAGCTCCAGGGCTCCAGGGCTCCATAGCTCCATACCTCCAGAGCTCCATAGCTCCATACTTCCAGAGCTCCATAGCTCCATAGCTCCATACTTCCATAGCTCCATAGCTCCATACTTCCATAGCACCTGAGCTCCATACCTCCAGAGCTCCATAGCTCCAGCCTGGGTGGCTGGTGGCTCCATAGCTCCATACTTCCATAGCTCTAAGTCAGAGAGTTGGCGAAAATTGCACTAAGTGCGAAAGCCCATTCATTTACAACGGCGTGTCCGCCAGGCGGCGACATTTCCCCGTTACCGGTGGCTGCGCGGCGGGTGAGTGACAGAGCTTATCCGAGCGGCTGGAACTCTGCGCCGGCGTGGTCGAGCGTGAGGCCTCGGCCCTTTGGCTGCCTGGTACCTAAAACACTTCCATTGATCCAGCCACGGAGGGTGCTGGCTGGTGGCTCCATACCTCCATAGCTCCATAGCACCAGAGCTCCATAGCTCCATAGCACCAGAGCTCCATGGCTTCAGAGCTCCATAGCACCATAGCTCCATACCTCCAGAGCTCCAGGGCTCCATAGCTCCATACCTCCAGAGCTCCATACCTCCAGAGCTCCATACCTCCAGAGCTCCATAGCACCAGAGCTCCATGGCTTCAGAGCTCCATAGCACCATAGCTCCATACCTCCAGAGCTCCAGGGCTCCATAGCTCCATACCTCCAGAGCTCCATACCTCCAGAGCTCCATACCTCCAGAGCTCCATAGCACCAGAGCTCCATGGCTTCAGAGCTCCATAGCACCATAGCTCCATACCTCCAGAGCTCCAGGGCTCCATAGCTCCATAGCTCCATACCTCCAGAGCTCCATACCTCCAGAGCTCCATACCTCCAGAGCTCCAGAGCTCCATAGCACCAGAGCTCCATGGCTTCAGAGCTCCATAGCACCATAGCTCCATACCTCCAGAGCTCCAGGGCTCCATAGCTCCATACCTCCAGAGCTCCATACCTCCAGAGCTCCAGAGCTCCATAGCACCAGAGCTCCATGGCTTCAGAGCTCCATAGCACCATAGCTCCATACCTCCAGAGCTCCAGGGCTCCATAGCTCCATACCTCCAGAGCTCCATACCTCCAGAGCTCCATACCTCCAGAGCTCCAGAGCTCCATAGCACCAGAGCTCCATGGCTTCAGAGCTCCATAGCTCCATACCTCCAGAGCTCCATAGCACCAGAGCTCCATAGCTCCATAGCACCAGAGCTCCATAGCTCCATAGCACCAGAGCTCCATAGCTCCATAGCACCAGAGCTCCATACTTCCAGAGCTCCATAGCTCCATAGCTCCATAGCACCAGAGCTCCAGAGCTCCATAGCACCAGAGCTCCATGGCTTCAGAGCTCCATAGCACCATAGCTCCATACCTCCAGAGCTCCAGGGCTCCATAGCTCCATACCTCCAGAGCTCCATACCTCCAGAGCTCCATAGCTCCATAGCACCAGAGCTCCATAGCTCCATAGCACCAGAGCTCCATAGCACCAGAGCTCCATAGCACCAGAGCTCCATAGCTCCATAGCACCAGAGCTCCATAGCTCCATAGCACCAGAGCTCCATACTTCCAGAGCTCCATAGCTCCATAGCTCCATAGCACCAGAGCTCCATAGCTCCATAGCACCAGAGCTCCATAGCTCCATAGCACCAGAGCTCCATACTTCCATAGCTCCATAGCTCCATACCTCCAGAGCTCCATAGCTCCATAGCTCCATACCTCCAGAGCTCCATAGCTCCAGAGCTCCATAGCTCCATAGCTCCATAGCACCAGAGCTCCATAGCTCCATAGCACCAGAGCTCCATACTTCCATAGCTCCAGGGCTCCATAGCTCCAGGGCTCCATACCTCCAGAGCTCCATAGCTCCATACTTCCAGAGCTCCATAGCTCCATACTTCCATAGCTCCATACTTCCATACCTCCATAGCTCCATACTTCCATAGCACCAGAGCTCCATACTTCCATAGCACCAGAGCTCCATACCTCCAGAGCTCCAGCCTGGGTGGCTGGTGGCTCCATAGCTCCATACTTCCATAGCTCTAAGTCAGAGAGTTGGCGAAAATTGCACTAAGTGCGAAAGCCCATTCATTTACAACGGCGTGTCCACAAGGCGGCGACATTTCCCCGTTACCGGTGGCTGCGCGGCGGGTGAGTGACAGAGCTTATCCGAGCGGCTGGAACTCTGCGCCGGCGTGGTCGAGCGTGAGGCCTCGGCCCTTTGGCTGCCTGGTACCTAAAACACTTCCATTGATCCAGCCACGGAGGGTGCTGGCTGGTGGCTCCATACCTCCATAGCTCCATAGCACCAGAGCTCCATAGCTCCATAGCACCAGAGCTCCATGGCTTCAGAGCTCCATAGCACCATAGCTCCATACCTCCAGAGCTCCAGGGCTCCATAGCTCCATACCTCCAGAGCTCCATACCTCCAGAGCTCCATACCTCCAGAGCTCCATAGCACCAGAGCTCCATGGCTTCAGAGCTCCATAGCACCATAGCTCCATACCTCCAGAGCTCCAGGGCTCCATAGCTCCATACCTCCAGAGCTCCATACCTCCAGAGCTCCATACCTCCAGAGCTCCATAGCACCAGAGCTCCATGGCTTCAGAGCTCCATAGCACCATAGCTCCATACCTCCAGAGCTCCAGGGCTCCATAGCTCCATACCTCCAGAGCTCCATACCTCCAGAGCTCCATACCTCCAGAGCTCCAGAGCTCCATAGCACCAGAGCTCCATGGCTTCAGAGCTCCATAGCACCATAGCTCCATACCTCCAGAGCTCCAGGGCTCCATAGCTCCATACCTCCAGAGCTCCATACCTCCAGAGCTCCAGAGCTCCATAGCACCAGAGCTCCATGGCTTCAGAGCTCCATAGCACCATAGCTCCATACCTCCAGAGCTCCAGGGCTCCATAGCTCCATACTTCCAGAGCTCCATACCTCCAGAGCTCCATACCTCCAGAGCTCCATAGCTCCATAGCACCAGAGCTCCATAGCACCAGAGCTCCATGGCTTCAGAGCTCCATAGCACCATAGCTCCATACCTCCAGAGCTCCAGGGCTCCATAGCTCCATACCTCCAGAGCTCCATACCTCCAGAGCTCCATACCTCCAGAGCTCCATAGCTCCAGAGCTCCATAGCTCCATAGCACCAGAGCTCCATAGCTCCATAGCACCAGAGCTCCATACTTCCATAGCTCCAGGGCTCCATAGCTCCAGGGCTCCATAGCTCCATACCTCCAGAGCTCCATAGCTCCATACCTCCAGAGCTCCATAGCTCCATAGCTCCAGGGCTCCATAGCTCCATAGCTCCAGGGCTCCATAGCTCCATAGCTCCAGGGCTCCATAGCTCCATAGCTCCATACCTCCAGAGCTCCATACCTCCAGAGCTCCATAGCTCCATAGCACCAGAGCTCCATAGCTCCAGGGCTCCAGGGCTCCATAGCTCCATACCTCCAGAGCTCCATAGCTCCATACTTCCAGAGCTCCATAGCTCCATAGCTCCATACTTCCATAGCTCCATAGCTCCATACTTCCATAGCACCTGAGCTCCATACCTCCAGAGCTCCAGAGCTCCATAGCTCCAGCCTGGGTGGCTGGTGGCTCCATAGCTCCATACTTCCATAGCTCTAAGTCAGAGAGTTGGCGAAAATTGCACTAAGTGCGAAAGCCCATTCATTTACAACGGCGTGTCCGCCAGGCGGCGACATTTCCCCGTTACCGGTGGCTGCGCGGCGGGTGAGTGACAGAGCTTATCCGAGCGGCTGGAACTCTGCGCCGGCGTGGTCGAGCGTGAGGCCTCGGCCCTTTGGCTGCCTGGTACCTAAAACACTTCCATTGATCCAGCCACGGAGGGTGCTGGCTGGTGGCTCCATACCTCCATAGCTCCATAGCACCAGAGCTCCATAGCTCCATAGCACCAGAGCTCCATGGCTTCAGAGCTCCATAGCACCATAGCTCCATACCTCCAGAGCTCCAGGGCTCCATAGCTCCATACCTCCAGAGCTCCATACCTCCAGAGCTCCATACCTCCAGAGCTCCATAGCACCAGAGCTCCATGGCTTCAGAGCTCCATAGCACCATAGCTCCATACCTCCAGAGCTCCAGGGCTCCATAGCTCCATACCTCCAGAGCTCCATACCTCCAGAGCTCCATACCTCCAGAGCTCCATAGCACCAGAGCTCCATGGCTTCAGAGCTCCATAGCACCATAGCTCCATACCTCCAGAGCTCCAGGGCTCCATAGCTCCATACCTCCAGAGCTCCATACCTCCAGAGCTCCAGAGCTCCATAGCACCAGAGCTCCATGGCTTCAGAGCTCCATAGCTCCATACCTCCAGAGCTCCAGGGCTCCATAGCTCCATACCTCCAGAGCTCCATACCTCCAGAGCTCCAGAGCTCCATAGCACCAGAGCTCCATGGCTTCAGAGCTCCATAGCACCATAGCTCCATAGCTCCATACCTCCAGAGCTCCATAGCTCCATAGCTCCATACCTCCAGAGCTCCATAGCTCCAGAGCTCCATAGCTCCATAGCTCCATAGCACCAGAGCTCCATAGCTCCATAGCACCAGAGCTCCATACTTCCATAGCTCCAGGGCTCCATAGCTCCAGGGCTCCATACCTCCAGAGCTCCATAGCTCCATACTTCCAGAGCTCCATAGCTCCATACTTCCATAGCTCCATACTTCCATACCTCCATAGCTCCATACTTCCATAGCACCAGAGCTCCATACTTCCATAGCACCAGAGCTCCATACCTCCAGAGCTCCAGAGCTCCAGCCTGGGTGGCTGGTGGCTCCATAGCTCCATACTTCCATAGCTCTAAGTCAGAGAGTTGGCGAAAATTGCACTAAGTGCGAAAGCCCATTCATTTACAACGGCGTGTCCACAAGGCGGCGACATTTCCCCGTTACCGGTGGCTGCGCGGCGGGTGAGTGACAGAGCTTATCCGAGCGGCTGGAACTCTGCGCCGGCGTGGTCGAGCGTGAGGCCTCGGCCCTTTGGCTGCCTGGTACCTAAAACACTTCCATTGATCCAGCCACGGAGGGTGCTGGCTGGTGGCTCCATACCTCCATAGCTCCATAGCACCAGAGCTCCATAGCTCCATAGCACCAGAGCTCCATGGCTTCAGAGCTCCATAGCACCATAGCTCCATACCTCCAGAGCTCCAGGGCTCCATAGCTCCATACCTCCAGAGCTCCATACCTCCAGAGCTCCATACCTCCAGAGCTCCATAGCACCAGAGTTCCATGGCTTCAGAGCTCCATAGCACTATAGCTCCATACCTCCAGAGCTCCAGGGCTCCATAGCTCCATACCTCCAGAGCTCCATACCTCCAGAGCTTCATACCTCCAGAGCTCCAGAGCTCCATAGCACCAGAGCTCCATGGCTTCAGAGCTCCATAGCACCATAGCTCCATATCTCCAGAGCTCCAGGGCTCCATAGCTCCATACCTCCAGAGCTCCATACCTCCAGAGCTCCAGAGCTCCATAGCACCAGAGCTCCATGGCTTCAGAGCTCCATAGCACCATAGCTCCATACCTCCAGAGCTCCAGGGCTCCATAGCTCCATACCTCCAGAGCTCCATAGCTCCATAGCACCAGAGCTCCATAGCTCCATAGCACCAGAGCTCCATACTTCCATAGCTCCATAGCTCCATACCTCCAGAGCTCCATAGCTCCATAGCTCCATACCTCCAGAGCTCCATAGCTCCAGAGCTCCATAGCTCCATAGCACCAGAGCTCCATAGCTCCATAGCACCAGAGCTCCATACTTCCATAGCTCCAGGGCTCCATAGCTCCAGGGCTCCATAGCTCCATACCTCCAGAGCTCCATAGCTCCATACTTCCAGAGCTCCATAGCTCCATAGCTCCAGGGCTCCATAGCTCCATAGCTCCAGGGCTCCATAGCTCCATAGCTCCAGGGCTCCATAGCTCCATAGCTCCATACCTCCAGAGCTCCATACCTCCAGAGCTCCATAGCTCCATAGCACCAGAGCTCCATAGCTCCAGGGCTCCAGGGCTCCATAGCTCCATACCTCCAGAGCTCCATAGCTCCATACTTCCAGAGCTCCATAGCTCCATAGCTCCATACTTCCATAGCTCCATAGCTCCATACTTCCATAGCACCTGAGCTCCATACCTCCAGAGCTCCAGAGCTCCATAGCTCCAGCCTGGGTGGCTGGTGGCTCCATAGCTCCATACTTCCATAGCTCTAAGTCAGAGAGTTGGCGAAAATTGCACTAAGTGCGAAAGCCCATTCATTTACAACGGCGTGTCCGCCAGGCGGCGACATTTCCCCGTTACCGGTGGCTGCGCGGCGGGTGAGTGACAGAGCTTATCCGAGCGGCTGGAACTCTGCGCCGGCGTGGTCGAGCGTGAGGCCTCGGCCCTTTGGCTGCCTGGTACCTAAAACACTTCCATTGATCCAGCCACGGAGGGTGCTGGCTGGTGGCTCCATACCTCCATAGCTCCATAGCACCAGAGCTCCATAGCTCCATAGCACCAGAGCTCCATGGCTTCAGAGCTCCATAGCACCATAGCTCCATACCTCCAGAGCTCCAGGGCTCCATAGCTCCATACCTCCAGAGCTCCATACCTCCAGAGCTCCAGAGCTCCATAGCACCAGAGCTCCATGGCTTCAGAGCTCCATAGCTCCATACCTCCAGAGCTCCAGGGCTCCATAGCTCCATACCTCCAGAGCTCCATACCTCCAGAGCTCCAGAGCTCCATAGCACCAGAGCTCCATGGCTTCAGAGCTCCATAGCACCATAGCTCCATACCTCCAGAGCTCCAGGGCTCCATAGCTCCATACCTCCAGAGCTCCATACCTCCAGAGCTCCATACCTCCAGAGCTCCATAGCTCCATAGCACCAGAGCTCCATAGCTCCATAGCACCAGAGCTCCATAGCACCAGAGCTCCATAGCACCAGAGCTCCATAGCACCAGAGCTCCATAGCTCCATAGCACCAGAGCTCCATACTTCCAGAGCTCCATAGCTCCATAGCTCCATAGCACCAGAGCTCCATAGCTCCATAGCACCAGAGCTCCATAGCTCCATAGCACCAGAGCTCCATACTTCCATAGCTCCATAGCTCCATACCTCCAGAGCTCCATACCTCCAGAGCTCCATAGCTCCATAGCTCCATAGCTCCAGAGCTCCATAGCTCCATAGCTCCATAGCACCAGAGCTCCATAGCTCCATAGCACCAGAGCTCCATACTTCCATAGCTCCAGGGCTCCATAGCTCCAGGGCTCCATACCTCCAGAGCTCCATAGCTCCATACTTCCAGAGCTCCATAGCTCCATACTTCCATAGCTCCATACTTCCATACCTCCATAGCTCCATACTTCCATAGCTCCATAGCTCCATGCTCCATGGCTTCAGAGCTCCATAGCACCATAGCTCCATACCTCCAGAGCTCCAGGGCTCCATAGCTCCATACCTCCAGAGCTCCATACCTCCAGAGCTCCATAGCACCAGAGCTCCATAGCTCCATAGCACCAGAGCTCCATAGCACCAGAGCTCCATAGCACCAGAGCTCCATAGCTCCATAGCACCAGAGCTCCATAGCTCCATAGCACCAGAGCTCCATACTTCCAGAGCTCCATAGCTCCATAGCTCCATAGCACCAGAGCTCCATAGCTCCATAGCACCAGAGCTCCATAGCTCCATAGCACCAGAGCTCCATACTTCCATAGCTCCATAGCTCCATACCTCCAGAGCTCCATAACTCCATAGCTCCATACCTCCAGAGCTCCATAGCTCCAGAGCTCCATAGCTCCATAGCTCCATAGCACCAGAGCTCCATAGCTCCATAGCACCAGAGCTCCATACTTCCATAGCTCCAGGGCTCCATAGCTCCAGGGCTCCATACCTCCAGAGCTCCATAGCTCCATACTTCCAGAGCTCCATAGCTCCATACTTCCATAGCTCCATACTTCCATACCTCCATAGCTCCATACTTCCATAGCACCAGAGCTCCATACTTCCATAGCACCAGAGCTCCATACCTCCAGAGCTCCAGAGCTCCAGCCTGGGTGGCTGGTGGCTCCATAGCTCCATACTTCCATAGCTCTAAGTCAGAGAGTTGGCGAAAATTGCACTAAGTGCGAAAGCCCATTCATTTACAACGGCGTGTCCGCCAGGCGGCGACATTTCCCCGTTACCGGTGGCTGCGCGGCGGGTGAGTGACAGAGCTTATCCGAGCGGCTGGAACTCTGCGCCGGCGTGGTCGAGCGTGAGGCCTCGGCCCTTTGGCTGCCTGGTACCTAAAACACTTCCATTGATCCAGCCACGGAGGGTGCTGGCTGGTGGCTCCATACCTCCATAGCTCCATAGCACCAGAGCTCCATAGCTCCATAGCACCAGAGCTCCATGGCTTCAGAGCTCCATAGCACCATAGCTCCATACCTCCAGAG
Organism: Syngnathus leptorhynchus; assembly: GCF_054491065.1. Lineage (NCBI taxonomy): Eukaryota > Metazoa > Chordata > Actinopteri > Syngnathiformes > Syngnathidae > Syngnathus > Syngnathus leptorhynchus. Next base: position 1,369,228 of record NW_028231992.1, on the reverse strand, counting down.
CTCCAGGGCTCCATAGCTCCATACCTCCAGAGCTCCATACCTCCAGAGCTCCATACCTCCAGAGCTCCATAGCACCAGAGCTCCATGGCTTCAGAGCTCCATAGCACCATAGCTCCATACCTCCAGAGCTCCAGGGCTCCATAGCTCCATACCTCCAGAGCTCCATACCTCCAGAGCTCCATACCTCCAGAGCTCCATAGCACCAGAGCTCCATGGCTTCAGAGCTCCATAGCACCATAGCTCCATACCTCCAGAGCTCCAGGGCTCCATAGCTCCATACCTCCAGAGCTCCATACCTCCAGAGCTCCATACCTCCAGAGCTCCAGAGCTCCATAGCACCAGAGCTCCATGGCTTCAGAGCTCCATAGCTCCATACCTCCAGAGCTCCAGGGCTCCATAGCTCCATACCTCCAGAGCTCCATACCTCCAGAGCTCCAGAGCTCCATAGCACCAGAGCTCCATGGCTTCAGAGCTCCATAGCACCTTAGCTCCATACCTCCAGAGCTCCAGGGCTCCATAGCTCCATACCTCCAGAGCTCCATACCTCCAGAGCTCCATACCTCCAGAGCTCCATAGCTCCATAGCACCAGAGCTCCATAGCTCCATAGCACCAGAGCTCCATAGCACCAGAGCTCCATAGCACCAGAGCTCCATAGCTCCATAGCACCAGAGCTCCATAGCTCCATAGCACCAGAGCTCCATACTTCCAGAGCTCCATAGCTCCATAGCTCCATAGCACCAGAGCTCCATAGCTCCATAGCACCAGAGCTCCATAGCTCCATAGCACCAGAGCTCCATACTTCCATAGCTCCATAGCTCCATACCTCCAGAGCTCCATAGCTCCATAGCTCCATACCTCCAGAGCTCCATAGCTCCAGAGCTCCATAGCTCCATAGCTCCATAGCACCAGAGCTCCATAGCTCCATAGCACCAGAGCTCCATACTTCCATAGCTCCAGGGCTCCATAGCTCCAGGGCTCCATACCTCCAGAGCTCCATAGCTCCATACTTCCAGAGCTCCATAGCTCCATACTTCCATAGCTCCATACTTCCATACCTCCATAGCTCCATACTTCCATAGCACCAGAGCTCCATACTTCCATAGCACCAGAGCTCCATACCTCCAGAGCTCCAGAGCTCCAGCCTGGGTGGCTGGTGGCTCCATAGCTCCATACTTCCATAGCTCTAAGTCAGAGAGTTGGCGAAAATTGCACTAAGTGCGAAAGCCCATTCATTTACAACGGCGTGTCCACAAGGCGGCGACATTTCCCCGTTACCGGTGGCTGCGCGGCGGGTGAGTGACAGAGCTTATCCGAGCGGCTGGAACTCTGCGCCGGCGTGGTCGAGCGTGAGGCCTCGGCCCTTTGGCTGCCTGGTACCTAAAACACTTCCATTGATCCAGCCACGGAGGGTGCTGGCTGGTGGCTCCATACCTCCATAGCTCCATAGCACCAGAGCTCCATAGCTCCATAGCACCAGAGCTCCATGGCTTCAGAGCTCCATAGCACCATAGCTCCATACCTCCAGAGCTCCAGGGCTCCATAGCTCCATACCTCCAGAGCTCCATACCTCCAGAGCTCCATACCTCCAGAGCTCCATAGCACCAGAGCTCCATGGCTTCAGAGCTCCATAGCACCATAGCTCCATACCTCCAGAGCTCCAGGGCTCCATAGCTCCATACCTCCAGAGCTCCATACCTCCAGAGCTCCATACCTCCAGAGCTCAATAGCACCAGAGCTCCATGGCTTCAGAGCTCCATAGCACCATAGCTCCATACCTCCAGAGCTCCAGGGCTCCATAGCTCCATACCTCCAGAGCTCCATACCTCCAGAGCTCCATACCTCCAGAGCTCCATAGCACCAGAGCTCCATGGCTTCAGAGCTCCATAGCACCATAGCTCCATACCTCCAGAGCTCCAGGGCTCCATAGCTCCATACCTCCAGAGCTCCATACCTCCAGAGCTCCATACCTCCAGAGCTCCAGAGCTCCATAGCACCAGAGCTCCATGGCTTCAGAGCTCCATAGCACCATAGCTCCATACCTCCAGAGCTCCAGGGCTCCATAGCTCCATACCTCCAGAGCTCCAGAGCTCCATAGCACCAGAGCTCCATGGCTTCAGAGCTCCATAGCACCATAGCTCCATACCTCCAGAGCTCCAGGGCTCCATAGCTCCATACCTCCAGAGCTCCATACCTCCAGAGCTCCAGAGCTCCATAGCACCAGAGCTCCATGGCTTCAGAGCTCCATAGCACCATAGCTCCATACCTCCAGAGCTCCAGGGCTCCAAAGCTCCATACCTCCAGAGCTCCATACCTCCAGAGCTCCATACCTCCAGAGCTCCATAGCTCCATAGCACCAGAGCTCCATAGCTCCATAGCACCAAAGCTCCATAGCACCAGAGCTCCATAGCACCAGAGCTCCATAGCTCCATAGCACCAGAGCTCCATAGCTCCATAGCACCAGAGCTCCATAGCTCCATAGCACCAGAGCTCCATACTTCCAGAGCTCCATAGCTCCATAGCTCCATAGCACCAGAGCTCCATAGCTCCATAGCACCAGAGCTCCATAGCTCCATAGCACCAGAGCTCCATACTTCCATAGCTCCATAGCTCCATACCTCCAGAGCTCCATAGCTCCATAGCTCCATACCTCCAGAGCTCCATAGCTCCAGAGCTCCATAGCTCCATAGCACCAGAGCTCCATAGCTCCATAGCACCAGAGCTCCATACTTCCATAGCTCCAGGGCTCCATAGCTCCAGGGTTCCATAGCTCCATACCTCCAGAGCTCCAGAGCTCCATACTTCCAGAGCTCCATAGCTCCATAGCACCAGAGCTCCATAGCTCCATAGCACCAGAGCTCCATAGCTCCATAGCACCAGAGCTCCATAGCTCCATAGCACCAGAGCTCCATAGCTCCATAGCTCCAGGGCTCCATAGCTCCATAGCTCCAGGGCTCCATAGCTCCATAGCTCCAGGGCTCCATAGCTCCATAGCTCCATACCTCCAGAGCTCCATACCTCCAGAGCTTCATACCTCCATAGCACCAGAGCTCCATAGCTCCAGGGCTCCAGGGCTCCATAGCTCCATACCTCCAGAGCTCCATAGCTCCATACTTCCAGAGCTCCATAGCTCCATAGCTCCATACTTCCATAGCTCCATAGCTCCATACTTCCATAGCACCTGAGCTCCATACCTCCAGAGCTCCATAGCTCCAGCCTGGGTGGCTGGTGGCTCCATAGCTCCATACTTCCATAGCTCTAAGTCAGAGAGTTGGCGAAAATTGCACTAAGTGCGAAAGCCCATTCATTTACAACGGCGTGTCCGCCAGGCGGCGACATTTCCCCGTTACCGGTGGCTGCGCGGCGGGTGAGTGACAGAGCTTATCCGAGCGGCTGGAACTCTGCGCCGGCGTGGTCGAGCGTGAGGCCTCGGCCCTTTGGCTGCCTGGTACCTAAAACACTTCCATTGATCCAGCCACGGAGGGTGCTGGCTGGTGGCTCCATACCTCCATAGCTCCATAGCACCAGAGCTCCATAGCTCCATAGCACCAGAGCTCCATGGCTTCAGAGCTCCATAGCACCATAGCTCCATACCTCCAGAGCTCCAGGGCTCCATAGCTCCATACCTCCAGAGCTCCATACCTCCAGAGCTCCATACCTCCAGAGCTCCATAGCACCAGAGCTCCATGGCTTCAGAGCTCCATAGCACCATAGCTCCATACCTCCAGAGCTCCAGGGCTCCATAGCTCCATACCTCCAGAGCTCCATACCTCCAGAGCTCCATACCTCCAGAGCTCCATAGCACCAGAGCTCCATGGCTTCAGAGCTCCATAGCACCATAGCTCCATACCTCCAGAGCTCCAGGGCTCCATAGCTCCATAGCTCCATACCTCCAGAGCTCCATACCTCCAGAGCTCCATACCTCCAGAGCTCCAGAGCTCCATAGCACCAGAGCTCCATGGCTTCAGAGCTCCATAGCACCATAGCTCCATACCTCCAGAGCTCCAGGGCTCCATAGCTCCATACCTCCAGAGCTCCATACCTCCAGAGCTCCAGAGCTCCATAGCACCAGAGCTCCATGGCTTCAGAGCTCCATAGCACCATAGCTCCATACCTCCAGAGCTCCAGGGCTCCATAGCTCCATACCTCCAGAGCTCCATACCTCCAGAGCTCCATACCTCCAGAGCTCCAGAGCTCCATAGCACCAGAGCTCCATGGCTTCAGAGCTCCATAGCTCCATACCTCCAGAGCTCCATAGCACCAGAGCTCCATAGCTCCATAGCACCAGAGCTCCATAGCTCCATAGCACCAGAGCTCCATAGCTCCATAGCACCAGAGCTCCATACTTCCAGAGCTCCATAGCTCCATAGCTCCATAGCACCAGAGCTCCAGAGCTCCATAGCACCAGAGCTCCATGGCTTCAGAGCTCCATAGCACCATAGCTCCATACCTCCAGAGCTCCAGGGCTCCATAGCTCCATACCTCCAGAGCTCCATACCTCCAGAGCTCCATAGCTCCATAGCACCAGAGCTCCATAGCTCCATAGCACCAGAGCTCCATAGCACCAGAGCTCCATAGCACCAGAGCTCCATAGCTCCATAGCACCAGAGCTCCATAGCTCCATAGCACCAGAGCTCCATACTTCCAGAGCTCCATAGCTCCATAGCTCCATAGCACCAGAGCTCCATAGCTCCATAGCACCAGAGCTCCATAGCTCCATAGCACCAGAGCTCCATACTTCCATAGCTCCATAGCTCCATACCTCCAGAGCTCCATAGCTCCATAGCTCCATACCTCCAGAGCTCCATAGCTCCAGAGCTCCATAGCTCCATAGCTCCATAGCACCAGAGCTCCATAGCTCCATAGCACCAGAGCTCCATACTTCCATAGCTCCAGGGCTCCATAGCTCCAGGGCTCCATACCTCCAGAGCTCCATAGCTCCATACTTCCAGAGCTCCATAGCTCCATACTTCCATAGCTCCATACTTCCATACCTCCATAGCTCCATACTTCCATAGCACCAGAGCTCCATACTTCCATAGCACCAGAGCTCCATACCTCCAGAGCTCCAGAGCTCCAGCCTGGGTGGCTGGTGGCTCCATAGCTCCATACTTCCATAGCTCTAAGTCAGAGAGTTGGCGAAAATTGCACTAAGTGCGAAAGCCCATTCATTTACAACGGCGTGTCCACAAGGCGGCGACATTTCCCCGTTACCGGTGGCTGCGCGGCGGGTGAGTGACAGAGCTTATCCGAGCGGCTGGAACTCTGCGCCGGCGTGGTCGAGCGTGAGGCCTCGGCCCTTTGGCTGCCTGGTACCTAAAACACTTCCATTGATCCAGCCACGGAGGGTGCTGGCTGGTGGCTCCATACCTCCATAGCTCCATAGCACCAGAGCTCCATAGCTCCATAGCACCAGAGCTCCATGGCTTCAGAGCTCCATAGCACCATAGCTCCATACCTCCAGAGCTCCAGGGCTCCATAGCTCCATACCTCCAGAGCTCCATACCTCCAGAGCTCCATACCTCCAGAGCTCCATAGCACCAGAGCTCCATGGCTTCAGAGCTCCATAGCACCATAGCTCCATACCTCCAGAGCTCCAGGGCTCCATAGCTCCATACCTCCAGAGCTCCATACCTCCAGAGCTCCATACCTCCAGAGCTCCATAGCACCAGAGCTCCATGGCTTCAGAGCTCCATAGCACCATAGCTCCATACCTCCAGAGCTCCAGGGCTCCATAGCTCCATACCTCCAGAGCTCCATACCTCCAGAGCTCCATACCTCCAGAGCTCCATAGCACCAGAGCTCCATGGCTTCAGAGCTCCATAGCACCATAGCTCCATACCTCCAGAGCTCCAGGGCTCCATAGCTCCATACCTCCAGAGCTCCATACCTCCAGAGCTCCATACCTCCAGAGCTCCAGAGCTCCATAGCACCAGAGCTCCATGGCTTCAGAGCTCCATAGCACCATAGCTCCATACCTCCAGAGCTCCAGGGCTCCATAGCTCCATACCTCCAGAGCTCCATACCTCCAGAGCTCCAGAGCTCCATAGCACCAGAGCTCCATGGCTTCAGAGCTCCATAGCACCATAGCTCCATTTCTCCAGAGCTCCAGGGCTCCATAGCTCCATACCTCCAGAGCTCCATACCTCCAGAGCTCCAGAGCTCCATAGCACCAGAGCTCCATGGCTTCAGAGCTCCATAGCACCATAGCTCCATACCTCCAGAGCTCCAGGGCTCCAAAGCTCCATACCTCCAGAGCTCCATACCTCCAGAGCTCCATACCTCCAGAGCTCCATAGCTCCATAGCACCAGAGCTCCATAGCTCCATAGCACCAGAGCTCCATAGCACCAGAGCTCCATAGCACCAGAGCTCCATAGCTCCATAGCACCAGAGCTCCATAGCTCCATAGCACCAGAGCTCCATAGCTCCATAGCACCAGAGCTCCATACTTCCAGAGCTCCATAGCTCCATAGCTCCATAGCACCAGAGCTCCATAGCTCCATAGCACCAGAGCTCCATAGCTCCATAGCACCAGAGCTCCATACTTCCATAGCTCCATAGCTCCATACCTCCAGAGCTCCATAGCTCCATAGCTCCATACCTCCAGAGCTCCATAGCTCCAGAGCTCCATAGCTCCATAGCACCAGAGCTCCATACCTCCAGAGCACCAGAGCTCCATACTTCCATAGCTCCAGGGCTCCATAGCTCCAGGGCTCCATAGCTCCATACCTCCAGAGCTCCATAGCTCCATACTTCCAGAGCTCCATAGCTCCATAGCACCAGAGCTCCATAGCTCCATAGCACCAGAGCTCCATAGCTCCATAGCACCAGAGCTCCATAGCTCCATAGCACCATAGCTCCATAGCTCCATAGCTCCAGGGCTCCATAGCTCCATAGCTCCAGGGCTCCATAGCTCCATAGCTCCAGGGCTCCATAGCTCCATAGCTCCATACCTCCAGAGCTCCATACCTCCAGAGCTTCATACCTCCATAGCACCAGAGCTCCATAGCTCCAGGGCTCCAGGGCTCCATAGCTCCATACCTCCAGAGCTCCATAGCTCCATACTTCCAGAGCTCCATAGCTCCATAGCTCCATACTTCCATAGCTCCATAGCTCCATACTTCCATAGCACCTGAGCTCCATACCTCCAGAGCTCCATAGCTCCAGCCTGGGTGGCTGGTGGCTCCATAGCTCCATACTTCCATAGCTCTAAGTCAGAGAGTTGGCGAAAATTGCACTAAGTGCGAAAGCCCATTCATTTACAACGGCGTGTCCGCCAGGCGGCGACATTTCCCCGTTACCGGTGGCTGCGCGGCGGGTGAGTGACAGAGCTTATCCGAGCGGCTGGAACTCTGCGCCGGCGTGGTCGAGCGTGAGGCCTCGGCCCTTTGGCTGCCTGGTACCTAAAACACTTCCATTGATCCAGCCACGGAGGGTGCTGGCTGGAGGCTCCATACCTCCATAGCTCCATAGCACCAGAGCTCCATAGCTCCATAGCACCAGAGCTCCATGGCTTCAGAGCTCCATAGCACCATAGCTCCATACCTCCAGAGCTCCAGGGCTCCATAGCTCCATACCTCCAGAGCTCCATACCTCCAGAGCTCCATACCTCCAGAGCTCCATAGCACCAGAGCTCCATGGCTTCAGAGCTCCATAGCACCATAGCTCCATACCTCCAGAGCTCCAGGGCTCCATAGCTCCATACCTCCAGAGCTCCATACCTCCAGAGCTCCATACCTCCAGAGCTCCATAGCACCAGAGCTCCATGGCTTCAGAGCTCCATAGCACCATAGCTCCATACCTCCAGAGCTCCAGGGCTCCATAGCTCCATACCTCCAGAGCTCCATACCTCCAGAGCTCCATACCTCCAGAGCTCCAGAGCTCCATAGCACCAGAGCTCCATGGCTTCAGAGCTCCATAGCACCATAGTTCCATACCTCCAGAGCTCCAGGGCTCCATAGCTCCATACCTCCAGAGCTCCATACCTCCAGAGCTCCAGAGCTCCATAGCACCAGAGCTCCATGGCTTCAGAGCTCCATAGCACCATAGCTCCATACCTCCAGAGCTCCAGGGCTCCATAGCTCCATACCTCCAGAGCTCCATACCTCCAGAGCTCCATACCTCCAGAGCTCCATAGCTCCATAGCACCAGAGCTCCGTAGCTCCATAGCACCAGAGCTCCATAGCACCAGAGCTCCATAGCACCAGAGCTCCATAGCTCCATAGCACCAGAGCTCCATAGCTCCATAGCACCAGAGCTCCATAGCTCCATAGCACCAGAGCTCCATACTTCCAGAGCTCCATAGCTCCATAGCTCCATAGCACCAGAGCTCCATAGCTCCATAGCACCAGAGCTCCATGGCTTCAGAGCTCCATAGCACCATAGCTCCATACCTCCAGAGCTCCAGGGCTCCATAGCTCCATACCTCCAGAGCTCCATACCTCCAGAGCTCCATACCTCCAGAGCTCCATAGCACCAGAGCTCCATAGCTCCATAGCACCAGAGCTCCATAGCACCAGAGCTCCATAGCACCAGAGCTCCATAGCTCCATAGCACCAGAGCTCCATAGCTCCATAGCACCAGAGCTCCATACTTCCAGAGCTCCATAGCTCCATAGCTCCATAGCACCAGAGCTCCATAGCTCCATAGCACCAGAGCTCCATAGCTCCATAGCACCAGAGCTCCATACTTCCATAGCTCCATAGCTCCATACCTCCAGAGCTCCATAGCTCCATAGCTCCATACCTCCAGAGCTCCATAGCTCCAGAGCTCCATAGCTCCATAGCTCCATAGCACCAGAGCTCCATAGCTCCATAGCACCAGAGCTCCATACTTCCATAGCTCCAGGGCTCCATAGCTCCAGGGCTCCATACCTCCAGAGCTCCATAGCTCCATACTTCCAGAGCTCCATAGCTCCATACTTCCATAGCTCCATACTTCCATACTTCCATAGCTCCATACTTCCATAGCACCAGAGCTCCATACTTCCATAGCACCAGAGCTCCATACCTCCAGAGCTCCAGAGCTCCAGCCTGGGTGGCTGGTGGCTCCATAGCTCCATACTTCCATAGCTCTAAGTCAGAGAGTTGGCGAAAATTGCACTAAGTGCGAAAGCCCATTCATTTACAACGGCGTGTCCACAAGGCGGCGACATTTCCCCGTTACCGGTGGCTGCGCGGCGGGTGAGTGACAGAGCTTATCCGAGCGGCTGGAACTCTGCGCCGGCGTGGTCGAGCGTGAGGCCTCGGCCCTTTGGCTGCCTGGTACCTAAAACACTTCCATTGATCCAGCCACGGAGGGTGCTGGCTGGTGGCTCCATACCTCCATAGCTCCATAGCACCAGAGCTCCATAGCTCCATAGCACCAGAGCTCCATGGCTTCAGAGCTCCATAGCACCATAGCTCCATACCTCCAGAGCTCCAGGGCTCCATAGCTCCATACCTCCAGAGCTCCATACCTCCAGAGCTCCATACCTCCAGAGCTCCATAGCACCAGAGCTCCATGGCTTCAGAGCTCCATAGCACCATAGCTCCATACCTCCAGAGCTCCAGGGCTCCATAGCTCCATACCTCCAGAGCTCCATACCTCCAGAGCTCCAGAGCTCCATAGCACCAGAGCTCCATGGCTTCAGAGCTCCATAGCACCATAGCTCCATACCTCCAGAGCTCCAGGGCTCCATAGCTCCATACCTCCAGAGCTCCATACCTCCAGAGCTCCAGAGCTCCATAGCACCAGAGCTCCATGGCTTCAGAGCTCCATAGCACCATAGCTCCATACCTCCAGAGCTCCAGGGCTCCATAGCTCCATACCTCCAGAGCTCCATACCTCCAGAGCTCCAGAGCTCCATAGCACCAGAGCTCCATGGCTTCAGAGCTCCATAGCACCATAGCTCCATACCTCCAGAGCTCCAGGGCTCCAAAGCTCCATACCTCCAGAGCTCCATACCTCCAGAGCTCCATACCTCCAGAGCTCCATAGCTCCATAGCACCAGAGCTCCATAGCTCCATAGCACCAGAGCTCCATAGCACCAGAGCTCCATAGCACCAGAGCTCCATAGCTCCATAGCACCAGAGCTCCATAGCTCCATAGCACCAGAGCTCCATAGCTCCATAGCACCAGAGCTCCATACTTCCAGAGCTCCATAGCTCCATAGCTCCATAGCACCAGAGCTCCATAGCTCCATAGCACCAGAGCTCCATAGCTCCATAGCACCAGAGCTCCATACTTCCATAGCTCCATAGCTCCATACCTCCAGAGCTCCATAGCTCCATACCTCCAGAGCTCCATAGCTCCAGAGCTCCATAGCTCCATAGCACCAGAGCTCCATAGCTCCATAGCACCAGAGCTCCATACTTCCATAGCTCCAGGGCTCCATAGCTCCAGGGCTCCATAGCTCCATACCTCCAGAGCTCCATAGCTCCATACCTCCAGAGCTCCATAGCTCCATATTTCCAGAGCTCCATAGCTCCATAGCACCAGAGCTCCATAGCTCCATAGCACCAGAGCTCCATAGCTCCATAGCACCAGAGCTCCATAGCTCCATAGCACCAGAGCTCCATAGCTCCATAGCTCCAGGGCTCCATAGCTCCATAGCTCCAGGGCTCCATAGCTCCATAGCTCCAGGGCTCCATAGCTCCAGGGCTCCAGGGCTCCATAGCTCCATACCTCCAGAGCTCCATAGCTCCATACTTCCAGAGCTCCATAGCTCCATAGCTCCATACTTCCATAGCTCCATAGCTCCATACTTCCATAGCACCAGAGCTCCATACCTCCAGAGCTCCATAGCTCCAGCCTGGGTGGCTGGTGGCTCCATAGCTCCATACTTCCATAGCTCCAGTCAGAGAGTTGGCGAAAATTGCACTAAGTGCGAAAGCCCATTCATTTACAACGGCGTGTCCACAAGGCGGCGACATTTCCCCGTTACCGGTGGCTGCGCGGCGGGTGAGTGACAGAGCTTATCCGAGCGGCTGGAACTCTGCGCCGGCGTGGTCGAGCGTGAGGCCTCGGCCCTTTGGCTGCCTGGTACCTAAAACACTTCCATTGATCCAGCCACGGAGGGTGCTGGCTGGTGGCTCCATACCTCCATAGCTCCATAGCACCAGAGCTCCATAGCTCCATAGCACCAGAGCTCCATGGCTTCAGAGCTCCATAGCACCATAGCTCCATACCTCCAGAGCTCCAGGGCTCCATAGCTCCATACCTCCAGAGCTCCATACCTCCAGAGCTCCATACCTCCAGAGCTCCATAGCACCAGAGCTCCATGGCTTCAGAGCTCCATAGCACCATAGCTCCATAGCTCCAGAGCTCCAGGGCTCCATAGCTCCATACCTCCAGAGCTCCATACCTCCAGAGCTCCATACCTCCAGAGCTCCATAGCACCAGAGCTCCATGGCTTCAGAGCTCCATAGCACCATAGCTCCATACCTCCAGAGCTCCAGGGCTCCATAGCTCCATACCTCCAGAGCTCCATACCTCCAGAGCTCCATACCTCCAGAGCTCCAGAGCTCCATAGCACCAGAGCTCCATGGCTTCAGAGCTCCATAGCACCATAGCTCCATACCTCCAGAGCTCCAGGGCTCCATAGCTCCATACCTCCAGAGCTCCATACCTCCAGAGCTCCAGAGCTCCATAGCACCAGAGCTCCATGGCTTCAGAGCTCCATAGCACCAGCCTGGGTGGCTGGTGGCTCCATAGCTCCATACTTCCATAGCTCCAGTCAGAGAGTTGGCGAAAATTGCACTAAGTGCGAAAGCCCATTCATTTACAACGGCGTGTCCACAAGGCGGCGACATTTCCCCGTTACCGGTGGCTGCGCGGCGGGTGAGTGACAGAGCTTATCCGAGCGGCTGGAACTCTGCGCCGGCGTGGTCGAGCGTGAGGCCTCGGCCCTTTGGCTGCCTGGTACCTAAAACACTTCCATTGATCCAGCCACGGAGGGTGCTGGCTGGTGGCTCCATACCTCCATAGCTCCATAGCACCAGAGCTCCATAGCTCCATAGCACCAGAGCTCCATGGCTTCAGAGCTCCATAGCACCATAGCTCCATACCTCCAGAGCTCCAGGGCCATAGCTCCATACCTCCAGAGCTCCATACCTCCAGAGCTCCATACCTCCAGAGCTCCATAGCACCAGAGCTCCATGGCTTCAGAGCTCCATAGCACCATAGCTCCATACCTCCAGAGCTCCAGGGCTCCATAGCTCCATACCTCCAGAGCTCCATACCTCCAGAGCTCCATACCTCCAGAGCTCCATAGCACCAGAGCTCCATGGCTTCAGAGCTCCATAGCACCATAGCTCCATACCTCCAGAGCTCCAGGGCTCCATAGCTCCATACCTCCAGAGCTCCATACCTCCAGAGCTCCATACCTCCAGAGCTCCAGAGCTCCATAGCACCAGAGCTCCATGGCTTCAGAGCTCCATAGCACCATAGCTCCATACCTCCAGAGCTCCAGGGCTCCATAGCTCCATACCTCCAGAGCTCCATACCTCCAGAGCTCCAGAGCTCCATAGCACCAGAGCTCCATGGCTTCAGAGCTCCATAGCACCATAGCTCCATACCTCCAGAGCTCCAGGGCTCCATAGCTCCATACCTCCAGAGCTCCATACCTCCAGAGCTCCATACCTCCAGAGCTCCATAGCTCCATAGCACCAGAGCTCCATAGCTCCATAGCACCAGAGCTCCATAGCACCAGAGCTCCATAGCACCAGAGCTCCATAGCTCCATAGCACCAGAGCTCCATAGCTCCATAGCACCAGAGCTCCATAGCTCCATAGCACCAGAGCTCCATACTTCCAGAGCTCCATAGCTCCATAGCACCAGAGCTCCATAGCTCCATAGCACCAGAGCTCCATGGCTTCAGAGCTCCATAGCACCATAGCTCCATACCTCCAGAGCTCCAGGGCTCCATAGCTCCATACCTCCAGAGCTCCATACCTCCAGAGCTCCATACCTCCAGAGCTCCATAGCACCAGAGCTCCATAGCTCCATAGCACCAGAGCTCCATAGCACCAGAGCTCCATAGCACCAGAGCTCCATAGCTCCATAGCACCAGAGCTCCATAGCTCCATAGCACCAGAGCTCCATACTTCCAGAGCTCCATAGCTCCATAGCTCCATAGCACCAGAGCTCCATAGCTCCATAGCACCAGAGCTCCATAGCTCCATAGCACCAGAGCTCCATACTTCCATAGCTCCATAGCTCCATACCTCCAGAGCTCCATAGCTCCATAGCTCCATACCTCCAGAGCTCCATAGCTCCAGAGCTCCATAGCTCCATAGCTCCATAGCACCAGAGCTCCATAGCTCCATAGCACCAGAGCTCCATACTTCCATAGCTCCAGGGCTCCATAGCTCCAGGGCTCCATACCTCCAGAGCTCCATAGCTCCATACTTCCAGAGCTCCATAGCTCCATAGCTCCAGGGCTCCATAGCTCCATAGCTCCACACCTCCAGAGCTCCATACCTCCAGAGCTCCATACCTCCATAGCACCAGAGCTCCATAGCTCCAGGGCTCCAGGGCTCCATAGCTCCATACCTCCAGAGCTCCATAGCTCCATACTTCCAGAGCTCCATAGCTCCATAGCTCCATACTTCCATAGCTCCATAGCTCCATACTTCCATAGCACCTGAGCTCCATACCTCCAGAGCTCCATAGCTCCAGCCTGGGTGGCTGGTGGCTCCATAGCTCCATACTTCCATAGCTCTAAGTCAGAGAGTTGGCGAAAATTGCACTAAGTGCGAAAGCCCATTCATTTACAACGGCGTGTCCGCCAGGCGGCGACATTTCCCCGTTACCGGTGGCTGCGCGGCGGGTGAGTGACAGAGCTTATCCGAGCGGCTGGAACTCTGCGCCGGCATGGTCGAGCGTGAGGCCTCGGCCCTTTGGCTGCCTGGTACCTAAAACACTTCCATTGATCCAGCCACGGAGGGTGCTGGCTGGTGGCTCCATACCTCCATAGCTCCATAGCACCAGAGCTCCATAGCTCCATAGCACCAGAGCTCCATGGCTTCAGAGCTCCATAGCACCATAGCTCCATACCTCCAGAGCTCCAGGGCTCCATAGCTCCATACCTCCAGAACTCCATACCTCCAGAGCTCCATACCTCCAGAGCTCCATAGCACCAAAGCTCCATGGCTTCAGAGCTCCATAGCACCATAGCTCCATACCTCCAGAGCTCCAGGGCTCCATAGCTCCATACCTCCAGAGCTCCATACCTCCAGAGCTCCATACCTCCAGAGCTCCATAGCACCAGAGCTCCATGGCTTCAGAGCTCCATAGCACCATAGCTCCATACCTCCAGAGCTCCAGGGCTCCATAGCTCCATACCTCCAGAGCTCCATACCTCCAGAGCTCCAGAGCTCCATAGCACCAGAGCTCCATGGCTTCAGAGCTCCATAGCTCCATACCTCCAGAGCTCCAGGGCTCCATAGCTCCATACCTCCAGAGCTCCATACCTCCAGAGCTCCAGAGCTCCATAGCACCAGAGCTCCATGGCTTCAGAGCTCCATAGCACCATAGCTCCATACCTCCAGAGCTCCAGGGCTCCATAGCTCCATACCTCCAGAGCTCCATACCTCCAGAGCTCCATACCTCCAGAGCTCCATAGCTCCATAGCACCAGAGCTCCATAGCTCCATAGCACCAGAGCTCCATAGCACCAGAGCTCCATAGCACCAGAGCTCCATAGCTCCATAGCACCAGAGCTCCATAGCTCCATAGCACCAGAGCTCCATAGCTCCATAGCACCAGAGCTCCATACTTCCAGAGCTCCATAGCTCCATAGCTCCATAGCACCAGAGCTCCATAGCTCCATAGCACCAGAGCTCCATAGCTCCATAGCACCAGAGCTCCATACTTCCATAGCTCCATAGCTCCATACCTCCAGAGCTCCATAGCTCCATAGCTGCATACCTCCAGAGCTCCATAGCTCCAGAGCTCCATAGCTCCATAGCTCCATAGCACCAGAGCTCCATAGCTCCATAGCACCAGAGCTCCATACTTCCATAGCTCCAGGGCTCCATAGCTCCAGGGCTCCATACCTCCAGAGCTCCATAGCTCCATACTTCCAGAGCTCCATAGCTCCATACTTCCATAGCTCCATACTTCCATACCTCCATAGCTCCATACTTCCATAGCACCAGAGCTCCATACTTCCATAGCACCAGAGCTCCATACCTCCAGAGCTCCAGAGCTCCAGCCTGGGTGGCTGGTGGCTCCATAGCTCCATACTTCCATAGCTCTAAGTCAGAGAGTTGGCGAAAATTGCACTAAGTGCGAAAGCCCATTCATTTACAACGGCGTGTCCACAAGGCGGCGACATTTCCCCGTTACCGGTGGCTGCGCGGCGGGTGAGTGACAGAGCTTATCCGAGCGGCTGGAACTCTGCGCCGGCGTGGTCGAGCGTGAGGCCTCGGCCCTTTGGCTGCCTGGTACCTAAAACATTTCCATTGATCCAGCCACGGAGGGTGCTGGCTGGTGGCTCCATACCTCCATAGCTCCATAGCACCAGAGCTCCATAGCTCCATAGCACCAGAGCTCCATGGCTTCAGAGCTCCATAGCACCATAGCTCCATACCTCCAGAGCTCCAGGAATCCATAGCTCCATACCTCCAGAGCTCCATACCTCCAGAGCTCCATACCTCCAGAGCTCCATAGCACCAGAGCTCCATGGCTTCAGAGCTCCATAGCACCATAGCTCCATACCTCCAGAGCTCCAGGGCTCCATAGCTCCATACCTCCAGAGCTCCATACCTCCAGAGCTCCATACCTCCAGAGCTCCATAGCACCAGAGCTCCATGGCTTCAGAGCTCCATAGCACCATAGCTCCATACCTCCAGAGCTCCAGGGCTCCATAGCTCCATACCTCCAGAGCTCCATACCTCCAGAGCTCCATACCTCCAGAGCTCCATAGCACCAGAGCTCCATGGCTTCAGAGCTCCATAGCACCATAGCTCCATACCTCCAGAGCTCCAGGGCTCCATAGCTCCATACCTCCAGAGCTCCATACCTCCAGAGCTCCATACCTCCAGAGCTCCAGAGCTCCATAGCACCAGAGCTCCATGGCTTCAGAGCTCCATAGCACCATAGCTCCATACCTCCAGAGCTCCAGGGCTCCATAGCTCCATACCTCCAGAGCTCCATACCTCCAGAGCTCCAGAGCTCCATAGCACCAGAGCTCCATGGCTTCAGAGCTCCATAGCACCATAGCTCCATACCTCCAGAGCTCCAGGGCTCCATAGCTCCATACCTCCAGAGCTCCATACCTCCAGAGCTCCAGAGCTCCATAGAGCCAGAGCTCCATGGCTTCAGAGCTCCATAGCACCATAGCTCCATACCTCCAGAGCTCCAGGGCTCCAAAGCTCCATACCTCCAGAGCTCCATACCTCCAGAGCTCCATACCTCCAGAGCTCCATAGCTCCATAGCACCAGAGCTCCATAGCTCCATAGCACCAGAGCTCCATAGCACCAGAGCTCCATAGCACCAGAGCTCCATAGCTCCATAGCACCAGAGCTCCATAGCTCCATAGCACCAGAGCTCCATAGCTCCATAGCACCAGAGCTCCATACTTCCAGAGCTCCATAGCTCCATTGCTCCATAGCACCAGAGCTCCATAGCTCCATAGCACCAGAGCTCCATAGCTCCATAGCACCAGAGCTCCATACTTCCATAGCTCCATAGCTCCATACCTCCAGAGCTCCATAGCTCCATAGCTCCATACCTCCAGAGCTCCATAGCTCCAGAGCTCCATAGCTCCATAGCACCAGAGCTCCATAGCTCCATAGCACCAGAGCTCCATACTTCCATAGCTCCAGGGCTCCATAGCTCCAGGGCTCCATAGCTCCATACCTCCAGAGCTCCATAGCTCCATACTTCCAGAGCTCCATAGCTCCATAGCACCAGAGCTCCATAGCTCCATAGCACCAGAGCTCCATAGCTCCATAGCACCAGAGCTCCATAGCTCCATAGCACCAGAGCTCCATAGCTCCAGAGCTCCATAGCTCCAGGGCTCCATAGCTCCATAGCTCCAGGGCTCCATAGCTCCATAGCTCCAGGGCTCCATAGCTCCATAGCTCCATACCTCCAGAGCTCCATACCTCCAGAGCTCCATACCTCCATAGCACCAGAGCTCCATAGCTCCAGGGCTCCAGGGCTCCATAGCTCCATACCTCCAGAGCTCCATAGCTCCATACTTCCAGAGCTCCATAGCTCCATAGCTCCATACTTCCATAGCTCCATAGCTCCATACTTCCATAGCACCTGAGCTCCATACCTCCAGAGCTCCATAGCTCCAGCCTGGGTGGCTGGTGGCTCCATAGCTCCATACTTCCATAGCTCTAAGTCAGAGAGTTGGCGAAAATTGCACTAAGTGCGAAAGCCCATTCATTTACAACGGCGTGTCCGCCAGGCGGCGACATTTCCCCGTTACCGGTGGCTGCGCGGCGGGTGAGTGACAGAGCTTATCCGAGCGGCTGGAACTCTGCGCCGGCGTGGTCGAGCGTGAGGCCTCGGCCCTTTGGCTGCCTGGTACCTAAAACACTTCCATTGATCCAGCCACGGAGGGTGCTGGCTGGTGGCTCCATACCTCCATAGCTCCATAGCACCAGAGCTCCATAGCTCCATAGCACCAGAGCTCCATGGCTTCAGAGCTCCATAGCACCATAGCTCCATACCTCCAGAGCTCCAGGGCTCCATAGCTCCATACCTCCAGAGCTCCATACCTCCAGAGCTCCATAGCACCAGAGCTCCATGGTTTCAGAGCTCCATAGCACCATAGCTCCATACCTCCAGAGCTCCAGGGCTCCATAGCTCCATACCTCCAGAGCTCCATACCTCCAGAGCTCCATACCTCCAGAGCTCCATAGCACCAGAGCTCCATGGCTTCAGAGCTCCATAGCACCATAGCTCCATACCTCCAGAGCTCCAGGGCTCCATAGCTCCATACCTCCAGAGCTCCATACCTCCAGAGCTTCATACCTCCAGAGCTCCATAGCACCAGAGCTCCATGGCTTCAGAGCTCCATAGCACCATAGCTCCATACCTCCAGAGCTCCAGGGCTCCATAGCTCCATACCTCCAGAGCTCCATACCTCCAGAGCTCCATACCTCCAGAGCTCCATAGCACCAGAGCTCCATGGCTTCAGAGCTCCATAGCACCATAGCTCCATACCTCCAGAGCTCCAGGGCTCCATAGCTCCATACCTCCAGAGCTCCATACCTCCAGAGCTCCATACCTCCAGAGCTCCATAGCACCAGAGCTCCATGGCTTCAGAGCTCCATAGCACCATAGCTCCATACCTCCAGAGCTCCAGGGCTCCATAGCTCCATACCTCCAGAGCTCCATACCTCCAGAGCTCCATACCTCCAGAGCTCCAGAGCTCCATAGCACCAGAGCTCCATGGCTTCAGAGCTCCATAGCACCATAGCTCCATACCTCCAGAGCTCCAGGGCTCCATAGCTCCATACCTCCAGAGCTCCATACCTCCAGAGCTCCAGAGCTCCATAGCACCAGAGCTCCATGGCTTCAGAGCTCCATAGCACCATAGCTCCATACCTCCAGAGCTCCAGGGCTCCATAGCTCCATACCTCCAGAGCTCCATACCTCCAGAGCTCCAGAGCTCCATAGAGCCAGAGCTCCATGGCTTCAGAGCTCCATAGCACCATAGCTCCATACCTCCAGAGCTCCAGGGCTCCAAAGCTCCATACCTCCAGAGCTCCATACCTCCAGAGCTCCATACCTCCAGAGCTCCATAGCTCCATAGCACCAGAGCTCCATAGCTCCATAGCACCAGAGCTCCATAGCACCAGAGCTCCATAGCACCAGAGCTCCATAGCTCCATAGCACCAGAGCTCCATAGCTCCATAGCACCAGAGCTCCATAGCTCCATAGCACCAGAGCTCCATACTTCCAGAGCTCCATAGCTCCATTGCTCCATAGCACCAGAGCTCCATAGCTCCATAGCACCAGAGCTCCATAGCTCCATAGCACCAGAGCTCCATACTTCCATAGCTCCATAGCTCCATACCTCCAGAGCTCCATAGCTCCATAGCTCCATACCTCCAGAGCTCCATAGCTCCAGAGCTCCATAGCTCCATAGCACCAGAGCTCCATAGCTCCATAGCACCAGAGCTCCATACTTCCATAGCTCCAGGGCTCCATAGCTCCAGGGCTCCATAGCTCCATACCTCCAGAGCTCCATAGCTCCATACTTCCAGAGCTCCATAGCTCCATAGCACCAGAGCTCCATAGCTCCATAGCACCAGAGCTCCATAGCTCCATAGCACCAGAGCTCCATAGCTCCATAGCACCAGAGCTCCATAGCTCCAGAGCTCCATAGCTCCAGGGCTCCATAGCTCCATAGCTCCAGGGCTCCATAGCTCCATAGCTCCAGGGCTCCATAGCTCCATAGCTCCATACCTCCAGAGCTCCATACCTCCAGAGCTCCATACCTCCATAGCACCAGAGCTCCATAGCTCCAGGGCTCCAGGGCTCCATAGCTCCATACCTCCAGAGCTCCATAGCTCCATACTTCCAGAGCTCCATAGCTCCATAGCTCCATACTTCCATAGCTCCATAGCTCCATACTTCCATAGCACCTGAGCTCCATACCTCCAGAGCTCCATAGCTCCAGCCTGGGTGGCTGGTGGCTCCATAGCTCCATACTTCCATAGCTCTAAGTCAGAGAGTTGGCGAAAATTGCACTAAGTGCGAAAGCCCATTCATTTACAACGGCGTGTCCGCCAGGCGGCGACATTTCCCCGTTACCGGTGGCTGCGCGGCGGGTGAGTGACAGAGCTTATCCGAGCGGCTGGAACTCTGCGCCGGCGTGGTCGAGCGTGAGGCCTCGGCCCTTTGGCTGCCTGGTACCTAAAACACTTCCATTGATCCAGCCACGGAGGGTGCTGGCTGGTGGCTCCATACCTCCATAGCTCCATAGCACCAGAGCTCCATAGCTCCATAGCACCAGAGCTCCATGGCTTCAGAGCTCCATAGCACCATAGCTCCATACCTCCAGAGCTCCAGGGCTCCATAGCTCCATACCTCCAGAGCTCCATACCTCCAGAGCTCCATACCTCCAGAGCTCCATAGCACCAGAGCTCCATGGTTTCAGAGCTCCATAGCACCATAGCTCCATACCTCCAGAGCTCCAGGGCTCCATAGCTCCATACCTCCAGAGCTCCATACCTCCAGAGCTCCATACCTCCAGAGCTCCATAGCACCAGAGCTCCATGGCTTCAGAGCTCCATAGCACCATAGCTCCATACCTCCAGAGCTCCAGGGCTCCATAGCTCCATACCTCCAGAGCTCCATACCTCCAGAGCTTCATACCTCCAGAGCTCCATAGCACCAGAGCTCCATGGCTTCAGAGCTCCATAGCACCATAGCTCCATACCTCCAGAGCTCCAGGGCTCCATAGCTCCATACCTCCAGAGCTCCATACCTCCAGAGCTCCATACCTCCAGAGCTCCATAGCACCAGAGCTCCATGGCTTCAGAGCTCCATAGCACCATAGCTCCATACCTCCAGAGCTCCAGGGCTCCATAGCTCCATACCTCCAGAGCTCCATACCTCCAGAGCTCCATACCTCCAGAGCTCCATAGCACCAGAGCTCCATGGCTTCAGAGCTCCATAGCACCATAGCTCCATACCTCCAGAGCTCCAGGGCTCCATAGCTCCATACCTCCAGAGCTCCATACCTCCAGAGCTCCATACCTCCAGAGCTCCAGAGCTCCATAGCACCAGAGCTCCATGGCTTCAGAGCTCCATAGCACCATAGCTCCATACCTCCAGAGCTCCAGGGCTCCATAGCTCCATACCTCCAGAGCTCCATACCTCCAGAGCTCCAGAGCTCCATAGCACCAGAGCTCCATGGCTTCAGAGCTCCATAGCACCATAGCTCCATACCTCCAGAGCTCCAGGGCTCCAAAGCTCCATACCTCCAGAGCTCCATACCTCCAGAGCTCCATACCTCCAGAGCTCCATAGCTCCATAGCACCAGAGCTCCATAGCTCCATAGCACCAGAGCTCCGTAGCACCAGAGCTCCATAGCACCAGAGCTCCATAGCTCCATAGCACCAGAGCTCCATAGCTCCATAGCACCAGAGCTCCATAGCTCCATAGCACCAGAGCTCCATACTTCCAGAGCTCCATAGCTCCATAGCACCAGAGCTCCATAGCTCCATAGCACCAGAGCTCCATAGCTCCATAGCACCAGAGCTCCATACTTCCATAGCTCCATAGCTCCATACCTCCAGAGCTCCATAGCTCCATAGCTCCATACCTCCAGAGCTCCATAGCTCCAGAGCTCCATAGCTCCATAGCACCAGAGCTCCATAGCTCCATAGCACCAGAGCTCCATACTTCCATAGCTCCAGGGCTCCATAGCTCCAGGGCTCCATAGCTCCATACCTCCAGAGCTCCATAGCTCCATACTTCCAGAGCTCCATAGCTCCATAGCACCAGAGCTCCATAGCTCCATAGCACCAGAGCTCCATAGCTCCATAGCACCAGAGCTCCATAGCTCCATAGCACCAGAGCTCCATAGCTCCATAGCTCCAGGGCTCCATAGCTCCACAGCTCCAGGGCTCCATAGCTCCATAGCTCCAGGGCTCCATAGCTCCATAGCTCCATACCTCCAGAGCTCCATACCTCCAGAGCTCCATACCTCCATAGCACCAGAGCTCCATAGCTCCAGGGCTCCAGGGCTCCATAGCTCCATACCTCCAGAGCTCCATAGCTCCATACTTCCAGAGCTCCATAGCTCCATAGCTCCATACTTCCATAGCTCCATAGCTCCATACTTCCATAGCACCTGAGCTCCATACCTCCAGAGCTCCATAGCTCCAGCCTGGGTGGCTGGTGGCTCCATAGCTCCATACTTCCATAGCTCTAAGTCAGAGAGTTGGCGAAAATTGCACTAAGTGCGAAAGCCCATTCATTTACAACGGCGTGTCCGCTAGGCGGCGACATTTCCCCGTTACCGGTGGCTGCGCGGCGGGTGAGTGACATAGCTTATCCGAGCGGCTGGAACTCTGCGCCGGCGTGGTCGAGCGTGAGGCCTCGGCCCTTTGGCTGCCTGGTACCTAAAACACTTCCATTGATCCAGCCACGGAGGGTGCTGGCTGGTGGCTCCATACCTCCATAGCTCCATAGCACCAGAGCTCCATAGCTCCATAGCACCAGAGCTCCATGGCTTCAGAGCTCCATAACACCATAGCTCCATACCTCCAGAGCTCCAGGGCTCCATAGCTCCATACCTCCAGAGCTCCATACCTCCAGAGCTCCATACCTCCAGAGCTCCATAGCACCAGAGCTCCATGGCTTCAGAGCTCCATAGCACCATAGCTCCATACCTCCAGAGCTCCAGGGCTCCATAGCTCCATACCTCCAGAGCTCCATACCTCCAGAGCTCCATACCTCCAGAGCTCCATAGCACCAGAGCTCCATGGCTTCAGAGCTCCATAGCACCATAGCTCCATACCTCCAGAGCTCCAGGGCTCCATAGCTCCATACCTCCAGAGCTCCATACCTCCAGAGCTCCATACCTCCAGAGCTCCAGAGCTCCATAGCACCAGAGCTCCATGGCTTCAGAGCTCCATAGCACCATAGCTCCATACCTCCAGAGCTCCAGGGCTCCATAGCTCCATACCTCCAGAGCTCCATACCTCCAGAGCTCCAGAGCTCCATAGCACCAGAGCTCCATGGCTTCAGAGCTCCATAGCACCATAGCTCCATACCTCCAGAGCTCCAGGGCTCCATAGCTCCATACCTCCAGAGCTCCATACCTCCAGAGCTCCATACCTCCAGAGCTCCATAGCTCCATAGCACCAGAGCTCCATAGCTCCATAGCACCAGAGCTCCATAGCACCAGAGCTCCATAGCACCAGAGCTCCATAGCTCCATAGCACCAGAGCTCCATAGCTCCATAGCACCAGAGCTCCATAGCTCCATAGCACCAGAGCTCCATACTTCCAGAGCTCCATAGCTCCATAGCTCCATAGCACCAGAGCTCCATAGCTCCATAGCACCAGAGCTCCATGGCTTCAGAGCTCCATAGCACCATAGCTCCATACCTCCAGAGCTCCAGGGCTCCATAGCTCCATACCTCCAGAGCTCCATACCTCCAGAGCTCCATACCTCCAGAGCTCCATAGCACCAGAGCTCCATAGCTCCATAGCACCAGAGCTCCATAGCACCAGAGCTCCATAGCACCAGAGCTCCATAGCTCCATAGCACCAGAGCTCCATAGCTCCATAGCACCAGAGCTCCATACTTCCAGAGCTCCATAGCTCCATAGCACCAGAGCTCCATAGCTCCATAGCACCAGAGCTCCATAGCTCCATAGCACCAGAGCTCCATACTTCCATAGCTCCATAGCTCCATACCTCCAGAGCTCCATAGCTCCATAGCTCCATACCTCCAGAGCTCCATAGCTCCAGAGCTCCATAGCTCCATAGCTCCATAGCACCAGAGCTCCATAGCTCCATAGCACCAGAGCTCCATACTTCCATAGCTCCAGGGCTCCATAGCTCCAGGGCTCCATACCTCCAGAGCTCCATAGCTCCATACTTCCAGAGCTCCATAGCTCCATACTTCCATAGCTCCATACTTCCATACCTCCATAGCTCCATACTTCCATAGCACCAGAGCTCCATACTTCCATAGCACCAGAGCTCCATACCTCCAGAGCTCCAGAGCTCCAGCCTGGGTGGCTGGTGGCTCCATAGCTCCATACTTCCATAGCTCTAAGTCAGAGAGTTGGCGAAAATTGCACTAAGTGCGAAAGCCCATTCATTTACAACGGCGTGTCCACAAGGCGGCGACATTTCCCCGTTACCGGTGGCTGCGCGGCGGGTGAGTGACAGAGCTTATCCGAGCGGCTGGAACTCTGCGCCGGCGTGGTCGAGCGTGAGGCCTCGGCCCTTTGGCTGCCTGGTACCTAAAACACTTCCATTGATCCAGCCACGGAGGGTGCTGGCTGGTGGCTCCATACCTCCATAGCTCCATAGCACCAGAGCTCCATAGCTCCATAGCACCAGAGCTCCATGGCTTCAGAGCTCCATAGCACCATAGCTCCATACCTCCAGAGCTCCAGGGCTCCATAGCTCCATACCTCCAGAGCTCCATACCTCCAGAGCTCCATACCTCCAGAGCTCCATAGCACCAGAGCTCCATGGCTTCAGAGCTCCATAGCACCATAGCTCCATACCTCCAGAGCTCCAGGGCTCCATAGCTCCATACCTCCAGAGCTCCATACCTCCAGAGCTCCATACCTCCAGAGCTCCATAGCACCAGAGCTCCATGGCTTCAGAGCTCCATAGCACCATAGCTCCATACCTCCAGAGCTCCAGGGCTCCATAGCTCCATACCTCCAGAGCTCCATACCTCCAGAGCTCCATAGCACCAGAGCTCCATGGCTTCAGAGCTCCATAGCACCATAGCTCCATACCTCCAGAGCTCCAGGGCTCCATAGCTCCATACCTCCAGAGCTCCATACCTCCAGAGCTCCATACCTCCAGAGCTCCAGAGCTCCATAGCACCAGAGCTCCATGGCTTCATAGCTCCATAGCACCATAGCTCCATACCTCCAGAGCTCCAGGGCTCCATAGCTCCATACCTCCAGAGCTCCATACCTCCAGAGCTCCAGAGCTCCATAGCACCAGAGCTCCATGGCTTCAGAGCTCCATAGCACCATAGCTCCATACCTCCAGAGCTCCAGGGCTCCATAGCTCCATACCTCCAGAGCTCCATACCTCCAGAGCTCCAGAGCTTCATAGCACCAGAGCTCCATGGCTTCAGAGCTCCATAGCAC
Source organism: Syngnathus leptorhynchus (assembly GCF_054491065.1). Lineage (NCBI taxonomy): Eukaryota > Metazoa > Chordata > Actinopteri > Syngnathiformes > Syngnathidae > Syngnathus > Syngnathus leptorhynchus. Next base: position 1,344,421 of record NW_028231992.1, on the reverse strand, counting down.
CATAGCTCCATACCTCCAGAGCTCCAGGGCTCCAAAGCTCCATACCTCCAGAGCTCCATACCTCCAGAGCTCCATACCTCCAGAGCTCCATAGCTCCATAGCACCAGAGCTCCATAGCTCCATAGCACCAGAGCTCCATAGCACCAGAGCTCCATAGCTCCATAGCACCAGAGCTCCATAGCTCCATAGCACCAGAGCTCCATAGCTCCATAGCACCAGAGCTCCATACTTCCAGAGCTCCATAGCTCCATAGCACCAGAGCTCCATAGCTCCATAGCACCAGAGCTCCATAGCTCCATAGCACCAGAGCTCCATACTTCCATAGCTCCATAGCTCCATACCTCCAGAGCTCCATAGCTCCATAGCTCCATACCTCCAGAGCTCCATAGCTCCAGAGCTCCATAGCTCCATAGCACCAGAGCTCCATAGCTCCATAGCACCAGAGCTCCATACTTCCATAGCTCCAGGGCTCCATAGCTCCAGGGCTCCATAGCTCCATACCTCCAGAGCTCCATAGCTCCATACTTCCAGAGCTCCATAGCTCCATAGCACCAGAGCTCCATAGCTCCATAGCACCAGAGCTCCATAGCTCCATAGCACCAGAGCTCCATAGCTCCATAGCACCAGAGCTCCATAGCTCCATAGCTCCAGGGCTCCATAGCTCCATAGCTCCAGGGCTCCATAGCTCCATAGCTCCAGGGCTCCATAGCTCCATAGCTCCATACCTCCAGAGCTCCATACCTCCAGAGCTCCATACCTCCATAGCACCAGAGCTCCATAGCTCCAGGGCTCCAGGGCTCCATAGCTCCATACCTCCAGAGCTCCATAGCTCCATACTTCCAGAGCTCCATAGCTCCATAGCTCCATACTTCCATAGCTCCATAGCTCCATACTTCCATAGCACCTGAGCTCCATACCTCCAGAGCTCCATAGCTCCAGCCTGGGTGGCTGGTGGCTCCATAGCTCCATACTTCCATAGCTCTAAGTCAGAGAGTTGGCGAAAATTGCACTAAGTGCGAAAGCCCATTCATTTACAACGGCGTGTCCGCCAGGCGGCGACATTTCCCCGTTACCGGTGGCTGCGCGGCGGGTGAGTGACAGAGCTTATCCGAGCGGCTGGAACTCTGCGCCGGCGTGGTCGAGCGTGAGGCCTCGGCCCTTTGGCTGCCTGGTACCTAAAACACTTCCATTGATCCAGCCACGGAGGGTGCTGGCTGGTGGCTCCATACCTCCATAGCTCCATAGCACCAGAGCTCCATAGCTCCATAGCACCAGAGCTCCATGGCTTCAGAGCTCCATAGCACCATAGCTCCATACCTCCAGAGCTCCAGGGCTCCATAGCTCCATACCTCCAGAGCTCCATACCTCCAGAGCTCCATAGCACCAGAGCTCCATGGCTTCAGAGCTCCATAGCACCATAGCTCCATACCTCCAGAGCTCCAGGGCTCCATAGCTCCATACCTCCAGAGCTCCATACCTCCAGAGCTCCATACCTCCAGAGCTCCATAGCACCAGAGCTCCATGGCTTCAGAGCTCCATAGCACCATAGCTCCATACCTCCAGAGCTCCAGGGCTCCATAGCTCCATACCTCCAGAGCTCCATACCTACAGAGCTCCATACCTCCAGAGCTCCAGAGCTCCATAGCACCAGAGCTCCATGGCTTCAGAGCTCCATAGCACCATAGCTCCATACCTCCAGAGCTCCAGGGCTCCATAGCTCCATACCTCCAGAGCTCCATACCTCCAGAGCTCCAGAGCTCCATAGCACCAGAGCTCCATGGCTTCAGAGCTCCATAGCACCATAGCTCCATACCTCCAGAGCTCCAGGGCTCCATAGCTCCATACCTCCAGAGCTCCATACCTCCAGAGCTCCATACCTCCAGAGCTCCATAGCTCCATAGCACCAGAGCTCCATAGCTCCATAGCACCAGAGCTCCATAGCACCAGAGCTCCATAGCACCAGAGCTCCATAGCTCCATAGCACCAGAGCTCCATAGCTCCATAGCACCAGAGCTCCATAGCTCCATAGCACCAGAGCTCCATACTTCCAGAGCTCCATAGCTCCATAGCTCCATAGCACCAGAGCTCCATAGCTCCATAGCACCAGAGCTCCATGGCTTCAGAGCTCCATAGCACCATAGCTCCATACCTCCAGAGCTCCAGGGCTCCATAGCTCCATACCTCCAGAGCTCCATACCTCCAGAGCTCTATAGCACCAGAGCTCCATAGCTCCATAGCACCAGAGCTCCATAGCACCAGAGCTCCATAGCACCAGAGCTCCATAGCTCCATAGCACCAGAGCTCCATAGCTCCATAGCACCAGAGCTCCATACTTCCAGAGCTCCATAGCTCCATAGCACCAGAGTTCCATAGCTCCATAGCACCAGAGCTCCATAGCTCCATAGCACCAGAGCTCCATACTTCCATAGCTCCATAGCTCCATACCTCCAGAGCTCCATAGCTCCATAGCTCCATACCTCCAGAGCTCCAGAGCTCCAGAGCTCCATAGCTCCATAGCTCCATAGCACCAGAGCTCCATAGCTCCATAGCACCAGAGCTCCATACTTCCATAGCTCCAGGGCTCCATAGCTCCAGGGCTCCATACCTCCAGAGCTCCATAGCTCCATACTTCCAGAGCTCCATAGCTCCATACTTCCATAGCTCCATACTTCCATACCTCCATAGCTCCATACTTCCATAGCACCAGAGCTCCATACTTCCATAGCACCAGAGCTCCATACCTCCAGAGCTCCAGAGCTCCAGCCTGGGTGGCTGGTGGCTCCATAGCTCCATACTTCCATAGCTCTAAGTCAGAGAGTTGGCGAAAATTGCACTAAGTGCGAAAGCCCATTCATTTACAACGGCGTGTCCACAAGGCGGCGACATTTCCCCGTTACCGGTGGCTGCGCGGCGGGTGAGTGACAGAGCTTATCCGAGCGGCTGGAACTCTGCGCCGGCGTGGTCGAGCGTGAGGCCTCGGCCCTTTGGCTGCCTGGTACCTAAAACACTTCCATTGATCCAGCCACGGAGGGTGCTGGCTGGTGGCTCCATACCTCCATAGCTCCATAGCACCAGAGCTCCATAGCTCCATAGCACCAGAGCTCCATGGCTTCAGAGCTCCATAGCACCATAGCTCCATACCTCCAGAGCTCCAGGGCTCCATAGCTCCATACCTCCAGAGCTCCATACCTCCAGAGCTCCATACCTCCAGAGCTCCATAGCACCAGAGCTCCATGGCTTCAGAGCTCCATAGCACCATAGCTCCATACCTCCAGAGCTCCAGGGCTCCATAGCTCCATACCTCCAGAGCTCCATACCTCCAGAGCTCCATACCTCCAGAGCTCCATAGCACCAGAGCTCCATGGCTTCAGAGCTCCATAGCACCATAGCTCCATACCTCCAGAGCTCCAGGGCTCCATAGCTCCATACCTCCAGAGCTCCATACCTCCAGAGCTCCATACCTCCAGAGCTCCAGAGCTCCATAGCACCAGAGCTCCATGGCTTCAGAGCTCCATAGAACCATAGCTCCATACCTCCAGAGCTCCAGGGCTCCATAGCTCCATACCTCCAGAGCTCCATACCTCCAGAGCTCCAGAGCTCCATAGCACCAGAGCTCCATGGCTTCAGAGCTCCATAGCACCATAGCTCCATACCTCCAGAGCTCCAGGGCTCCATAGCTCCATACCTCCAGAGCTCCATACCTCCAGAGCTCCATACCTCCAGAGCTCCATAGCTCCATAGCACCAGAGCTCCATAGCTCCATAGCACCAGAGCTCCATAGCACCAGAGCTCCATAGCACCAGAGCTCCATAGCTCCATAGCACCAGAGCTCCATAGCTCCATAGCACCAGAGCTCCATAGCTCCATAGCACCAGAGCTCCATACTTCCAGAGCTCCATAGCTCCATAGCTCCATAGCACCAGAGCTCCATAGCTCCATAGCACCAGAGCTCCATGGCTTCAGAGCTCCATAGCACCATAGCTCCATACCTCCAGAGCTCCAGGGCTCCATAGCTCCATACCTCCAGAGCTCCATACCTCCAGAGCTCCATACCTCCAGAGCTCCATAGCACCAGAGCTCCATAGCTCCATAGCACCAGAGCTCCATAGCACCAGAGCTCCATAGCACCAGAGCTCCATAGCTCCATAGCACCAGAGCTCCATAGCTCCATAGCACCAGAGCTCCATACTTCCAGAGCTCCATAGCTCCATAGCTCCATAGCACCAGAGCTCCATAGCTCCATAGCACCAGAGCTCCATAGCTCCATAGCACCAGAGCTCCATACTTCCATAGCTCCATAGCTCCATACCTCCAGAGCTCCATAGCTCCATAGCTCCATACCTCCAGAGCTCCATAGCTCCAGAGCTCCATAGCTCCATAGCTCCATAGCACCAGAGCTCCATAGCTCCATAGCACCAGAGCTCCATACTTCCATAGCTCCAGGGCTCCATAGCTCCAGGGCTCCATACCTCCAGAGCTCCATAGCTCCATACTTCCAGAGCTCCATAGCTCCATACTTCCATAGCTCCATACTTCCATACCTCCATAGCTCCATACTTCCATAGCACCAGAGCTCCATACTTCCATAGCACCAGAGCTCCATACCTCCAGAGCTCCAGAGCTCCAGCCTGGGTGGCTGGTGGCTCCATAGCTCCATACTTCCATAGCTCTAAGTCAGAGAGTTGGCGAAAATTGCACTAAGTGCGAAAGCCCATTCATTTACAACGGCGTGTCCGCCAGGCGGCGACATTTCCCCGTTACCGGTGGCTGCGCGGCGGGTGAGTGACAGAGCTTATCCGAGCGGCTGGAACTCTGCGCCGGCGTGGTCGAGCGTGAGGCCTCGGCCCTTTGGCTGCCTGGTACCTAAAACACTTCCATTGATCCAGCCACGGAGGGTGCTGGCTGGTGGCTCCATACCTCCATAGCTCCATAGCACCAGAGCTCCATAGCTCCATAGCACCAGAGCTCCATGGCTTCAGAGCTCCATAGCACCATAGCTCCATACCTCCAGAGCTCCAGGGCTCCATAACTCCATACCTCCAGAGCTCCATACCTCCAGAGCTCCATACCTCCAGAGCTCCATAGCACCAGAGCTCCATGGCTTCAGAGCTCCATAGCACCATAGCTCCATACCTCCAGAGCTCCAGGGCTCCATAGCTCCATACCTCCAGAGCTCCATACCTCCAGAGCTCCATACCTCCAGAGCTCCATAGCACCAGAGCTCCATGGCTTCAGAGCTCCATAGCACCATAGCTCCATACCTCCAGAGCTCCAGGGCTCCATAGCTCCATACCTCCAGAGCTCCATACCTCCAGAGCTCCATACCTCCAGAGCTCCAGAGCTCCATAGCACCAGAGCTCCATGGCTTCAGAGCTCCATAGCTCCATACCTCCAGAGCTCCAGGGCTCCATAGCTCCATACCTCCAGAGCTCCATACCTCCAGAGCTCCAGAGCTCCATAGCACCAGAGCTCCATGGCTTCAGAGCTCCATAGCACCATAGCTCCATACCTCCAGAGCTCCAGGGCTCCATAGCTCCATACCTCCAGAGCTCCATACCTCCAGAGCTCCATACCTCCAGAGCTCCATAGCTCCATAGCACCAGAGCTCCATAGCTCCATAGCACCAGAGCTCCATAGCACCAGAGCTCCATAGCACCAGAGCTCCATAGCTCCATAGCACCAGAGCTCCATAGCTCCATAGCACCAGAGCTCCATACTTCCAGAGCTCCATAGCTCCATAGCTCCATAGCACCAGAGCTCCATAGCTCCATAGCACCAGAGCTCCATAGCTCCATAGCACCAGAGCTCCATACTTCCATAGCTCCATAGCTCCATACCTCCAGAGCTCCATAGCTCCATAGCTCCATACCTCCAGAGCTCCATAGCTCCAGAGCTCCATAGCTCCATAGCTCCATAGCACCAGAGCTCCATAGCTCCATAGCACCAGAGCTCCATACTTCCATAGCTCCAGGGCTCCATAGCTCCAGGGCTCCATACCTCCAGAGCTCCATAGCTCCATACTTCCAGAGCTCCATAGCTCCATACTTCCATAGCTCCATACTTCCATACCTCCATAGCTCCATACTTCCATAGCACCAGAGCTCCATACTTCCATAGCACCAGAGCTCCATACCTCCAGAGCTCCAGAGCTCCAGCCTGGGTGGCTGGTGGCTCCATAGCTCCATACTTCCATAGCTCTAAGTCAGAGAGTTGGCGAAAATTGCACTAAGTGCGAAAGCCCATTCATTTACAACGGCGTGTCCACAAGGCGGCGACATTTCCCCGTTACCGGTGGCTGCGCGGCGGGTGAGTGACAGAGCTTATCCGAGCGGCTGGAACTCTGCGCCGGCGTGGTCGAGCGTGAGGCCTCGGCCCTTTGGCTGCCTGGTACCTAAAACACTTCCATTGATCCAGCCACGGAGGGTGCTGGCTGGTGGCTCCATACCTCCATAGCTCCATAGCACCAGAGCTCCATAGCTCCATAGCACCAGAGCTCCATGGCTTCAGAGCTCCATAGCACCATAGCTCCATACCTCCAGAGCTCCAGGGCTCCATAGCTCCATACCTCCAGAGCTCCATACCTCCAGAGCTCCATACCTCCAGAGCTCCATAGCACCAGAGCTCCATGGCTTCAGAGCTCCATAGCACCATAGCTCCATACCTCCAGAGCTCCAGGGCTCCATAGCTCCATACCTCCAGAGCTCCATACCTCCAGAGCTCCATACCTCCAGAGCTCCAGAGCTCCATAGCACCAGAGCTCCATGGCTTCAGAGCTCCATAGCACCATAGCTCTATACCTCCAGAGCTCCAGGGCTCCATAGCTCCATACCTCCAGAGCTCCATACCTCCAGAGCTCCAGAGCTCCATAGCACCAGAGCTCCATGGCTTCAGAGCTCCATAGCACCATAGCTCCATACCTCCAGAGCTCCAGGGCTCCATAGCTCCATACCTCCAGAGCTCCATACCTCCAGAGCTCCAGAGCTCCATAGCACCAGAGCTCCATGGCTTCAGAGCTCCATAGCACCATAGCTCCATACCTCCAGAGCTCCAGGGCTCCAAAGCTCCATACCTCCAGAGCTCCATACCTCCAGAGCTCCATACCTCCAGAGCTCCATAGCTCCATAGCACCAGAGCTCCATAGCTCCATAGCACCAGAGCTCCATAGCACCAGAGCTCCATAGCACCAGAGCTCCATAGCTCCATAGCACCAGAGCTCCATAGCTCCATAGCACCAGAGCTCCATAGCTCCATAGCACCAGAGCTCCATACTTCCAGAGCTCCATAGCTCCATAGCTCCATAGCACCAGAGCTCCATAGCTCCATAGCACCAGAGCTCCATAGCTCCATAGCACCAGAGCTCCATACTTCCATAGCTCCATAGCTCCATACCTCCAGAGCTCCATAGCTCCATAGCTCCATAACTCCAGAGCTCCATAGCTCCAGAGCTCCATAGCTCCATAGCACCAGAGCTCCATAGCTCCATAGCACCAGAGCTCCATACTTCCATAGCTCCAGGGCTCCATAGCTCCAGGGCTACATAGCTCCATACCTCCAGAGCTCCATAGCTCCATACTTCCAGAGCTCCATAGCTCCATAGCACCAGAGCTCCATAGCTCCATAGCACCAGAGCTCCATAGCTCCATAGCACCAGAGCTCCATAGCTCCATAGCACCAGAGCTCCATAGCTCCATAGCTCCAGGGCTCCATAGCTCCATAGCTCCAGGGCTCCATAGCTCCATAGCTCCAGGGCTCCATAGCTCCATAGCTCCATACCTCCAGAGCTCCATACCTCCAGAGCTCCATACCTCCATAGCACCAGAGCTCCATAGCTCCAGGGCTCCAGGGCTCCATAGCTCCATACCTCCAGAGCTCCATAGCTCCATACTTCCAGAGCTCCATAGCTCCATAGCTCCATACTTCCATAGCTCCATAGCTCCATACTTCCATAGCACCTGAGCTCCATACCTCCAGAGCTCCATAGCTCCAGCCTGGGTGGCTGGTGGCTCCATAGCTCCATACTTCCATAGCTCTAAGTCAGAGAGTTGGCGAAAATTGCACTAAGTGCGAAAGCCCATTCATTTACAACGGCGTGTCCGCCAGGCGGCGACATTTCCCCGTTACCGGTGGCTGCGCGGCGGGTGAGTGACAGAGCTTATCCGAGCGGCTGGAACTCTGCGCCGGCGTGGTCGAGCGTGAGGCCTCGGCCCTTTGGCTGCCTGGTACCTAAAACACTTCCATTGATCCAGCCACGGAGGGTGCTGGCTGGTGGCTCCATACCTCCATAGCTCCATAGCACCAGAGCTCCATAGCTCCATAGCACCAGAGCTCCATGGCTTCAGAGCTCCATAGCACCATAGCTCCATACCTCCAGAGCTCCAGGGCTCCATAGCTCCATACCTCCAGAGCTCCATACCTCCAGAGCTCCATACCTCCAGAGCTCCATAGCACCAGAGCTCCATGGCTTCAGAGCTCCATAGCACCATAGCTCCATACCTCCAGAGCTCCAGGGCTCCATAGCTCCATACCTCCAGAGCTCCATACCTCCAGAGCTCCATACCTCCAGAGCTCCATAGCACCAGAGCTCCATGGCTTCAGAGCTCCATAGCACCATAGCTCCATACCTCCAGAGCTCCAGGGCTCCATAGCTCCATACCTCCAGAGCTCCATACCTCCAGAGCTCCATACCTCCAGAGCTCCAGAGCTCCATAGCACCAGAGCTCCATGGCTTCAGAGCTCCATAGCTCCATACCTCCAGAGCTCCAGGGCTCCATAGCTCCATACCTCCAGAGCTCCATACCTCCAGAGCTCCAGAGCTCCATAGCACCAGAGCTCCATGGCTTCAGAGCTCCATAGCACCATAGCTCCATACCTCCAGAGCTCCAGGGCTCCATAGCTCCATACCTCCAGAGCTCCATACCTCCAGAGCTCCATACCTCCAGAGCTCCATAGCTCCATAGCACCAGAGCTCCATAGCTCCATAGCACCAGAGCTCCATAGCACCAGAGCTCCATAGCACCAGAGCTCCATAGCTCCATAGCACCAGAGCTCCATAGCTCCATAGCACCAGAGCTCCATACTTCCAGAGCTCCATAGCTCCATAGCTCCATAGCACCAGAGCTCCATAGCTCCATAGCACCAGAGCTCCATAGCTCCATAGCACCAGAGCTCCATACTTCCATAGCTCCATAGCTCCATACCTCCAGAGCTCCATAGCTCCATAGCTCCATACCTCCAGAGCTCCATAGCTCCAGAGCTCCATAGCTCCATAGCTCCATAGCACCAGAGCTCCATAGCTCCATAGCACCAGAGCTCCATACTTCCATAGCTCCAGGGCTCCATAGCTCCAGGGCTCCATACCTCCAGAGCTCCATAGCTCCATACTTCCAGAGCTCCATAGCTCCATACTTCCATAGCTCCATACTTCCATACCTCCATAGCTCCATACTTCCATAGCACCAGAGCTCCATACTTCCATAGCACCAGAGCTCCATACCTCCAGAGCTCCAGAGCTCCAGCCTGGGTGGCTGGTGGCTCCATAGCTCCATACTTCCATAGCTCTAAGTCAGAGAGTTGGCGAAAATTGCACTAAGTGCGAAAGCCCATTCATTTACAACGGCGTGTCCACAAGGCGGCGACATTTCCCCGTTACCGGTGGCTGCGCGGCGGGTGAGTGACAGAGCTTATCCGAGCGGCTGGAACTCTGCGCCGGCGTGGTCGAGCGTGAGGCCTCGGCCCTTTGGCTGCCTGGTACCTAAAACACTTCCATTGATCCAGCCACGGAGGGTGCTGGCTGGTGGCTCCATACCTCCATAGCTCCATAGCACCAGAGCTCCATAGCTCCATAGCACCAGAGCTCCATGGCTTCAGAGCTCCATAGCACCATAGCTCCATACCTCCAGAGCTCCAGGGCTCCAAAGCTCCAAAGCTCCATACCTCCAGAGCTCCATACCTCCAGAGCTCCATACCTCCAGAGCTCCATAGCTCCATAGCACCAGAGCTCCATAGCTCGATAGCACCAGAGCTCCATAGCACCATAGCTCCATAGCACCAGAGCTCCATAGCTCCATAGCACCAGAGCTCCATAGCTCCATAGCACCAGAGCTCCATAGCTCCATAGCACCAGAGCTCCATACTTCCAGAGCTCCATAGCTCCATAGCTCCATAGCACCAGAGCTCCATAGCTCCATAGCACCAGAGCTCCATAGCTCCATAGCACCAGAGCTCCATACTTCCATAGCTCCATAGCTCCATACCTCCAGAGCTCCATAGCTCCATACCTCCAGAGCTCCATAGCTCCAGAGCTCCAGAGCTCCATAGCTCCATAGCACCAGAGCTCCATACTTCCAGAGCTCCATAGCTCCATAGCTCCATAGCACCAGAGCTCCATAGCTCCATAGCACCAGAGCTCCAGAGCTCCATACCTCCAGAGCTCCATACCTCCAGAGCTCCATAGCACCAGAGCTCCATGGCTTCAGAGCTCCATAGCACCATAGCTCCATACCTCCAGAGCTCCAGGGCTCCATAGCTCCATACCTCCAGAGCTCCATACCTCCAGAGCTCCATACCTCCAGAGCTCCAGAGCTCCATAGCACCAGAGCTCCATGGCTTCAGAGCTCCATAGCACCATAGCTCCATACCTCCAGAGCTCCAGGGCTCCATAGCTCCATACCTCCAGAGCTCCATACCTCCAGAGCTCCAGAGCTCCATAGCACCAGAGCTCCATGGCTTCAGAGCTCCATAGCACCATAGCTCCATACCTCCAGAGCTCCAGGGCTCCATAGCTCCATACCTCCAGAGCTCCATACCTCCAGAGCTCCATAGCTCCATAGCACCAGAGCTCCATAGCTCCATAGCACCAGAGCTCCATAGCACCAGAGCTCCATAGCACCAGAGCTCCATAGCTCCATAGCACCAGAGCTCCATAGCTCCATAGCACCAGAGCTCCATAGCTCCATAGCACCAGAGCTCCATACTTCCAGAGCTCCATAGCTCCATAGCTCCATAGCACCAGAGCTCCATAGCTCCATAGCACCAGAGCTCCATGGCTTCAGAGCTCCATAGCACCATAGCTCCATACCTCCAGAGCTCCAGGGCTCCATAGCTCCATACCTCCAGAGCTCCATACCTCCAGAGCTCCATACCTCCAGAGCTCCATAGCACCAGAGCTCCATAGCTCCATAGCACCAGAGCTCCATAGCACCAGAGCTCCATAGCACCAGAGCTCCATAGCTCCATAGCACCAGAGCTCCATAGCTCCATAGCACCAGAGCTCCATACTTCCAGAGCTCCATAGCTCCATAGCTCCATAGCTCCATAGCACCAGAGCTCCATAGCTCCATAGCACCAGAGCTCCATAGCTCCATAGCACCAGAGCTCCATACTTCCATAGCTCCATAGCTCCATACCTCCAGAGCTCCATAGCTCCATAGCTCCATACCTCCAGAGCTCCATAGCTCCAGAGCTCCATAGCTCCATAGCTCCATAGCACCAGAGCTCCATAGCTCCATAGCACCAGAGCTCCATACTTCCATAGCTCCAGGGCTCCATAGCTCCAGGGCTCCATACCTCCAGAGCTCCATAGCTCCATACTTCCAGAGCTCCATAGCTCCATACTTCCATAGCTCCATACTTCCATACCTCCATAGCTCCATACTTCCATAGCACCAGAGCTCCATACTTCCATAGCACCAGAGCTCCATACCTCCAGAGCTCCAGAGCTCCAGCCTGGGTGGCTGGTGGCTCCATAGCTCCATACTTCCATAGCTCTAAGTCAGAGAGTTGGCGAAAATTGCACTAAGTGCGAAAGCCCATTCATTTACAACGGCGTGTCCACAAGGCGGCGACATTTCCCCGTTACCGGTGGCTGCGCGGCGGGTGAGTGACAGAGCTTATCCGAGCGGCTGGATCTCTGCGCCGGCGTGGTCGAGCGTGAGGCCTCGGCCCTTTGGCTGCCTGGTACCTAAAACACTTCCATTGATCCAGCCACGGAGGGTGCTGGCTGGTGGCTCCATACCTCCATAGCTCCATAGCACCAGAGCTCCATAGCTCCATAGCACCAGAGCTCCATGGCTTCAGAGCTCCATAGCACCATAGCTCCATACCTCCAGAGCTCCAGGGCTCCATAGCTCCATACCTCCAGAGCTCCATACCTCCAGAGCTCCATACCTCCAGAGCTCCATAGCACCAGAGCTCCATGGCTTCAGAGCTCCATAGCACCATAGCTCCATACCTCCAGAGCTCCAGGGCTCCATAGCTCCATACCTCCAGAGCTCCATACCTCCAGAGCTCCATACCTCCAGAGCTCCAGAGCTCCATAGCACCAGAGCTCCATGGCTTCAGAGCTCCATAGCACCATAGCTCCATACCTCCAGAGCTCCAGGGCTCCATAGCTCCATACCTCCAGAGCTCCATACCTCCAGAGCTCCAGAGCTCCATAGCACCAGAGCTCCATGGCTTCAGAGCTCCATAGCACCATAGCTCCATACCTCCAGAGCTCCAGGGCTCCATAGCTCCATACCTCCATAGCTCCATAGCACCAGAGCTCCATAGCTCCATAGCACCAGAGCTCCATGGCTTCAGAGCTCCATAGCACCATAGCTCCATACCTCCAGAGCTCCAGGGCTCCAAAGCTCCATACCTCCAGAGCTCCATACCTCCAGAGCTCCATACCTCCAGAGCTCCATAGCTCCATAGCACCAGAGCTCCATAGCTCCATAGCACCAGAGCTCCATAGCACCATAGCTCCATAGCACCAGAGCTCCATAGCTCCATAGCACCAGAGCTCCATAGCTCCATAGCACCAGAGCTCCATAGCTCCATAGCACCAGAGCTCCATACTTCCAGAGCTCCATAGCTCCATAGCTCCATAGCACCAGAGCTCCATAGCTCCATAGCACCAGAGCTCCATAGCTCCATAGCACCAGAGCTCCATACTTCCATAGCTCCATAGCTCCATACCTCCAGAGCTCCATAGCTCCATACCTCCAGAGCTCCATAGCTCCAGAGCTCCATAGCTCCATAGCACCAGAGCTCCATAGCTCCATAGCACCAGAGCTCCATACTTCCATAGCTCCAGGGCTCCATAGCTCCAGGGCTCCATAGCTCCATACTTCCAGAGCTCCATAGCTCCATACCTCCAGAGCTCCATAGCTCCATACTTCCAGAGCTCCATAGCTCCATAGCACCAGAGCTCCATAGCTCCATAGCACCAGAGCTCCATAGCTCCATAGCACCATAGCTCCATAGCTCCATACCTCCAGAGCTCCATACCTCCAGAGCTCCAGAGCTCCATAGCACCAGAGCTCCATGGCTTCAGAGCTCCATAGCACCATAGCTCCATACCTCCAGAGCTCCAGGGCTCCATAGCTCCATACCTCCAGAGCTCCATACCTCCAGAGCTCCAGAGCTCCATAGCACCAGAGCTCCATGGCTTCAGAGCTCCATAGCACCATAGCTCCATACCTCCAGAGCTCCAGGGCTCCATAGCTCCATACCTCCAGAGCTCCATACCTCCAGAGCTCCATAGCTCCATAGCACCAGAGCTCCATAGCTCCATAGCACCAGAGCTCCATAGCACCAGAGCTCCATAGCACCAGAGCTCCATAGCTCCATAGCACCAGAGCTCCATAGCTCCATAGCACCAGAGCTCCATAGCTCCATAGCACCAGAGCTCCATACTTCCAGAGCTCCATAGCTCCATAGCTCCATAGCACCAGAGCTCCATAGCTCCATAGCACCAGAGCTCCATGGCTTCAGAGCTCCATAGCACCATAGCTCCATACCTCCAGAGCTCCAGGGCTCCATAGCTCCATACCTCCAGAGCTCCATACCTCCAGAGCTCCATACCTCCAGAGCTCCATAGCACCAGAGCTCCATAGCTCCATAGCACCAGAGCTCCATAGCACCAGAGCTCCATAGCACCAGAGCTCCATAGCTCCATAGCACCAGAGCTCCATAGCTCCATAGCACCAGAGCTCCATACTTCCAGAGCTCCATAGCTCCATAGCTCCATAGCTCCATAGCACCAGAGCTCCATAGCTCCATAGCACCAGAGCTCCATAGCTCCATAGCACCAGAGCTCCATACTTCCATAGCTCCATAGCTCCATACCTCCAGAGCTCCATAGCTCCATAGCTCCATACCTCCAGAGCTCCATAGCTCCAGAGCTCCATAGCTCCATAGCTCCATAGCACCAGAGCTCCATAGCTCCATAGCACCAGAGCTCCATACTTCCATAGCTCCAGGGCTCCATAGCTCCAGGGCTCCATACCTCCAGAGCTCCATAGCTCCATACTTCCAGAGCTCCATAGCTCCATACTTCCATAGCTCCATACTTCCATACCTCCATAGCTCCATACTTCCATAGCACCAGAGCTCCATACTTCCATAGCACCAGAGCTCCATACCTCCAGAGCTCCAGAGCTCCAGCCTGGGTGGCTGGTGGCTCCATAGCTCCATACTTCCATAGCTCTAAGTCAGAGAGTTGGCGAAAATTGCACTAAGTGCGAAAGCCCATTCATTTACAACGGCGTGTCCACAAGGCGGCGACATTTCCCCGTTACCGGTGGCTGCGCGGCGGGTGAGTGACAGAGCTTATCCGAGCGGCTGGATCTCTGCGCCGGCGTGGTCGAGCGTGAGGCCTCGGCCCTTTGGCTGCCTGGTACCTAAAACACTTCCATTGATCCAGCCACGGAGGGTGCTGGCTGGTGGCTCCATACCTCCATAGCTCCATAGCACCAGAGCTCCATAGCTCCATAGCACCAGAGCTCCATGGCTTCAGAGCTCCATAGCACCATAGCTCCATACCTCCAGAGCTCCAGGGCTCCATAGCTCCATACCTCCAGAGCTCCATACCTCCAGAGCTCCATACCTCCAGAGCTCCATAGCACCAGAGCTCCATGGCTTCAGAGCTCCATAGCACCATAGCTCCATACCTCCAGAGCTCCAGGGCTCCATAGCTCCATACCTCCAGAGCTCCATACCTCCAGAGCTCCATACCTCCAGAGCTCCAGAGCTCCATAGCACCAGAGCTCCATGGCTTCAGAGCTCCATAGCACCATAGCTCCATACCTCCAGAGCTCCAGGGCTCCATAGCTCCATACCTCCAGAGCTCCATACCTCCAGAGCTCCAGAGCTCCATAGCACCAGAGCTCCATGGCTTCAGAGCTCCATAGCACCATAGCTCCATACCTCCAGAGCTCCAGGGCTCCATAGCTCCATACCTCCATAGCTCCATAGCACCAGAGCTCCATAGCTCCATAGCACCAGAGCTCCATGGCTTCAGAGCTCCATAGCACCATAGCTCCATACCTCCAGAGCTCCAGGGCTCCAAAGCTCCATACCTCCAGAGCTCCATACCTCCAGAGCTCCATACCTCCAGAGCTCCATAGCTCCATAGCACCAGAGCTCCATAGCTCCATAGCACCAGAGCTCCATAGCACCATAGCTCCATAGCACCAGAGCTCCATAGCTCCATAGCACCAGAGCTCCATAGCTCCATAGCACCAGAGCTCCATAGCTCCATAGCACCAGAGCTCCATACTTCCAGAGCTCCATAGCTCCATAGCTCCATAGCACCAGAGCTCCATAGCTCCATAGCACCAGAGCTCCATAGCTCCATAGCACCAGAGCTCCATACTTCCATAGCTCCATAGCTCCATACCTCCAGAGCTCCATAGCTCCATACCTCCAGAGCTCCATAGCTCCAGAGCTCCATAGCTCCATAGCACCAGAGCTCCATAGCTCCATAGCACCAGAGCTCCATACTTCCATAGCTCCAGGGCTCCATAGCTCCAGGGCTCCATAGCTCCATACTTCCAGAGCTCCATAGCTCCATACCTCCAGAGCTCCATAGCTCCATACTTCCAGAGCTCCATAGCTCCATAGCACCAGAGCTCCATAGCTCCATAGCACCAGAGCTCCATAGCTCCATAGCACCATAGCTCCATAGCTCCATACCTCCAGAGCTCCATACCTCCAGAGCTCCAGAGCTCCATAGCACCAGAGCTCCATGGCTTCAGAGCTCCATAGCACCATAGCTCCATACCTCCAGAGCTCCAGGGCTCCATAGCTCCATACCTCCAGAGCTCCATACCTCCAGAGCTCCAGAGCTCCATAGCACCAGAGCTCCATGGCTTCAGAGCTCCATAGCACCATAGCTCCATACCTCCAGAGCTCCAGGGCTCCATAGCTCCATACCTCCAGAGCTCCATACCTCCAGAGCTCCATAGCTCCATAGCACCAGAGCTCCATAGCTCCATAGCACCAGAGCTCCATAGCACCAGAGCTCCATAGCACCAGAGCTCCATAGCTCCATAGCACCAGAGCTCCATAGCTCCATAGCACCAGAGCTCCATAGCTCCATAGCACCAGAGCTCCATACTTCCAGAGCTCCATAGCTCCATAGCTCCATAGCACCAGAGCTCCATAGCTCCATAGCACCAGAGCTCCATGGCTTCAGAGCTCCATAGCACCATAGCTCCATACCTCCAGAGCTCCAGGGCTCCATAGCTCCATACCTCCAGAGCTCCATACCTCCAGAGCTCCATACCTCCAGAGCTCCATAGCACCAGAGCTCCATAGCTCCATAGCACCAGAGCTCCATAGCACCAGAGCTCCATAGCACCAGAGCTCCATAGCTCCATAGCACCAGAGCTCCATAGCTCCATAGCACCAGAGCTCCATACTTCCAGAGCTCCATAGCTCCATAGCTCCATAGCTCCATAGCACCAGAGCTCCATAGCTCCATAGCACCAGAGCTCCATAGCTCCATAGCACCAGAGCTCCATACTTCCATAGCTCCATAGCTCCATACCTCCAGAGCTCCATAGCTCCATAGCTCCATACCTCCAGAGCTCCATAGCTCCAGAGCTCCATAGCTCCATAGCTCCATAGCACCAGAGCTCCATAGCTCCATAGCACCAGAGCTCCATACTTCCATAGCTCCAGGGCTCCATAGCTCCAGGGCTCCATACCTCCAGAGCTCCATAGCTCCATACTTCCAGAGCTCCATAGCTCCATACTTCCATAGCTCCATACTTCCATACCTCCATAGCTCCATACTTCCATAGCACCAGAGCTCCATACTTCCATAGCACCAGAGCTCCATACCTCCAGAGCTCCAGAGCTCCAGCCTGGGTGGCTGGTGGCTCCATAGCTCCATACTTCCATAGCTCTAAGTCAGAGAGTTGGCGAAAATTGCACTAAGTGCGAAAGCCCATTCATTTACAACGGCGTGTCCACAAGGCGGCGACATTTCCCCGTTACCGGTGGCTGCGCGGCGGGTGAGTGACAGAGCTTATCCGAGCGGCTGGATCTCTGCGCCGGCGTGGTCGAGCGTGAGGCCTCGGCCCTTTGGCTGCCTGGTACCTAAAACACTTCCATTGATCCAGCCACGGAGGGTGCTGGCTGGTGGCTCCATACCTCCATAGCTCCATAGCACCAGAGCTCCATAGCTCCATAGCACCAGAGCTCCATGGCTTCAGAGCTCCATAGCACCATAGCTCCATACCTCCAGAGCTCCAGGGCTCCATAGCTCCATACCTCCAGAGCTCCATACCTCCAGAGCTCCATACCTCCAGAGCTCCATAGCACCAGAGCTCCATGGCTTCAGAGCTCCATAGCACCATAGCTCCATACCTCCAGAGCTCCAGGGCTCCATAGCTCCATACCTCCAGAGCTCCATACCTCCAGAGCTACATACCTCCAGAGCTCCAGAGCTCCATAGCACCAGAGCTCCATGGCTTCAGAGCTCCATAGCACCATAGCTCCATACCTCCAGAGCTCCAGGGCTCCATAGCTCCATACCTCCAGAGCTCCATACCTCCAGAGCTCCAGAGCTCCATAGCACCAGAGCTCCATGGCTTCAGAGCTCCATAGCACCATAGCTCCATACCTCCAGAGCTCCAGGGCTCCATAGCTCCATACCTCCATAGCTCCATAGCACCAGAGCTCCATAGCTCCATAGCACCAGAGCTCCATGGCGCCAGAGCTCCATAGCACCATAGCTCCATACCTCCAGAGCTCCAGGGCTCCAAAGCTCCATACCTCCAGAGCTCCATACCTCCAGAGCTCCATACCTCCAGAGCTCCATAGCTCCATAGCACCAGAGCTCCATAGCTCCATAGCACCAGAGCTCCATAGCACCATAGCTCCATAGCACCAGAGCTCCATAGCTCCATAGCACCAGAGCTCCATAGCTCCATAGCACCAGAGCTCCATAGCTCCATAGCACCAGAGCTCCATACTTCCAGAGCTCCATAGCTCCATAGCTCCATAGCACCAGAGCTCCATAGCTCCATAGCACCAGAGCTCCATAGCTCCATAGCACCAGAGCTCCATACTTCCATAGCTCCATAGCTCCATACCTCCAGAGCTCCATAGCTCCATACCTCCAGAGCTCCATAGCTCCAGAGCTCCATAGCTCCATAGCACCAGAGCTCCATAGCTCCATAGCACCAGAGCTCCATACTTCCATAGCTCCAGGGCTCCATAGCTCCAGGGCTCCATAGCTCCATACTTCCAGAGCTCCATAGCTCCATACCTCCAGAGCTCCATAGCTCCATACTTCCAGAGCTCCATAGCTCCATAGCACCAGAGCTCCATAGCTCCATAGCACCAGAGCTCCATAGCTCCATAGCACCATAGCTCCATAGCTCCATAGCACCAGAGCTCCATAGCTCCATAGCTCCAGGGCTCCATAGCTCCATAGCTCCAGGGCTCCATAGCTCCATAGCTCCAGGGCTCCATAGCTCCAGGGCTCCAGGGCTCCATAGCTCCATACCTCCAGAGCTCCATAGCTCCATACTTCCAGAGCTCCATAGCTCCATAGCTCCATACTTCCATAGCTCCATAGCTCCATACTTCCATAGCACCAGAGCTCCATACCTCCAGAGCTCCATAGCTCCAGCCTGGGTGGCTGGTGGCTCCATAGCTCCATACTTCCATAGCTCCAGTCAGAGAGTTGGCGAAAATTGCACTAAGTGCGAAAGCCCATTCATTTACAACGGCGTGTCCACAAGGCGGCGACATTTCCCCGTTACCGGTGGCTGCGCGGCGGGTGAGTGACAGAGCTTATCCGAGCGGCTGGAACTCTGCGCCGGCGTGGTCGAGCGTGAGGCCTCGGCCCTTTGGCTGCCTGGTACCTAAAACACTTCCATTGATCCAGCCACGGAGGGTGCTGGCTGGTGGCTCCATACCTCCATAGCTCCATAGCACCAGAGCTCCATAGCTCCATAGCACCAGAGCTCCATGGCTTCAGAGCTCCATAGCACCATAGCTCCATACCTCCAGAGCTCCAGGGCTCCATAGCTCCATACCTCCAGAGCTCCATACCTCCAGAGCTCCATACCTCCAGAGCTCCATAGCACCAGAGCTCCATGGCTTCAGAGCTCCATAGCACCATAGCTCCATACCTCCAGAGCTCCAGGGCTCCATAGCTCCATACCTCCAGAGCTCCATACCTCCAGAGCTCCATACCTCCAGAGCTCCATAGCACCAGAGCTCCATGGCTTCAGAGCTCCATAGCACCATAGCTCCATACCTCCAGAGCTCCAGGGCTCCATAGCTCCATACCTCCAGAGCTCCATACCTCCAGAGCTCCATACCTCCAGAGCTCCAGAGCTCCATAGCACCAGAGCTCCATGGCTTCAGAGCTCCATAGCACCATAGCTCCATACCTCCAGAGCTCCAGGGCTCCATAGCTCCATACCTCCAGAGCTCCATACCTCCAGAGCTCCAGAGCTCCATAGCACCAGAGCTCCATGGCTTCAGAGCTCCATAGCACCATAGCTCCATACCTCCAGAGCTCCAGGGCTCCATAGCTCCATACCTCCAGAGCTCCATACCTCCAGAGCTCCATACCTCCAGAGCTCCATAGCTCCATAGCACCAGAGCTCCATAGCTCCATAGCACCAGAGCTCCATAGCACCAGAGCTCCATAGCACCAGAGCTCCATAGCTCCATAGCACCAGAGCTCCATAGCTCCATAGCACCAGAGCTCCATAGCTCCATAGCACCAGAGCTCCATACTTCCAGAGCTCCATAGCTCCATAGCTCCATAGCACCAGAGCTCCATAGCTCCATAGCACCAGAGCTCCATGGCTTCAGAGCTCCATAGCACCATAGCTCCATACCTCCAGAGCTCCAGGGCTCCATAGCTCCATACCTCCAGAGCTCCATACCTCCAGAGCTCCATACCTCCAGAGCTCCATAGCACCAGAGCTCCATAGCTCCATAGCACCAGAGCTCCATAGCACCAGAGCTCCATAGCACCAGAGCTCCATAGCTCCATAGCACCAGAGCTCCATAGCTCCATAGCACCAGAGCTCCATACTTCCAGAGCTCCATAGCTCCATAGCTCCATAGCACCAGAGCTCCATAGCTCCATAGCACCAGAGCTCCATAGCTCCATAGCACCAGAGCTCCATACTTCCATAGCTCCATAGCTCCATACCTCCAGAGCTCCATAGCTCCATAGCTCCATACCTCCAGAGCTCCATAGCTCCAGAGCTCCATAGCTCCATAGCTCCATAGCACCAGAGCTCCATAGCTCCATAGCACCAGAGCTCCATACTTCCATAGCTCCAGGGCTCCATAGCTCCAGGGCTCCATACCTCCAGAGCTCCATAGCTCCATACTTCCAGAGCTCCATAGCTCCATACTTCCATAGCTCCATACTTCCATACCTCCATAGCTCCATACTTCCATAGCACCAGAGCTCCATACTTCCATAGCACCAGAGCTCCATACCTCCAGAGCTCCAGAGCTCCAGCCTGGGTGGCTGGTGGCTCCATAGCTCCATACTTCCATAGCTCTAAGTCAGAGAGTTGGCGAAAATTGCACTAAGTGCGAAAGCCCATTCCTTTACAACGGCGTGTCCACAAGGCGGCGACATTTCCCCGTTACCGGTGGCTGCGCGGCGGGTGAGTGACAGAGCTTATCCGAGCGGCTGGAACTCTGCGCCGGCGTGGTCGAGCGTGAGGCCTCGGCCCTTTGGCTGCCTGGTACCTAAAACACTTCCATTGATCCAGCCACGGAGGGTGCTGGCTGGTGGCTCCATACCTCCATAGCTCCATAGCACCAGAGCTCCATAGCTCCATAGCACCAGAGCTCCATGGCTTCAGAGCTCCATAGCACCATAGCTCCATACCTCCAGAGCTCCAGGGCTCCATAGCTCCATACCTCCAGAGCTCCATACCTCCAGAGCTCCATACCTCCAGAGCTCCATAGCACCAGAGCTCCATGGCTTCAGAGCTCCATAGCACCATAGCTCCATACCTCCAGAGCTCCAGGGCTCCATAGCTCCATACCTCCAGAGCTCCATACCTCCAGAGCTCCATACCTCCAGAGCTCCATAGCACCAGAGCTCCATGGCTTCAGAGCTCCATAGCACCATAGCTCCATACCTCCAGAGCTCCAGGGCTCCATAGCTCCATACCTCCAGAGCTCCATACCTCCAGAGCTCCATACCTCCAGAGCTCCATAGCACCAGAGCTCCATGGCTTCAGAGCTCCATAGCACCATAGCTCCATACCTCCAGAGCTCCAGGGCTCCATAGCTCCATACCTCCAGAGCTCCATACCTCCAGAGCTCCATACCTCCAGAGCTCCAGAGCTCCATAGCACCAGAGCTCCATGGCTTCAGAGCTCCATAGCACCATAGCTCCATACCTCCAGAGCTCCAGGGCTCCATAGCTCCATACCTCCAGAGCTCCATACCTCCAGAGCTCCAGAGCTCCATAGCACCAGAGCTCCATGGCTTCAGAGCTCCATAGCACCATAGCTCCATACCTCCAGAGCTCCAGGGCTCCATAGCTCCATACCTCCAGAGCTCCATACCTCCAGAGCTCCAGAGCTCCATAGCACCAGAGCTCCATGGCTTCAGAGCTCCATAGCACCATAGCTCCATACCTCCAGAGCTCCAGGGCTCCAAAGCTCCATACCTCCAGAGCTCCATACCTCCAGAGCTCCATACCTCCAGAGCTCCATAGCTCCATAGCACCAGAGCTCCATAGCTCCATAGCACCAGAGCTCCATAGCACCAGAGCTCCGTAGCACCAGAGCTCCATAGCTCCATAGCACCAGAGCTCCATAGCTCCATAGCACCAGAGCTCCATACTTCCAGAGCTCCATAGCTCCATAGCTCCATAGCACCAGAGCTCCATAGCTCCATAGCACCAGAGCTCCATAGCTCCATAGCACCAGAGCTCCATACTTCCATAGCTCCATAGCTCCATACCTCCAGAGCTCCATAGCTCCATAGCTCCATACCTCCAGAGCTCCATAGCTCCAGAGCTCCATAGCTCCATAGCACCAGAGCTCCATAGCTCCATAGCACCAGAGCTCCATACTTCCATAGCTCCAGGGCTCCATAGCTCCAGGGCTCCATAGCTCCATACCTCCAGAGCTCCATAGCTCCATACTTCCAGAGCTCCATAGCTCCATAGCACCAGAGCTCCATAGCTCCATAGCACCAGAGCTCCATAGCTCCATAGCACCAGAGCTCCATAGCTCCATAGCACCAGAGCTCCATAGCTCCATAGCTCCAGGGCTCCATAGCTCCATAGCTCCAGGGCTCCATAGCTCCATAGCTCCAGGGCTCCATAGCTCCATAGCTCCATACCTCCAGAGCTCCATACCTCCAGAGCTCCATACCTCCATAGCACCAGAGCTCCATAGCTCCAGGGCTCCAGGGCTCCATAGCTCCATACCTCCAGAGCTCCATAGCTCCATACTTCCAGAGCTCCATAGCTCCATAGCTCCATACTTCCATAGCTCCATAGCTCCATACTTCCATAGCACCTGAGCTCCATACCTCCAGAGCTCCATAGCTCCAGCCTGGGTGGCTGGTGGCTCCATAGCTCCATACTTCCATAGCTCTAAGTCAGAGAGTTGGCGAAAATTGCACTAAGTGCGAAAGCCCATTCATTTACAACGGCGTGTCCGCCAGGCGGCGACATTTCCCCGTTACCGGTGGCTGCGCGGCGGGTGAGTGACAGAGCTTATCCGAGCGGCTGGAACTCTGCACCGGCGTGGTCGAGCGTGAGGCCTCGGCCCTTTGGCTGCCTGGTACCTAAAACACTTCCATTGATCCAGCCACGGAGGGTGCTGGCTGGTGGCTCCATACCTCCATAGCTCCATAGCACCAGAGCTCCATAGCTCCATAGCACCAGAGCTCCATGGCTTCAGAGCTCCATAGCACCATAACTCCATACCTCCAGAGCTCCAGGGCTCCATAGCTCCATACCTCCAGAGCTCCATACCTCCAGAGCTCCATACCTCCAGAGCTCCATAGCACCAGAGCTCCATGGCTTCAGAGCTCCATAGCACCATAGCTCCATACCTCCAGAGCTCCAGGGCTCCATAGCTCCATACCTCCAGAGCTCCATACCTCCAGAGCTCCATACCTCCAGAGCTCCATAGCACCAGAGCTCCATGGCTTCAGAGCTCCATAGCACCATAGCTCCATACCTCCAGAGCTCCAGGGCTCCATAGCTCCATACCTCCAGAGCTCCATACCTCCAGAGCTCCATACCTCCAGAGCTCCATAGCACTAGAGCTCCATGGCTTCAGAGCTCCATAGCACCATAGCTCCATACCTCCAGAGCTCCAGGGCTCCATAGCTCCATACCTCCAGAGCTCCATACCTCCAGAGCTCCATACCTCCAGAGCTCCAGAGCTCCATAGCACCAGAGCTCCATGGCTTCAGAGCTCCAGAGCACCATAGCTCCATACCTCCAGAGCTCCAGGGCTCCATAGCTCCATACCTCCAGAGCTCCAGAGCTCCATAGCACCAGAGCTCCATGGCTTCAGAGCTCCATAGCACCATAGCTCCATACCTCCAGAGCTCCAGGGCTCCATAGCTCCATACCTCCAGAGCTCCATACCTCCAGAGCTCCATACCTCCAGAGCTCCATAGCTCCATAGCACCAGAGCTCCATAGCTCCATAGCACCAGAGCTCCATAGCACCAGAGCTCCATAGCACCAGAGCTCCATAGCTCCATAGCACCAGAGCTCCATAGCTCCATAGCACCAGAGCTCCATAGCTCCATAGCACCAGAGCTCCATACTTCCAGAGCTCCATAGCTCCATAGCTCCATAGCACCAGAGCTCCATAGCTCCATAGCACCAGAGCTCCATGGCTTCAGAGCTCCATAGCACCATAGCTCCATACCTCCAGAGCTCCAGGGCTCCATAGCTCCATACCTCCAGAGCTCCATACCTCCAGAGCTCCATACCTCCAGAGCTCCATAGCACCAGAGCTCCATAGCTCCATAGCACCAGAGCTCCATAGCACCAGAGCTCCATAGCACCAGAGCTCCATAGCTCCATAGCACCAGAGCTCCATAGCTCCATAGCACCAGAGCTCCATACTTCCAGAGCTCCATAGCTCCATAGCTCCATAGCACCAGAGCTCCATAGCTCCATAGCACCAGAGCTCCATAGCTCCATAGCACCAGAGCTCCATACTTCCATAGCTCCATAGCTCCATACCTCCAGAGCTCCATAGCTCCATAGCTCCATACCTCCAGAGCTCCATAGCTCCAGAGCTCCATAGCTCCATAGCTCCATAGCACCAGAGCTCCATAGCTCCATAGCACCAGAGCTCCATACTTCCATAGCTCCAGGGCTCCATAGCTCCAGGGCTCCATACCTCCAGAGCTCCATAGCTCCATACTTCCAGAGCTCCATAGCTCCATACTTCCATAGCTCCATACTTCCATACCTCCATAGCTCCATACTTCCATAGCACCAGAGCTCCATACTTCCATAGCACCAGAGCTCCATACCTCCAGAGCTCCAGAGCTCCAGCCTGGGTGGCTGGTGGCTCCATAGCTCCATACTTCCATAGCTCTAAGTCAGAGAGTTGGCGAAAATTGCACTAAGTGCGAAAGCCCATTCATTTACAACGGCGTGTCCACAAGGCGGCGACATTTCCCCGTTACCGGTGGCTGCGCGGCGGGTGAGTGACAGAGCTTATCCGAGCGGCTGGAACTCTGCGCCGGCGTGGTCGAGCGTGAGGCCTCGGCCCTTTGGCTGCCTGGTACCTAAAACACTTCCATTGATCCAGCCACGGAGGGTGCTGGCTGGTGGCTCCATACCTCCATAGCTCCATAGCACCAGAGCTCCATAGCTCCATAGCACCAGAGCTCCATGGCTTCAGAGCTCCATAGCACCATAGCTCCATACCTCCAGAGCTCCAGGGCTCCATAGCTCCATACCTCCAGAGCTCCATACCTCCAGAGCTCCATACCTCCAGAGCTCCATAGCACCAGAGCTCCATGGCTTCAGAGCTCCATAGCACCATAGCTCCATACCTCCAGAGCTCCAGGGCTCCATAGCTCCATACCTCCAGAGCTCCATACCTCCAGAGCTCCATACCTCCAGAGCTCCATAGCACCAGAGCTCCATGGCTTCAGAGCTCCATAGCACCATAGCTCCATACCTCCAGAGCTCCAGGGCTCCATAGCTCCATACCTCCAGAGCTCCATACCTCCAGAGCTCCATACCTCCAGAGCTCCATAGCACCAGAGCTCCATGGCTTCAGAGCTCCATAGCACCATAGCTCCATACCTCTAGAGCTCCAGGGCTCCATAGCTCCATACCTCCAGAGCTCCATACCTCCAGAGCTACATACCTCCAGAGCTCCAGAGCTCCATAGCACCAGAGCTCCATGGCTTCAGAGCTCCATAGCACCATAGCTCCATACCTCCAGAGCTCCAGGGCTCCATAGCTCCATACCTCCAGAGCTCCATACCTCCAGAGCTCCAGAGCTCCATAGCACCAGAGCTCCATGGCTTCAGAGCTCCATAGCACCATAGCTCCATACCTCCAGAGCTCCAGGGCTCCATAGCTCCATACCTCCAGAGCTCCATACCTCCAGAGCTCCAGAGCTCCATAGCACCAGAGCTCCATGGCTTCAGAGCTCCATAGCACCATAGCTCCATACCTCCAGAGCTCCAGGGCTCCAAAGCTCCATACCTCCAGAGCTCCATACCTCCAGAGCTCCATACCTCCAGAGCTCCATAGCTCCATAGCACCAGAGCTCCATAACTCCATAGCACCAGAGCTCCATAGCACCAGAGCTCCATAGCTCCATAGCACCAGAGCTCCATAGCTCCATAGCACCAGAGCTCCATAGCTCCATAGCACCAGAGCTCCATACTTCCAGAGCTCCATAGCTCCATAGCACCAGAGCTCCATAGCTCCATAGCACCAGAGCTCCATAGCTCCATAGCACCAGAGCTCCATACTTCCATAGCTCCATAGCTCCATACCTCCAGAGCTCCATAGCTCCATAGCTCCATACCTCCAGAGCTCCATAGCTCCAGAGCTCCATAGCTCCATAGCACCAGAGCTCCATAGCTCAATAGCACCAGAGCTCCATACTTCCATAGCTCCAGGGCTCCATAGCTCCAGGGCTCCATAGCTCCATACCTCCAGAGCTCCATAGCTCCATACTTCCAGAGCTCCATAGCTCCATAGCACCAGAGCTCCATAGCTCCATAGCACCAGAGCTCCATAGCTCCATAGCACCAGAGCTCCATAGCTCCATAGCACCAGAGCTCCATAGCTCCATAGCTCCAGGGCTCCATAGCTCCATAGCTCCAGGGCTCCATAGCTCCATAGCTCCAGGGCTCCATAGCTCCATAGCTCCATACCTCCAGAGCTCCATACCTCCAGAGCTCCATACCTCCATAGCACCAGAGCTCCATAGCTCCAGGGCTCCAGGGCTCCATAGCTCCATACCTCCAGAGCTCCATAGCTCCATACTTCCAGAGCTCCATAGCTCCATAGCTCCATACTTCCATAGCTCCATAGCTCCATACTTCCATAGCACCTGAGCTCCATACCTCCAGAGCTCCATAGCTCCAGCCTGGGTGGCTGGTGGCTCCATAGCTCCATACTTCCATAGCTCTAAGTCAGAGAGTTGGCGAAAATTGCACTAAGTGCGAAAGCCCATTCATTTACAACGGCGTGTCCGCCAGGCGGCGACATTTCCCCGTTACCGGTGGCTGCGCGGCGGGTGAGTGACAGAGCTTATCCGAGCGGCTGGAACTCTGCGCCGGCGTGGTCGAGCGTGAGGCCTCGGCCCTTTGGCTGCCAGGTACCTAAAACACTTCCATTGATCCAGCCACGGAGGGTGCTGGCTGGTGGCTCCATACCTCCATAGCTCCATAGCACCAGAGCTCCATAGCTCCATAGCACCAGAGCTCCATGGCTTCAGAGCTCCATAGCACCATAGCTCCATACCTCCAGAGCTCCAGAGCTCCAGGGCTCCATAGCTCCATACCTCCAGAGCTCCATACCTCCAGAGCTCCATAGCACCAGAGCTCCATGGCTTCAGAGCTCCATAGCACCATAGCTCCATACCTCCAGAGCTCCAGGGCTCCATAGCTCCATACCTCCAGAGCTCCATACCTCCAGAGCTCCATACCTCCAGAGCTCCATAGCACCAGAGCTCCATGGCTTCAGAGCTCCATAGCACCATAGCTCCATACCTCCAGAGCTCCAGGGCTCCATAGCTCCATACCTCCAGAGCTCCATACCTCCAGAGCTCCATACCTCCAGAGCTCCAGAGCTCCATAGCACCAGAGCTCCATGGCTTCAGAGCTCCATAGCACCATAGCTCCATACCTCCAGAGCTCCAGGGCTCCATAGCTCCATACCTCCAGAGCTCCATACCTCCAGAGCTCCAGAGCTCCATAGCACCAGAGCTCCATGGCTTCAGAGCTCCATAGCACCATAGCTCCATACCTCCAGAGCTCCAGGGCTCCATAGCTCCATACCTCCAGAGCTCCATACCTCCAGAGCTCCAGAGCTCCATAGCACCAGAGCTCCATGGCTTCAGAGCTCCATAGCACCATAGCTCCATACCTCCAGAGCTCCAGGGCTCCAAAGCTCCATACCTCCAGAGCTCCATACCTCCAGAGCTCCATACCTCCAGAGCTCCATAGCTCCATAGCACCAGAGCTCCATAGCTCCATAGCACCAGAGCTCCATAGCACCAGAGCTCCATAGCACCAGAGCTCCATAGCTCCATAGCACCAGAGCTCCATAGCTCCATAGCACCAGAGCTCCATAGCTCCATAGCACCAGAGCTCCATACTTCCAGAGCTCCATAGCTCCATAGCTCCATAGCACCAGAGCTCCATAGCTCCATAGCACCAGAGCTCCATAGCTCCATAGCACCAGAGCTCCATACTTCCATAGCTCCATAGCTCCATACCTCCAGAGCTCCATAGCTCCATAGCTCCATACCTCCAGAGCTCCATAGCTCCAGAGCTCCATAGCTCCATAGCACCAGAGCTCCATAGCTCCATAGCACCAGAGCTCCATACTTCCATAGCTCCAGGGCTCCATAGCTCCAGGGCTCCATAGCTCCATACCTCCAGAGCTCCATAGCTCCATACTTCCAGAGCTCCATAGCTCCATAGCACCAGAGCTCCATAGCTCCATAGCACCAGAGCTCCATAGCTCCATAGCACCAGAGCTCCATAGCTCCATAGCACCAGAGCTCCATAGCTCCATAGCTCCAGGGCTCCATAGCTCCATAGCTCCAGGGCTCCATAGCTCCATAGCTCCAGGGCTCCATAGCTCCATAGCTCCATACCTCCAGAGCTCCATACCTCCAGAGCTCCATACCTCCATAGCACCAGAGCTCCATAGCTCCAGGGCTCCAGGGCTCCATAGCTCCATACCTCCAGAGCTCCATAGCTCCATACTTCCAGAGCTCCATAGCTCCATAGCTCCATACTTCCATAGCTCCATAGCTCCATAGCTCCATACTTCCATAGCACCTGAGCTCCATACCTCCAGAGCTCCATAGCTCCAGCCTGGGTGGCTGGTGGCTCCATAGCTCCATACTTCCATAGCTCTAAGTCAGAGAGTTGGCGAAAATTGCACTAAGTGCGAAAGCCCATTCATTTACAACGGCGTGTCCGCCAGGCGGCGACATTTCCCCGTTACCGGTGGCTGCGCGGCGGGTGAGTGACAGAGCTTATCCGAGCGGCTGGAACTCTGCGCCGGCGTGGTCGAGCGTGAGGCCTCGGCCCTTTGGCTGCCTGGTACCTAAAACACTTCCATTGATCCAGCCACGGAGGGTGCTGGCTGGTGGCTCCATACCTCCATAGCTCCATAGCACCAGAGCTCCATAGCTCCATAGCACCAGAGCTCCATGGCTTCAGAGCTCCATAGCACCATAGCTCCATACCTCCAGAGCTCCAGGGCTCCATAGCTCCATACCTCCAGAGCTCCATACCTCCAGAGCTCCATACCTCCAGAGCTCCATAGCACCAGAGCTCCATGGCTTCAGAGCTCCATAGCACCATAGCTCCATACCTCCAGAGCTCCAGGGCTCCATAGCTCCATACCTCCAGAGCTCCATACCTCCAGAGCTCCATACCTCCAGAGCTCCATAGCACCAGAGCTCCATGGCTTCAGAGCTCCATAGCACCATAGCTCCATACCTCCAGAGCTCCAGGGCTCCATAGCTCCATACCTCCAGAGCTCCATACCTCCAGAGCTCCATACCTCCAGAGCTCCAGAGCTCCATAGCACCAGAGCTCCATGGCTTCAGAGCTCCATAGCACCATAGCTCCATACCTCCAGAGCTCCAGGGCTCCATAGCTCCATACCTCCAGAGCTCCATACCTCCAGAGCTCCAGAGCTCCATAGCACCAGAGCTCCGTGGCTTCAGAGCTCCATAGCACCATAGCTCCATACCTCCAGAGCTCCAGGGCTCCATAGCTCCATACCTCCAGAGCTCCATACCTCCAGAGCTCCATACCTCCAGAGCTCCATAGCTCCATAGCACCAGAGCTCCATAGCTCCATAGCACCAGAGCTCCATAGCACCAGAGCTCCATAGCACCAGAGCTCCATAGCTCCATAGCACCAGAGCTCCATAGCTCCATAGCACCAGAGCTCCATAGCTCCATAGCACCAGAGCTCCATACTTCCAGAGCTCCATAGCTCCATAGCTCCATAGCACCAGAGCTCCATAGCTCCATAGCACCAGAGCTCCATGGCTTCAGAGCTCCATAGCACCATAGCTCCATACCTCCAGAGCTCCAGGGCTCCATAGCTCCATACCTCCAGAGCTCCATACCTCCAGAGCTCCATACCTCCAGAGCTCCATAGCACCAGAGCTCCATAGCTCCATAGCACCAGAGCTCCATAGCA
Organism: Syngnathus leptorhynchus; assembly: GCF_054491065.1. Taxonomy (NCBI): domain Eukaryota; kingdom Metazoa; phylum Chordata; class Actinopteri; order Syngnathiformes; family Syngnathidae; genus Syngnathus; species Syngnathus leptorhynchus. Next base: position 1,314,239 of record NW_028231992.1, on the reverse strand, counting down.
CCAGAGCTCCATAGCACCAGAGCTCCATAGCTCCATAGCACCAGAGCTCCATAGCTCCATAGCACCAGAGCTCCATACTTCCATAGCTCCATAGCTCCATAGCTCCATAGCACCAGAGCTCCATAGCTCCATAGCTCCATAGCACCAGAGCTCCATAGCTCCATAGCACCAGAGCTCCATACTTCCATAGCTCCATAGCTCCATACCTCCAGAGCTCCATAGCTCCATAGCTCCATACCTCCAGAGCTCCAGAGCTCCAGAGCTCCATAGCTCCATAGCTCCATAGCACCAGAGCTCCATAGCTCCATAGCACCAGAGCTCCATACTTCCATAGCTCCAGGGCTCCATAGCTCCAGGGCTCCATACCTCCAGAGCTCCATAGCTCCATACTTCCAGAGCTCCATAGCTCCATACTTCCATAGCTCCATACTTCCATACCTCCATAGCTCCATACTTCCATAGCACCAGAGCTCCATACTTCCATAGCACCAGAGCTCCATACCTCCAGAGCTCCAGAGCTCCAGCCTGGGTGGCTGGTGGCTCCATAGCTCCATACTTCCATAGCTCTAAGTCAGAGAGTTGGCGAAAATTGCACTAAGTGCGAAAGCCCATTCATTTACAACGGCGTGTCCACAAGGTCGCGACATTTCCCCGTTACCGGTGGCTGCGCGGCGGGTGAGTGACAGAGCTTATCCGAGCGGCTGGAACTCTGCGCCGGCGTGGTCGAGCGTGAGGCCTCGGCCCTTTGGCTGCCTGGTACCTAAAACACTTCCATTGATCCAGCCACGGAGGGTGCTGGCTGGTGGCTCCATACCTCCATAGCTCCATAGCACCAGAGCTCCATAGCTCCATAGCACCAGAGCTCCATGGCTTCAGAGCTCCATAGCACCATAGCTCCATACCTCCAGAGCTCCAGGGCTCCATAGCTCCATACCTCCAGAGCTCCATACCTCCAGAGCTCCATACCTCCAGAGCTCCATAGCACCAGAGCTCCATGGCTTCAGAGCTCCATAGCACCATAGCTCCATACCTCCAGAGCTCCAGGGCTCCATAGCTCCATACCTCCAGAGCTCCATACCTCCAGAGCTCCATACCTCCAGAGCTCCATAGCACCAGAGCTCCATGGCTTCAGATCTCCATAGCACCATAGCTCCATACCTCCAGAGCTCCAGGGCTCCATAGCTCCATACCTCCAGAGCTCCATACCTCCAGAGCTCCATACCTCCAGAGCTCCATAGCACCAGAGCTCCATGGCTTCAGAGCTCCATAGCACCATAGCTCCATACCTCCAGAGCTCCAGGGCTCCATAGCTCCATACCTCCAGAGCTCCATACCTGCAGAGCTCCATACCTCCAGAGCTCCAGAGCTCCATAGCACCAGAGCTCCATGGCTTCAGAGCTCCATAGCACCATAGCTCCATACCTCCAGAGCTCCAGGGCTCCATAGCTCCATACCTCCAGAGCTCCATACCTCCAGAGCTCCAGAGCTCCATAGCACCAGAGCTCCATGGCTTCAGAGCTCCATAGCACCATAGCTCCATACCTCCAGAGCTCCAGGGCTCCATAGCTCCATACCTCCAGAGCTCCATACCTCCAGAGCTCCAGAGCTCCATAGCACCAGAGCTCCATGGCTTCAGAGCTCCATAGCACCATAGCTCCATACCTCCAGAGCTCCAGGGCTCCAAAGCTCCATACCTCCAGAGCTCCGTACCTCCAGAGCTCCATACCTCCAGAGCTCCATAGCTCCATAGCACCAGAGCTCCATAGCTCCATAGCACCAGAGCTCCATAGCACCAGAGCTCCATAGCACCAGAGCTCCATAGCTCCATAGCACCAGAGCTCCATAGCTCCATAGCACCAGAGCTCCATAGCTCCATAGCACCAGAGCTCCATACTTCCAGAGCTCCATAGCTCCATAGCTCCATAGCACCAGAGCTCCATAGCTCCATAGCACCAGAGCTCCATAGCTCCATAGCACCAGAGCTCCATACTTCCATAGCTCCATAGCTCCATACCTCCAGAGCTCCATAGCTCCATAGCTCCATACCTCCAGAGCTCCATAGCTCCAGAGCTCCATAGCTCCATAGCACCAGAGCTCCATAGCTCCATAGCACCAGAGCTCCATACTTCCATAGCTCCAGGGCTCCATAGCTCCAGGGCTCCATAGCTCCATACCTCCAGAGCTCCATAGCTCCATACTTCCAGAGCTCCATAGCTCCATAGCACCAGAGCTCCATAGCTCCATAGCACCAGAGCTCCATAGCTCCATAGCACCAGAGCTCCATAGCTCCATAGCACCAGAGCTCCATAGCTCCATAGCTCCAGGGCTCCATAGCTCCATAGCTCCAGGGCTCCATAGCTCCATAGCTCCAGGGCTCCATAGCTCCATAGCTCCATACCTCCAGAGCTCCATACCTCCAGAGCTCCATACCTCCATAGCACCAGAGCTCCATAGCTCCAGGGCTCCAGGGCTCCATAGCTCCATACCTCCAGAGCTCCATAGCTCCATACTTCCAGAGCTCCATAGCTCCATAGCTCCATACTTCCATAGCTCCATAGCTCCATACTTCCATAGCACCTGAGCTCCATACCTCCAGAGCTCCATAGCTCCAGCCTGGGTGGCTGGTGGCTCCATAGCTCCATACTTCCATAGCTCTAAGTCAGAGAGTTGGCGAAAATTGCACTAAGTGCGAAAGCCCATTCATTTACAACGGCGTGTCCGCCAGGCGGCGACATTTCCCCGTTACCGGTGGCTGCGCGGCGGGTGAGTGACAGAGCTTATCCGAGCGGCTGGAACTCTGCGCCGGCGTGGTCGAGCGTGAGGCCTCGGACCTTTGGCTGCCTGGTACCTAAAACACTTCCATTGATCCAGCCACGGAGGGTGCTGGCTGGTGGCTCCATACCTCCATAGCTCCATAGCACCAGAGCTCCATAGCTCCATAGCACCAGAGCTCCATGGCTTCAGAGCTCCATAGCACCATAGCTCCATACCTCCATAGCTCCAGGGCTCCATAGCTCCATACCTCCAGAGCTCCATACCTCCAGAGCTCCATACCTCCAGAGCTCCATAGCACCAGAGCTCCATGGCTTCAGAGCTCCATAGCACCATAGCTCCATACCTCCAGAGCTCCAGGGCTCCATAGCTCCATACCTCCAGAGCTCCATACCTCCAGAGCTCCATACCTCCAGAGCTCCATAGCACCAGAGCTCCATGGCTTCAGAGCTCCATAGCACCATAGCTCCATACCTCCAGAGCTCCAGGGCTCCATAGCTCCATACCTCCAGAGCTCCATACCTCCAGAGCTCCATACCTCCAGAGCTCCAGAGCTCCATAGCACCAGAGCTCCATGGCTTCAGAGCTCCATAGCTCCATACCTCCAGAGCTCCAGGGCTCCATAGCTCCATACCTCCAGAGCTCCATACCTCCAGAGCTCCAGAGCTCCATAGCACCAGAGCTCCATGGCTTCAGAGCTCCATAGCACCATAGCTCCATACCTCCAGAGCTCCAGGGCTCCATAGCTCCATACCTCCAGAGCTCCATACCTCCAGAGCTCCATACCTCCAGAGCTCCATAGCTCCATAGCACCAGAGCTCCATAGCTCCATAGCACCAGAGCTCCATAGCACCAGAGCTCCATAGCACCAGAGCTCCATAGCTCCATAGCACCAGAGCTCCATAGCTCCATAGCACCAGAGCTCCATAGCTCCATAGCACCAGAGCTCCATACTTCCAGAGCTCCATAGCTCCATAGCTCCATAGCACCAGAGCTCCATAGCTCCATAGCACCAGAGCTCCATAGCTCCATAGCACCAGAGCTCCATACTTCCATAGCTCCATAGCTCCATACCTCCAGAGCTCCATAGCTCCATAGCTCCATACCTCCAGAGCTCCATAGCTCCATAGCTCCATAGCTCCATAGCTCCATAGCACCAGAGCTCCATAGCTCCATAGCACCAGAGCTCCATACTTCCATAGCTCCAGGGCTCCATAGCTCCAGGGCTCCATACCTCCAGAGCTCCATAGCTCCATACTTCCAGAGCTCCATAGCTCCATACTTCCATAGCTCCATACTTCCATACCTCCATAGCTCCATACTTCCATAGCACCAGAGCTCCATACTTCCATAGCACCAGAGCTCCATACCTCCAGAGCTCCAGCCTGGGTGGCTGGTGGCTCCATAGCTCCATACTTCCATAGCTCTAAGTCAGAGAGTTGGCGAAAATTGCACTAAGTGCGAAAGCCCATTCATTTACAACGGCGTGTCCACAAGGCGGCGACATTTCCCCGTTACCGGTGGCTGCGCGGCGGGTGAGTGACAGAGCTTATCCGAGCGGCTGGAACTCTGCGCCGGCGTGGTCGAGCGTGAGGCCTCGGCCCTTTGGCTGCCTGGTACCTAAAACACTTCCATTGATCCAGCCACGGAGGGTGCTGGCTGGTGGCTCCATACCTCCATAGCTCCATAGCACCAGAGCTCCATAGCTCCATAGCACCAGAGCTCCATGGCTTCAGAGCTCCATAGCACCATAGCTCCATACCTCCAGAGCTCCAGGGCTCCATAGCTCCATACCTCCAGAGCTCCATACCTCCAGAGCTCCATACCTCCAGAGCTCCATAGCACCAGAGCTCCATGGCTTCAGAGCTCCATAGCACCATAGCTCCATACCTCCAGAGCTCCAGGGCTCCATAGCTCCATACCTCCAGAGCTCCATACCTCCAGAGCTCCATACCTCCAGAGCTCCATAGCACCAGAGCTCCATGGCTTCAGAGCTCCATAGCACCATAGCTCCATACCTCCAGAGCTCCAGGGCTCCATAGCTCCATACCTCCAGAGCTCCATACCTCCAGAGCTCCATACCTCCAGAGCTCCATAGCACCAGAGCTCCATGGCTTCAGAGCTCCATAGCACCATAGCTCCATACCTCCAGAGCTCCAGGGCTCCATAGCTCCATACCTCCAGAGCTCCATACCTCCAGAGCTCCATACCTCCAGAGCTCCAGAGCTCCATAGCACCAGAGCTCCATGGCTTCAGAGCTCCATAGCACCATAGCTCCATACCTCCAGAGCTCCAGGGCTCCATAGCTCCATACCTCCAGAGCTCCATACCTCCAGAGCTCCAGAGCTCCATAGCACCAGAGCTCCATGGCTTCAGAGCTCCATAGCACCATAGCTCCATACCTCCAGAGCTCCAGGGCTCCATAGCTCCATACCTCCAGAGCTCCATACCTCCAGAGCTCCAGAGCTCCATAGCACCAGAGCTCCATGGCTTCAGAGCTCCATAGCACCATAGCTCCATACCTCCAGAGCTCCAGGGCTCCAAAGCTCCATACCTCCAGAGCTCCATACCTCCAGAGCTCCATACCTCCAGAGCTCCATAGCTCCATAGCACCAGAGCTCCATAGCTCCATAGCACCAGAGCTCCATAGCACCAGAGCTCCGTAGCACCAGAGCTCCATAGCTCCATAGCACCAGAGCTCCATAGCTCCATAGCACCAGAGCTCCATAGCTCCATAGCACCAGAGCTCCATACTTCCAGAGCTCCATAGCTCCATAGCTCCATAGCACCAGAGCTCCATAGCTCCATAGCACCAGAGCTCCATAGCTCCATAGCACCAGAGCTCCATACTTCCATAGCTCCATAGCTCCATACCTCCAGAGCTCCATAGCTCCATAGCTCCATACCTCCAGAGCTCCATAGCTCCAGAGCTCCATAGCTCCATAGCACCAGAGCTCCATAGCTCCATAGCACCAGAGCTCCATACTTCCATAGCTCCAGGGCTCCATAGCTCCAGGGCTCCATAGCTCCATACCTCCAGAGCTCCATAGCTCCATACTTCCAGAGCTCCATAGCTCCATAGCACCAGAGCTCCATAGCTCCATAGCACCAGAGCTCCATAGCTCCATAGCACCAGAGCTCCATAGCTCCATAGCACCAGAGCTCCATAGCTCCATAGCTCCAGGGCTCCATAGCTCCATAGCTCCAGGGCTCCATAGCTCCATAGCTCCAGGGCTCCATAGCTCCATAGCTCCATACCTCCAGAGCTCCATACCTCCAGAGCTCCATACCTCCATAGCACCAGAGCTCCATAGCTCCAGGGCTCCAGGGCTCCATAGCTCCATACCTCCAGAGCTCCATAGCTCCATACTTCCAGAGCTCCATAGCTCCATAGCTCCATACTTCCATAGCTCCATAGCTCCATACTTCCATAGCACCTGAGCTCCATACCTCCAGAGCTCCATAGCTCCAGCCTGGGTGGCTGGTGGCTCCATAGCTCCATACTTCCATAGCTCTAAGTCAGAGAGTTGGCGAAAATTGCACTAAGTGCGAAAGCCCATTCATTTACAACGGCGTGTCCGCCAGGCGGCGACATTTCCCCGTTACCGGTGGCTGCGCGGCGGGTGAGTGACAGAGCTTATCCGAGCGGCTGGAACTCTGCACCGGCGTGGTCGAGCGTGAGGCCTCGGCCCTTTGGCTGCCTGGTACCTAAAACACTTCCATTGATCCAGCCACGGAGGGTGCTGGCTGGTGGCTCCATACCTCCATAGCTCCATAGCACCAGAGCTCCATAGCTCCATAGCACCAGAGCTCCATGGCTTCAGAGCTCCATAGCACCATAACTCCATACCTCCAGAGCTCCAGGGCTCCATAGCTCCATACCTCCAGAGCTCCATACCTCCAGAGCTCCATACCTCCAGAGCTCCATAGCACCAGAGCTCCATGGCTTCAGAGCTCCATAGCACCATAGCTCCATACCTCCAGAGCTCCAGGGCTCCATAGCTCCATACCTCCAGAGCTCCATACCTCCAGAGCTCCATACCTCCAGAGCTCCATAGCACCAGAGCTCCATGGCTTCAGAGCTCCATAGCACCATAGCTCCATACCTCCAGAGCTCCAGGGCTCCATAGCTCCATACCTCCAGAGCTCCATACCTCCAGAGCTCCATACCTCCAGAGCTCCATAGCACTAGAGCTCCATGGCTTCAGAGCTCCATAGCACCATAGCTCCATACCTCCAGAGCTCCAGGGCTCCATAGCTCCATACCTCCAGAGCTCCATACCTCCAGAGCTCCATACCTCCAGAGCTCCAGAGCTCCATAGCACCAGAGCTCCATGGCTTCAGAGCTCCAGAGCACCATAGCTCCATACCTCCAGAGCTCCAGGGCTCCATAGCTCCATACCTCCAGAGCTCCAGAGCTCCATAGCACCAGAGCTCCATGGCTTCAGAGCTCCATAGCACCATAGCTCCATACCTCCAGAGCTCCAGGGCTCCATAGCTCCATACCTCCAGAGCTCCATACCTCCAGAGCTCCATACCTCCAGAGCTCCATAGCTCCATAGCACCAGAGCTCCATAGCTCCATAGCACCAGAGCTCCATAGCACCAGAGCTCCATAGCACCAGAGCTCCATAGCTCCATAGCACCAGAGCTCCATAGCTCCATAGCACCAGAGCTCCATAGCTCCATAGCACCAGAGCTCCATACTTCCAGAGCTCCATAGCTCCATAGCTCCATAGCACCAGAGCTCCATAGCTCCATAGCACCAGAGCTCCATGGCTTCAGAGCTCCATAGCACCATAGCTCCATACCTCCAGAGCTCCAGGGCTCCATAGCTCCATACCTCCAGAGCTCCATACCTCCAGAGCTCCATACCTCCAGAGCTCCATAGCACCAGAGCTCCATAGCTCCATAGCACCAGAGCTCCATAGCACCAGAGCTCCATAGCACCAGAGCTCCATAGCTCCATAGCACCAGAGCTCCATAGCTCCATAGCACCAGAGCTCCATACTTCCAGAGCTCCATAGCTCCATAGCTCCATAGCTCCATAGCACCAGAGCTCCATAGCTCCATAGCACCAGAGCTCCATAGCTCCATAGCACCAGAGCTCCATACTTCCATAGCTCCATAGCTCCATACCTCCAGAGCTCCATAGCTCCATAGCTCCATACCTCCAGAGCTCCATAGCTCCAGAGCTCCATAGCTCAGTAGCTCCATAGCACCAGAGCTCCATAGCTCCATAGCACCAGAGCTCCATACTTCCATAGCTCCAGGGCTCCATAGCTCCAGGGCTCCATACCTCCAGAGCTCCATAGCTCCATACTTCCAGAGCTCCATAGCTCCATACTTCCATAGCTCCATACTTCCATACCTCCATAGCTCCATACTTCCATAGCACCAGAGCTCCATACTTCCATAGCACCAGAGCTCCATACCTCCAGAGCTCCAGAGCTCCAGCCTGGGTGGCTGGTGGCTCCATAGCTCCATACTTCCATAGCTCTAAGTCAGAGAGTTGGCGAAAATTGCACTAAGTGCGAAAGCCCATTCATTTACAACGGCGTGTCCACAAGGCGGCGACATTTCCCCGTTACCGGTGGCTGCGCGGCGGGTGAGTGACAGAGCTTATCCGAGCGGCTGGAACTCTGCGCCGGCGTGGTCGAGCGTGAGGCCTCGGCCCTTTGGCTGCCTGGTACCTAAAACACTTCCATTGATCCAGCCACGGAGGGTGCTGGCTGGTGGCTCCATACCTCCATAGCTCCATAGCACCAGAGCTCCATAGCTCCATAGCACCAGAGCTCCATGGCTTCAGAGCTCCATAGCACCATAGCTCCATACCTCCAGAGCTCCAGGGCTCCATAGCTCCATACCTCCAGAGCTCCATACCTCCAGAGCTCCATACCTCCAGAGCTCCATAGCACCAGAGCTCCATGGCTTCAGAGCTCCATAGCACCATAGCTCCATACCTCCAGAGCTCCAGGGCTCCATAGCTCCATACCTCCAGAGCTCCATACCTCCAGAGCTCCATACCTCCAGAGCTCCATAGCACCAGAGCTCCATGGCTTCAGAGCTCCATAGCACCATAGCTCCATACCTCCAGAGCTCCAGGGCTCCATAGCTCCATACCTCCAGAGCTCCATACCTCCAGAGCTCCATACCTCCAGAGCTCCATAGCACCAGAGCTCCATGGCTTCAGAGCTCCATAGCACCATAGCTCCATACCTCCAGAGCTCCAGGGCTCCATAGCTCCATACCTCCAGAGCTCCATACCTCCAGAGCTACATACCTCCAGAGCTCCAGAGCTCCATAGCACCAGAGCTCCATGGCTTCAGAGCTCCATAGCACCATAGCTCCATACCTCCATAGCTCCAGGGCTCCATAGCTCCATACCTCCAGAGCTCCATACCTCCAGAGCTCCAGAGCTCCATAGCACCAGAGCTCCATGGCTTCAGAGCTCCATAGCACCATAGCTCCATACCTCCAGAGCTCCAGGGCTCCATAGCTCCATACCTCCAGAGCTCCATACCTCCAGAGCTCCAGAGCTCCATAGCACCAGAGCTCCATGGCTTCAGAGCTCCATAGCACCATAGCTCCATACCTCCAGAGCTCCAGGGCTCCAAAGCTCCATACCTCCAGAGCTCCATACCTCCAGAGCTCCATACCTCCAGAGCTCCATAGCTCCATAGCACCAGAGCTCCATAACTCCATAGCACCAGAACTCCATAGCACCAGAGCTCCATAGCACCAGAGCTCCATAGCTCCATAGCACCAGAGCTCCATAGCTCCATAGCACCAGAGCTCCATAGCTCCATAGCACCAGAGCTCCATACTTCCAGAGCTCCATAGCTCCATAGCACCAGAGCTCCATAGCTCCATAGCACCAGAGCTCCATAGCTCCATAGCACCAGAGCTCCATACTTCCATAGCTCCATAGCTCCATACCTCCAGAGCTCCATAGCTCCATAGCTCCATACCTCCAGAGCTCCATAGCTCCAGAGCTCCATAGCTCCATAGCACCAGAGCTCCATAGCTCAATAGCACCAGAGCTCCATACTTCCATAGCTCCAGGGCTCCATAGCTCCAGGGCTCCAGAGCTCCATACCTCCAGAGCTCCATAGCTCCATACTTCCAGAGCTCCATAGCTCCATAGCACCAGAGCTCCATAGCTCCATAGCACCAGAGCTCCATAGCTCCATAGCACCAGAGCTCCATAGCTCCATAGCACCAGAGCTCCATAGCTCCATAGCTCCAGGGCTCCATAGCTCCATAGCTCCAGGGCTCCATAGCTCCATAGCTCCAGGGCTCCATAGCTCCATAGCTCCATACCTCCAGAGCTCCATACCTCCAGAGCTCCATACCTCCATAGCACCAGAGCTCCATAGCTCCAGGGCTCCAGGGCTCCATAGCTCCATACCTCCAGAGCTCCATAGCTCCATACTTCCAGAGCTCCATAGCTCCATAGCTCCATACTTCCATAGCTCCATAGCTCCATACTTCCATAGCACCTGAGCTCCATACCTCCAGAGCTCCATAGCTCCAGCCTGGGTGGCTGGTGGCTCCATAGCTCCATACTTCCATAGCTCTAAGTCAGAGAGTTGGCGAAAATTGCACTAAGTGCGAAAGCCCATTCATTTACAACGGCGTGTCCGCCAGGCGGCGACATTTCCCCGTTACCGGTGGCTGCGCGGCGGGTGAGTGACAGAGCTTATCCGAGCGGCTGGAACTCTGCGCCGGCGTGGTCGAGCGTGAGGCCTCGGCCCTTTGGCTGCCAGGTACCTAAAACACTTCCATTGATCCAGCCACGGAGGGTGCTGGCTGGTGGCTCCATACCTCCATAGCTCCATAGCACCAGAGCTCCATAGCTCCATAGCACCAGAGCTCCATGGCTTCAGAGCTCCATAGCACCATAGCTCCATACCTCCAGAGCTCCAGAGCTCCAGGGCTCCATAGCTCCATACCTCCAGAGCTCCATACCTCCAGAGCTCCATACCTCCAGAGCTCCATAGCACCAGAGCTCCATGGCTTCAGAGCTCCATAGCACCATAGCTCCATACCTCCAGAGCTCCAGGGCTCCATAGCTCCATACCTCCAGAGCTCCATACCTCCAGAGCTCCATACCTCCAGAGCTCCATAGCACCAGAGCTCCATGGCTTCAGAGCTCCATAGCACCATAGCTCCATACCTCCAGAGCTCCAGGGCTCCATAGCTCCATACCTCCAGAGCTCCATACCTCCAGAGCTCCATACCTCCAGAGCTCCAGAGCTCCATAGCACCAGAGCTCCATGGCTTCAGAGCTCCATAGCACCATAGCTCCATACCTCCAGAGCTCCAGGGCTCCATAGCTCCATACCTCCAGAGCTCCATACCTCCAGAGCTCCAGAGCTCCATAGCACCAGAGCTCCATGGCTTCAGAGCTCCATAGCACCATAGCTCCATACCTCCAGAGCTCCAGGGCTCCATAGCTCCATACCTCCAGAGCTCCATACCTCCAGAGCTCCAGAGCTCCATAGCACCAGAGCTCCATGGCTTCAGAGCTCCATAGCACCATAGCTCCATACCTCCAGAGCTCCAGGGCTCCAAAGCTCCATACCTCCAGAGCTCCATACCTCCAGAGCTCCATACCTCCAGAGCTCCATAGCTCCATAGCACCAGAGCTCCATAGCTCCATAGCACCAGAGCTCCATAGCACCAGAGCTCCATAGCACCAGAGCTCCATAGCTCCATAGCACCAGAGCTCCATAGCTCCATAGCACCAGAGCTCCATAGCTCCATAGCACCAGAGCTCCATACTTCCAGAGCTCCATAGCTCCATAGCTCCATAGCACCAGAGCTCCATAGCTCCATAGCACCAGAGCTCCATAGCTCCATAGCACCAGAGCTCCATACTTCCATAGCTCCATAGCTCCATACCTCCAGAGCTCCATAGCTCCATAGCTCCATACCTCCAGAGCTCCATAGCTCCAGAGCTCCATAGCTCCATAGCACCAGAGCTCCATAGCTCCATAGCACCAGAGCTCCATACTTCCATAGCTCCAGGGCTCCATAGCTCCAGGGCTCCATAGCTCCATACCTCCAGAGCTCCATAGCTCCATACTTCCAGAGCTCCATAGCTCCATAGCACCAGAGCTCCATAGCTCCATAGCACCAGAGCTCCATAGCTCCATAGCACCAGAGCTCCATAGCTCCATAGCACCAGAGCTCCATAGCTCCATAGCTCCAGGGCTCCATAGCTCCATATCTCCAGGGCTCCATAGCTCCATAGCTCCAGGGCTCCATAGCTCCATAGCTCCATACCTCCAGAGCTCCATACCTCCAGAGCTCCATACCTCCATAGCACCAGAGCTCCATAGCTCCAGGGCTCCAGGGCTCCATAGCTCCATACCTCCAGAGCTCCATAGCTCCATACTTCCAGAGCTCCATAGCTCCATAGCTCCATACTTCCATAGCTCCATAGCTCCATACTTCCATAGCACCTGAGCTCCATACCTCCAGAGCTCCATAGCTCCAGCCTGGGTGGCTGGTGGCTCCATAGCTCCATACTTCCATAGCTCTAAGTCAGAGAGTTGGCGAAAATTGCACTAAGTGCGAAAGCCCATTCATTTACAACGGCGTGTCCGCCAGGCGGCGACATTTCCCCGTTACCGGTGGCTGCGCGGCGGGTGAGTGACAGAGCTTATCCGAGCGGCTGGAACTCTGCGCCGGCGTGGTCGAGCGTGAGGCCTCGGCCCTTTGGCTGCCTGGTACCTAAAACACTTCCATTGATCCAGCCACGGAGGGTGCTGGCTGGTGGCTCCATACCTCCATAGCTCCATAGCACCAGAGCTCCATAGCTCCATAGCACCAGAGCTCCATGGCTTCAGAGCTCCATAGCACCATAGCTCCATACCTCCAGAGCTCCAGGGCTCCATAGCTCCATACCTCCAGAGCTCCATACCTCCAGAGCTCCATACCTCCAGAGCTCCATAGCACCAGAGCTCCATGGCTTCAGAGCTCCATAGCACCATAGCTCCATACCTCCAGAGCTCCAGGGCTCCATAGCTCCATACCTCCAGAGCTCCATACCTCCAGAGCTCCATACCTCCAGAGCTCCATAGCACCAGAGCTCCATGGCTTCAGAGCTCCATAGCACCATAGCTCCATACCTCCAGAGCTCCAGGGCTCCATAGCTCCATACCTCCAGAGCTCCATACCTCCAGAGCTCCATACCTCCAGAGCTCCAGAGCTCCATAGCACCAGAGCTCCATGGCTTCAGAGCTCCATAGCACCATAGCTCCATACCTCCAGAGCTCCAGGGCTCCATAGCTCCATACCTCCAGAGCTCCATACCTCCAGAGCTCCAGAGCTCCATAGCACCAGAGCTCCATGGCTTCAGAGCTCCATAGCACCATAGCTCCATACCTCCAGAGCTCCAGGGCTCCATAGCTCCATACCTCCAGAGCTCCATACCTCCAGAGCTCCAGAGCTCCATAGCACCAGAGCTCCATGGCTTCAGAGCTCCATAGCACCATAGCTCCATACCTCCAGAGCTCCAGGGCTCCAAAGCTCCATACCTCCAGAGCTCCGTACCTCCAGAGCTCCATACCTCCAGAGCTCCATAGCTCCATAGCACCAGAGCTCCATAGCTCCATAGCACCAGAGCTCCATAGCACCAGAGCTCCATAGCACCAGAGCTCCATAGCTCCATAGCACCAGAGCTCCATAGCTCCATAGCACCAGAGCTCCATAGCTCCATAGCACCAGAGCTCCATACTTCCAGAGCTCCATAGCTCCATAGCTCCATAGCACCAGAGCTCCATAGCTCCATAGCACCAGAGCTCCATAGCTCCATAGCACCAGAGCTCCATACTTCCATAGCTCCATAGCTCCATACCTCCAGAGCTCCATAGCTCCATAGCTCCATACCTCCAGAGCTCCATAGCTCCAGAGCTCCATAGCTCCATAGCACCAGAGCTCCATAGCTCCATAGCACCAGAGCTCCATACTTCCATAGCTCCAGGGCTCCATAGCTCCAGGGCTCCATAGCTCCATACCTCCAGAGCTCCATAGCTCCATACTTCCAGAGCTCCATAGCTCCATAGCACCAGAGCTCCATAGCTCCATAGCACCAGAGCTCCATAGCTCCATAGCACCAGAGCTCCATAGCTCCATAGCACCAGAGCTCCATAGCTCCATAGCTCCAGGGCTCCATAGCTCCATAGCTCCAGGGCTCCATAGCTCCATAGCTCCAGGGCTCCATAGCTCCATAGCTCCATACCTCCAGAGCTCCATACCTCCAGAGCTCCATACCTCCATAGCACCAGAGCTCCATAGCTCCAGGGCTCCAGGGCTCCATAGCTCCATACCTCCAGAGCTCCATAGCTCCATACTTCCAGAGCTCCATAGCTCCATAGCTCCATACTTCCATAGCTCCATAGCTCCATACTTCCATAGCACCTGAGCTCCATACCTCCAGAGCTCCATAGCTCCAGCCTGGGTGGCTGGTGGCTCCATAGCTCCATACTTCCATAGCTCTAAGTCAGAGAGTTGGCGAAAATTGCACTAAGTGCGAAAGCCCATTCATTTACAACGGCGTGTCCGCCAGGCGGCGACATTTCCCCGTTACCGGTGGCTGCGCGGCGGGTGAGTGACAGAGCTTATCCGAGCGGCTGGAACTCTGCGCCGGCGTGGTCGAGCGTGAGGCCTCGGACCTTTGGCTGCCTGGTACCTAAAACACTTCCATTGATCCAGCCACGGAGGGTGCTGGCTGGTGGCTCCATACCTCCATAGCTCCATAGCACCAGAGCTCCATAGCTCCATAGCACCAGAGCTCCATGGCTTCAGAGCTCCATAGCACCATAGCTCCATACCTCCATAGCTCCAGGGCTCCATAGCTCCATACCTCCAGAGCTCCATACCTCCAGAGCTCCATACCTCCAGAGCTCCATAGCACCAGAGCTCCATGGCTTCAGAGCTCCATAGCACCATAGCTCCATACCTCCAGAGCTCCAGGGCTCCATAGCTCCATACCTCCAGAGCTCCATACCTCCAGAGCTCCATACCTCCAGAGCTCCATAGCACCAGAGCTCCATGGCTTCAGAGCTCCATAGCACCATAGCTCCATACCTCCAGAGCTCCAGGGCTCCATAGCTCCATACCTCCAGAGCTCCATACCTCCAGAGCTCCATACCTCCAGAGCTCCAGAGCTCCATAGCACCAGAGCTCCATGGCTTCAGAGCTCCATAGCTCCATACCTCCAGAGCTCCAGGGCTCCATAGCTCCATACCTCCAGAGCTCCATACCTCCAGAGCTCCAGAGCTCCATAGCACCAGAGCTCCATGGCTTCAGAGCTCCATAGCACCATAGCTCCATACCTCCAGAGCTCCAGGGCTCCATAGCTCCATACCTCCAGAGCTCCATACCTCCAGAGCTCCATACCTCCAGAGCTCCATAGCTCCATAGCACCAGAGCTCCATAGCTCCATAGCACCAGAGCTCCATAGCACCAGAGCTCCATAGCACCAGAGCTCCATAGCTCCATAGCACCAGAGCTCCATAGCTCCATAGCACCAGAGCTCCATAGCTCCATAGCACCAGAGCTCCATACTTCCAGAGCTCCATAGCTCCATAGCTCCATAGCACCAGAGCTCCATAGCTCCATAGCACCAGAGCTCCATAGCTCCATAGCACCAGAGCTCCATACTTCCATAGCTCCATAGCTCCATACCTCCAGAGCTCCATAGCTCCATAGCTCCATACCTCCAG
This sequence comes from Syngnathus leptorhynchus, assembly GCF_054491065.1. Taxonomy (NCBI): domain Eukaryota; kingdom Metazoa; phylum Chordata; class Actinopteri; order Syngnathiformes; family Syngnathidae; genus Syngnathus; species Syngnathus leptorhynchus. The sequence goes on along the minus strand of NW_028231992.1, from coordinate 1,298,731 downwards.
AGCTCCATAGCTCCATAGCTCCATAGCTCCATAGCTCCATAGCACCAGAGCTCCATAGCTCCATAGCACCAGAGCTCCATACTTCCATAGCTCCAGGGCTCCATAGCTCCAGGGCTCCATACCTCCAGAGCTCCATAGCTCCATACTTCCAGAGCTCCATAGCTCCATACTTCCATAGCTCCATACTTCCATACCTCCATAGCTCCATACTTCCATAGCACCAGAGCTCCATACTTCCATAGCACCAGAGCTCCATACCTCCAGAGCTCCAGCCTGGGTGGCTGGTGGCTCCATAGCTCCATACTTCCATAGCTCTAAGTCAGAGAGTTGGCGAAAATTGCACTAAGTGCGAAAGCCCATTCATTTACAACGGCGTGTCCACAAGGCGGCGACATTTCCCCGTTACCGGTGGCTGCGCGGCGGGTGAGTGACAGAGCTTATCCGAGCGGCTGGAACTCTGCGCCGGCGTGGTCGAGCGTGAGGCCTCGGCCCTTTGGCTGCCTGGTACCTAAAACACTTCCATTGATCCAGCCACGGAGGGTGCTGGCTGGTGGCTCCATACCTCCATAGCTCCATAGCACCAGAGCTCCATAGCTCCATAGCACCAGAGCTCCATGGCTTCAGAGCTCCATAGCACCATAGCTCCATACCTCCAGAGCTCCAGGGCTCCATAGCTCCATACCTCCAGAGCTCCATACCTCCAGAGCTCCATACCTCCAGAGCTCCATAGCACCAGAGCTCCATGGCTTCAGAGCTCCATAGCACCATAGCTCCATACCTCCAGAGCTCCAGGGCTCCATAGCTCCATACCTCCAGAGCTCCATACCTCCAGAGCTCCATACCTCCAGAGCTCCATAGCACCAGAGCTCCATGGCTTCAGAGCTCCATAGCACCATAGCTCCATACCTCCAGAGCTCCAGGGCTCCATAGCTCCATACCTCCAGAGCTCCATACCTCCAGAGCTCCATACCTCCAGAGCTCCATAGCACCAGAGCTCCATGGCTTCAGAGCTCCATAGCACCATAGCTCCATACCTCCAGAGCTCCAGGGCTCCATAGCTCCATACCTCCAGAGCTCCATACCTCCAGAGCTCCATACCTCCAGAGCTCCAGAGCTCCATAGCACCAGAGCTCCATGGCTTCAGAGCTCCATAGCACCATAGCTCCATACCTCCAGAGCTCCAGGGCTCCATAGCTCCATACCTCCAGAGCTCCATACCTCCAGAGCTCCAGAGCTCCATAGCACCAGAGCTCCATGGCTTCAGAGCTCCATAGCACCATAGCTCCATACCTCCAGAGCTCCAGGGCTCCATAGCTCCATACCTCCAGAGCTCCATACCTCCAGAGCTCCAGAGCTCCATAGCACCAGAGCTCCATGGCTTCAGAGCTCCATAGCACCATAGCTCCATACCTCCAGAGCTCCAGGGCTCCAAAGCTCCATACCTCCAGAGCTCCATACCTCCAGAGCTCCATACCTCCAGAGCTCCATAGCTCCATAGCTCCATAGCACCAGAGCTCCATAGCTCCATAGCACCAGAGCTCCATAGCACCAGAGCTCCGTAGCACCAGAGCTCCATAGCTCCATAGCACCAGAGCTCCATAGCTCCATAGCACCAGAGCTCCATAGCTCCATAGCACCAGAGCTCCATACTTCCAGAGCTCCATAGCTCCATAGCTCCATAGCACCAGAGCTCCATAGCTCCATAGCACCAGAGCTCCATAGCTCCATAGCACCAGAGCTCCATACTTCCATAGCTCCATAGCTCCATACCTCCAGAGCTCCATAGCTCCATAGCTCCATACCTCCAGAGCTCCATAGCTCCAGAGCTCCATAGCTCCATAGCACCAGAGCTCCATAGCTCCATAGCACCAGAGCTCCATACTTCCATAGCTCCAGGGCTCCATAGCTCCAGGGCTCCATAGCTCCATACCTCCAGAGCTCCATAGCTCCATACTTCCAGAGCTCCATAGCTCCATAGCACCAGAGCTCCATAGCTCCATAGCACCAGAGCTCCATAGCTCCATAGCACCAGAGCTCCATAGCTCCATAGCACCAGAGCTCCATAGCTCCATAGCTCCAGGGCTCCATAGCTCCATAGCTCCAGGGCTCCATAGCTCCATAGCTCCAGGGCTCCATAGCTCCATAGCTCCATACCTCCAGAGCTCCATACCTCCAGAGCTCCATACCTCCATAGCACCAGAGCTCCATAGCTCCAGGGCTCCAGGGCTCCATAGCTCCATACCTCCAGAGCTCCATAGCTCCATACTTCCAGAGCTCCATAGCTCCATAGCTCCATACTTCCATAGCTCCATAGCTCCATACTTCCATAGCACCTGAGCTCCATACCTCCAGAGCTCCATAGCTCCAGCCTGGGTGGCTGGTGGCTCCATAGCTCCATACTTCCATAGCTCTAAGTCAGAGAGTTGGCGAAAATTGCACTAAGTGCGAAAGCCCATTCATTTACAACGGCGTGTCCGCCAGGCGGCGACATTTCCCCGTTACCGGTGGCTGCGCGGCGGGTGAGTGACAGAGCTTATCCGAGCGGCTGGAACTCTGCACCGGCGTGGTCGAGCGTGAGGCCTCGGCCCTTTGGCTGCCTGGTACCTAAAACACTTCCATTGATCCAGCCACGGAGGGTGCTGGCTGGTGACTCCATACCTCCATAGCTCCATAGCACCAGAGCTCCATAGCTCCATAGCACCAGAGCTCCATGGCTTCAGAGCTCCATAGCACCATAACTCCATACCTCCAGAGCTCCAGGGCTCCATAGCTCCATACCTCCAGAGCTCCATACCTCCAGAGCTCCATACCTCCAGAGCTCCATACCTCCAGAGCTCCATAGCACCAGAGCTCCATGGCTTCAGAGCTCCATAGCACCATAGCTCCATACCTCCAGAGCTCCAGGGCTCCATAGCTCCATACCTCCAGAGCTCCATACCTCCAGAGCTCCATACCTCCAGAGCTCCATAGCACCAGAGCTCCATGGCTTCAGAGCTCCATAGCACCATAGCTCCATACCTCCAGAGCTCCAGGGCTCCATAGCTCCATACCTCCAGAGCTCCATACCTCCAGAGCTCCATACCTCCAGAGCTCCATAGCACTAGAGCTCCATGGCTTCAGAGCTCCATAGCACCATAGCTCCATACCTCCAGAGCTCCAGGGCTCCATAGCTCCATACCTCCAGAGCTCCATACCTCCAGAGCTCCATACCTCCAGAGCTCCAGAGCTCCATAGCACCAGAGCTCCATGGCTTCAGAGCTCCAGAGCACCATAGCTCCATACCTCCAGAGCTCCAGGGCTCCATAGCTCCATACCTCCAGAGCTCCAGAGCTCCATAGCACCAGAGCTCCATGGCTTCAGAGCTCCATAGCACCATAGCTCCATACCTCCAGAGCTCCAGGGCTCCATAGCTCCATACCTCCAGAGCTCCATACCTCCAGAGCTCCATACCTCCAGAGCTCCATAGCTCCATAGCACCAGAGCTCCATAGCTCCATAGCACCAGAGCTCCATAGCACCAGAGCTCCATAGCACCAGAGCTCCATAGCTCCATAGCACCAGAGCTCCATAGCTCCATAGCACCAGAGCTCCATAGCTCCATAGCACCAGAGCTCCATACTTCCAGAGCTCCATAGCTCCATAGCTCCATAGCACCAGAGCTCCATAGCTCCATAGCACCAGAGCTCCATGGCTTCAGAGCTCCATAGCACCATAGCTCCATACCTCCAGAGCTCCAGGGCTCCATAGCTCCATACCTCCAGAACTCCATACCTCCAGAGCTCCATACCTCCAGAGCTCCATAGCACCAGAGCTCCATAGCTCCATAGCACCAGAGCTCCATAGCACCAGAGCTCCATAGCACCAGAGCTCCATAGCTCCATAGCACCAGAGCTCCATAGCTCCATAGCACCAGAGCTCCATACTTCCAGAGCTCCATAGCTCCATAGCTCCATAGCACCAGAGCTCCATAGCTCCATAGCACCAGAGCTCCATAGCTCCATAGCACCAGAGCTCCATACTTCCATAGCTCCATAGCTCCATACCTCCAGAGCTCCATAGCTCCATAGCTCCATACCTCCAGAGCTCCATAGCTCCAGAGCTCCATAGCTCAGTAGCTCCATAGCACCAGAGCTCCATAGCTCCATAGCACCAGAGCTCCATACTTCCATAGCTCCAGGGCTCCATAGCTCCAGGGCTCCATACCTCCAGAGCTCCATAGCTCCATACTTCCAGAGCTCCATAGCTCCATACTTCCATAGCTCCATACTTCCATACCTCCATAGCTCCATACTTCCATAGCACCAGAGCTCCATACTTCCATAGCACCAGAGCTCCATACCTCCAGAGCTCCAGAGCTCCAGCCTGGGTGGCTGGTGGCTCCATAGCTCCATACTTCCATAGCTCTAAGTCAGAGAGTTGGCGAAAATTGCACTAAGTGCGAAAGCCCATTCATTTACAACGGCGTGTCCACAAGGCGGCGACATTTCCCCGTTACCGGTGGCTGCGCGGCGGGTGAGTGACAGAGCTTATCCGAGCGGCTGGAACTCTGCGCCGGCGTGGTCGAGCGTGAGGCCTCGGCCCTTTGGCTGCCTGGTACCTAAAACACTTCCATTGATCCAGCCACGGAGGGTGCTGGCTGGTGGCTCCATACCTCCATAGCTCCATAGCACCAGAGCTCCATAGCTCCATAGCACCAGAGCTCCATGGCTTCAGAGCTCCATAGCACCATAGCTCCATACCTCCAGAGCTCCAGGGCTCCATAGCTCCATACCTCCAGAGCTCCATACCTCCAGAGCTCCATACCTCCAGAGCTCCATAGCACCAGAGCTCCATGGCTTCAGAGCTCCATAGCACCATAGCTCCATACCTCCAGAGCTCCAGGGCTCCATAGCTCCATACCTCCAGAGCTCCATACCTCCAGAGCTCCATACCTCCAGAGCTCCATAGCACCAGAGCTCCATGGCTTCAGAGCTCCATAGCACCATAGCTCCATACCTCCAGAGCTCCAGGGCTCCATAGCTCCATACCTCCAGAGCTCCATACCTCCAGAGCTCCATACCTCCAGAGCTCCATAGCACCAGAGCTCCATGGCTTCAGAGCTCCATAGCACCATAGCTCCATACCTCCAGAGCTCCAGGGCTCCATAGCTCCATACCTCCAGAGCTCCATACCTCCAGAGCTACATACCTCCAGAGCTCCAGAGCTCCATAGCACCAGAGCTCCATGGCTTCAGAGCTCCATAGCACCATAGCTCCATACCTCCATAGCTCCAGGGCTCCATAGCTCCATACCTCCAGAGCTCCATACCTCCAGAGCTCCAGAGCTCCATAGCACCAGAGCTCCATGGCTTCAGAGCTCCATAGCACCATAGCTCCATACCTCCAGAGCTCCAGGGCTCCATAGCTCCATACCTCCAGAGCTCCATACCTCCAGAGCTCCAGAGCTCCATAGCACCAGAGCTCCATGGCTTCAGAGCTCCATAGCACCATAGCTCCATACCTCCAGAGCTCCAGGGCTCCAAAGCTCCATACCTCCAGAGCTCCATACCTCCAGAGCTCCATACCTCCAGAGCTCCATAGCTCCATAGCACCAGAGCTCCATAACTCCATAGCACCAGAACTCCATAGCACCAGAGCTCCATAGCACCAGAGCTCCATAGCTCCATAGCACCAGAGCTCCATAGCTCCATAGCACCAGAGCTCCATAGCTCCATAGCACCAGAGCTCCATACTTCCAGAGCTCCATAGCTCCATAGCACCAGAGCTCCATAGCTCCATAGCACCAGAGCTCCATAGCTCCATAGCACCAGAGCTCCATACTTCCATAGCTCCATAGCTCCATACCTCCAGAGCTCCATAGCTCCATAGCTCCATACCTCCAGAGCTCCATAGCTCCAGAGCTCCATAGCTCCATAGCACCAGAGCTCCATAGCTCAATAGCACCAGAGCTCCATACTTCCATAGCTCCAGGGCTCCATAGCTCCAGGGCTCCAGAGCTCCATACCTCCAGAGCTCCATAGCTCCATACTTCCAGAGCTCCATAGCTCCATAGCACCAGAGCTCCATAGCTCCATAGCACCAGAGCTCCATAGCTCCATAGCACCAGAGCTCCATAGCTCCATAGCACCAGAGCTCCATAGCTCCATAGCTCCAGGGCTCCATAGCTCCATAGCTCCAGGGCTCCATAGCTCCATAGCTCCAGGGCTCCATAGCTCCATAGCTCCATACCTCCAGAGCTCCATACCTCCAGAGCTCCATACCTCCATAGCACCAGAGCTCCATAGCTCCAGGGCTCCAGGGCTCCATAGCTCCATACCTCCAGAGCTCCATAGCTCCATACTTCCAGAGCTCCATAGCTCCATAGCTCCATACTTCCATAGCTCCATAGCTCCATACTTCCATAGCACCTGAGCTCCATACCTCCAGAGCTCCATAGCTCCAGCCTGGGTGGCTGGTGGCTCCATAGCTCCATACTTCCATAGCTCTAAGTCAGAGAGTTGGCGAAAATTGCACTAAGTGCGAAAGCCCATTCATTTACAACGGCGTGTCCGCCAGGCGGCGACATTTCCCCGTTACCGGTGGCTGCGCGGCGGGTGAGTGACAGAGCTTATCCGAGCGGCTGGAACTCTGCGCCGGCGTGGTCGAGCGTGAGGCCTCGGCCCTTTGGCTGCCAGGTACCTAAAACACTTCCATTGATCCAGCCACGGAGGGTGCTGGCTGGTGGCTCCATACCTCCATAGCTCCATAGCACCAGAGCTCCATAGCTCCATAGCACCAGAGCTCCATGGCTTCAGAGCTCCATAGCACCATAGCTCCATACCTCCAGAGCTCCAGAGCTCCAGGGCTCCATAGCTCCATACCTCCAGAGCTCCATACCTCCAGAGCTCCATACCTCCAGAGCTCCATAGCACCAGAGCTCCATGGCTTCAGAGCTCCATAGCACCATAGCTCCATACCTCCAGAGCTCCAGGGCTCCATAGCTCCATACCTCCAGAGCTCCATACCTCCAGAGCTCCATACCTCCAGAGCTCCATAGCACCAGAGCTCCATGGCTTCAGAGCTCCATAGCACCATAGCTCCATACCTCCAGAGCTCCAGGGCTCCATAGCTCCATACCTCCAGAGCTCCATACCTCCAGAGCTCCATACCTCCAGAGCTCCAGAGCTCCATAGCACCAGAGCTCCATGGCTTCAGAGCTCCATAGCACCATAGCTCCATACCTCCAGAGCTCCAGGGCTCCATAGCTCCATACCTCCAGAGCTCCATACCTCCAGAGCTCCAGAGCTCCATAGCACCAGAGCTCCATGGCTTCAGAGCTCCATAGCACCATAGCTCCATACCTCCAGAGCTCCAGGGCTCCATAGCTCCATACCTCCAGAGCTCCATACCTCCAGAGCTCCAGAGCTCCATAGCACCAGAGCTCCATGGCTTCAGAGCTCCATAGCACCATAGCTCCATACCTCCAGAGCTCCAGGGCTCCAAAGCTCCATACCTCCAGAGCTCCATACCTCCAGAGCTCCATACCTCCAGAGCTCCATAGCTCCATAGCACCAGAGCTCCATAGCTCCATAGCACCAGAGCTCCATAGCACCAGAGCTCCATAGCACCAGAGCTCCATAGCTCCATAGCACCAGAGCTCCATAGCTCCATAGCACCAGAGCTCCATAGCTCCATAGCACCAGAGCTCCATACTTCCAGAGCTCCATAGCTCCATAGCTCCATAGCACCAGAGCTCCATAGCTCCATAGCACCAGAGCTCCATAGCTCCATAGCACCAGAGCTCCATACTTCCATAGCTCCATAGCTCCATACCTCCAGAGCTCCATAGCTCCATAGCTCCATACCTCCAGAGCTCCATAGCTCCAGAGCTCCATAGCTCCATAGCACCAGAGCTCCATAGCTCCATAGCACCAGAGCTCCATACTTCCATAGCTCCAGGGCTCCATAGCTCCAGGGCTCCATAGCTCCATACCTCCAGAGCTCCATAGCTCCATACTTCCAGAGCTCCATAGCTCCATAGCACCAGAGCTCCATAGCTCCATAGCACCAGAGCTCCATAGCTCCATAGCACCAGAGCTCCATAGCTCCATAGCACCAGAGCTCCATAGCTCCATAGCTCCAGGGCTCCATAGCTCCATAGCTCCAGGGCTCCATAGCTCCATAGCTCCAGGGCTCCATAGCTCCATAGCTCCATACCTCCAGAGCTCCATACCTCCAGAGCTCCATACCTCCATAGCACCAGAGCTCCATAGCTCCAGGGCTCCAGGGCTCCATAGCTCCATACCTCCAGAGCTCCATAGCTCCATACTTCCAGAGCTCCATAGCTCCATAGCTCCATACTTCCATAGCTCCATAGCTCCATACTTCCATAGCACCTGAGCTCCATACCTCCAGAGCTCCATAGCTCCAGCCTGGGTGGCTGGTGGCTCCATAGCTCCATACTTCCATAGCTCTAAGTCAGAGAGTTGGCGAAAATTGCACTAAGTGCGAAAGCCCATTCATTTACAACGGCGTGTCCGCCAGGCGGCGACATTTCCCCGTTACCGGTGGCTGCGCGGCGGGTGAGTGACAGAGCTTATCCGAGCGGCTGGAACTCTGCGCCGGCGTGGTCGAGCGTGAGGCCTCGGCCCTTTGGCTGCCTGGTACCTAAAACACTTCCATTGATCCAGCCACGGAGGGTGCTGGCTGGTGGCTCCATACCTCCATAGCTCCATAGCACCAGAGCTCCATAGCTCCATAGCACCAGAGCTCCATGGCTTCAGAGCTCCATAGCACCATAGCTCCATACCTCCAGAGCTCCAGGGCTCCATAGCTCCATACCTCCAGAGCTCCATACCTCCAGAGCTCCATACCTCCAGAGCTCCATAGCACCAGAGCTCCATGGCTTCAGAGCTCCATAGCACCATAGCTCCATACCTCCAGAGCTCCAGGGCTCCATAGCTCCATACCTCCAGAGCTCCATACCTCCAGAGCTCCATACCTCCAGAGCTCCATAGCACCAGAGCTCCATGGCTTCAGAGCTCCATAGCACCATAGCTCCATACCTCCAGAGCTCCAGGGCTCCATAGCTCCATACCTCCAGAGCTCCATACCTCCAGAGCTCCATACCTCCAGAGCTCCAGAGCTCCATAGCACCAGAGCTCCATGGCTTCAGAGCTCCATAGCACCATAGCTCCATACCTCCAGAGCTCCAGGGCTCCATAGCTCCATACCTCCAGAGCTCCATACCTCCAGAGCTCCAGAGCTCCATAGCACCAGAGCTCCGTGGCTTCAGAGCTCCATAGCACCATAGCTCCATACCTCCAGAGCTCCAGGGCTCCATAGCTCCATACCTCCAGAGCTCCATACCTCCAGAGCTCCATACCTCCAGAGCTCCATAGCTCCATAGCACCAGAGCTCCATAGCTCCATAGCACCAGAGCTCCATAGCACCAGAGCTCCATAGCACCAGAGCTCCATAGCTCCATAGCACCAGAGCTCCATAGCTCCATAGCACCAGAGCTCCATAGCTCCATAGCACCAGAGCTCCATACTTCCAGAGCTCCATAGCTCCATAGCTCCATAGCACCAGAGCTCCATAGCTCCATAGCACCAGAGCTCCATGGCTTCAGAGCTCCATAGCACCATAGCTCCATACCTCCAGAGCTCCAGGGCTCCATAGCTCCATACCTCCAGAGCTCCATACCTCCAGAGCTCCATACCTCCAGAGCTCCATAGCACCAGAGCTCCATAGCTCCATAGCACCAGAGCTCCATAGCACCAGAGCTCCATAGCACCAGAGCTCCATAGCTCCATAGCACCAGAGCTCCATAGCTCCATAGCACCAGAGCTCCATACTTCCATAGCTCCATAGCTCCATAGCTCCATAGCACCAGAGCTCCATAGCTCCATAGCACCAGAGCTCCATAGCTCCATAGCACCAGAGCTCCATACTTCCATAGCTCCATAGCTCCATACCTCCAGAGCTCCATAGCTCCATAGCTCCATACCTCCAGAGCTCCATAGCTCCAGAGCTCCATAGCTCCATAGCTCCATAGCACCAGAGCTCCATAGCTCCATAGCACCAGAGCTCCATACTTCCATAGCTCCAGGGCTCCATAGCTCCAGGGCTCCATACCTCCAGAGCTCCATAGCTCCATACTTCCAGAGCTCCATAGCTCCATACTTCCATAGCTCCATACTTCCATACCTCCATAGCTCCATACTTCCATAGCACCAGAGCTCCATACTTCCATAGCACCAGAGCTCCATACCTCCAGAGCTCCAGAGCTCCAGCCTGGGTGGCTGGTGGCTCCATAGCTCCATACTTCCATAGCTCTAAGTCAGAGAGTTGGCGAAAATTGCACTAAGTGCGAAAGCCCATTCATTTACAACGGCGTGTCCACAAGGTCGCGACATTTCCCCGTTACCGGTGGCTGCGCGGCGGGTGAGTGACAGAGCTTATCCGAGCGGCTGGAACTCTGCGCCGGCGTGGTCGAGCGTGAGGCCTCGGCCCTTTGGCTGCCTGGTACCTAAAACACTTCCATTGATCCAGCCACGGAGGGTGCTGGCTGGTGGCTCCATACCTCCATAGCTCCATAGCACCAGAGCTCCATAGCTCCATAGCACCAGAGCTCCATGGCTTCAGAGCTCCATAGCACCATAGCTCCATACCTCCAGAGCTCCAGGGCTCCATAGCTCCATACCTCCAGAGCTCCATACCTCCAGAGCTCCATACCTCCAGAGCTCCATAGCACCAGAGCTCCATGGCTTCAGAGCTCCATAGCACCATAGCTCCATACCTCCAGAGCTCCAGGGCTCCATAGCTCCATACCTCCAGAGCTCCATACCTCCAGAGCTCCATACCTCCAGAGCTCCATAGCACCAGAGCTCCATGGCTTCAGATCTCCATAGCACCATAGCTCCATACCTCCAGAGCTCCAGGGCTCCATAGCTCCATACCTCCAGAGCTCCATACCTCCAGAGCTCCATACCTCCAGAGCTCCATAGCACCAGAGCTCCATGGCTTCAGAGCTCCATAGCACCATAGCTCCATACCTCCAGAGCTCCAGGGCTCCATAGCTCCATACCTCCAGAGCTCCATACCTCCAGAGCTCCATACCTCCAGAGCTCCAGAGCTCCATAGCACCAGAGCTCCATGGCTTCAGAGCTCCATAGCACCATAGCTCCATACCTCCAGAGCTCCAGGGCTCCATAGCTCCATACCTCCAGAGCTCCATACCTCCAGAGCTCCAGAGCTCCATAGCACCAGAGCTCCATGGCTTCAGAGCTCCATAGCACCATAGCTCCATACCTCCAGAGCTCCAGGGCTCCATAGCTCCATACCTCCAGAGCTCCATACCTCCAGAGCTCCAGAGCTCCATAGCACCAGAGCTCCATGGCTTCAGAGCTCCATAGCACCATAGCTCCATACCTCCAGAGCTCCAGGGCTCCAAAGCTCCATACCTCCAGAGCTCCGTACCTCCAGAGCTCCATACCTCCAGAGCTCCATAGCTCCATAGCACCAGAGCTCCATAGCTCCATAGCACCAGAGCTCCATAGCACCAGAGCTCCATAGCACCAGAGCTCCATAGCTCCATAGCACCAGAGCTCCATAGCTCCATAGCACCAGAGCTCCATAGCTCCATAGCACCAGAGCTCCATACTTCCAGAGCTCCATAGCTCCATAGCTCCATAGCACCAGAGCTCCATAGCTCCATAGCACCAGAGCTCCATAGCTCCATAGCACCAGAGCTCCATACTTCCATAGCTCCATAGCTCCATACCTCCAGAGCTCCATAGCTCCATAGCTCCATACCTCCAGAGCTCCATAGCTCCAGAGCTCCATAGCTCCATAGCACCAGAGCTCCATAGCTCCATAGCACCAGAGCTCCATACTTCCATAGCTCCAGGGCTCCATAGCTCCAGGGCTCCATAGCTCCATACCTCCAGAGCTCCATAGCTCCATACTTCCAGAGCTCCATAGCTCCATAGCACCAGAGCTCCATAGCTCCATAGCACCAGAGCTCCATAGCTCCATAGCACCAGAGCTCCATAGCTCCATAGCACCAGAGCTCCATAGCTCCATAGCTCCAGGGCTCCATAGCTCCATAGCTCCAGGGCTCCATAGCTCCATAGCTCCAGGGCTCCATAGCTCCATAGCTCCATACCTCCAGAGCTCCATACCTCCAGAGCTCCATACCTCCAGAGCTCCATACCTCCATAGCACCAGAGCTCCATAGCTCCAGGGCTCCAGGGCTCCATAGCTCCATACCTCCAGAGCTCCATAGCTCCATACTTCCAGAGCTCCATAGCTCCATAGCTCCATACTTCCATAGCTCCATAGCTCCATACTTCCATAGCACCTGAGCTCCATACCTCCAGAGCTCCATAGCTCCAGCCTGGGTGGCTGGTGGCTCCATAGCTCCATACTTCCATAGCTCTAAGTCAGAGAGTTGGCGAAAATTGCACTAAGTGCGAAAGCCCATTCATTTACAACGGCGTGTCCGCCAGGCGGCGACATTTCCCCGTTACCGGTGGCTGCGCGGCGGGTGAGTGACAGAGCTTATCCGAGCGGCTGGAACTCTGCGCCGGCGTGGTCGAGCGTGAGGCCTCGGCCCTTTGGCTGCCTGGTACCTAAAACACTTCCATTGATCCAGCCACGGAGGGTGCTGGCTGGTGGCTCCATACCTCCATAGCTCCATAGCACCAGAGCTCCATAGCTCCATAGCACCAGAGCTCCATAGCTCCATAGCACCAGAGCTCCATAGCTCCATAGCACCAGAGCTCCATACTTCCAGAGCTCCATAGCTCCATAGCTCCATAGCACCAGAGCTCCATAGCTCCATAGCACCAGAGCTCCATGGCTTCAGAGCTCCATAGCACCATAGCTCCATACCTCCAGAGCTCCAGGGCTCCATAGCTCCATACCTCCAGAGCTCCATACCTCCAGAGCTCCATACCTCCAGAGCTCCATAGCACCAGAGCTCCATAGCTCCATAGCACCAGAGCTCCATAGCACCAGAGCTCCATAGCACCAGAGCTCCATAGCTCCATAGCACCAGAGCTCCATAGCTCCATAGCACCAGAGCTCCATACTTCCAGAGCTCCATAGCTCCATAGCTCCATAGCACCAGAGCTCCATAGCTCCATAGCACCAGAGCTCCATAGCTCCATAGCACCAGAGCTCCATACTTCCATAGCTCCATAGCTCCATACCTCCAGAGCTCCATAGCTCCATAGCTTCATACCTCCAGAGCTCCATAGCTCCAGAGCTCCATAGCTCCATAGCTCCATAGCACCAGAGCTCCATAGCTCCATAGCACCAGAGCTCCATACTTCCATAGCTCCAGGGCTCCATAGCTCCAGGGCTCCATACCTCCAGAGCTCCATAGCTCCATACTTCCAGAGCTCCATAGCTCCATACTTCCATAGCTCCATACTTCCATACCTCCATAGCTCCATACTTCCATAGCACCAGAGCTCCATACTTCCATAGCACCAGAGCTCCATACCTCCAGAGCTCCAGAGCTCCAGCCTGGGTGGCTGGTGGCTCCATAGCTCCATACTTCCATAGCTCTAAGTCAGAGAGTTGGCGAAAATATCACTAAGTGCGAAAGCCCATTCATTTACAACGGCGTGTCCACAAGGCGGCGACATTTCCCCGTTACCGGTGGCTGCGCGGCGGGTGAGTGACAGAGCTTATCCGAGCGGCTGGAACTCTGCGCCGGCGTGGTCGAGCGTGAGGCCTCGGCCCTTTGGCTGCCTGGTACCTAAAACACTTCCATTGATCCAGCCACGGAGGGTGCTGGCTGGTGGCTCCATACCTCCATAGCTCCATAGCACCAGAGCTCCATAGCTCCATAGCACCAGAGCTCCATGGCTTCAGAGCTCCATAGCACCATAGCTCCATACCTCCAGAGCTCCAGGGCTCCATAGCTCCATACCTCCAGAGCTCCATACCTCCAGAGCTCCATACCTCCAGAGCTCCATAGCACCAGAGCTCCATGGCTTCAGAGCTCCATAGCACCATAGCTCCATACCTCCAGAGCTCCAGGGCTCCATAGCTCCATACCTCCAGAGCTCCATACCTCCAGAGCTCCATACCTCCAGAGCTCCAGAGCTCCATAGCACCAGAGCTCCATGGCTTCAGAGCTCCATAGCACCATAGCTCCATACCTCCAGAGCTCCAGGGCTCCATAGCTCCATACCTCCAGAGCTCCATACCTCCAGAGCTCCAGAGCTCCATAGCACCAGAGCTCCATGGCTTCAGAGCTCCATAGCACCATAGCTCCATACCTCCAGAGCTCCAGGGCTCCATAGCTCCATACCTCCAGAGCTCCATACCTCCAGAGCTCCAGAGCTCCATAGCACCAGAGCTCCATGGCTTCAGAGCTCCATAGCACCATAGCTCCATACCTCCAGAGCTCCAGGGCTCCAAAGCTCCATACCTCCAGAGCTCCATACCTCCAGAGCTCCATACCTCCAGAGCTCCATAGCTCCATAGCACCAGAGCTCCATAGCTCCATAGCACCAGAGTTCCATAGCACCAGAGCTCCATAGCACCAGAGCTCCATAGCTCCATAGCACCAGAGCTCCATAGCTCCATAGCACCAGAGCTCCATAGCTCCATAGCACCAGAGCTCCATACTTCCAGAGCTCCATAGCTCCATAGCTCCATAGCACCAGAGCTCCATAGCTCCATAGCACCAGAGCTCCATAGCTCCATAGCACCAGAGCTCCATACTTCCATAGCTCCATAGCTCCATACCTCCAGAGCTCCATAGCTCCATAGCTCCATACCTCCAGAGCTCCATAGCTCCAGAGCTCCATAGCTCCATAGCACCAGAGCTCCATAGCTCCATAGCACCAGAGCTCCATACTTCCATAGCTCCAGGGCTCCATAGCTCCATACCTCCAGAGCTCCATAGCTCCATACTTCCAGAGCTCCATAGCTCCATAGCACCAGAGCTCCATAGCTCCATAGCACCAGAGCTCCATAGCTCCATAGCACCAGAGCTCCATAGCTCCATAGCACCAGAGCTCCATAGCTCCATAGCTCCAGGGCTCCATAGCTCCATAGCTCCAGGGCTCCATAGCTCCATAGCTCCAGGGCTCCATAGCTCCATAGCTCCATACCTCCAGAGCTCCATACCTCCAGAGCTCCATACCTCCATAGCACCAGAGCTCCATAGCTCCAGGGCTCCAGGGCTCCATAGCTCCATACCTCCAGAGCTCCATAGCTCCATACTTCCAGAGCTCCATAGCTCCATAGCTCCATACTTCCATAGCTCCATAGCTCCATACTTCCATAGCACCTGAGCTCCATACCTCCAGAGCTCCATAGCTCCAGCCTGGGTGGCTGGTGGCTCCATAGCTCCATACTTCCATAGCTCTAAGTCAGAGAGTTGGCGAAAATTGCACTAAGTGCGAAAGCCCATTCATTTACAACGGCGTGTCCGCCAGGCGGCGACATTTCCCCGTTACCGGTGGCTGCGCGGCGGGTGAGTGACAGAGCTTATCCGAGCGGCTGGAACTCTGCGCCGGCGTGGTCGAGCGTGAGGCCTCGGACCTTTGGCTGCCTGGTACCTAAAACACTTCCATTGATCCAGCCACGGAGGGTGCTGGCTGGTGGCTCCATACCTCCATAGCTCCATAGCACCAGAGCTCCATAGCTCCATAGCACCAGAGCTCCATGGCTTCAGAGCTCCATAGCACCATAGCTCCATACCTCCAGAGCTCCAGGGCTCCATAGCTCCATACCTCCAGAGCTCCATACCTCCAGAGCTCCATACCTCCAGAGCTCCATAGCACCAGAGCTCCATGGCTTCAGAGCTCCATAGCACCATAGCTCCATACCTCCAGAGCTCCAGGGCTCCATAGCTCCATACCTCCAGAGCTCCATACCTCCAGAGCTCCATACCTCCAGAGCTCCATAGCACCAGAGCTCCATGGCTTCAGAGCTCCATAGCACCATAGCTCCATACCTCCAGAGCTCCAGGGCTCCATAGCTCCATACCTCCAGAGCTCCATACCTCCAGAGCTCCATACCTCCAGAGCTCCAGAGCTCCATAGCACCAGAGCTCCATGGCTTCAGAGCTCCATAGCTCCATACCTCCAGAGCTCCAGGGCTCCATAGCTCCATACCTCCAGAGCTCCATACCTCCAGAGCTCCAGAGCTCCATAGCACCAGAGCTCCATGGCTTCAGAGCTCCATAGCACCATAGCTCCATACCTCCAGAGCTCCAGGGCTCCATAGCTCCATACCTCCAGAGCTCCATACCTCCAGAGCTCCATACCTCCAGAGCTCCATAGCTCCATAGCACCAGAGCTCCATAGCTCCATAGCACCAGAGCTCCATAGCACCAGAGCTCCATAGCACCAGAGCTCCATAGCTCCATAGCACCAGAGCTCCATAGCTCCATAGCACCAGAGCTCCATACTTCCAGAGCTCCATAGCTCCATAGCTCCATAGCACCAGAGCTCCATAGCTCCATAGCACCAGAGCTCCATAGCTCCATAGCACCAGAGCTCCATACTTCCATAGCTCCATAGCTCCATACCTCCAGAGCTCCATAGCTCCATAGCTCCATACCTCCAGAGCTCCATAGCTCCAGAGCTCCATAGCTCCATAGCTCCATAGCACCAGAGCTCCATAGCTCCATAGCACCAGAGCTCCATACTTCCATAGATCCAGGGCTCCATAGCTCCAGGGCTCCATACCTCCAGAGCTCCATAGCTCCATACTTCCAGAGCTCCATAGCTCCATACTTTCATAGCTCCATACTTCCATACCTCCATAGCTCCATACTTCCATAGCACCAGAGCTCCATACTTCCATAGCACCAGAGCTCCATACCTCCAGAGCTCCAGAGCTCCAGCCTGGGTGGCTGGTGGCTCCATAGCTCCATACTTCCATAGCTCTAAGTCAGAGAGTTGGCGAAAATTGCACTAAGTGCGAAAGCCCATTCATTTACAACGGCGTGTCCACAAGGCGGCGACATTTCCCCGTTACCGGTGGCTGCGCGGCGGGTGAGTGACAGAGCTTATCCGAGCGGCTGGAACTCTGCGCCGGCGTGGTCGAGCGTGAGGCCTCGGCCCTTTGGCTGCCTGGTACCTAAAACACTTCCATTGATCCAGCCACGGAGGGTGCTGGCTGGTGGCTCCATACCTCCATAGCTCCATAGCACCAGAGCTCCATAGCTCCATAGCACCAGAGCTCCATGGCTTCAGAGCTCCATAGCACCATAGCTCCATACCTCCAGAGCTCCAGGGCTCCATAGCTCCATACCTCCAGAGCTCCATACCTCCAGAGCTCCATACCTCCAGAGCTCCATAGCACCAGAGCTCCATGGCTTCAGAGCTCCATAGCACCATAGCTCCATACCTCCAGAGCTCCAGGGCTCCATAGCTCCATACCTCCAGAGCTCCATACCTCCAGAGCTCCATACCTCCAGAGCTCCATAGCACCAGAGCTCCATGGCTTCAGAGCTCCATAGCACCATAGCTCCATACCTCCAGAGCTCCATAAAGCTCTATAAAGCTTATTTATAGGGCTCCATAGAGCTCTATAAAGTTACGTGTGGTGTCCCACAGGGATCGGTGCTAGGACCACTTCTATTTAATATTTATATGACTCCGCTTGGGGACATAATACGTAAATATAATGTTAGTTTTCAATGTTATGCGGATGACACCCAATTATATATGCCATTATCAATGACAGATCCGCGGGACTGTTGTAATCTTGAGGCATGCCTTGCAGAGATCAAGCAATGGATGTCTCTCAACTTCCTTCGTCTGAACCCAGATAAAACTGAGATGTTGATAATTGGTCCAGCTCGTTATCAACATTTATTTAAGGAAACCGCTATAACTCTGGATAGCCGTATTATCACTCAGAGTGATACTGTAACCAATCTCGGGGTAATATTTGACCAAACGCTCTCCTTTCAACAGCATATTAAAAATATAACCAGAATAGCATTTTTTCACCTTCGTAATATTGCTAAGATTCGCCCAATCCTCTCGACCAGTGATGCCGAAATTATTATACATGCATTTATCACGTCGCGCCTGGACTACTGTAATGCATTATTCTCTGGTCTTCCCAAGTCCAGCATCAAAAGTCTACAGTTAGTGCAAAATGCTGCTGCGAGGCTGCTCTCACAGACAAGAAAATTTGATCACATTACCCCAATATTAGCCAATTTACATTGGCTCCCGGTCCATTTAAGATGTGACTTCAAAGTTCTTTTGTTAACCTATAAATCATTGCATGGCTTAGCGCCTTCATATCTCGTCGACTTAGTTGTTCCTTATGTTCCGTCTCGTAACCTTCGTTCGCAAAACGCTAGTTTTTTAGTGACACAGAGGGCCAAGAAAATGTCTGCAGGGGCTAGAGCATTTTCCATTCGGGCTCCAGAGCTCTGGAATGCCCTGCCAATGGATATTAGAACTGCTACCTCAGTAGAAACATTTAAGACACGTTTAAAGACGTATTTCTATGATGTGGCCTTTAACCTCTCCCCGACCCCACTCCCCCACCCCTCCCCGGCTGGGGAGGTGGTTAGGTGACACCCATGCTGACGATGGCTATCTAGATTCTCGTGGACCAATTCACCATGAGGGAACTGCAGTGGAATACCCTCCTGGAGGACACTGCCAGGACAATCGAAGGCACCTCCGACAGCTCTTGGCTTTGGCCTGGGCATCCACTTTTTGGTTTCCATATGATGTATTTTATGTGCCCTCTTTGCATCCATTGCAGCCTGGTGATCCTGAAAGGGGGATCCTTCCATCTGTGGTCCCTTCTCAAGGTTTCTCATTTTTCCCCTTGTAGGGGTTTTTTGAGTTTTTCCTTGCCCTTTTGGGAGCCTAAGATCAGGGGATGCTTTGAGAATTATTGTCAATTGATTGTCTATGTGAAGCCCTTTGAGACTGCTTGTGATTTAGGGCTATACAAATAAACTTGACTTGACTTGACTTGACTCCAGGGCTCCATAGCTCCATACCTCCAGAGCTCCATACCTCCAGAGCTCCATACCTCCAGAGCTCCATAGCACCAGAGCTCCATGGCTTCAGAGCTCCATAGCACCATAGCTCCATACCTCCAGAGCTCCAGGGCTCCATAGCTCCATACCTCCAGAGCTCCATACCTCCAGAGCTCCATACCTCCAGAGCTCCAGAGCTCCATAGCACCAGAGCTCCATGGCTTCAGAGCTCCATAGCACCATAGCTCCATACCTCCAGAGCTCCAGGGCTCCATAGCTCCATACCTCCAGAGCTCCATACCTCCAGAGCTCCAGAGCTCCATAGCACCAGAGCTCCATGGCTTCAGAGCTCCATAGCACCATAGCTCCATACCTCCAGAGCTCCAGGGCTCCATAGCTCCATACCTCCAGAGCTCCATACCTCCAGAGCTCCAGAGCTCCATAGCACCAGAGCTCCATGGCTTCAGAGCTCCATAGCACCATAGCTCCATACCTCCAGAGCTCCAGGGCTCCAAAGCTCCATACCTCCAGAGCTCCATACCTCCAGAGCTCCATACCTCCAGAGCTCCATAGCTCCATAGCACCAGAGCTCCATAGCTCCATAGCACCAGAGCTCCATAGCACCAGAGCTCCATAGCACCAGAGCTCCATAGCTCCATAGCACCAGAGCTCCATAGCTCCATAGCACCAGAGCTCCATAGCTCCATAGCACCAGAGCTCCATACTTCCAGAGCTCCATAGCTCCATAGCTCCATAGCACCAGAGCTCCATAGCTCCATAGCACCAGAGCTCCATAGCTCCATAGCACCAGAGCTCCATACTTCCATAGCTCCATAGCTCCATACCTCCAGAGCTCCATAGCTCCATAGCTCCATACCTCCAGAGCTCCATAGCTCCAGAGCTCCATAGCTCCATAGCACCAGAGCTCCATAGCTCCATAGCACCAGAGCTCCATACTTCCATAGCTCCAGGGCTCCATAGCTCCAGGGCTCCATAGCTCCATACCTCCAGAGCTCCATAGCTCCATACTTCCAGAGCTCCATAGCTCCATAGCACCAGAGCTCCATAGCTCCATAGCACCAGAGCTCCATAGCTCCATAGCACCAGAGCTCCATAGCTCCATAGCACCAGAGCTCCATAGCTCCATAGCTCCAGGGCTCCATAGCTCCATAGCTCCAGGGCTCCATAGCTCCATAGCTCCAGGGCTCCATAGCTCCATAGCTCCATAGCTCCATACCTCCAGAGCTCCATACCTCCAGAGCTCCATACCTCCATAGCACCAGAGCTCCATAGCTCCAGGGCTCCAGGGCTCCATAGCTCCATACCTCCAGAGCTCCATAGCTCCATACTTCCAGAGCTCCATAGCTCCATAGCTCCATACTTCCATAGCTCCATAGCTCCATACTTCCATAGCACCTGAGCTCCATACCTCCAGAGCTCCATAGCTCCAGCCTGGGTGGCTGGTGGCTCCATAGCTCCATACTTCCATAGCTCTAAGTCAGAGAGTTGGCGAAAATTGCACTAAGTGCGAAAGCCCATTCATTTACAACGGCGTGTCCGCCAGGCGGCGACATTTCCCCGTTACCGGTGGCTGCGCGGCGGGTGAGTGACAGAGCTTATCCGAGCGGCTGGAACTCTGCGCCGGCGTGGTCGAGCGTGAGGCCTCGGCCCTTTGGCTGCCTGGTACCTAAAACACTTCCATTGATCCAGCCACGGAGGGTGCTGGCTGGTGGCTCCATACCTCCATAGCTCCATAGCACCAGAACTCCATAGCTCCATAGCACCAGAGCTCCATGGCTTCAGAGCTCCATAGCACCATAGCTCCATACCTCCAGAGCTCCAGGGCTCCATAGCTCCATACCTCCAGAGCTCCATACCTCCAGAGCTCCATACCTCCAGAGCTCCATAGCACCAGAGCTCCATGGCTTCAGAGCTCCATAGCACCATAGCTCCATACCTCCAGATCTCCAGGGCTCCATAGCTCCATACCTCCAGAGCTCCATACCTCCAGAGCTCCATACCTCCAGAGCTCCATAGCACCAGAGCTCCATGGCTTCAGAGCTCCATAGCACCATAGCTCCATACCTCCAGAGCTCCAGGGCTCCATAGCTCCATACCTCCATAGCTCCATAGCACCAGAGCTCCATAGCTCCATAGCACCAGAGCTCCATGGCTTCAGAGCTCCATAGCACCATAGCTCCATACCTCCAGAGCTCCAGGGCTCCATAGCTCCATAACTCCAGAGCTCCATACCTCCAGAGCTCCATACCTCCAGAGCTCCATAGCTCCATAGCACCAGAGCTCCATAGCTCCATAGCACCAGAGCTCCATAGCACCAGAGCTCCATAGCATCAGAGCTCCATAGCTCCATAGCACCAGAGCTCCATAGCTCCATAGCACCAGAGCTCCATAGCTCCATAGCACCAGAGCTCCATAGCTCCATAGCACCAGAGCTCCATAGCTCCATAGCTCCAGGGCTCCATAGCTCCATAGCTCCAGGGCTCCATAGCTCCATAGCTCCAGGGCTCCATAGCTCCAGGGCTCCAGGGCTCCATAGCTCCATACCTCCAGAGCTCCATAGCTCCATACTTCCAGAGCTCCATAGCTCCATAGCTCCATACTTCCATACTTCCATAGCTCCATAGCTCCATAGCTCCATAGCTCCACATTTCCATAGCTCCATAGCTCCATAGCTCCAGAGCTCCATAGCTCCATACTTCCATAGCTCCATAGCTCCAGAGCTCCAGAGCTCCATAGCTCCATACTTCCATAGCTCCATAGCTCCAGAGCTCCAGAGCTCCATAGCTCCATACCTCCATAGCTCCATAGCTCCATACTTCCATAGCTCCATAGCTCCAGAGCTCCATAGCTCCATACTTCCATAGCTCCATAGCTCCAGAGCTCCAGAGCTCCATAGCTCCATACCTCCATAGCTCCATAGCTCCATACTTCCATAGCTCCATAGCTCTAGAGCTCCATAGCTCCATACTTCCATAGCTCCATAGCTCCATACTTCCATAGCTCCATAGCTCCATAGCTCCAGGCACGGAGGGTGCTGGAGCTCCACACTTCCATAGGCAGGGAGGGTGCTGGAGCTCCACACTTCCATAGGCAGGGAGGGTGCTGGAGCTCCACACTTCCATAGGCAGGGAGGGTGCTGGAGCTCCACACTTCCATAGGCAGGGAGGGTGCTGGAGCTCCACACTTCCATAGGCAGGGAGGGTGCTGGAGCTCCACACTTCCATAGGCAGGGAGGGTGCTGGAGCTCCACACTTCCATAGGCAGGGAGGGTGCTGGAGCTCCACACTTCCATAGGCAGGGAGGGTGCTGGAGCTCCACACTTCCATAGGCAGGGAGGGTGCTGGAGCTCCACACTTCCATAGGCAGGGAGGGTGCTGGAGCTCCACACTTCCATAGGCAGGGAGGGTGCTGGAGCTCCACACTTCCATAGGCAGGGAGGGTGCTGGAGCTCCACACTTCCATAGGCAGGGAGGGTGCTGGAGCTCCACACTTCCATAGGCAGGGAGGGTGCTGGAGCTCCACACTTCCATAGGCACGGAGGGTGCTGGAGCTCCACACTTCCATAGGCACGGAGGGTGCTGGAGCTCCACACTTCCATAGCTCCAGGCACGGAGGGTGCTGGCACATCCACACTTCCAGCCACGGAGCATGCTGGCACTTCCACCTTGCTTGCTAAGTCGGCGTGATCTTGCCCAAAAAGTCCCTCCCGAGCTCCAGCTGGAAGTGTAAAAAGAACCGGGCTGGATAAAAAAAAGAACCGGGCTGGATAAAAAAAGAACCGGGCGACCCGTTAAAATTGCTTAGCCGAGGTCCTGGAAGCCTAACACGGCGTGATCTTGTGCAAAAAGCCGCTCCCGAGCTCCAGCTGGAAGTGTAAAAAGAACCGGGCTGGATAAAAAAAGAACCGGGCTGGATAAAAAAAAGAACCGGGCGGCCCGTTAAAATTGCTTAGCCGAGGTCCTGGAAGCCTAACACGGCGTGATCTTGTGCAAAAAGCCGCTCCCGAGCTCCAGCTGGAAGTGTAAAAAGAACCGGGCTGGATAAAAAAAAGAACCGGGCGACCCGTTAAAATTGCTTAGCCGAGGTCCTGGAAGCCTAACCCGGCGTGATCTTGTGCAAAAAGCCGCTCCCGAGCTCCAGCTGGAAGTGTAAAAAGAACCGGGCTGGATAAAAAAAAGAACCGGGCGGCCCGTTAAAATTGCTTAGCCGAGGTCCTGGAAGCCTAACCCGGCGTGATCTTGTGCAAAAAGCCGCTCCCGAGCTCCAGCTGGAAGTGTAAAAAGAACCGGGCTGGATAAAAAAAAGAACCGGGCTGGATCAAAAAAGAACCGGGCGACCCGTTAAAATTGCTTAGCCGAGGTCCTGGAAGCCTAACACGGCGTGATCTTGTGCAAAAAGCCGCTCCCGAGCTCCAGCTGGAAGTGTAAAAAGAACCGGGCTGGATAAAAAAAGAACCGGGCTGGATCAAAAAAGAACCGGGCGACCCGTTAAAATTGCTTAGCCGAGGTCCTGGAAGCCTAACACGGCGTGATCTTGCCCGAAAGTCGGCCTCTATACTTCCATTTTAGGTACCAGGCGCTCATAGTGTGTTGGTCCCACTAGTCAGTGTACTGGTCCCACTCGCTAGTGTACTGGTCCCCCTAGTCAGTGTACTCATCCAGTTACCCCCCGTTTTCCAAAACACAATCGGCACGTATAATGGGGGGACTCCTGAGAGAGATGAGGTATATGCCAGCGCAACACCAATCCGCTCCGCGCTGGTTCCCATGTCGGCTACGGATGAATAAAACCAGCCTGTCCCCCCTGGAGCTCACGAGACACGGAATTTTTTCTAAGTGCCAACGGCTCTTCCGAGCAAACGTGTCCGCTCCGGCTGGTTCCCCCGTCGGCCTCGAATGACGAAAAATGCCGGTCTCCGCCCGGAGCTCATGACAAACGAAAAATTTTCTAAGTGCCAACGGCACTTGCGAGCGAATGTGTCCGCTCGGCGCTGGTTCCCGGGTCGAACCCGGAAGACGAAAAACGCCGGTCTCCGCCCGGAGCTCATGACAAACGAAAAATTTTCTAAGTGCCAACGGCACTTGCGAGCGAATGTGTCCGCTCGGCGCTGGTTCCCGGGTCGAACCCGGAAGACGAAAAACGCCGGTCCTCGCCCGGAGCTCATGACAAACGAAAAATTTTCTAAGTGCCAACGGCACTTGCGAGCGAATGTGTCCGCTCGGCGCTGGTTCCCGGGTCGAACCCGGAAGACGAAAAACGCCGGTCTCCGCCCGGAGCTCATGACAAACGAAAAATTTTCTAAGTGCCAACGGCACTTGCGAGCGAATGTGTCCGCTCGGCGCTGGTTCCCGGGTCGAACCCGGAAGACGAAAAACGCCGGTCCTCGCCCGGAGCTCATGACAAACGAAAAATTTTCTAAGTGCCAACGGCACTTGCGAGCGAATGTGTCCGCTCGGCGCTGGTTCCCGGGTCGAACCCGGAAGACGAAAAACGCCGGTCCTCGCCCGGAGCTCATGACAAACGAAAAATTTTCTAAGTGCCAACGGCACTTGCGAGCGAATGTGTCCGCTCGGCGCTGGTTCCCGGGTCGAACCCGGAAGACGAAAAACGCCGGTCTCCGCCCGGAGCTCATGACAAACGAAAAATTTTCTAAGTGCCAACGGCACTTGCGAGCGAATGTGTCCGCTCGGCGCTGGTTCCCGGGTCGGACCCGGAAGACGAAAAACGCCGGTCCTCGCCTGGAGGTCCCAGCAAAATCGGCGAAAAAACGACTAAGTGTCAACTTTCCAAAAAAACGGCTAAGTGTCGACTTTCGAAAAAACGGCTAAGTGTCAACTTTCGAAAAAACGACTAAGTGTCGCCTCCGAAAAAACGACTAAGTGTCGCCTCTCTGAAAAAACGACTAAGTGCCCACGGCTCTGCGGGGCTTGTGAGTCCGCCCCGCGCCGGTTCGGCGGTCGGCCTCAAAAAGCGAAAAATCAGCCTCTCTCCCTGGAGCTCACCAAAAATTTGTCGAAATTTTTCTAAGTTCTCCTCGAGGTACCAGGGGGTGAGGTACCCGGGCTAAGATGCAGTACCTTTTTTGGTCTTCAGGTGCGCCAGAGTACAATGAAATGGTCCCAGTAGTCAGTGTACTCATCGACTTTCCCCCCGTTTTCCAAAGCACCTCGTTTACGAGTATGGAGGAGATGGTGCTGGTCTCCCCACGGCGTCGGACACGCCGTCCTCGACAGCACAAGGTCGGATAGAAGACCTGAAAAGCGCCGTGGCACGCGCTGGAGGTGTCACTGTGGCGAAAAAGTGACTAAGTGTCAACTTTCGAAAAAACGGCTAAGTGTCAACTTTCGAAAAAACGGCTAAGTGTCAACTTTCGAAAAAACGACAAAGTGTCACCTCTCTGAAAAAACGGCAAAGTGTCAACTTTTGAAAAAAACGACTAAGTGTCAACTTTCGAAAAAACGACTAAGTGTCACCTCTCTGAAAAAATGGAAAAGTGTCAACTGCGAATGTGGTGGTGCATGGAAGGAAGTGGAGGACGGCCGCCTCCTTAAACACAGGCCGAAGAGGAGCGTCAGGGCCGGCTCCTTAAACACGGACCGAGTGTCGCCCTTAACACAGACCAAGCGGAGGACGGCCGCCTCCCTAAATACAGGCCGAACCGGAGCGCGAGGGCCGCTCCTTAAACACGGACCGAGTGTCGCCCTTAACACAGACCAAGCGGAGGACGGCCGCCTCCCTAAATACAGGCCGAACCGGAGCGCGAGGGCCGCTCCTTAAACACGGACCGAGTGTCGCCCTTAACACAGACCAAGGGGAGGACGGCCGCCTCCTTAAACACAGGCCGGAGAGGAGCGTCAGGGCCAGGCTCCTTAAACACGGACCGAGTGTCGCCCTTAACACAGACCAAGCGGAGGACGGCCGCCTCCCTAAATACAGGCCGAACCGGAGCGCGAGGGCCAGGCTCCTTAAACACGGACCGAGTGTCGCCCTTAACACAGACCAAGGGGAGGACGGCCGCCTCCTTAAACACAGGCCGGAGAGGAGCGTCAGGGCCAGGCTCCTTAAACACGGACCGAGTGTCGCCCTTAACACAGACCAAGCGGAGGACGGCCGCCTCCCTAAATACAGGCCGAACCGGAGCGCGAGGGCCAGGCTCCTTAAACACGGACCGAGTGTCGCCCTTAACACAGACCAAGGGGAGGACGGCCGCCTCCTTAAACACAGGCCGAACCGGAGCGCGAGTGTTGCTCCTTAAACACGGACCGAGTGGAGGACGGCCGCCTCCTTAAACACAGGCCGAACAAAATGACACAAAGTGTCAACTGCGAATGTTGTCCATCCAAGGAAGGAGCGTGATGCCCGGCCGGCTCCTTAAACACAGGCCGAGAGTCGCCCCGGACGGTCCGCCTCGCGGCGCCCGTCCGCTCGGATAAAATGACACAAAGTGTCAACTGCGAATGTTGTCCATCCAAGGAAGGAGCGTGATGCCCGGCCGGCTCCTTAAACACAGGCCGAGAGTCGCCCCGGACGGTCCGCCTCGCGGCGCCCGCCCGCTCGGATAAAATGACACAAAGTGTCAACTACGAATGTTGTCCATCCAAGGAAGGAGCGTGATGCCCGGCCGGCTCCTTAAACACAGGCCGAGAGTCGCCCCGGACGGTCCGCCTCGCGGCGCCCGTCTGCTCGGATAAAATGACACAAAGTGTCAACTGCGAATGTTGTCCATCCAAGGAAGGAGCGTGATGCCCGGCCGGCTCCTTAAACACAGGCCGAGAGTCTCCCCGGACGGTCCGCCTCGCGGCGCCCGCCCGCTCGGATAAAATGACACAAAGTGTCAACTATGAATGTTGTCCATCCAAGGAAGGAGCGTGATGCCCGGCCGGCTCCTTAAACACAGGCCGAGAGTCGCCCCGGACGGTCCGCCTCGCGGCGCCCGCCCGCTCGGATAAAATGACACAAAGTGTCAACTACGAATGTTGTCCATCCAAGGAGGGAGCGTGAGGCCCGGCCGGCTCCGAAAACACAGGCCGAGAGTCGCCCCGGACGGTCCGCCTCGCGGCGCCCGTCTGCTCGGATAAAATGACACAAAGTGTCAACTGCGAATGTTGTCCATCCAAGGAAGGAGCGTGATGCCCGGCCGGCTCCTTAAACACAGGCCGAGAGTCGCCCCGGACGGTCCGCCTCGCGGCGCCCGCCCGCTCGGATAAAATGACACAAAGTGTCAACTACGAATGTTGTCCATCCAAGGAAGGAGCGTGATGCCCGGCCGGCTCCTTAAACAAAGGCCGAGAGTCGCCCCGGACGGTCCGCCTCTCGAGGCGCCCGCCCGCTCGGATAAAATGAAACAAAGTGTCAACTACGAATGTTGGCGCTCCCCGCGCCGCCCCGCAGGCCCCGGCGCGACCGTACTGCGGCGAGACCGAGACGACCCGGAAAAAGCATCCATCCCACCTAGCCACGATCCACGGAGGCCGAGCGAGCGGCTGAGTGTCGGGCGCCGCGCGTGCGAGCGTCCGCCGGCCGCGCCGGTCCTTCTGCGAATGACGTTTCTCAAACCCTCCGGCTTGATAGCGGCGGCACCACGGGAAGCCGTCCACACACACCGTCCGACCTCTATCCGAAAAGCCTTCCCGACCAACCGCGGTCGCGGGGGCGTCTGTCGCTCCGCATCGGGGGGGCGTATGGCTTCCGCGCTACGCGCTGCGGGCTCGGGGGGGCCGCAACGGCTGAGTCTGACTCGGCCGGGGCGCAGCTTCCCTCCCGGCAGTCAGCAATAGTGCCGATCGCGCCTGCCACCAGCCCCCTCCCCGACGGGTTCGTCGGCGCCGGCTGGCCACCGTCCGCCTTCGTTCCCCGAGGGTTCCCAACCAGCGCCGATCCAACTCCGCATCCTGGCCGCACGCAGTGCGTGCCTCGCGCGGGTAAGTCGCCGGCGCAGCGCCGCAGCTCCCGACCCCCGCGTACGGGAATAGTTGAGGGCCTCAGCGGGCCGCACCGACCGAGTCCGACTCGGGCCGGGGCGCAGATTCCCGCCTGGGTGACCGAACGTTCTCTGCTCGGGCCGGAGGGCCGACGCCCGTCCCCCCCCGTCGTCCCCCCCGGACCGCCTCCGAGGCCACTTCGCACGGCTCATCCTCGGCCCCCTACCAATGCTTAATCGATGGGGCCGCCCGGCCGGATTCGCGCCCCCCTGTCCACCGCCAGTCTCCCCAGACTAACCCGAGTTACCGCCCAGCTCGCCTAACCTTGCACTCGCTCTGCCAAACGGTCGTGTAGTCGGCGGGCCGTCCTACGGGTCGCCCTCCGGCCCCAAACGCGCGGCGGGATAGCGGCAAGGCGGCTCCATCTCCACCGATCCATCTCACCCCGCGGCAGCCTCAGACCACCTAGAGCCCCCGCGAACCGCGGCCGGCGTCCGGAAAACAGTCGCGCGAGCCCCCGCTCCGGCGGGCCGGCGAGCGAGAGGCGCTACCCAGCCACCCTCTCTCCTACCTGGTTGATCCTGCCAGTAGCATATGCTTGTCTCAAAGATTAAGCCATGCAAGTCTAAGTGCACACGGCCCGTACAGCGAAACTGCGAATGGCTCATTAAATCAGTTATGGTTCCTTTGATCGCTCCTCAGTTACTTGGATAACTGTGGCAATTCTAGAGCTAATACATGCAAACGGGCGCCGACCTCCGGGGACGCGCGCATTTATCAGACCCAAAACCCACGCGGTGCCCGGGCGCGCGGGCCCAGGGGTCGCGCCGGCGTTCACGCGCCGCGCCGCGGCCCTCCGCGCGTCCGGCCCGGCCTCCCTTGGTGATCCTCGATAACTTCCAGCCGATCGCCGGCCCTCCGCGGCGGCGACGTCTCATTCGAATGTCTGCCCTATCACCTCCGACAGGGAGGCAGCCTATCAGGTCTAAATGACTTGCATACGACCTGATTCTGGGTCAGGGTCTCGTAAGTAGCAGAGCAGCTACATCGCTGCGATCTATTGAGAGTCAGCCCTCGATCCAACCTTTTGTCGGCCGGTGTCACCTCCGGGGGCCGGTCGGCATCCCCCCTCCGGGGTGGGCCGCTACCAGGGGCGTCATCGGACTTTGAAGAAATTACGCCGCGGCGGAAGACAGCGGGCGCGCCCGGGGATGAGGCAGCATCCCTGGGCCGCGGAGGGGAGGAGGCAGCCTCCCCGGGGCGGAACTTAGTCTCCGTAGAATGACGGCGGGCGTGCGTAAAGGGCGCGTCCGGGGATGAGGCAGCATCCCCGGGCCGCGGAGGGGAGGAGGCAGCCTCCCCGGGGCGGAACTTAGTCTCCGTAGAATGACGGCGGGCGTGCGTAAAGGGCGCGCCCGGGGATAGCCCATTCATTTACAACGGCGTGTCCGCCAGGCGGCGACATTTCCCCGTTACCGGTGGCTGCGCGGCGGGTGAGTGACAGAGCTTATCCGAGCGGCTGGAACTCTGCGCCGGCGTGGTCGAGCGTGAGGCCTCGGCCCTTTGGCTGCCTGGTACCTAAACACTTCCATTGATCCAGCCACGGAGGGTGCTGGCTGGTGGCTCCATACCTCCAGAGCTCCATACTTCCATAGCTGCAGAGCTCCATAGCTCCATACCTCCATACCTCCAGAGCTCCATACTTCCATAGCTCTATACTTCCATAGCTCCATAGCACCAGAGCTCCATACCTCCAGAGCTCCATAGCACCAGAGCTCCATAGCTCCATAGCACCAGAGCTCCATAGCTCCATAGCACCAGAGCTCCATACCTCCAGAGCTCCAGAGCTCCATAGCACCAGAGCTCCATAGCTCCATAGCACCAGAGCTCCATAGCTCCATAGCACCAGAGCTCCATAGCTCCATAGCTCCATAGCACCAGAGCTCCATAGCTCCATAGCACCAGAGCTCCATAGCTCCATAGCACCAGAGCTCCATACTTCCATAGCTCCAGGGCTCCATAGCTCCAGGGCTCCATAGCTCCATACCTCCACAGCTCCATAGCTCCATACTTCCAGAGCTCCATAGCTCCATACTTCCATAGCTCCATAGCTCCATACTTCCATAGCACCAGAGCTCCATACTTCCATAGCACCAGAGCTCCAGAGCTCCAGAGCTCCAGAGCTCCAGCCTGGGTGGCTGGTGGCTCCATAGCTCCATACTTCCATAGCTCTAAGTCAGAGAGTTGGCGAAAATTGCACTAAGTGCGAAAGCCCATTCATTTACAACGGCGTGTCCACAAGGCGGCGACATTTCCCCGTTACCGGTGGCTGCGCGGCGGGTGAGTGACAGAGCTTATCCGAGCGGCTGGAACTCTGCGCCGGCGTGGTCGAGCGTGAGGCCTCGGCCCTTTGGCTGCCTGGTACCTAAAACACTTCCATTGATCCAGCCACGGAGGGTGCTGGCTGGTGGCTCCATACCTCCATAGCTCCATAGCACCAGAGCTCCATAGCTCCATAGCACCAGAGCTCCATGGCTTCAGAGCTCCATAGCACCATAGCTCCATACCTCCAGAGCTCCAGGGCTCCATAGCTCCATACCTCCAGAGCTCCATACCTCCAGAGCTCCATACCTCCAGAGCTCCATAGCACCAGAGCTCCATGGCTTCAGAGCTCCATAGCACCATAGCTCCATACCTCCAGAGCTCCAGGGCTCCATAGCTCCATACCTCCAGAGCTCCATACCTCCAGAGCTCCATACCTCCAGAGCTCCATAGCACCAGAGCTCCATGGCTTCAGAGCTCCATAGCACCATAGCTCCATACCTCCAGAGCTCCAGGGCTCCATAGCTCCATACCTCCAGAGCTCCATACCTCCAGAGCTCCATACCTCCAGAGCTCCAGAGCTCCATAGCACCAGAGCTCCATGGCTTCAGAGCTCCATAGCACCATAGCTCCATACCTCCAGAGCTCCAGGGCTCCATAGCTCCATACCTCCAGAGCTCCATACCTCCAGAGCTCCAGAGCTCCATAGCACCAGAGCTCCATGGCTTCAGAGCTCCATAGCACCATAGCTCCATACCTCCAGAGCTCCAGGGCTCCATAGCTCCATACCTCCAGAGCTCCATACCTCCAGAGCTCCAGAGCTCCATAGCACCAGAGCTCCATGGCTTCAGAGCTCCATAGCACCATAGCTCCATACCTCCAGAGCTCCAGGGCTCCAAAGCTCCATACCTCCAGAGCTCCATACCTCCAGAGCTCCATACCTCCAGAGCTCCATAGCTCCATAGCACCAGAGCTCCATAGCTCCATAGCACCAGAGCTCCATAGCACCAGAGCTCCATAGCACCAGAGCTCCATAGCTCCATAGCACCAGAGCTCCATAGCTCCATAGCACCAGAGCTCCATAGCTCCATAGCACCAGAGCTCCATACTTCCAGAGCTCCATAGCTCCATAGCTCCATAGCACCAGAGCTCCATAGCTCCATAGCACCAGAGCTCCATAGCTCCATAGCACCAGAGCTCCATACTTCCATAGCTCCATAGCTCCATACCTCCAGAGCTCCATAGCTCCATAGCTCCATACCTCCAGAGCTCCATAGCTCCAGAGCTCCATAGCTCCATAGCACCAGAGCTCCATAGCTCCATAGCACCAGAGCTCCATACTTCCATAGCTCCAGGGCTCCATAGCTCCAGGGCTCCATACCTCCAGAGCTCCATAGCTCCATACTTCCAGAGCTCCATAGCTCCATACTTCCATAGCTCCATACTTCCATACCTCCATAGCTCCATACTTCCATAGCACCAGAGCTCCATACTTCCATAGCACCAGAGCTCCATACCTCCAGAGCTCCAGAGCTCCAGCCTGGGTGGCTGGTGAATCCATAGCTCCATACTTCCATAGCTCTAAGTCAGAGAGTTGGCGAAAATTGCACTAAGTGCGAAAGCCCATTCATTTACAACGGCGTGTCCACAAGGCGGCGACATTTCCCCGTTACCGGTGGCTGCGCGGCGGGTGAGTGACAGAGCTTATCCGAGCGGCTGGAACTCTGCGCCGGCGTGGTCGAGCGTGAGGCCTCGGCCCTTTGGCTGCCTGGTACCTAAAACACTTCCATTGATCCAGCCACGGAGGGTGCTGGCTGGTGGCTCCATACCTCCATAGCTCCATAGCACCAGAGCTCCATAGCTCCATAGCACCAGAGCTCCATGGCTTCAGAGCTCCATAGCACCATAGCTCCATACCTCCAGAGCTCCAGGGCTCCATAGCTCCATACCTCCAGAGCTCCATACCTCCAGAGCTCCATACCTCCAGAGCTCCATAGCACCAGAGCTCCATGGCTTCAGAGCTCCATAGCACCATAGCTCCATACCTCCAGAGCTCCAGGGCTCCATAGCTTCATACCTCCAGAGCTCCATACCTCCAGAGCTCCATACCTCCAGAGCTCCATAGCACCAGAGCTCCATGGCTTCAGAGCTCCATAGCACCATAGCTCCATACCTCCAGAGCTCCAGGGCTCCATAGCTCCATACCTCCAGAGCTCCATACCTCCAGAGCTCCATACCTCCAGAGCTCCATAGCACCAGAGCTCCATGGCTTCAGAGCTCCATAGCACCATAGCTCCATACCTCCAGAGCTCCAGGGCTCCATAGCTCCATACCTCCAGAGCTCCATACCTCCAGAGCTCCATACCTCCAGAGCTCCAGAGCTCCATAGCACCAGAGCTCCATGGCTTCAGAGCTCCATAGCACCATAGCTCCATACCTCCAGAGCTCCAGGGCTCCATAGCTCCATACCTCCAGAGCTCCATACCTCCAGAGCTCCAGAGCTCCATAGCACCAGAGCTCCATGGCTTCAGAGCTCCATAGCACCATAGCTCCATACCTCCAGAGCTCCAGGGCTCCATAGCTCCATACCTCCAGAGCTCCATACCTCCAGAGCTCCAGAGCTCCATAGCACCAGAGCTCCATGGCTTCAGAGCTCCATAGCACCATAGCTCCATACCTCCAGAGCTCCAGGGCTCCAAAGCTCCATACCTCCAGAGCTCCATACCTCCAGAGCTCCATACCTCCAGAGCTCCATAGCTCCATAGCACCAGAGCTCCATAGCTCCATAGCACCAGAGCTCCATAGCACCAGAGCTCCATAGCACCAGAGCTCCATAGCTCCATAGCACCAGAGCTCCATAGCTCCATAGCACCAGAGCTCCATAGCTCCATAGCACCAGAGCTCAATACTTCCAGAGCTCCATAGCTCCATAGCACCAGAGCTCCATAGCTCCATAGCACCAGAGCTCCATAGCTCCATAGCACCAGAGCTCCATACTTCCATAGCTCCATAGCTCCATACCTCCAGAGCTCCAGAGCTCCATAGCTCCATACCTCCAGAGCTCCATAGCTCCAGAGCTCCATAGCTCCATAGCACCAGAGCTCCATAGCTCCATAGCACCAGAGCTCCATACTTCCATAGCTCCAGGGCTCCATAGCTCCAGGGCTCCATAGCTCCATACCTCCAGAGCTCCATAGCTCCATACTTCCAGAGCTCCATAGCTCCATAGCACCAGAGCTCCATAGCTCCATAGCACCAGAGCTCCATAGCTCCATAGCACCAGAGCTCCATAGCTCCATAGCACCAGAGCTCCATAGCTCCATAGCTCCAGGGCTCCATAGCTCCAGGGCTCCATAGCTCCATAGCTCCAGGGCTCCATAGCTCCATAGCTCCATACCTCCAGAGCTCCATACCTCCAGAGCTCCATACCTCCATAGCACCAGAGCTCCATAGCTCCAGGGCTCCAGGGCTCCATAGCTCCATACCTCCAGAGCTCCATAGCTCCATACTTCCAGAGCTCCATAGCTCCATAGCTCCATACTTCCATAGCTCCATAGCTCCATACTTCCATAGCACCTGAGCTCCATACCTCCAGAGCTCCATAGCTCCAGCCTGGGTGGCTGGTGGCTCCATAGCTCCATACTTCCATAGCTCTAAGTCAGAGAGTTGGCGAAAATTGCACTAAGTGCGAAAGCCCATTCATTTACAACGGCGTGTCCGCCAGGCGGCGACATTTCCCCGTTACCGGTGGCTGCGCGGCGGGTGAGTGACAGAGCTTATCCGAGCGGCTGGAACTCTGCGCCGGCGTGGTCGAGCGTGAGGCCTCGGCCCTTTGGCTGCCTGGTACCTAAAACACTTCCATTGATCCAGCCACGGAGGGTGCTGGCTGGTGGCTCCATACCTCCATAGCTCCATAGCACCAGAGCTCCATAGCTCCATAGCACCAGAGCTCCATGGCTTCAGAGCTCCATAGCACCATAGCTCCATACCTCCAGAGCTCCAGGGCTCCATAGCTCCATACCTCCAGAGCTCCATACCTCCAGAGCTCCATACCTCCAGAGCTCCATAGCACCAGAGCTCCATGGCTTCAGAGCTCCATAGCACCATAGCTCCATACCTCCAGAGCTCCAGGGCTCCATAGCTCCATACCTCCAGAGCTCCATACCTCCAGAGCTCCATACCTCCAGAGCTCCATAGCACCAGAGCTCCATGGCTTCAGAGCTCCATAGCACCATAGCTCCATACCTCCAGAGCTCCAGGGCTCCATAGCTCCATACCTCCAGAGCTCCATACCTCCAGAGCTCCATACCTCCAGAGCTCCAGAGCTCCATAGCACCAGAGCTCCATGGCTTCAGAGCTCCATAGCACCATAGCTCCATACCTCCAGAGCTCCAGGGCTCCATAGCTCCATACCTCCAGAGCTCCATACCTCCAGAGCTCCAGAGCTCCATAGCACCAGAGCTCCATGGCTTCAGAGCTCCATAGCACCATAGCTCCATACCTCCAGAGCTCCAGGGCTCCATAGCTCCATACCTCCAGAGCTCCATACCTCCAGAGCTCCATAGCTCCATAGCACCAGAGCTCCATAGCTCCATAGCACCAGAGCTCCATAGCTCCATAGCACCAGAGCTCCATACTTCCAGAGCTCCATAGCTCCATAGCTCCATAGCACCAGAGCTCCATAGCTCCATAGCACCAGAGCTCCATAGCTCCATAGCACCAGAGCTCCATACTTCCATAGCTCCATAGCTCCATACCTCCAGAGCTCCATAGCTCCATACCTCCAGAGCTCCATAGCTCCAGAGCTCCATAGCTCCATAGCACCAGAGCTCCATAGCTCCATAGCACCAGAGCTCCATACTTCCATAGCTCCAGGGCTCCATAGCTCCAGGGCTCCATAGCTCCATACCTCCAGAGCTCCATAGCTCCATACCTCCAGAGCTCCATAGCTCCATACTTCCAGAGCTCCATAGCTCCATAGCACCAGAGCTCCATAGCTCCATAGCACCAGAGCTCCATAGCTCCATAGCACCAGAGCTCCATAGCTCCATAGCACCAGAGCTCCATAGCTCCATAGCTCCAGGGCTCCATAGCTCCATAGCTCCAGGGCTCCATAGCTCCATAGCTCCAGGGCTCCATAGCTCCAGGGCTCCAGGGCTCCATAGCTCCATACCTCCAGAGCTCCATAGCTCCATACTTCCAGAGCTCCATAGCTCCATAGCTCCATACTTCCATAGCTCCATAGCTCCATACTTCCATAGCACCAGAGCTCCATACCTCCAGAGCTCCATAGCTCCAGCCTGGGTGGCTGGTGGCTCCATAGCTCCATACTTCCATAGCTCCAGTCAGAGAGTTGGCGAAAATTGCACTAAGTGCGAAAGCCCATTCATTTACAACGGCGTGTCCACAAGGCGGCGACATTTCCCCGTTACCGGTGGCTGCGCGGCGGGTGAGTGACAGAGCTTATCCGAGCGGCTGGAACTCTGCGCCGGCGTGGTCGAGCGTGAGGCCTCGGCCCTTTGGCTGCCTGGTACCTAAAACACTTCCATTGATCCAGCCACGGAGGGTGCTGGCTGGTGGCTCCATACCTCCATAGCTCCATAGCACCAGAGCTCCATAGCTCCATAGCACCAGAGCTCCATGGCTTCAGAGCTCCATAGCACCATAGCTCCATACCTCCAGAGCTCCAGGGCTCCATAGCTCCATACCTCCAGAGCTCCATACCTCCAGAGCTCCATACCTCCAGAGCTCCATAGCACCAGAGCTCCATGGCTTCAGAGCTCCATACCTCCAGAGCTCCAGGGCTCCATAGCTCCATACCTCCAGAGCTCCATACCTCCAGAGCTCCATACCTCCAGAGCTCCAGAGCTCCATAGCACCAGAGCTCCATGGCTTCAGAGCTCCATAGCACCATAGCTCCATACCTCCAGAGCTCCAGGGCTCCATAGCTCCATACCTCCAGAGCTCCATACCTCCAGAGCTCCAGAGCTCCATAGCACCAGAGCTCCATGGCTTCAGAGCTCCATAGCACCATAGCTCCATACCTCCAGAGCTCCAGAGCTCCAGGGCTCCATAGCTCCATACCTCCAGAGCTCCATACCTCCAGAGCTCCATACCTCCAGAGCTCCATAGCTCCATAGCACCAGAGCTCCATAGCTCCATAGCACCAGAGCTCCATAGCACCAGAGCTCCATAGCACCAGAGCTCCATAGCTCCATAGCACCAGAGCTCCATAGCTCCATAGCACCAGAGCTCCATAGCTCCATAGCACCAGAGCTCCATACTTCCAGAGCTCCATAGCTCCATAGCTCCATAGCACCAGAGCTCCATAGCTCCATAGCACCAGAGCTCCATGGCTTCAGAGCTCCATAGCACCATAGCTCCATACCTCCAGAGCTCCAGGGCTCCATAGCTCCATACCTCCAGAGCTCCATACCTCCAGAGCTCCATACCTCCAGAGCTCCATAGCACCAGAGCTCCATAGCTCCATAGCACCAGAGCTCCATAGCACCAGAGCTCCATAGCACCAGAGCTCCATAGCTCCATAGCACCAGAGCTCCATAGCTCCATAGCACCAGAGCTCCATACTTCCAGAGCTCCATAGCTCCATAGCTCCATAGCACCAGAGCTCCATAGCTCCATAGCACCAGAGCTCCATAGCTCCATAGCACCAGAGCTCCATACTTCCATAGCTCCATAGCTCCATACCTCCAGAGCTCCATAGCTCCATAGCTCCATAGCTCCATACCTCCAGAGCTCCATAGCTCCAGAGCTCCATAGCTCCATAGATCCATAGCACCAGAGCTCCATAGCTCCATAGCACCAGAGCTCCATACTTCCATAGCTCCAGGGCTCCATAGCTCCAGGGCTCCATACCTCCAGAGCTCCATAGCTCCATACTTCCAGAGCTCCATAGCTCCATACTTCCATAGCTCCATACTTCCATACCTCCATAGCTCCATACTTCCATAGCACCAGAGCTCCATACTTCCATAGCACCAGAGCTCCATACCTCCAGAGCTCCAGAGCTCCAGCCTGGGTGGCTGGTGGCTCCATAGCTCCATACTTCCATAGCTCTAAGTCAGAGAGTTGGCAAAAATTGCACTAAGTGCGAAAGCCCATTCATTTACAACGGCGTGTCCACAAGGCGGCGACATTTCCCCGTTACCGGTGGCTGCGCGGCGGGTGAGTGACAGAGCTTATCCGAGCGGCTGGAACTCTGCGCCGGCGTGGTCGAGCGTGAGGCCTCGGCCCTTTGGCTGCCTGGTACCTAAAACACTTCCATTGATCCAGCCACGGAGGGTGCTGGCTGGTGGCTCCATACCTCCATAGCTCCATAGCACCAGAGCTCCATAGCTCCATAGCACCAGAGCTCCATGGCTTCAGAGCTCCATAGCACCATAGCTCCATACCTCCAGAGCTCCAGGGCTCCATAGCTCCATACCTCCAGAGCTCCATACCTCCAGAGCTCCATACCTCCAGAGCTCCATAGCACCAGAGCTCCATGGCTTCAGAGCTCCATAGCACCATAGCTCCATACCTCCAGAGCTCCAGGGCTCCATAGCTCCATACCTCCAGAGCTCCATACCTCCAGAGCTCCATACCTCCAGAGCTCCATAGCACCAGAGCTCCATGGCTTCAGAGCTCCATAGCACCATAGCTCCATACCTCCAGAGCTCCAGGGCTCCATAGCTCCATACCTCCAGAGCTCCATACCTCCAGAGCTCCATACCTCCAGAGCTCCATAGCACCAGAGCTCCATGGCTTCAGAGCTCCATAGCACCATAGCTCCATACCTCCAGAGCTCCAGGGCTCCATAGCTCCATACCTCCAGAGCTCCATACCTCCAGAGCTCCATACCTCCAGAGCTCCAGAGCTCCATAGCACCAGAGCTCCATGGCTTCAGAGCTCCATAGCACCATAGCTCCATACCTCCAGAGCTCCAGGGCTCCATAGCTCCATACCTCCAGAGCTCCATACCTCCAGAGCTCCAGAGCTCCATAGCACCAGAGCTCCATGGCTTCAGAGCTCCATAGCACCATAGCTCCATACCTCCAGAGCTCCAGGGCTCCATAGCTCCATACCTCCAGAGCTCCATACCTCCAGAGCTCCATACCTCCAGAGCTCCATAGCTCCATAGCACCAGAGCTCCATAGCTCCATAGCACCAGAGCTCCATAGCACCAGAGCTCCATAGCACCAGAGCTCCATAGCTCCATAGCACCAGAGCTCCATAGCTCCATAGCACCAGAGCTCCATAGCTCCATAGCACCAGAGCTCCATACTTCCAGAGCTCCATAGCTCCATAGCTCCATAGCACCAGAGCTCCATAGCTCCATAGCACCAGAGCTCCATGGCTTCAGAGCTCCATAGCACCATAGCTCCATACCTCCAGAGCTCCAGGGCTCCATAGCTCCATACCTCCAGAGCTCCATACCTCCAGAGCTCCATACCTCCAGAGCTCCATAGCACCAGAGCTCCATAGCTCCATAGCACCAGAGCTCCATAGCACCAGAGCTCCATAGCACCAGAGCTCCATAGCTCCATAGCACCAGAGCTCCATAGCTCCATAGCACCAGAGCTCCATACTTCCAGAGCTCCATAGCTCCATAGCTCCATAGCACCAGAGCTCCATAGCTCCATAGCACCAGAGCTCCATAGCTCCATAGCACCAGAGCTCCATACTTCCATAGCTCCATAGCTCCATACCTCCAGAGCTCCATAGCTCCATAGCTCCATACCTCCAGAGCTCCATAGCTCCAGAGCTCCATAGCTCCATAGCTCCATAGCACCAGAGCTCCATAGCTCCATAGCACCAGAGCTCCATACTTCCATAGCTCCAGGGCTCCATAGCTCCAGGGCTCCATACCTCCAGAGCTCCATAGCTCCATACTTCCAGAGCTCCATAGCTCCATACTTCCATAGCTCCATACTTCCATACCTCCATAGCTCCATACTTCCATAGCACCAGAGCTCCATACTTCCATAGCACCAGAGCTCCATACCTCCAGAGCTCCAGAGCTCCAGCCTGGGTGGCTGGTGGCTCCATAGCTCCATACTTCCATAGCTCTAAGTCAGAGAGTTGGCGAAAATTGCACTAAGTGCGAAAGCCCATTCATTTACAACGGCGTGTCCACAAGGCGGCGACATTTCCCCGTTACCGGTGGCTGCGCGGCGGGTGAGTGACAGAGCTTATCCGAGCGGCTGGAACTCTGCGCCGGCGTGGTCGAGCGTGAGGCCTCAGCCCTTTGGCTGCCTGGTACCTAAAA
Organism: Syngnathus leptorhynchus; assembly: GCF_054491065.1. NCBI lineage: Eukaryota > Metazoa > Chordata > Actinopteri > Syngnathiformes > Syngnathidae > Syngnathus > Syngnathus leptorhynchus. The sequence goes on along the minus strand of NW_028231992.1, from coordinate 1,259,231 downwards.
CACTTCCATTGATCCAGCAACGGAGGGTGCTGGCTGGTGGCTCCATACCTCCATAGCTCCATAGCACCAGAGCTCCATAGCTCCATAGCACCAGAGCTCCATGGCTTCAGAGCTCCATAGCACCATAGCTCCATACCTCCAGAGCTCCAGGGCTCCATAGCTCCATACCTCCAGAGCTCCATACCTCCAGAGCTCCATACCTCCAGAGCTCCATAGCACCAGAGCTCCATGGCTTCAGAGCTCCATAGCACCATAGCTCCATACCTCCAGAGCTCCAGGGCTCCATAGCTCCATACCTCCAGAGCTCCATACCTCCAGAGCTCCATACCTCCAGAACTCCATAGCACCAGAGCTCCATGGCTTCAGAGCTCCATAGCACCATAGCTCCATACCTCCAGAGCTCCAGGGCTCCATAGCTCCATACCTCCAGAGCTCCATACCTCCAGAGCTCCATACCTCCAGAGCTCGATAGCACCAGAGCTCCATGGCTTCAGAGCTCCATAGCACCATAGCTCCATACCTCCAGAGCTCCAGGGCTCCATAGCTCCATACCTCCAGAGCTCCATACCTCCAGAGCTCCAGAGCTCCATAGCACCAGAGCTCCATGGCTTCAGAGCTCCATAGCACCATAGCTCCATACCTCCAGAGCTCCAGGGCTCCATAGCTCCATACCTCCAGAGCTCCATACCTCCAGAGCTCCAGAGCTCCATAGCACCAGAGCTCCATGGCTTCAGAGCTCCATAGCACCATAGCTCCATACCTCCAGAGCTCCAGGGCTCCATAGCTCCATACCTCCAGAGCTCCATACCTCCAGAGCTCCAGAGCTCCATACCTCCATAGCTCCATAGCTCCATACTTCCATAGCTCCATAGCTCCAGAGCTCCATAGCTCCATACTTCCATAGCTCCATAGCTCCATACTTCCATAGCTCCATAGCTCCATAGCTCCAGGCACGGAGGGTGCTGGAGCTCCACACTTCCATAGGCACGGAGGGTGCTGGAGCTCCACACTTCCATAGGCACGGAGGGTGCTGGAGCTCCACACTTCCATAGGCACGGAAGGTGCTGGAGCTCCACACTTCCATAGGCAGGGAGGGTGCTGGAGCTCCACACTTCCATAGGCACGGAGGGTGCTGGAGCTCCACACTTCCATAGGCACGGAGGGTGCTGGAGCTCCACACTTCCATAGGCAGGGAGGGTGCTGGAGCTCCACACTTCCATAGGCAGGGAGGGTGCTGGAGCTCCACACTTCCATAGGCAGGGAGGGTGCTGGAGCTCCACACTTCCATAGGCAGGGAGGGTGCTGGAGCTCCACACTTCCATAGGCAGGGAGGGTGCTGGAGCTCCACACTTCCATAGGCAGGGAGGGTGCTGGAGCTCCACACTTCCATAGGCAGGGAGGGTGCTGGAGCTCCACACTTCCATAGGCAGGGAGGGTGCTGGAGCTCCACACTTCCATAGGCAGGGAGGGTGCTGGAGCTCCACACTTCCATAGGCAGGGAGGGTGCTGGAGCTCCACACTTCCATAGGCAGGGAGGGTGCTGGAGCTCCACACTTCCATAGGCAGGGAGGGTGCTGGAGCTCCACACTTCCATAGGCACGGAGGGTGCTGGAGCTCCACACTTCCATAGGCAGGGAGGGTGCTGGAGCTCCACACTTCCATAGGCAGGGAGGGTGCTGGAGCTCCACACTTCCATAGGCACGGAGGGTGCTGGAGCTCCACACTTCCATAGCTCCAGGCACGGAGGGTGCTGGCACATCCACACTTCCAGCCACGGACCATGCTGGCACTTCCACCTTGCTTGCTAAGTCGGCGTGATCTTGCCCAAAAAGTCCCTCCCGAGCTCCAGCTGGAAGTGTAAAAAGAACCGGGCTGGATAAAAAAAAGAACCGGGCTGGATAAAAAAAGAACCGGGCGACCCGTTAAAATTGCTTAGCCGAGGTCCTGGAAGCCTAACACGGCGTGATCTTGTGCAAAAAGCCGCTCCCGAGCTCCAGCTGGAAGTGTAAAAAGAACCGGGCTGGATAAAAAAAGAACCGGGCTGGATAAAAAAAAGAACCGGGCGGCCCGTTAAAATTGCTTAGCCGAGGTCCTGGAAGCCTAACACGGCGTGATCTTGTGCAAAAAGCCGCTCCCGAGCTCCAGCTGGAAGTGTAAAAAGAACCGGGCTGGATAAAAAAAAGAACCGGGCGGCCCGTTAAAATTGCTTAGCCGAGGTACTGGAAGCCTAACACGGCGTGATCTTGTGCAAAAAGCCGCTCCCGAGCTCCAGCTGGAAGTGTAAAAAGAACCGGGCTGGATAAAAAAAAGAACCGGGCGGCCCGTTAAAATTGCTTAGCCGAGGTCCTGGAAGCCTAACACGGCGTGATCTTGTGCAAAAAGCCGCTCCCGAGCTCCAGCTGGAAGTGTAAAAAGAACCGGGCTGGATAAAAAAAAGAACCGGGCGGCCCGTTAAAATTGCTTAGCCGAGGTCCTGGAAGCCTAACCCGGCGTGATCTTGTGCAAATAGCCGCTGCCGAGCTCCAGCTGGAAGTGTGAAAAGAACCGGGCTGGATAAAAAAAAGAACCGGGCTGGATCAAAAAAGAACCGGGCGACCCGTTAAAATTGCTTAGCCGAGGTCCTGGAAGCCTAACACGGCGTGATCTTGTGCAAAAAGCCGCTCCCGAGCTCCAGCTGGAAGTGTAAAAAGAACCGGGCTGGATAAAAAAAGAACCGGGCTGGATAAAAAAAAGAACCGGGCGGCCCGTTAAAATTGCTTAGCCGAGGTCCTGGAAGCCTAACACGGCGTGATCTTGTGCAAAAAGCCGCTCCCGAGCTCCAGCTGGAAGTGTAAAAAGAACCGGGCTGGATAAAAAAAAGAACCGGGCGGCCCGTTAAAATTGCTTAGCCGAGGTCCTGGAAGCCTAACCCGGCGTGATCTTGTGCAAATAGCCGCTGCCGAGCTCCAGCTGGAAGTGTGAAAAGAACCGGGCTGGATAAAAAAAAGAACCGGGCTGGATCAAAAAAGAACCGGGCGACCCGTTAAAATTGCTTAGCCGAGGTCCTGGAAGCCTAACACGGCGTGATCTTGTGCAAAAAGCCGCTCCCGAGCTCCAGCTGGAAGTGTAAAAAGAACCGGGCTGGATAAAAAAAGAACCGGGCTGGATCAAAAAAAGAACCGGGCGACCCGTTAAAATTGCTTAGCCGAGGTCCTGGAAGCCTAACCCGGCGTGATCTTGTGCAAAAAGCCGCTCCCGAGCTCCAGCTGGAAGTGTAAAAAGAACCGGGCTGGATAAAAAAAAGAACCGGGCGGCCCGTTAAAATTGCTTAGCCGAGGTCCTGGAAGCCTAACCCGGCGTGATCTTGTGCAAAAAGCCGCTCCCGAGCTCCAGCTGGAAGTGTAAAAAGAACCGGGCTGGATAAAAAAAAAGAACCGGGCTGGATCAAAAAAGAACCGGGCGACCCGTTAAAATTGCTTAGCCGAGGTCCTGGAAGCCTAACCCGGCGTGATCTTGTGCAAATAGCCGCTGCCGAGCTCCAGCTGGAAGTGTGAAAAGAACCGGGCTGGATAAAAAAAAGAACCGGGCTGGATCAAAAAAGAACCGGGCGACCCGTTAAAATTGCTTAGCCGAGGTCCTGGAAGCCTAACACGGCGTGATCTTGTGCAAAAAGCCGCTCCCGAGCTCCAGCTGGAAGTGTAAAAAGAACCGGGCTGGATAAAAAAAGAACCGGGCTGGATCAAAAAAGAACCGGGCGACCCGTTAAAATTGCTTAGCCGAGGTCCTGGAAGCCTAACCCGGCGTGATCTTGTGCAAAAAGCCGCTCCCGAGCTCCAGCTGGAAGTGTAAAAAGAACCGGGCTGGATAAAAAAAAGAACCGGGCGGCCCGTTAAAATTGCTTAGCCGAGGTCCTGGAAGCCTAACCCGGCGTGATCTTGTGCAAAAAGCCGCTCCCGAGCTCCAGCTGGAAGTGTAAAAAGAACCGGGCTGGATAAAAAAAAGAACCGGGCTGGATCAAAAAAGAACCGGGCGACCCGTTAAAATTGCTTAGCCGAGGTCCTGGAAGCCTAACACGGCGTGATCTTGTGCAAAAAGCCGCTCCCGAGCTCCAGCTGGAAGTGTAAAAAGAACCGGGCTGGATAAAAAAAGAACCGGGCTGGATCAAAAAAGAACCGGGCGACCCGTTAAAATTGCTTAGCCGAGGTCCTAGAAGCCTAACACGGCGTGATCTTGTGCAAAAAGCCGCTCCCGAGCTCCAGCTGGAAGTGTAAAAAGAACCAGGCTGGATAAAAAAAAGAACCGGGCTGGATAAAAAAAAAGAACCGGGCGACCCGTTAAAATTGCTTAGCCGAGGTCCTGGAAGCCTAACCCGGCGTGATCTTGTGCAAAAAGCCGCTCCCGAGCTCCAGCTGGAAGTGTAAAAAGAACCAGGCTGGATAAAAAAAAGAACCGGGCTGGATCAAAAAAGAACCGGGCGGCCCGTTAAAATTGCTTAGCCGAGGTCCTGGAAGCCTAACACGGCGTGATCTTGTGCAAAAAGCCGCTCCCGAGCTCCAGCTGGAAGTGTAAAAAGAACCGGGCTGGATAAAAAAAGAACCGGGCTGGATCAAAAAAGAACCGGGCGACCCGTTAAAATTGCTTAGCCGAGGTCCTGGAAGCCTAACACGGCGTGATCTTGCCCGAAAGTCGGCCTCTATACTTCCATTTTAGGTACCAGGCGCTCATAGTGTGTTGGTCCCACTAGTCAGTGTACTGGTCCCACTCGCTAGTGTACTGGTCCCCCTAGTCAGTGTACTCATCCAGTTACCCCCCGTTTTCCAAAACACAATCGGCACGTATAAGGGGGGGACTCCTGAGAGAGATGAGGTATATGCCAGCGCAACACCAATCCGCTCCGCGCTGGTTCCCATGTCGGCTACGGATGAATAAAACCAGCCTGTCCCCCCTGGAGCTCACGAGACACGGAATTTTTTCTAAGTGCCAACGGCTCTTCCGAGCAAACGTGTCCGCTCCGGCTGGTTCCCCCGTCGGCCTCGAATGACGAAAAATGCCGGTCTCCGCCCGGAGCTCATGACAAACGAAAAATTTTCTAAGTGCCAACGGCACTTGCGAGCGAATGTGTCCGCTCGGCGCTGGTTCCCGGGTCGAACCCGGAAGACGAAAAACGCCGGTCTCCGCCCGGAGCTCATGACAAACGAAAAATTTTCTAAGTGCCAACGGCACTTGCGAGCGAATGTGTCCGCTCGGCGCTGGTTCCCGGGTCGAACCCGGAAGACGAAAAACGCCGGTCCTCGCCCGGAGCTCATGACAAACGAAAAATTTTCTAAGTGCCAACGGCACTTGCGAGCGAATGTGTCCGCTCGGCGCTGGTTCCCGGGTCGAACCCGGAAGACGAAAAACGCCGGTCTCCGCCCGGAGCTCATGACAAACGAAAAATTTTCCAAGTGCCAACGGCACTTGCGAGCGAATGTGTCCGCTCGGCGCTGGTTCCCGGGTCGAACCCGGAAGACGAAAAACGCCGGTCCTCGCCCGGAGCTCATGACAAACGAAAAATTTTCTAAGTGCCAACGGCACTTGCGAGCGAATGTGTCCGCTCGGCGCTGGTTCCCGGGTCGGACCCGGAAGACGAAAAACGCCGGTCTCCGCCCGGAGCTCATGACAAACGAAAAATTTTCTAAGTGCCAACGGCACTTGCGAGCGAATGTGTCCGCTCGGCGCTGGTTCCCGGGTCGAACCCGGAAGACGAAAAACGCCGGTCCTCGCCCGGAGCTCATGACAAACGAAAAATTTTCTAAGTGCCAACGGCACTTGCGAGCGAATGTGTCCGCTCGGCGCTGGTTCCCGGGTCGGACCCGGAAGACGAAAAACGCCGGTCCTCGCCTGGAGGTCCCAGCAAAATCGGCGAAAAAACGACTAAGTGTCAACTTTCGAAAAAACGGCTAAGTGTCGACTTTCGAAAAAACGGCTAAGTGTCAACTTTCGAAAAAACGGCTAAGTGTCAACTTTCGAAAAAACGACTAAGTGTCGCCTCTCTGAAAAAACGGCAGAGTGCCCACGGCTCTGCGGGGCTTGTGAGTCCGCCCCGCGCCGGTTCGGCGGTCGGCCTCAAAAAGCGAAAAATCAGCCTCTCTCCCTGGAGCTCACCAAAAATTTGTCGAAATTTTTCTAAGTTCTCCTCGAGGTACCAGGGGGTGAGGTACCCGGGCTAAGATGCAGTACCTTTTTTGGTCTTCAGGTGCGCCAGAGTACAATGAAATGGTCCCAGTAGTCAGTGTACTCATCGACTTTCCCCCCGTTTTCCAAAGCACCTCGTTTACGAGTATGGAGGAGATGGTGCTGGTCTCCCCACGGCGTCGGACACGCCGTCCTCGACAGCACAAGGTCGGATAGAAGACCTGGAAAGCGCCGTGGCACGCGCTGGAGGTGGGCACTGTGGCGAAAAAACGACTAAGTGTCAACTTTCGAAAAAACGACTAAGTGTCAACTTTCGAAAAAACGGCTAAGTGTCAACTTTCGAAAAAACGACTAAGTGTCACCTCTCTGAAAAAATGGCAAAGTGTCGCCTCTCTGAAAATTTTCTAAGTGCCCACGGCTCTGCGGGCTCGTGCATCCGAGCCGCGCCGGTTCTGCAACCGGCCTAGAATGACGAAAAATAACGGTCTCCTCCTGGAGCTCACAGCCAATTGTGGCGAAAAAGTGGCAAAGTGCCCACGGCTCTGCGGGCTCGTGCATCCGACCCGCGCCGGTTCTGCAGCCGGCCTCGAATGACGAAAAATGACGGTCTCCTCCTGGAGCTCACAGCCAACTTGGCAAAAAGTTTCTAAGTGCCCACGGCCCTGCCGAGCTTTGGCGTCCGCCCAGCGCCGGTTCCGCAGTCGGCCTCGAATGACGAAAAATAACGGTCTCCTCCTGGAGCTCACAGCCAACTTGGCAAAAAGTTTCTAAGTGCCCACGGCCCTGCCGAGCTTTGGCGTCCGCCCAGCGCCGGTTCCGCAGTCGGCCTCGAATGACGAAAAATAACGGTCTCCTCCTGGAGCTCACAGCCAACTTGGCAAAAAGTTTCTAAGTGCCCACGGCCCTGCCGAGCTTTGGCGTCCGCCCAGCGCCGGTTCCGCAGTCGGCCTCGAATGACGAAAAATAACGGTCTCCTCCTGGAGCTCACAGCCAACTTGGCAAAAAGTTTCTAAGTGCCCACGGCCCTGCCGAGCTTTGGCGTCCGCCCAGCGCCGGTTCCGCAGTCGGCCTCGAATGACGAAAAATAACGGTCTCCTCCTGGAGCTCACAGCCAACTTGGCAAAAAGTTTCTAAGTGCCCACGGCCCTGCCGAGCTTTGGCGTCCGCCCAGCGCCGGTTCCGCAGTCGGCCTCGAATGACGAAAAATAACGGTCTCCTCCTGGAGCTCACAGCCAACTTGGCAAAAAGTTTCTAAGTGCCCACGGCCCTGCCGAGCTTTGGCGTCCGCCCAGCGCCGGTTCCGCAGTCGGCCTCGAATGACGAAAAATAACGGTCTCCTCCTGGAGCTCACAGCCAACTTGGCAAAAAGTTTCTAAGTGCCCACGGCCCTGCCGAGCTTTGGCGTCCGCCCAGCGCCGGTTCCGCAGTCGGCCTCGAATGACGAAAAATAACGGTCTCCTCCTGGAGCTCACAGCCAACTTGGCAAAAAGTTTCTAAGTGCCCACGGCCCTGCCGAGCTTTGGCGTCCGCCCAGCGCCGGTTCCGCAGTCGGCCTCGAATGACGAAAAATAACGGTCTCCTCCTGGAGCTCACAGCCAACTTGGCAAAAAGTTTCTAAGTGTCACATCTCTGAAAAAACGGCTAAGTGTCGACTTTCGAAAAAACGGCAAAGTGTCACATCTCTGAAAAAACGGCTAAGTGTCGACTTTCGAAAAAACGGCTAAGTGTCAACTTTCGAAAAAACGGCTAAGTGTCGCCTCTCTGAAAAAACGGCAAAGTGTCAACTTTCGAAAAAACGACAGAGTGTCGCCTCTCTGAAAAAACGACTAAGTGTCGACTCTGAGAAAATGGCAAAGTGCCCACGGCTCTGCGGGCTCGTGCATCCGACCCGCGCCGGTTCCCCAGCCGGCCTGAAATAAGGCAAAACCAGCCTCTCCGCCTGGAGCTCAGAGCCAACTTGGCGAATATTTTCTAAGTGCCCACGGCTCTGCGTGGCTACGGCGTCTGCCCAGCGCCGGTTCCTGGGTCGAACCCCGAGGACGAGGAATGCCGGTCTCCGCCTGGAGGTCCCAGCTTAATCGGCGAAAATTTTCTAAGTGCCCACGGCTCTGCCGGGCTCGTGCATCCGACCCGCGCCGGTTCCCCAGCCGGCCTGAAATAAGGCAAAACCAGCCTCTCCCCCTGGAGCTCAGAGCCAATTGTGGCGAAAAAACGACTAAGTGTCAACTTTCGAAAAAACGACTAAGTGTCAACTTTCCAAAAAAACGGCTAAGTGTCGACTTTCGAAAAAACGGCTAAGTGTCAACTTTCGAAAAAACGACTAAGTGTCGCCTCCGAAAAAACGACTAAGTGTCGCCTCTCTGAAAAAACGACTAAGTGCCCACGGCTCTGCGGGGCTTGTGAGTCCGCCCCGCGCCGGTTCGGCGGTCGGCCTCAAAAAGCGAAAAATCAGCCTCTCTCCCTGGAGCTCACCAAAAATTTGTCGAAATTTTTCTAAGTTCTCCTCGAGGTACCAGGGGGTGAGGTACCCGGGCTAAGATGCAGTACCTTTTTTGGTCTTCAGGTGCGCCAGAGTACAATGAAATGGTCCCAGTAGTCAGTGTACTCATCGACTTTCCCCCCGTTTTCCAAAGCACCTCGTTTACGAGTATGGAGGAGATGGTGCTGGTCTCCCCACGGCGTCGGACACGCCGTCCTCGACAGCACAAGGTCGGATAGAAGACCTGAAAAGCGCCGTGGCACGCGCTGGAGGTGTCACTGTGGCGAAAAAGTGACTAAGTGTCAACTTTCGAAAAAACGGCTAAGTGTCAACTTTCGAAAAAACGGCTAAGTGTCAACTTTCGAAAAAACGACAAAGTGTCACCTCTCTGAAAAAACGGCAAAGTGTCAACTTTTGAAAAAAACGACTAAGTGTCAACTTTCGAAAAAACGACTAAGTGTCACCTCTCTGAAAAAATGGCAAAGTGTCAACTGCGAATGTGGTGGTGCATGGAAGGAAGTGGAGGACGGCCGCCTCCTTAAACACAGGCCGAAGAGGAGCGTCAGGGCCGGCTCCTTAAACACGGACCGAGTGTCGCCCTTAACACAGACCAAGCGGAGGACGGCCGCATCCCTAAATACAGGCCGAACCGGAGCGCGAGGGCCGCTCCTTAAACACGGACCGAGTGTCGCCCTTAACACAGACCAAGCGGAGGACGGCCGCCTCCCTAAATACAGGCCGAACCGGAGCGCGAGGGCCGCTCCTTAAACACGGACCGAGTGTCGCCCTTAACACAGACCAAGGGGAGGACGGCCGCCTCCTTAAACACAGGCCGGAGAGGAGCGTCAGGGCCAGGCTCCTTAAACACGGACCGAGTGTCGCCCTTAACACAGACCAAGCGGAGGACGGCCGCCTCCCTAAATACAGGCCGAACCGGAGCGCGAGGGCCAGGCTCCTTAAACACGGACCGAGTGTCGCCCTTAACACAGACCAAGGGGAGGACGGCCGCCTCCTTAAACACAGGCCGGAGAGGAGCGTCAGGGCCAGGCTCCTTAAACACGGACCGAGTGTCGCCCTTAACACAGACCAAGCGGAGGACGGCCGCCTCCCTAAATACAGGCCGAACCGGAGCGCGAGGGCCAGGCTCCTTAAACACGGACCGAGTGTCGCCCTTAACACAGACCAAGGGGAGGACGGCCGCCTCCTTAAACACAGGCCGAACCGGAGCGCGAGTGTTGCTCCTTAAACACGGACCGAGTGGAGGACGGCCGCCTCCTTAAACACAGGCCGAACAAAATGACACAAAGTGTCAACTGCGAATGTTGTCCATCCAAGGAAGGAGCGTGATGCCCGGCCGGCTCCTTAAACACAGGCCGAGAGTCGCCCCGGACGGTCCGCCTCGCGGCGCCCGTCTGCTCGGATAAAATGACACAAAGTGTCAACTGCGAATGTTGTCCATCCAAGGAAGGAGCGTGATGCCCGGCCGGCTCCTTAAACACAGGCCGAGAGTCGCCCCGGACGGTCCGCCTCGCGGCGCCCGCCCGCTCGGATAAAATGACACAAAGTGTCAACTACGAATGTTGTCCATCCAAGGAAGGAGCGTGATGCCCGGCCGGCTCCTTAAACACAGGCCGAGAGTCGCCCCGGACGGTCCGCCTCGCGGCGCCCGTCTGCTCGGATAAAATGACACAAAGTGTCAACTGCGAATGTTGTCCATCCAAGGAAGGAGCGTGATGCCCGGCCGGCTCCTTAAACACAGGCCGAGAGTCGCCCCGGACGGTCCGCCTCGCGGCGCCCGCCCGCTCGGATAAAATGACACAAAGTGTCAACTGCGAATGTTGTCCATCCAAGGAAGGAGCGTGATGCCCGGCCGGCTCCTTAAACAAAGGCCGAGAGTCGCCCCGGACGGTCCGCCTCGCGGCGCCCGCCCGCTCGGATAAAATGACACAAAGTGTCAACTATGAATGTTGTCCATCCAAGGAGGGAGCGTGAGGCCCGGCCGGCTCCGAAAACACAGGCCGAGAGTCGCCCCGGACGGTCCGCCTCGCGGCGCCCGTCTGCTCGGATAAAATGACACAAAGTGTCAACTGCGAATGTTGTCCATCCAAGGAAGGAGCGTGATGCCCGGCCGGCTCCTTAAACACAGGCCGAGAGTCGCCCCGGACGGTCCGCCTCGCGGCGCCCGCCCGCTCGGATAAAATGACACAAAGTGTCAACTACGAATGTTGTCCATCCAAGGAGGGAGCGTGAGGCCCGGCCGGCTCCGAAAACACAGGCCGAGAGTCGCCCCGGACGGTCCGCCTCGCGGCGCCCGTCTGCTCGGATAAAATGACACAAAGTGTCAACTGCGAATGTTGTCCATCCAAGGAAGGAGCGTGATGCCCGGCCGGCTCCTTAAACACAGGCCGAGAGTCGCCCCGGACGGTCCGCCTCGCGGCGCCCGCCCGCTCGGATAAAATGACACAAAGTGTCAACTACGAATGTTGTCCATCCAAGGAAGGAGCGTGATGCCCGGCCGGCTCCTTAAACAAAGGCCGAGAGTCGCCCCGGACGGTCCGCCTCTCGAGGCGCCCGCCCGCTCGGATAAAATGAAACAAAGTGTCAACTACGAATGTTGGCGCTCCCCGCGCCGCCCCGCAGGCCCCGGCGCGACCGTACTGCGGCGAGACCGAGACGACCCGGAAAAAGCATCCATCCCACCTAGCCACGATCCACGGAGGCCGAGCGAGCGGCTGAGTGTCGGGCGCCGCGCGTGCGAGCGTCCGCCGGCCGCGCCGGTCCTTCTGCGAATGACGTTTCTCAAACCCTCCGGCTTGATAGCGGCGGCACCACGGGAAGCCGTCCACACACACCGTCCGACCTCTATCCGAAAAGCCTTCCCGACCAACCGCGGTCGCGGGGGCGTCTGTCGCTCCGCATCGGGGGGGCGTATGGCTTCCGCGCTACGCGCTGCGGGCTCGGGGGGGCCGCAACGGCTGAGTCTGACTCGGCCGGGGCGCAGCTTCCCTCCCGGCAGTCAGCAATAGTGCCGATCGCGCCTGCCACCAGCCCCCTCCCCGACGGGTTCGTCGGCGCCGGCTGGCCACCGTCCGCCTTCGTTCCCCGAGGGTTCCCAACCAGCGCCGATCCAACTCCGCATCCTGGCCGCACGCAGTGCGTGCCTCGCGCGGGTAAGTCGCCGGCGCAGCGCCGCAGCTCCCGACCCCCGCGTACGGGAATAGTTGAGGGCCTCAGCGGGCCGCACCGACCGAGTCCGACTCGGGCCGGGGCGCAGATTCCCGCCTGGGTGACCGAACGTTCTCTGCTCGGGCCGGAGGGCCGACGCCCGTCCCCCCCCGTCGTCCCCCCCGGACCGCCTCCGAGGCCACTTCGCACGGCTCATCCTCGGCCCCCTACCAATGCTTAATCGATGGGGCCGCCCGGCCGGATTCGCGCCCCCCTGTCCACCGCCAGTCTCCCCAGACTAACCCGAGTTACCGCCCAGCTCGCCTAACCTTGCACTCGCTCTGCCAAACGGTCGTGTAGTCGGCGGGCCGTCCTACGGGTCGCCCTCCGGCCCCAAACGCGCGGCGGGATAGCGGCAAGGCGGCTCCATCTCCACCGATCCATCTCACCCCGCGGCAGCCTCAGACCACCTAGAGCCCCCGCGAACCGCGGCCGGCGTCCGGAAAACAGTCGCGCGAGCCCCCGCTCCGGCGGGCCGGCGAGCGAGAGGCGCTACCCAGCCACCCTCTCTCCTACCTGGTTGATCCTGCCAGTAGCATATGCTTGTCTCAAAGATTAAGCCATGCAAGTCTAAGTGCACACGGCCCGTACAGCGAAACTGCGAATGGCTCATTAAATCAGTTATGGTTCCTTTGACCGCTCCTCAGTTACTTGGATAACTGTGGCAATTCTAGAGCTAATACATGCAAACGGGCGCCGACCTCCGGGGACGCGCGCATTTATCAGACCCAAAACCCACGCGGTGCCCGGGCGCGCGGGCCCAGGGGTCGCGCCGGCGTTCACGCGCCGCGCCGCGGCCCTCCGCGCGTCCGGCCCGGCCTCCCTTGGTGATCCTCGATAACTTCCAGCCGATCGCCGGCCCTCCGCGGCGGCGACGTCTCATTCGAATGTCTGCCCTATCACCTCCGACAGGGAGGCAGCCTATCAGGTCTAAATGACTTGCATACGACCTGATTCTGGGTCAGGGTCTCGTAAGTAGCAGAGCAGCTACATCGCTGCGATCTATTGAGAGTCAGTCCTCGATCCAACCTTTTGTCGGCCGGTGTCACCTCCGGGGGCCGGTCGGCATCCCCCCTCCGGGGTGGGCCGCTACCAGGGGCGTCATCGGACTTTGAAGAAATTACGCCGCGGCGGAAGACAGCGGGCGCGCCCGGGGATGAGGCAGCATCCCTGGGCCGCGGAGGGGAGGAGGCAGCCTCCCCGGGGCGGAACTTAGTCTCCGTAGAATGACGGCGGGCGTGCGTAAAGGGCGCGTCCGGGGATGAGGCAGCATCCCCGGGCCGCGGAGGGGAGGAGGCAGCCTCCCCGGGGCGGAACTTAGTCTCCGTAGAATGACGGCGGGCGTGCGTAAAGGGCGCGCCCGGGGATAGCCCATTCATTTACAACGGCGTGTCCGCCAGGCGGCGACATTTCCCCGTTACCGGTGGCTGCGCGGCGGGTGAGTGACAGAGCTTATCCGAGCGGCTGGAACTCTGCGCCGGCGTGGTCGAGCGTGAGGCCTCGGCCCTTTGGCTGCCTGGTACCTAAACACTTCCATTGATCCAGCCACGGAGGGTGCTGGCTGGTGGCTCCATACCTCCAGAGCTCCATACTTCCATAGCTGCAGAGCTCCATAGCTCCATACCTCCATACCTCCAGAGCTCCATACTTCCATAGCTCTATACTTCCATAGCTCCATAGCACCAGAGCTCCATACCTCCAGAGCTCCATAGCACCAGAGCTCCATAGCTCCATAGCACCAGAGCTCCATAGCTCCATAGCACCAGAGCTCCATACCTCCAGAGCTCCAGAGCTCCATAGCACCAGAGCTCCATAGCTCCATAGCACCAGAGCTCCATAGCTCCATAGCACCAGAGCTCCATAGCTCCATAGCTCCATAGCACCAGAGCTCCATAGCTCCATAGCACCAGAGCTCCATAGCTCCATAGCACCAGAGCTCCATACTTCCATAGCTCCAGGGCTCCATAGCTCCAGGGCTCCATAGCTTCATACCTCCATAGCTCCATAGCTCCATACTTCCAGAGCTCCATAGCTCCATACTTCCATAGCTCCATAGCTCCATACTTCCATAGCACCAGAGCTCCATACTTCCATAGCACCAGAGCTCCAGAGCTCCAGAGCTCCAGCCTGGGTGGCTGGTGGCTCCATAGCTCCATACTTCCATAGCTCTAAGTCAGAGAGTTGGCGAAAATTGCACTAAGTGCGAAAGCCCATTCATTTACAACGGCGTGTCCACAAGGCGGCGACATTTCCCCGTTACCGGTGGCTGCGCGGCGGGTGAGTGACAGAGCTTATCCGAGCGGCTGGAACTCTGCGCCGGCGTGGTCGAGCGTGAGGCCTCGGCCCTTTGGCTGCCTGGTACCTAAAACACTTCCATTGATCCAGCCACGGAGGGTGCTGGCTGGTGGCTCCATACCTCCATAGCTCCATAGCACCAGAGCTCCATAGCTCCATAGCACCAGAGCTCCATGGCTTCAGAGCTCCATAGCACCATACCTCCTTACCTCCAGAGCTCCAGGGCTCCATAGCTCCATACCTCCAGAGCTCCATACCTCCAGAGCTCCATACCTCCAGAGCTCCATAGCACCAGAGTTCCATGGCTTCAGAGCTCCATAGCACCATAGCTCCATACCTCCAGAGCTCCAGGGCTCCATAGCTCCATACCTCCAGAGCTCCATACCTCCAGAGCTCCATACCTCCAGAGCTCCATAGCACCAGAGCTCCATGGCTTCAGAGCTCCATAGCACCATAGCTCCATACCTCCAGAGCTCCAGGGCTCCATAGCTCCATACCTCCAGAGCTCCATACCTCCAGAGCTCCATACCTCCAGAGCTCCAGAGCTCCATAGCACCAGAGCTCCATGGCTTCAGAGCTCCATACCTCCAGAGCTCCATACCTCCAGAGCTCCAGAGCTCCATAGCACCAGAGCTCCATGGCTTCAGAGCTCCATAGCACCATAGCTCCATACCTCCAGAGCTCCAGGGCTCCATAGCTCCATACCTCCAGAGCTCCATACCTCCAGAGCTCCAGAGCTCCATAGCACCAGAGCTCCATGGCTTCAGAGCTCCATAGCACCATAGCTCCATACCTCCAGAGCTCCAGGGCTCCAAAGCTCCATACCTCCAGAGCTCCATACCTCCAGAGCTCCATACCTCCAGAGCTCCATAGCTCCATAGCACCAGAGCTCCATAGCTCCATAGCACCAGAGCTCCATAGCACCAGAGCTCCATAGCACCAGAGCTCCATAGCTCCATAGCACCAGAGCTCCATAGCTCCATAGCACCAGAGCTCCATAGCTCCATAGCACCAGAGCTCCATACTTCCAGAGCTCCATAGCTCCATAGCTCCATAGCACCAGAGCTCCATAGCTCCATAGCACCAGAGCTCCATAGCTCCATAGCACCAGAGCTCCATACTTCCATAGCTCCATAGCTCCATACCTCCAGAGCTCCATAGCTCCATAGCTCCATACCTCCAGAGCTCCATAGCTCCAGAGCTCCATAGCTCCATAGCACCAGAGCTCCATAGCTCCATAGCACCAGAGCTCCATACTTCCATAGCTCCAGGGCTCCATAGCTCCAGGGCTCCATAGCTCCATACCTCCAGAGCTCCATAGCTCCATACTTCCAGAGCTCCATAGCTCCATAGCACCAGAGCTCCATAGCTCCATAGCACCAGAGCTCCATAGCTCCATAGCACCAGAGCTCCATAGCTCCATAGCACCAGAGCTCCATAGCTCCATAGCTCCAGGGCTCCATAGCTCCATAGCTCCAGGGCTCCATAGCTCCATAGCTCCAGGGCTCCATAGCTCCATAGCTCCATACCTCCAGAGCTCCATACCTCCAGAGCTCCATACCTCCATAGCACCAGAGCTCCATAGCTCCAGGGCTCCAGGGCTCCATAGCTCCATACCTCCAGAGCTCCATAGCTCCATACTTCCAGAGCTCCATAGCTCCATAGCTCCATACTTCCATAGCTCCATAGCTCCATACTTCCATAGCACCTGAGCTCCATACCTCCAGAGCTCCATAGCTCCAGCCTGGGTGGCTGGTGGCTCCATAGCTCCATACTTCCATAGCTCTAAGTCAGAGAGTTGGCGAAAATTGCACTAAGTGCGAAAGCCCATTCATTTACAACGGCGTGTCCGCCAGGCCGCGACATTTCCCCGTTACCGGTGGCTGCGCGGCGGGTGAGTGACAGAGCTTATCCGAGCGGCTGGAACTCTGCGCCGGCGTGGTCGAGCGTGAGGCCTCGGCCCTTTGGCTGCCTGGTACCTAAAACACTTCCATTGATCCAGCCACGGAGGGTGCTGGCTGGTGGCTCCATACCTCCATAGCTCCATAGCACCAGAGCTCCATAGCTCCATAGCACCAGAGCTCCATGGCTTCAGAGCTCCATAGCACCATAGCTCCATACCTCCAGAGCTCCAGGGCTCCATAGCTCCATACCTCCAGAGCTCCATACCTCCAGAGCTCCATAGCACCAGAGCTCCATGGCTTCAGAGCTCCATAGCACCATAGCTCCATACCTCCAGAGCTCCAGGGCTCCATAGCTCCATACCTCCAGAGCTCCATACCTCCAGAGCTCCATACCTCCAGAGCTCCATAGCACCAGAGCTCCATGGCTTCAGAGCTCCATAGCACCATAGCTCCATACCTCCAGAGCTCCAGGGCTCCATAGCTCCATACCTCCAGCGCTCCATACCTCCAGAGCTCCATACCTCCAGAGCTCCAGAGCTCCATAGCACCAGAGCTCCATGGCTTCAGAGCTCCATAGCTCCATACCTCCAGAGCTCCAGGGCTCCATAGCTCCATACCTCCAGAGCTCCATACCTCCAGAGCTCCAGAGCTCCATAGCACCAGAGCTCCATGGCTTCAGAGCTCCATAGCACCATAGCTCCATATCTCCAGAGCTCCAGGGCTCCAGGGCTCCATAGCTCCATACCTCCAGAGCTCCATACCTCCAGAGCTCCATACCTCCAGAGCTCCATAGCTCCATAGCACCAGAGCTCCATAGCTCCATAGCACCAGAGCTCCATAGCACCAGAGCTCCATAGCACCAGAGCTCCATAGCTCCATAGCACCAGAGCTCCATAGCTCCATAGCACCAGAGCTCCATAGCTCCATAGCACCAGAGCTCCATACTTCCAGAGCTCCATAGCTCCATAGCACCAGAGCTCCATAGCTCCATAGCACCAGAGCTCCATGGCTTCAGAGCTCCATAGCACCATAGCTCCATACCTCCAGAGCTCCAGGGCTCCATAGCTCCATACCTCCAGAGCTCCATACCTCCAGAGCTCCATACCTCCAGAGCTCCATAGCACCAGAGCTCCATAGCTCCATAGCACCAGAGCTCCATAGCACCAGAGCTCCATAGCACCAGAGCTCCATAGCTCCATAGCACCAGAGCTCCATAGCTCCATAGCACCAGAGCTCCATACTTCCAGAGCTCCATAGCTCCATAGCTCTATAGCACCAGAGCTCCATAGCTCCATAGCACCAGAGCTCCATAGCTCCATAGCACCAGAGCTCCATACTTCCATAGCTCCATAGCTCCATACCTCCAGAGCTCCATAGCTCCATAGCTCCATACCTCCAGAGCTCCATAGCTCCAGAGCTCCATAGCTCCATAGCTCCATAGCACCAGAGCTCCATAGCTCCATAGCACCAGAGCTCCATACTTCCATAGCTCCAGGGCTCCATAGCTCCAGGGCTCCATACCTCCAGAGCTCCATAGCTCCATACTTCCATAGCTCCATAGCTCCATACTTCCATAGCTCCATACTTCCATACCTCCATAGCTCCATACTTCCATAGCACCAGAGCTCCATACTTCCATAGCACCAGAGCTCCATACCTCCAGAGCTCCAGAGCTCCAGCCTGGGTGGCTGGTGGCTCCATAGCTCCATACTTCCATAGCTCTAAGTCAGAGAGTTGGCGAAAATTGCACTAAGTGCGAAAGCCCATTCATTTACAACGGCGTGTCCACAAGGCGGCGACATTTCCCCGTTACCGGTGGCTGCGCGGCGGGTGAGTGACAGAGCTTATCCGAGCGGCTGGAACTCTGCGCCGGCGTGGTCGAGCGTGAGGCCTCGGCCCTTTGGCTGCCTGGTACCTAAAACACTTCCATTGATCCAGCCACGGAGGGTGCTGGCTGGTGGCTCCATACCTCCATAGCTCCATAGCACCAGAGCTCCATAGCTCCATAGCACCAGAGCTCCATGGCTTCAGAGCTCCATAGCACCATAGCTCCATACCTCCAGAGCTCCAGGGCTCCATAGCTCCATACCTCCAGAGCTCCATACCTCCAGAGCTCCATACCTCCAGAGCTCCATAGCACCAGAGCTCCATGGCTTCAGAGCTCCATAGCACCATAGCTCCATACCTCCAGAGCTCCAGGGCTCCATAGCTCCATACCTCCAGAGCTCCATACCTCCAGAGCTCCATACCTCCAGAGCTCCATAGCACCAGAGCTCCATGGCTTCAGAGCTCCATAGCACCATAGCTCCATACCTCCAGAGCTCCAGGGCTCCATAGCTCCATACCTCCAGAGCTCCATACCTCCAGAGCTCCATACCTCCAGAGCTCCATAGCACCAGAGCTCCATGGCTTCAGAGCTCCATAGCACCATAGCTCCATACCTCCAGAGCTCCAGGGCTCCATAGCTCCATACCTCCAGAGCTCCATACCTCCAGAGCTCCAGAGCTCCATAGCACCAGAGCTCCATGGCTTCAGAGCTCCATAGCACCATAGCTCCATACCTCCAGAGCTCCAGGGCTCCATAGCTCCATACCTCCAGAGCTCCATACCTCCAGAGCTCCAGAGCTCCATAGCACCAGAGCTCCATGGCTTCAGAGCTCCATAGCACCATAGCTCCATACCTCCAGAGCTCCAGGGCTCCATAGCTCCATACCTCCAGAGCTCCATACCTCCAGAGCTCCAGAGCTCCATACCTCCATAGCTCCATAGCTCCATACTTCCATAGCTCCATAGCTCCAGAGCTCCAGAGCTCCATAGCTCCATACTTCCATAGCTCCATAGCTCCATACTTCCATAGCTCCATAGCTCCATAGCTCCAGGCACGGAGGGTGCTGGAGCTCCACACTTCCATAGGCACGGAGGGTGCTGGAGCTCCACACTTCCATAGGCACGGAGGGTGCTGGAGCTCCACACTTCCATAGGCACGGAGGGTGCTGGAGCTCCACACTTCCATAGGCACGGAGGGTGCTGGAGCTCCACACTTCCATAGGCAGGGAGGGTGCTGGAGCTCCACACTTCCATAGGCACGGAGGGTGCTGGAGCTCCACACTTCCATAGGCACGGAGGGTGCTGGAGCTCCACACTTCCAGAGGCAGGGAGGGTGCTGGAGCTCCACACTTCCATAGGCAGGGAGGGTGCTGGAGCTCCACACTTCCATAGGCACGGAGGGTGCTGGAGCTCCACACTTCCATAGGCAGGGAGGGTGCTGGAGCTCCACACTTCCATAGGCAGGGAGGGTGCTGGAGCTCCACACTTCCATAGGCACGGAGGGTGCTGGAGCTCCACACTTCCATAGCTCCAGGCACGGAGGGTGCTGGCACATCCACACTTCCAGCCACGGAGCATGCTGGCACTTCCACCTTGCTTGCTAAGTCGGCGTGATCTTGCCCAAAAAGTCCCTCCCGAGCTCCAGCTGGAAGTGTAAAAAGAACCGGGCTGGATAAAAAAAAGAACCGGGCTGGATAAAAAAAGAACCGGGCGACCCGTTAAAATTGCTTAGCCGAGGTCCTGGAAGCCTAACACGGCGTGATCTTGTGCAAAAAGCCGCTCCCGAGCTCCAGCTGGAAGTGTAAAAAGAACCGGGCTGGATAAAAAAAGAACCGGGCTGGATAAAAAAAAGAACCGGGCGGCCCGTTAAAATTGCTTAGCCGAGGTCCTGGAAGCCTAACACGGCGTGATCTTGTGCAAAAAGCCGCTCCCGAGCTCCAGCTGGAAGTGTAAAAAGAACCGGGCTGGATAAAAAAAAGAACCGGGCGGCCCGTTAAAATTGCTTAGCCGAGGTCCTGGAAGCCTAACACGGCGTGATCTTGTGCAAAAAGCCGCTCCCGAGCTCCAGCTGGAAGTGTAAAAAGAACCGGGCTGGATAAAAAAAAAGAACCGGGCTGGATCAAAAAAGAACCGGGCGACCCGTTAAAATTGCTTAGCCGAGGTCCTGGAAGCCTAACCCGGCGTGATCTTGTGCAAATAGCCGCTGCCGAGCTCCAGCTGGAAGTGTAAAAAGAACCGGGCTGGATAAAAAAAAGAACCGGGCGGCCCGTTAAAATTGCTTAGCCGAGGTCCTGGAAGCCTAACCCGGCGTGATCTTGTGCAAAAAGCCGCTCCCGAGCTCCAGCTGGAAGTGTAAAAAGAACCGGGCTGGATAAAAAAAAGAACCGGGCTGGATCAAAAAAGAACCGGGCGACCCGTTAAAATTGCTTAGCCGAGGTCCTGGAAGCCTAACACGGCGTGATCTTGTGCAAAAAGCCGCTCCCGAGCTCCAGCTGGAAGTGTAAAAAGAACCGGGCTGGATAAAAAAAGAACCGGGCTGGATCAAAAAAGAACCGGGCGACCCGTTAAAATTGCTTAGCCGAGGTCCTGGAAGCCTAACACGGCGTGATCTTGCCCGAAAGTCGGCCTCTATACTTCCATTTTAGGTACCAGGCGCTCATAGTGTGTTGGTCCCACTAGTCAGTGTACTGGTCCCACTCGCTAGTGTACTGGTCCCCCTAGTCAGTGTACTCATCCAGTTACCCCCCGTTTTCCAAAACACAATCGGCACGTATAAGGGGGGGACTCCTGAGAGAGATGAGGTATATGCCAGCGCAACACCAATCCGCTCCGCGCTGGTTCCCATGTCGGCTACGGATGAATAAAACCAGCCTGTCCCCCCTGGAGCTCACGAGACACGGAATTTTTTCTAAGTGCCAACGGCTCTTCCGAGCAAACGTGTCCGCTCCGGCTGGTTCCCCCGTCGGCCTCGAATGACGAAAAATGCCGGTCTCCGCCCGGAGCTCATGACAAACGAAAAATTTTCTAAGTGCCAACGGCACTTGCGAGCGAATGTGTCCGCTCGGCGCTGGTTCCCGGGTCGAACCCGGAAGACGAAAAACGCCGGTCTCCGCCCGGAGCTCATGACAAACGAAAAATTTTCTAAGTGCCAACGGCACTTGCGAGCGAATGTGTCCGCTCGGCGCTGGTTCCCGGGTCGAACCCGGAAGACGAAAAACGCCGGTCCTCGCCCGGAGCTCATGACAAACGAAAAATTTTCTAAGTGCCAACGGCACTTGCGAGCGAATGTGTCCGCTCGGCGCTGGTTCCCGGGTCGAACCCGGAAGACGAAAAACGCCGGTCTCCGCCCGGAGCTCATGACAAACGAAAAATTTTCCAAGTGCCAACGGCACTTGCGAGCGAATGTGTCCGCTCGGCGCTGGTTCCCGGGTCGAACCCGGAAGACGAAAAACGCCGGTCCTCGCCCGGAGCTCATGACAAACGAAAAATTTTCTAAGTGCCAACGGCACTTGCGAGCGAATGTGTCCGCTCGGCGCTGGTTCCCGGGTCGGACCCGGAAGACGAAAAACGCCGGTCTCCGCCCGGAGCTCATGACAAACGAAAAATTTTCTAAGTGCCAACGGCACTTGCGAGCGAATGTGTCCGCTCGGCGCTGGTTCCCGGGTCGAACCCGGAAGACGAAAAACGCCGGTCCTCGCCCGGAGCTCATGACAAACGAAAAATTTTCTAAGTGCCAACGGCACTTGCGAGCGAATGTGTCCGCTCGGCGCTGGTTCCCGGGTCGGACCCGGAAGACGAAAAACGCCGGTCCTCGCCTGGAGGTCCCAGCAAAATCGGCGAAAAAACGACTGTCAACTTTCGAAAAAACGGCTAAGTGTCGACTTTCGAAAAAACGGCTAAGTGTCAACTTTCGAAAAAACGGCTAAGTGTCAACTTTCGAAAAAACGACTAAGTGTCGCCTCTCTGAAAAAACGGCAGAGTGCCCACGGCTCTGCGGGGCTTGTGAGTCCGCCCCGCGCCGGTTCGGCGGTCGGCCTCAAAAAGCGAAAAATCAGCCTCTCTCCCTGGAGCTCACCAAAAATTTGTCGAAATTTTTCTAAGTTCTCCTCGAGGTACCAGGGGGTGAGGTACCCGGGCTAAGATGCAGTACCTTTTTTGGTCTTCAGGTGCGCCAGAGTACAATGAAATGGTCCCAGTAGTCAGTGTACTCATCGACTTTCCCCCCGTTTTCCAAAGCACCTCGTTTACGAGTATGGAGGAGATGGTGCTGGTCTCCCCACGGCGTCGGACACGCCGTCCTCGACAGCACAAGGTCGGATAGAAGACCTGGAAAGCGCCGTGGCACGCGCTGGAGGTGGGCACTGTGGCGAAAAAACGACTAAGTGTCAACTTTCGAAAAAACGACTAAGTGTCAACTTTCGAAAAAACGGCTAAGTGTCAACTTTCGAAAAAACGACTAAGTGTCACCTCTCTGAAAAAATGGCAAAGTGTCGCCTCTCTGAAAATGTTCTAAGTGCCCACGGCTCTGCGGGCTCGTGCATCCGAGCCGCGCCGGTTCTGCAACCGGCCTAGAATGACGAAAAATAACGGTCTCCTCCTGGAGCTCACAGCCAATTGTGGCGAAAAAGTGGCAAAGTGCCCACGGCTCTGCGGGCTCGTGCATCCGACCCGCGCCGGTTCTGCAGCCGGCCTCGAATGACGAAAAATGACGGTCTCCTCCTGGAGCTCACAGCCAACTTGGCAAAAAGTTTCTAAGTGCCCACGGCCCTGCCGAGCTTTGGCGTCCGCCCAGCGCCGGTTCCGCAGTCGGCCTCGAATGACGAAAAATGACGGTCTCCTCCTGGAGCTCACAGCCAACTTGGCAAAAAGTTTCTAAGTGCCCACGGCCCTGCCGAGCTTTGGCGTCCGCCCAGCGCCGGTTCCGCAGTCGGCCTCGAATGACGAAAAATAACGGTCTCCTCCTGGAGCTCACAGCCAACTTGGCAAAAAGTTTCTAAGTGCCCACGGCCCTGCCGAGCTTTGGCGTCCGCCCAGCGCCGGTTCCGCAGTCGGCCTCGAATGACGAAAAATAACGGTCTCCTCCTGGAGCTCACAGCCAACGTGGCAAAAAGTTTCTAAGTGCCCACGGCCCTGCCGAGCTTTGGCGTCCGCCCAGCGCCGGTTCCGCAGTCGGCCTCGAATGACGAAAAATAACGGTCTCCTCCTGGAGCTCACAGCCAACTTGGCAAAAAGTTTCTAAGTGCCCACGGCCCTGCCGAGCTTTGGCGTCCGCCCAGCGCCGGTTCCGCAGTCGGCCTCGAATGACGAAAAATAACGGTCTCCTCCTGGAGCTCACAGCCAACTTGGCAAAAAGTTTCTAAGTGCCCACGGCCCTGCCGAGCTTTGGCGTCCGCCCAGCGCCGGTTCCGCAGTCGGCCTCGAATGACGAAAAATAACGGTCTCCTCCTGGAGCTCACAGCCAACTTGGCAAAAAGTTTCTAAGTGCCCACGGCCCTGCCGAGCTTTGGCGTCCGCCCAGCGCCGGTTCCGCAGTCGGCCTCGAATGACGAAAAATAACGGTCTCCTCCTGGAGCTCACAGCCAACTTGGCAAAAAGTTTCTAAGTGCCCACGGCCCTGCCGAGCTTTGGCGTCCGCCCAGCGCCGGTTCCGCAGTCGGCCTCGAATGACGAAAAATAACGGTCTCCTCCTGGAGCTCACAGCCAACTTGGCAAAAAGTTTCTAAGTGTCACATCTCTGAAAAAACGGCTAAGTGTCGACTTTCGAAAAAACGGCAAAGTGTCACATCTCTGAAAAAACGGCTAAGTGTCGACTTTCGAAAAAACGGCTAAGTGTCAACTTTCGAAAAAACGGCTAAGTGTCGCCTCTCTGAAAAAACGGCAAAGTGTCAACTTTCGAAAAAACGACAGAGTGTCGCCTCTCTGAAAAAACGACTAAGTGTCGACTCTGAGAAAATGGCAAAGTGCCCACGGCTCTGCGGGCTCGTGCATCCGACCCGCGCCGGTTCCCCAGCCGGCCTGAAATAAGGCAAAACCAGCCTCTCCGCCTGGAGCTCAGAGCCAACTTGGCGAATATTTTCTAAGTGCCCACGGCTCTGCGTGGCTACGGCGTCTGCCCAGCGCCGGTTCCTGGGTCGAACCCCGAGGACGAGGAATGCCGGTCTCCGCCTGGAGGTCCCAGCTTAATCGGCGAAAATTTTCTAAGTGCCCACGGCTCTGCCGGGCTCGTGCATCCGACCCGCGCCGGTTCCCCAGCCGGCCTGAAATAAGGCAAAACCAGCCTCTCCCCCTGGAGCTCAGAGCCAATTGTGGCGAAAAAACGACTAAGTGTCAACTTTCGAAAAAACGACTAAGTGTCAACTTTCCAAAAAAACGGCTAAGTGTCGACTTTCGAAAAAACGGCTAAGTGTCAACTTTCGAAAAAACGACTAAGTGTCGCCTCCGAAAAAACGACTAAGTGTCGCCTCTCTGAAAAAACGACTAAGTGCCCACGGCTCTGCGGGGCTTGTGAGTCCGCCCCGCGCCGGTTCGGCGGTCGGCCTCAAAAAGCGAAAAATCAGCCTCTCTCCCTGGAGCTCACCAAAAATTTGTCGAAATTTTTCTAAGTTCTCCTCGAGGTACCAGGGGGTGAGGTACCCGGGCTAAGATGCAGTACCTTTTTTGGTCTTCAGGTGCGCCAGAGTACAATGAAATGGTCCCAGTAGTCAGTGTACTCATCGACTTTCCCCCCGTTTTCCAAAGCACCTCGTTTACGAGTATGGAGGAGATGGTGCTGGTCTCCCCACGGCGTCGGACACGCCGTCCTCGACAGCACAAGGTCGGATAGAAGACCTGAAAAGCGCCGTGGCACGCGCTGGAGGTGTCACTGTGGCGAAAAAGTGACTAAGTGTCAACTTTCGAAAAAACGGCTAAGTGTCAACTTTCGAAAAAACGGCTAAGTGTCAACTTTCGAAAAAACGACAAAGTGTCACCTCTCTGAAAAAACGGCAAAGTGTCAACTTTTGAAAAAAACGACTAAGTGTCAACTTTCGAAAAAACGACTAAGTGTCACCTCTCTGAAAAAATGGCAAAGTGTCAACTGCGAATGTGGTGGTGCATGGAAGGAAGTGGAGGACGGCCGCCTCCTTAAACACAGGCCGAAGAGGAGCGTCAGGGCCGGCTCCTTAAACACGGACCGAGTGTCGCCCTTAACACAGACCAAGCGGAGGACGGCCGCCTCCCTAAATACAGGCCGAACCGGAGCGCGAGGGCCGCTCCTTAAACACGGACCGAGTGTCGCCCTTAACACAGACCAAGCGGAGGACGGCCGCCTCCCTAAATACAGGCCGAACCGGAGCGCGAGGGCCGCTCCTTAAACACGGACCGAGTGTCGCCCTTAACACAGACCAAGGGGAGGACGGCCGCCTCCTTAAACACAGGCCGGAGAGGAGCGTCAGGGCCAGGCTCCTTAAACACGGACCGAGTGTCGCCCTTAACACAGACCAAGCGGAGGACGGCCGCCTCCCTAAATACAGGCCGAACCGGAGCGCGAGGGCCAGGCTCCTTAAACACGGACCGAGTGTCGCCCTTAACACAGACCAAGGGGAGGACGGCCGCCTCCTTAAACACAGGCCGGAGAGGAGCGTCAGGGCCAGGCTCCTTAAACACGGACCGAGTGTCGCCCTTAACACAGACCAAGCGGAGGACGGCCGCCTCCCTAAATACAGGCCGAACCGGAGCGCGAGGGCCAGGCTCCTTAAACACGGACCGAGTGTCGCCCTTAACACAGACCAAGGGGAGGACGGCCGCCTCCTTAAACACAGGCCGAACCGGAGCGCGAGTGTTGCTCCTTAAACACGGACCGAGTGGAGGACGGCCGCCTCCTTAAACACAGGCCGAACAAAATGACACAAAGTGTCAACTGCGAATGTTGTCCATCCAAGGAAGGAGCGTGATGCCCGGCCGGCTCCTTAAACACAGGCCGAGAGTCGCCCCGGACGGTCCGCCTCGCGGCGCCCGTCTGCTCGGATAAAATGACACAAAGTGTCAACTGCGAATGTTGTCCATCCAAGGAAGGAGCGTGATGCCCGGCCGGCTCCTTAAACACAGGCCGAGAGTCGCCCCGGACGGTCCGCCTCGCGGCGCCCGCCCGCTCGGATAAAATGACACAAAGTGTCAACTACGAATGTTGTCCATCCAAGGAAGGAGCGTGATGCCCGGCCGGCTCCTTAAACACAGGCCGAGAGTCGCCCCGGACGGTCCGCCTCGCGGCGCCCGTCCGCTCGGATAAAATGACACAAAGTGTCAACTGCGAATGTTGTCCATCCAAGGAAGGAGCGTGATGCCCGGCCGGCTCCTTAAACACAGGCCGAGAGTCGCCCCGGACGGTCCGCCTCGCGGCGCCCGCCCGCTCGGATAAAATGACACAAAGTGTCAACTACGAATGTTGTCCATCCAAGGAAGGAGCGTGATGCCCGGCCGGCTCCTTAAACACAGGCCGAGAGTCGCCCCGGACGGTCCGCCTCGCGGCGCCCGTCCGCTCGGATAAAATGACACAAAGTGTCAACTGCGAATGTTGTCCATCCAAGGAAGGAGCGTGATGCCCGGCCGGCTCCTTAAACACAGGCCGAGAGTCGCCCCGGACGGTCCGCCTCGCGGCGCCCGCCCGCTCGGATAAAATGACACAAAGTGTCAACTATGAATGTTGTCCATCCAAGGAGGGAGCGTGAGGCCCGGCCGGCTCCGAAAACACAGGCCGAGAGTCGCCCCGGACGGTCCGCCTCGCGGCGCCCGTCTGCTCGGATAAAATGACACAAAGTGTCAACTGCGAATGTTGTCCATCCAAGGAAGGAGCGTGATGCCCGGCCGGCTCCTTAAACACAGGCCGAGAGTCGCCCCGGACGGTCCGCCTCGCGGCGCCCGCCCGCTCGGATAAAATGACACAAAGTGTCAACTACGAATGTTGTCCATCCAAGGAGGGAGCGTGAGGCCCGGCCGGCTCCGAAAACACAGGCCGAGAGTCGCCCCGGACGGTCCGCCTCGCGGCGCCCGTCTGCTCGGATAAAATGACACAAAGTGTCAACTGCGAATGTTGTCCATCCAAGGAAGGAGCGTGATGCCCGGCCGGCTCCTTAAACACAGGCCGAGAGTCGCCCCGGACGGTCCGCCTCGCGGCGCCCGCCCGCTCGGATAAAATGACACAAAGTGTCAACTACGAATGTTGTCCATCCAAGGAAGGAGCGTGATGCCCGGCCGGCTCCTTAAACAAAGGCCGAGAGTCGCCCCGGACGGTCCGCCTCTCGAGGCGCCCGCCCGCTCGGATAAAATGAAACAAAGTGTCAACTACGAATGTTGGCGCTCCCCGCGCCGCCCCGCAGGCCCCGGCGCGACCGTACTGCGGCGAGACCGAGACGACCCGGAAAAAGCATCCATCCCACCTAGCCACGATCCACGGAGGCCGAGCGAGCGGCTGAGTGTCGGGCGCCGCGCGTGCGAGCGTCCGCCGGCCGCGCCGGTCCTTCTGCGAATGACGTTTCTCAAACCCTCCGGCTTGATAGCGGCGACACCACGGGAAGCCGTCCACACACACCGTCCGACCTCTATCCGAAAAGCCTTCCCGACCAACCGCGGTCGCGGGGGCGTCTGTCGCTCCGCATCGGGGGGGCGTATGGCTTCCGCGCTACGCGCTGCGGGCTCGGGGGGGCCGCAACGGCTGAGTCTGACTCGGCCGGGGCGCAGCTTCCCTCCCGGCAGTCAGCAATAGTGCCGATCGCGCCTGCCACCAGCCCCCTCCCCGACGGGTTCGTCGGCGCCGGCTGGCCACCGTCCGCCTTCGTTCCCCGAGGGTTCCCAACCAGCGCCGATCCAACTCCGCATCCTGGCCGCACGCAGTGCGTGCCTCGCGCGGGTAAGTCGCCGGCGCAGCGCCGCAGCTCCCGACCCCCGCGTACGGGAATAGTTGAGGGCCTCAGCGGGCCGCACCGACCGAGTCCGACTCGGGCCGGGGCGCAGATTCCCGCCTGGGTGACCGAACGTTCTCTGCTCGGGCCGGAGGGCCGACGCCCGTCCCCCCCCGTCGTCCCCCACGGACCGCCTCCGAGGCCACTTCGCACGGCTCATCCTCGGCCCCCTACCAATGCTTAATCGATGGGGCCGCCCGGCCGGATTCGCGCCCCCCTGTCCACCGCCAGTCTCCCCAGACTAACCCGAGTTACCGCCCAGCTCGCCTAACCTTGCACTCGCTCTGCCAAACGGTCGTGTAGTCGGCGGGCCGTCCTACGGGTCGCCCTCCGGCCCCAAACGCGCGGCGGGATAGCGGCAAGGCGGCGGCGGCGGCCAGCGGCGTCGGGGCGCTCGCACCGGAGAAGAGGCGTCTTACGAGGCCGGGCGCAGCTCCCTCTCGTTTACTTGCTGAGTAGCGGCGCTCGAAGGTTCCGCGGCGAGCGCGGCTCAACCCACCGAACGTCCCCCTGCAGCGGGCTCCATCGAAGGGCCGTCCCGCCGGATTCGCACCACCCTGTCCACCGCAAAGTCGTCCAACCGACTGCACGAGTTACCGCCCGGTTCGCCTAACCTTGCATCGCCCCGCCAAACGAGCGAGTTGCCGGCCGTCCTACGGGTCGCGCACCGGCCCCACACGTGCGGAGGGCTAGCGGCAAGGCGGCGGCGGCGGTCAGCGGCGTCGGGGTCAAACTCAGCACCGGACAGGGGGTGTCTTACGAGGCCGGGCGCAGCTCCTCTCGTTTAGGGGTCCGCGAGGGTTGCGTTCGAGGTTCCGCGTCCTCGGCTTCGGCTGCGCCGGGTCCAGCCCGATCCATCTCACCCCGCGGCAGCCTCAGACCACCTAGAGCCCCCGCGAACCGCGGCCGGCGTCCGGAAAACAGTCGCGCGAGCCCCCGCTCCGGCGGGCCGGCGAGCGAGAGGCGCTACCCAGCCACCCTCTCTCCTACCTGGTTGATCCTGCCAGTAGCATATGCTTGTCTCAAAGATTAAGCCATGCAAGTCTAAGTGCACACGGCCCGTACAGCGAAACTGCGAATGGCTCATTAAATCAGTTATGGTTCCTTTGATCGCTCCTCAGTTACTTGGATAACTGTGGCAATTCTAGAGCTAATACATGCAAACGGGCGCCGACCTCCGGGGACGCGCGCATTTATCAGACCCAAAACCCACGCGGTGCCCGGGCGCGCGGGCCCAGGGGTCGCGCCGGCGTTCACGCGCCGCGCCGCGGCCCTCCGCGCGTCCGGCCCGGCCTCCCTTGGTGATCCTCGATAACTTCCAGCCGATCGCCGGCCCTCCGCGGCGGCGACGTCTCATTCGAATGTCTGCCCTATCACCTCCGACAGGGAGGCAGCCTATCAGGTCTAAATGACTTGCATACGACCTGATTCTGGGTCAGGGTCTCGTAAGTAGCAGAGCAGCTACATCGCTGCGATCTATTGAGAGTCAGCCCTCGATCCAACCTTTTGTCGGCCGGTGTCACCTCCGGGGGCCGGTCGGCATCCCCCCTCCGGGGTGGGCCGCTACCAGGGGCGTCATCGGACTTTGAAGAAATTACGCCGCGGCGGAAGACAGCGGGCGCGCCCGGGGATGAGGCAGCATCCCTGGGCCGCGGAGGGGAGGAGGCAGCCTCCCCGGGGCGGAACTTAGTCTCCGTAGAATGACGGCGGGCGTGCGTAAAGGGCGCGTCCGGGGATGAGGCAGCATCCCCGGGCCGCGGAGGGGAGGAGGCAGCCTCCCCGGGGCGGAACTTAGTCTCCGTAGAATGACGGCGGGCGTGCGTAAAGGGCGCGCCCGGGGATAGCCCATTCATTTACAACGGCGTGTCCGCCAGGCGGCGACATTTCCCCGTTACCGGTGGCTGCGCGGCGGGTGAGTGACAGAGCTTATCCGAGCGGCTGGAACTCTGCGCCGGCGTGGTCGAGCGTGAGGCCTCGGCCCTTTGGCTGCCTGGTACCTAAACACTTCCATTGATCCAGCCACGGAGGGTGCTGGCTGGTGGCTCCATACCTCCAGAGCTCCATACTTCCATAGCTGCAGAGCTCCATAGCTCCATACCTCCATACCTCCAGAGCTCCATACTTCCATAGCTCTATACTTCCATAGCTCCATAGCACCAGAGCTCCATACCTCCAGAGCTCCATAGCACCAGAGCTCCATAGCTCCATAGCACCAGAGCTCCATAGCTCCATAGCACCAGAGCTCCATACCTCCAGAGCTCCAGAGCTCCATAGCACCAGAGCTCCATAGCTCCATAGCACCAGAGCTCCATAGCTCCATAGCACCAGAGCTCCATAGCTCCATAGCTCCATAGCACCAGAGCTCCATAGCTCCATAGCACCAGAGCTCCATAGCTCCATAGCACCAGAGCTCCATACTTCCATAGCTCCAGGGCTCCATAGCTCCAGGGCTCCATAGCTCCATACCTCCATAGCTCCATAGCTCCATACTTCCAGAGCTCCATAGCTCCATACTTCCATAGCTCCATAGCTCCATACTTCCATAGCACCAGAGCTCCATACTTCCATAGCACCAGAGCTCCAGAGCTCCAGCCTGGGTGGCTGGTGGCTCCATAGCTCCATACTTCCATAGCTCTAAGTCAGAGAGTTGGCAAAAATTGCACTAAGTGCGAAAGCCCATTCATTTACAACGGCGTGTCCACAAGGCGGCGACATTTCCCCGTTACCGGTGGCTGCGCGGCGGGTGAGTGACAGAGCTTATCCGAGCGGCTGGAACTCTGCGCCGGCGTGGTCGAGCGTGAGGCCTCGGCCCTTTGGCTGCCTGGTACCTAAAACACTTCCATTGATCCAGCCACGGAGGGTGCTGGCTGGTGGCTCCATACCTCCATAGCTCCATAGCACCAGAGCTCCATAGCTCCATAGCACCAGAGCTCCATGGCTTCAGAGCTCCATAGCACCATAGCTCCATACCTCCAGAGCTCCAGGGCTCCATAGCTCCATACCTCCAGAGCTCCATACCTCCAGAGCTCCATACCTCCAGAGCTCCATAGCACCAGAGCTCCATGGCTTCAGAGCTCCATAGCACCATAGCTCCATACCTCCAGAGCTCCAGGGCTCCATAGCTCCATACCTCCAGAGCTCCATACCTCCAGAGCTCCATACCTCCAGAGCTCCATAGCACCAGAGCTCCATGGCTTCAGAGCTCCATAGCACCATAGCTCCATACCTCCAGAGCTCCAGGGCTCCATAGCTCCATACCTCCAGAGCTCCATACCTCCAGAGCTCCATACCTCCAGAGCTCCAGAGCTCCATAGCACCAGAGCTCCATGGCTTCAGAGCTCCATAGCACCATAGCTCCATACCTCCAGAGCTCCAGGGCTCCATAGCTCCATACCTCCAGAGCTCCATACCTCCAGAGCTCCAGAGCTCCATAGCACCAGAGCTCCATGGCTTCAGAGCTCCATAGCACCATAGCTCCATACCTCCAGAGCTCCAGGGCTCCATAGCTCCATACCTCCAGAGCTCCATACCTCCAGAGCTCCAGAGCTCCATAGCACCAGAGCTCCATGGCTTCAGAGCTCCATAGCACCATAGCTCCATACCTCCAGAGCTCCAGGGCTCCAAAGCTCCATACCTCCAGAGCTCCATACCTCCAGAGCTCCATACCTCCAGAGCTCCATAGCTCCATAGCACCAGAGCTCCATAGCTCCATAGCACCAGAGCTCCATAGCACCAGAGCTCCATAGCACCAGAGCTCCATAGCTCCATAGCACCAGAGCTCCATAGCTCCATAGCACCAGAGCTCCATAGCTCCATAGCACCAGAGCTCCATACTTCCAGAGCTCCATAGCTCCATAGCTCCATAGCACCAGAGCTCCATAGCTCCATAGCACCAGAGCTCCATAGCTCCATAGCACCAGAGCTCCATACTTCCATAGCTCCATAGCTCCATACCTCCAGAGCTCCATAGCTCCATAGCTCCATACCTCCAGAGCTCCATAGCTCCAGAGCTCCATAGCTCCATAGCACCAGAGCTCCATAGCTCCATAGCACCAGAGCTCCATACTTCCATAGCTCCAGGGCTCCATAGCTCCAGGGCTCCATAGCTCCATACCTCCAGAGCTCCATAGCTCCATACTTCCAGAGCTCCATAGCTCCATAGCACCAGAGCTCCATAGCTCCATAGCACCAGAGCTCCATAGCTCCATAGCACCAGAGCTCCATAGCTCCATAGCACCAGAGCTCCATAGCTCCATAGCTCCAGGGCTCCATAGCTCCATAGCTCCAGGGCTCCATAGCTCCATAGCTCCAGGGCTCCATAGCTCCATAGCTCCATACCTCCAGAGCTCCATACCTCCAGAGCTCCATACCTCCATAGCACCAGAGCTCCATAGCTCCAGGGCTCCAGGGCTCCATAGCTCCATACCTCCAGAGCTCCATAGCTCCATACTTCCAGAGCTCCATAGCTCCATAGCTCCATACTTCCATAGCTCCATAGCTCCATACTTCCATAGCACCTGAGCTCCATACCTCCAGAGCTCCATAGCTCCAGCCTGGGTGGCTGGTGGCTCCATAGCTCCATACTTCCATAGCTCTAAGTCAGAGAGTTGGCGAAAATTGCACTAAGTGCGAAAGCCCATTCATTTACAACGGCGTGTCCGCCAGGCGGCGACATTTCCCCGTTACCGGTGGCTGCGCGGCGGGTGAGTGACAGAGCTTATCCGAGCGGCTGGAACTCTGCGCCGGCGTGGTCGAGCGTGAGGCCTCGGCCCTTTGGCTGCCTGGTACCTAAAACACTTCCATTGATCCAGCCACGGAGGGTGCTGGCTGGTGGCTCCATACCTCCATAGATCCATAGCACCAGAGCTCCATAGCTCCATAGCACCAGAGCTCCATGGCTTCAGAGCTCCATAGCACCATAGCTCCATACCTCCAGAGCTCCAGGGCTCCATAGCTCCATACCTCCAGAGCTCCATACCTCCAGAGCTCCATACCTCCAGAGCTCCATAGCACCAGAGCTCCATGGCTTCAGAGCTCCATAGCACCATAGCTCCATACCTCCAGAGCTCCAGGGCTCCATAGCTCCATACCTCCAGAGCTCCATACCTCCAGAGCTCCATACCTCCAGAGCTCCATAGCACCAGAGCTCCATGGCTTCAGAGCTCCATAGCACCATAGCTCCATACCTCCAGAGCTCCAGGGCTCCATAGCTCCATACCTCCAGAGCTCCATACCTCCAGAGCTCCATACCTCCAGAGCTCCATAGCACCAGAGCTCCATGGCTTCAGAGCTCCATAGCACCATAGCTCCATACCTCCAGAGCTCCAGGGCTCCATAGCTCCATACCTCCAGAGCTCCATACCTCCATACCTCCAGAGCTCCAGAGCTCCATAGCACCAGAGCTCCATGGCTTCAGAGCTCCATAGCACCATAGCTCCATACCTCCAGAGCTCCAGGGCTCCATAGCTCCATACCTCCATACCTCCAGAGCTCCATACCTCCAGAGCTCCATACCTCCAGAGCTCCATAACTCCATAGCACCAGAGCTCCATAGCTCCATAGCACCAGAGCTCCATAGCACCAGAGCTCCATAGCACCAGAGCTCCATAGCTCCATAGCACCAGAGCTCCATAGCTCCATAGCACCAGAGCTCCATAGCTCCATAGCACCAGAGCTCCATACTTCCAGAGCTCCATAGCTCCATAGCTCCATAGCACCAGAGCTCCATAGCTCCATAGCACCAGAGCTCCATGGCTTCAGAGCTCCATAGCACCATAGCTCCATACCTCCAGAGCTCCAGGGCTCCATAGCTCCATACCTCCAGAGCTCCATACCTCCAGAGCTCCATACCTCCAGAGCTCCATAGCACCAGAGCTCCATAGCTCCATAGCACCAGAGCTCCATAGCACCAGAGCTCCATAGCACCAGAGCTCCATAGCTCCATAGCACCAGAGCTCCATAGCACCAGAGCTCCATACTTCCAGAGCTCCATAGCTCCATAGCTCCATAGCACCAGAGCTCCATAGCTCCATAGCACCAGAGCTCCATAGCTCCATAGCACCAGAGCTCCATACTTCCATAGCTCCATAGCTCCATACCTCCAGAGCTGCATAGCTCCATAGCTCCATACCTCCAGAGCTCCATAGCTCCAGAGCTCCATAGCTCCATAGCTCCATAGCTCCATAGCACCAGAGCTCCATAGCTCCATAGCACCAGAGCTCCATACTTCCATAGCTCCAGGGCTCCATAGCTCCAGGGCTCCATACCTCCAGAGCTCCATAGCTCCATACTTCCAGAGCTCCATAGCTCCATACTTCCATAGCTCCATACTTCCATACCTCCATAGCTCCATACTTCCATAGCACCAGAGCTCCATACTTCCATAGCACCAGAGCTCCATACCTCCAGAGCTCCAGAGCTCCAGCCTGGGTGGCTGGTGGCTCCATAGCTCCATACTTCCATAGCTCTAAGTCAGAGAGTTGGCGAAAATTGCACTAAGTGCGAAAGCCCATTCATTTACAACGGCGTGTCCACAAGGCGGCGACATTTCCCCGTTACCGGTGGCTGCGCGGCGGGTGAGTGACAGAGCTTATCCGAGCGGCTGGAACTCTGCGCCGGCGTGGTCGAGCGTGAGGCCTCGGCCCTTTGGCTGCCTGGTACCTAAAACACTTCCATTGATCCAGCCACGGAGGGTGCTGGCTGGTGGCTCCATACCTCCATAGCTCCATAGCACCAGAGCTCCATAGCTCCATAGCACCAGAGCTCCATGGCTTCAGAGCTCCATAGCACCATAGCTCCATACCTCCAGAGCTCCAGGGCTCCATAGCTCCATACCTCCAGAGCTCCATACCTCCAGAGCTCCATACCTCCAGAGCTCCATAGCACCAGAGCTCCATGGCTTCAGAGCTCCATAGCACCATAGCTCCATACCTCCAGAGCTCCAGGGCTCCATAGCTCCATACCTCCAGAGCTCCATACCTCCAGAGCTCCATACCTCCAGAGCTCCATAGCACCAGAGTTCCATGGCTTCAGAGCACCAGAGCTCCATAGCTCCATAGCACCAGAGCTCCAGGTCTCCATAGCACCAGAGCTCCATAGCTCCATAGCTCCAGGGCTCCATAGCTCCATAGCTCCAGGGCTCCATAGCTCCATAGCTCCAGGGCTCCATAGCTCCATAGCTCCATACCTCCAGAGCTCCATACCTCCAGAGCTCCATACCTCCATAGCACCAGAGCTCCATAGCTCCAGGGCTCCAGGGCTCCATAGCTCCATACCTCCAGAGCTCCATAGCTCCATACTTCCAGAGCTCCATAGCTCCATAGCTCCATACTTCCATAGCTCCATAGCTCCATACTTCCATAGCACCTGAGCTCCATACCTCCAGAGCTCCATAGCTCCAGCCTGGGTGGCTGGTGGCTCCATAGCTCCATACTTCCATAGCTCTAAGTCAGAGAGTTGGCGAAAATTGCACTAAGTGCGAAAGCCCATTCATTTACAACGGCGTGTCCACAAGGCGGCGACATTTCCCCGTTACCGGTGGCTGCGCGGCGGGTGAGTGACAGAGCTTATCCGAGCGGCTGGAACTCTGCGCCGGCGTGGTCGAGCGTGAGGCCTCGGCCCTTTGGCTGCCTGGTACCTAAAACACTTCCATTGATCCAGCCACGGAGGGTGCTGGCTGGTGGCTCCATACCTCCATAGCTCCATAGCACCAGAGCTCCATAGCTCCATAGCACCAGAGCTCCATGGCTTCAGAGCTCCATAGCACCATAGCTCCATACCTCCAGAGCTCCAGGGCTCCATAGCTCCATACCTCCAGAGCTCCATACCTCCAGAGCTCCATAGCACCAGAGCTCCATGGCTTCAGAGCTCCATAGCACCATAGCTCCATACCTCCAGAGCTCCAGGGCTCCATAGCTCCATACCTCCAGAGCTCCATACCTCCAGAGCTCCATACCTCCAGAGCTCCATAGCACCAGAGCTCCATGGCTTCAGAGCTCCATAGCACCATAGCTCCATACCTCCAGAGCTCCAGGGCTCCATAGCTCCATACCTCCAGAGCTCCATACCTCCAGAGCTCCATACCTCCAGAGCTCCAGAGCTCCATAGCACCAGAGCTCCATGGCTTCAGAGCTCCATAGCACCATAGCTCCATACCTCCAGAGCTCCAGGGCTCCATAGCTCCATACCTCCAGAGCTCCATACCTCCAGAGCTCCAGAGCTCCATAGCACCAGAGCTCCATGGCTTCAGAGCTCCATAGCACCATAGTTCCATACCTCCAGAGCTCCAGGGCTCCATAGCTCCATACCTCCAGAGCTCCATACCTCCAGAGCTCCATACCTCCAGAGCTCCATAGCTCCATAGCACCAGAGCTCCATAGCTCCATAGCACCAGAGCTCCATAGCACCAGAGCTCCATAGCACCAGAGCTCCATAGCTCCATAGCACCAGAGCTCCATAGCTCCATAGCACCAGAGCTCCATAGCTCCATAGCACCAGAGCTCCATACTTCCAGAGCTCCATAGCTCCATAGCTCCATAGCACCAGAGCTCCATAGCTCCATAGCACCAGAGCTCCATGGCTTCAGAGCTCCATAGCACCATAGCTCCATACCTCCAGAGCTCCAGGGCTCCATAGCTCCATACCTCCAGAGCTCCATACCTCCAGAGCTCCATACCTCCAGAGCTCCATAGCACCAGAGCTCCATAGCTCCATAGCACCAGAGCTCCATAGCACCAGAGCTCCATAGCACCAGAGCTCCATAGCTCCATAGCACCAGAGCTCCATAGCTCCATAGCACCAGAGCTCCATACTTCCAGAGCTCCATAGCTCCATAGCTCCATAGCACCAGAGCTCCATAGCTCCATAGCACCAGAGCTCCATAGCTCCATAGCACCAGAGCTCCATACTTCCATAGCTCCATAGCTCCATACCTCCAGAGCTCCATAGCTCCATAGCTCCATACCTCCAGAGCTCCATAGCTCCAGAGCTCCATAGCTCCATAGCTCCATAGCACCAGAGCTCCATAGCTCCATAGCACCAGAGCTCCATACTTCCATAGCTCCAGGGCTCCATAGCTCCAGGGCTCCATACCTCCAGAGCTCCATAGCTCCATACTTCCAGAGCTCCAGAGCTCCATACTTCCATAGCTCCATACTTCCATACCTCCATAGCTCCATACTTCCATAGCACCAGAGCTCCATACTTCCATAGCACCAGAGCTCCATACCTCCAGAGCTCCAGAGCTCCAGCCTGGGTGGCTGGTGGCTCCATAGCTCCATACTTCCATAGCTCTAAGTCAGAGAGTTGGCGAAAATTGCACTAAGTGCGAAAGCCCATTCATTTACAACGGCGTGTCCACAAGGCGGCGACATTTCCCCGTTACCGGTGGCTGCGCGGCGGGTGAGTGACAGAGCTTATCCGAGCGGCTGGAACTCTGCGCCGGCGTGGTCGAGCGTGAGGCCTCGGCCCTTTGGCTGCCTGGTACCTAAAACACTTCCATTGATCCAGCCACGGAGGGTGCTGGCTGGTGGCTCCATACCTCCATAGCTCCATAGCACCAGAGCTCCATAGCTCCATAGCACCAGAGCTCCATGGCTTCAGAGCTCCATAGCACCATAGCTCCATACCTCCAGAGCTCCAGGGCTCCATAGCTCCATACCTCCAGAGCTCCATACCTCCAGAGCTCCATACCTCCAGAGCTCCATAGCACCAGAGCTCCATGGCTTCAGAGCTCCATAGCACCATAGCTCCATACCTCCAGAGCTCCAGGGCTCCATAGCTCCATACCTCCAGAGCTCCATACCTCCAGAGCTCCATACCTCCAGAGCTCCAGAGCTCCATAGCACCAGAGCTCCATGGCTTCAGAGCTCCATAGCACCATAGCTCCATACCTCCAGAGCTCCAGGGCTCCATAGCTCCATACCTCCAGAGCTCCATACCTCCAGAGCTCCAGAGCTCCATAGCACCAGAGCTCCATGGCTTCAGAGCTCCATAGCACCATAGCTCCATACCTCCAGAGCTCCAGGGCTCCATAGCTCCATACCTCCAGAGCTCCATACCTCCAGAGCTCCAGAGCTCCATAGCACCAGAGCTCCATGGCTTCAGAGCTCCATAGCACCATAGCTCCATACCTCCAGAGCTCCAGGGCTCCAAAGCTCCATACCTCCAGAGCTCCATACCTCCAGAGCTCCATACCTCCAGAGCTCCATAGCTCCATAGCACCAGAGCTCCATAGCTCCATAGCACCAGAGCTCCATAGCACCAGAGCTCCATAGCACCAGAGCTCCATAGCTCCATAGCACCAGAGCTCCATAGCTCCATAGCACCAGAGCTCCATAGCTCCATAGCACCAGAGCTCCATACTTCCAGAGCTCCATAGCTCCATAGCTCCATAGCACCAGAGCTCCATAGCTCCATAGCACCAGAGCTCCATAGCTCCATAGCACCAGAGCTCCATACTTCCATAGCTCCATAGCTCCATACCTCCAGAGCTCCATAGCTCCATAGCTCCATACCTCCAGAGCTCCATAGCTCCAGAGCTCCATAGCTCCATAGCACCAGAGCTCCATAGCTCCATAGCACCAGAGCTCCATACTTCCATAGCTCCAGGGCTCCATAGCTCCAGGGCTCCATAGCTCCATACCTCCAGAGCTCCATAGCTCCATACTTCCAGAGCTCCATAGCTCCATAGCACCAGAGCTCCATAGCTCCATAGCACCAGAGCTCCATAGCTCCATAGCACCAGAGCTCCATAGCTCCATAGCACCAGAGCTCCATAGCTCCATAGCTCCAGGGCTCCATAGCTCCATAGCTCCAGGGCTCCATAGCTCCATAGCTTCAGGGCTCCATAGCTCCATAGCTCCATACCTCCAGAGCTCCATACCTCCAGAGCTCCATACCTCCATAGCACCAGAGCTCCATAGCTCCAGGGCTCCAGGGCTCCATAGCTCCATACCTCCAGAGCTCCATAGCTCCATACTTCCAGAGCTCCATAGCTCCATAGCTCCATACTTCCATAGCTCCATAGCTCCATACTTCCATAGCACCTGAGCTCCATACCTCCAGAGCTCCATAGCTCCAGCCTGGGTGGCTGGTGGCTCCATAGCTCCATACTTCCATAGCTCTAAGTCAGAGAGTTGGCGAAAATTGCACTAAGTGCGAAAGCCCATTCATTTACAACGGCGTGTCCGCCAGGCGGCGACATTTCCCCGTTACCGGTGGCTGCGCGGCGGGTGAGTGACAGAGCTTATCCGAGCGGCTGGAACTCTGCGCCGGCGTGGTCGAGCGTGAGGCCTCGGCCCTTTGGCTGCCTGGTACCTAAAACACTTCCATTGATCCAGCCACGGAGGGTGCTGGCTGGTGGCTCCATACCTCCATAGCTCCATAGCACCAGAGCTCCATAGCTCCATAGCACCAGAGCTCCATGGCTTCAGAGCTCCATAGCACCATAGCTCCATACCTCCAGAGCTCCAGGGCTCCATAGCTCCATACCTCCAGAGCTCCATACCTCCAGAGCTCCATACCTCCAGAGCTCCATAGCACCAGAGCTCCATGGCTTCAGAGCTCCATAGCACCATAGCTCCATACCTCCAGAGCTCCAGGGCTCCATAGCTCCATACCTCCAGAGCTCCATACCTCCAGAGCTCCATACCTCCAGAGCTCCATAGCACCAGAGCTCCATGGCTTCAGAGCTCCATAGCACCATAGCTCCATACCTCCAGAGCTCCAGGGCTCCATAGCTCCATACCTCCAGAGCTCCATACCTCCAGAGCTCCATACCTCCAGAGCTCCAGAGCTCCATAGCACCAGAGCTCCATGGCTTCAGAGCTCCATAGCTCCATACCTCCAGAGCTCCAGGGCTCCATAGCTCCATACCTCCAGAGCTCCATACCTCCAGAGCTCCAGAGCTCCATAGCACCAGAGCTCCATGGCTTCAGAGCTCCATAGCACCATAGCTCCATACCTCCAGAGCTCCAGGGCTCCATAGCTCCATACCTCCAGAGCTCCATACCTCCAGAGCTCCATACCTCCAGAGCTCCATAGCTCCATAGCACCAGAGCTCCATAGCTCCATAGCACCAGAGCTCCATAGCACCAGAGCTCCATAGCACCAGAGCTCCATAGCTCCATAGCACCAGAGCTCCATAGCTCCATAGCACCAGAGCTCCATACTTCCAGAGCTCCATAGCTCCATAGCTCCATAGCACCAGAGCTCCATAGCTCCATAGCACCAGAGCTCCATAGCTCCATAGCACCAGAGCTCCATACTTCCATAGCTCCATAGCTCCATACCTCCAGAGCTCCATAGCTCCATAGCTCCATACCTCCAGAGCTCCATAGCTCCAGAGCTCCATAGCTCCATAGCTCCATAGCACCAGAGCTCCATAGCTCCATAGCACCAGAGCTCCATACTTCCATAGCTCCAGGGCTCCATAGCTCCAGGGCTCCATACCTCCAGAGCTCCATAGCTCCATACTTCCAGAGCTCCATAGCTCCATACTTCCATAGCTCCATACTTCCATACCTCCATAGCTCCATACTTCCATAGCACCAGAGCTCCATACTTCCATAGCACCAGAGCTCCATACCTCCAGAGCTCCAGAGCTCCAGCCTGGGTGGCTGGTGGGTCCATAGCGCCATACTTCCATAGCTCTAAGTCAGAGAGTTGGCGAAAATTGCACTAAGTGCGAAAGCCCATTCATTTACAACGGCGTGTCCACAAGGCGGCGACATTTCCCCGTTACCGGTGGCTGCGCGGCGGGTGAGTGACAGAGCTTATCCGAGCGGCTGGAATTCTGCGCCGGCGTGGTCGAGCGTGAGGCCTCGGCCCTTTGGCTGCCTGGTACCTAAAACACTTCCATTGATCCAGCCACGGAGGGTGCTGGCTGGTGGCTCCATACCTCCATAGCTCCATAGCACCAGAGCTCCATAGCTCCATAGCACCAGAGCTCCATGGCTTCAGAGCTCCATAGCACCATAGCTCCATACCTCCAGAGCTCCAGGGCTCCAAAGCTCCATACCTCCAGAGCTCCATACCTCCAGAGCTCCATACCTCCAGAGCTCCATAGCTCCATAGCACCAGAGCTCCATAGCTCCATAGCACCAGAGCTCCATAGCACCATAGCTCCATAGCACCAGAGCTCCATAGCTCCATAGCACCAGAGCTCCATAGCTCCATAGCACCAGAGCTCCATAGCTCCATAGCACCAGAGCTCCATACTTCCAGAGCTCCATAGCTCCATAGCTCCATAGCACCAGAGCTCCATAGCTCCATAGCACCAGAGCTCCATAGCTCCATAGCACCAGAGCTCCATACTTCCATAGCTCCATAGCTCCATACCTCCAGAGCTCCATAGCTCCATACCTCCAGAGCTCCATAGCTCCAGAGCTCCATAGCTTCATAGCACCAGAGCTCCATACTTCCATAGCTCCAGGGCTCCATAGCTCCAGGGCTCCATAGCTCCATACCTCCAGAGCTCCATAGCTCCATACCTCCAGAGCTCCATAGCTCCATACTTCCAGAGCTCCATAGCTCCATAGCACCAGAGCTCCATAGCTCCATAGCACCAGAGCTCCATATCTCCATAGCACCAGAGCTCCATAGCTCCATAGCACCAGAGCTCCATAGCTCCATAGCTCCAGGGCTCCATAGCTCCATAGCTCCAGGGCTCCATAGCTCCATAGCTCCAGGGCTCCATAGCTCCAGGGCTCCAGGGCTCCATAGCTCCATACCTCCAGAGCTCCATAGCTCCATACTTCCAGAGCTCCATAGCTCCATAGCTCCATACTTCCATAGCTCCATAGCTCCATACTTCCATAGCACCAGAGCTCCATACCTCCAGAGCTCCATAGCTCCAGCCTGGGTGGCTGGTGGCTCCATAGCTCCATACTTCCATAGCTCCAGTCAGAGAGTTGGCAAAAATTGCACTAAGTGCGAAAGCCCATTCATTTACAACGGCGTGTCCACAAGGCGGCGACATTTCCCCGTTACCGGTGGCTGCGCGGCGGGTGAGTGACAGAGCTTATCCGAGCGGCTGGAACTCTGCGCCGGCGTGGTCGAGCGTGAGGCCTCGGCCCTTTGGCTGCCTGGTACCTAAAACACTTCCATTGATCCAGCCACGGAGGGTGCTGGCTGGTGGCTCCATACCTCCATAGCTCCATAGCACCAGAGCTCCATAGCTCCATAGCACCAGAGCTCCATGGCTTCAGAGCTCCATAGCACCATAGCTCCATACCTCCAGAGCTCCAGGGCTCCATAGCTCCATACCTCCAGAGCTCCATACCTCCAGAGCTCCATACCTCCAGAGCTCCATAGCACCAGAGCTCCATGGCTTCAGAGCTCCATAGCACCATAGCTCCATACCTCCAGAGCTCCAGGGCTCCATAGCTCCATACCTCCAGAGCTCCATACCTCCAGAGCTCCATACCTCCAGAGCTCCATAGCACCAGAGCTCCATGGCTTCAGAGCTCCATAGCACCATAGCTCCATACCTCCAGAGCTCCAGGGCTCCATAGCTCCATACCTCCAGAGCTCCATACCTCCAGAGCTCCATAGCTCCATAGCACCAGAGCTCCATGGCTTCAGAGCTCCATAGCACCATAGCTCCATACCTCCAGAGCTCCAGGGCTCCATAGCTCCATACCTCCAGAGCTCCATACCTCCAGAGCTCCAGAGCTCCATAGCACCAGAGCTCCATGGCTTCAGAGCTCCATAGCACCATAGCTCCATACCTCCAGAGCTCCAGGGCTCCATAGCTCCATACCTCCAGAGCTCCATACCTCCAGAGCTCCATACCTCCAGAGCTCCATAGCTCCATAGCACCAGAGCTCCATAGCTCCATAGCACCAGAGCTCCATAGCACCAGAGCTCCATAGCACCAGAGCTCCATAGCTCCATAGCACCAGAGCTCCATAGCTCCATAGCACCAGAGCTCCATAGCTCCATAGCACCAGAGCTCCATACTTCCAGAGCTCCATAGCTCCATAGCTCCATAGCACCAGAGCTCCATAGCTCCATAGCACCAGAGCTCCATGGCTTCAGAGCTCCATAGCACCATAGCTCCATACCTCCAGAGCTCCAGGGCTCCATAGCTCCATACCTCCAGAGCTCCATACCTCCAGAGCTCCATACCTCCAGAGCTCCATAGCACCAGAGCTCCATAGCTCCATAGCACCAGAGCTCCATAGCACCAGAGCTCCATAGCTCCATAGCACCAGAGCTCCATAGCTCCATAGCACCAGAGCTCCATACTTCCAGAGCTCCATAGCTCCATAGCTCCATAGCACCAGAGCTCCATAGCTCCATAGCACCAGAGCTCCATAGCTCCATAGCACCAGAGCTCCATACTTCCATAGCTCCATAGCTCCATACCTCCAGAGCTCCATAGCTCCATAGCTCCATACCTCCAGAGCTCCATAGCTCCAGAGCTCCATAGCTCCATAGCTCCATAGCACCAGAGCTCCATAGCTCCATAGCACCAGAGCTCCATACTTCCATAGCTCCAGGGCTCCAGGGCTCCATAGCTCCAGGGCTCCATACCTCCAGAGCTCCATAGCTCCATACTTCCAGAGCTCCATAGCTCCATACTTCCATAGCTCCATACTTCCATACCTCCATAGCTCCATACTTCCATAGCACCAGAGCTCCATACTTCCATAGCACCAGAGCTCCATACCTCCAGAGCTCCAGAGCTCCAGCCTGGGTGGCTGGTGGCTCCATAGCTC
Source organism: Syngnathus leptorhynchus (assembly GCF_054491065.1). NCBI lineage: Eukaryota > Metazoa > Chordata > Actinopteri > Syngnathiformes > Syngnathidae > Syngnathus > Syngnathus leptorhynchus. The sequence continues at coordinate 1,215,691 of NW_028231992.1, read as the reverse complement.
CATACTTCCATAGCTCTAAGTCAGAGAGTTGGCGAAAATTGCACTAAGTGCGAAAGCCCATTCATTTACAACGGCGTGTCCACAAGGCGGCGACATTTCCCCGTTACCGGTGGCTGCGCGGCGGGTGAGTGACAGAGCTTATCCGAGCGGCTGGAACTCTGCGCCGGCGTGGTCGAGCGTGAGGCCTCGGCCCTTTGGCTGCCTGGTACCTAAAACACTTCCATTGATCCAGCCACGGAGGGTGCTGGCTGGTGGCTCCATACCTCCATAGCTCCATAGCACCAGAGCTCCATAGCTCCATAGCACCAGAGCTCCATGGCTTCAGAGCTCCATACCACCATAGCTCCATACCTCCAGAGCTCCAGGGCTCCTTAGCTCCATACCTCCAGAGCTCCATACCTCCAGAGCTCCATACCTCCAGAGCTCCATAGCACCAGAGCTCCATGGCTTCAGAGCTCCATAGCACCATAGCTCCATACCTCCAGAGCTCCAGGGCTCCATAGCTCCATACCTCCAGAGCTCCATACCTCCAGAGCTCCATACCTCCAGAGCTCCAGAGCTCCATAGCACCAGAGCTCCATGGCTTCAGAGCTCCATAGCACCATAGCTCCATACCTCCAGAGCTCCAGGGCTCCATAGCTCCATACCTCCAGAGCTCCATACCTCCAGAGCTCCAGAGCTCCATAGCACCAGAGCTCCATGGCTTCAGAGCTCCATAGCACCATAGCTCCATACCTCCAGAGCTCCAGGGCTCCATAGCTCCATACCTCCAGAGCTCCAGAGCTCCATAGCACCAGAGCTCCATGGCTTCAGAGCTCCATAGCACCATAGCTCCATACCTCCAGAGCTCCAGGGCTCCAAAGCTCCATACCTCCAGAGCTCCATACCTCCAGAGCTCCATACCTCCAGAGCTCCATAGCTCCATAGCACCAGAGCTCCATAGCTCCATAGCACCAGAGCTCCATAGCACCAGAGCTCCATAGCACCAGAGCTCCATAGCTCCATAGCACCAGAGCTCCATAGCTCCATAGCACCAGAGCTCCATAGCTCCATAGCACCAGAGCTCCATACTTCCAGAGCTCCATAGCTCCATAGCTCCATAGCACCAGAGCTCCATAGCTCCATAGCACCAGAGCTCCATAGCTCCATAGCACCAGAGCTCCATACTTCCATAGCTCCATAGCTCCATACCTCCAGAGCTCCATAGCTCCATAGCTCCATACCTCCAGAGCTCCATAGCTCCAGAGCTCCATAGCTCCATAGCACCAGAGCTCCATAGCTCCATAGCACCAGAGCTCCATACTTCCATAGCTCCAGGGCTCCATAGCTCCAGGGCTCCATAGCTCCATACCTCCAGAGCTCCATAGCTCCATACTTCCAGAGCTCCATAGCTCCATAGCACCAGAGCTCCATAGCTCCATAGCACCAGAGCTCCATAGCTCCATAGCACCAGAGCTCCATAGCTCCATAGCACCAGAGCTCCATAGCTCCATAGCTCCAGGGCTCCATAGCTCCATAGCTCCAGGGCTCCATAGCTCCATAGCTCCATAGCTCCATACCTCCAGAGCTCCATACCTCCAGAGCTCCATACCTCCATAGCACCAGAGCTCCATAGCTCCAGGGCTCCAGGGCTCCATAGCTCCATACCTCCAGAGCTCCATAGCTCCATACTTCCAGAGCTCCATAGCTCCATAGCTCCATACTTCCATAGCTCCATAGCTCCATACTTCCATAGCACCTGAGCTCCATACCTCCAGAGCTCCATAGCTCCAGCCTGGGTGGCTGGTGGCTCCATAGCTCCATACTTCCATAGCTCTAAGTCAGAGAGTTGGCGAAAATTGCACTAAGTGCGAAAGCCCATTCATTTACAACGGCGTGTCCGCCAGGCGGCGACATTTCCCCGTTACCGGTGGCTGCGCGGCGGGTGAGTGACAGAGCTTATCCGAGCGGCTGGAACTCTGCGCCGGCGTGGTCGAGCGTGAGGCCTCGGCCCTTTGGCTGCCTGGTACCTAAAACACTTCCATTGATCCAGCCACGGAGGGTGCTGGCTGGTGGCTCCATACCTCCATAGCTCCATAGCACCAGAGCTCCATAGCTCCATAGCACCAGAGCTCCATGGCTTCAGAGCTCCATAGCACCATAGCTCCATACCTCCAGAGCTCCAGGGCTCCATAGCTCCATACCTCCAGAACTCCATACCTCCAGAGCTCCATACCTCCAGAGCTCCATAGCACCAGAGCTCCATGGCTTCAGAGCTCCATAGCACCATAGCTCCATACCTCCAGAGCTCCAGGGCTCCATAGCTCCATACCTCCAGAGCTCCATACCTCCAGAGCTCCATACCTCCAGAGCTCCATAGCACCAGAGCTCCATGGCTTCAGAGCTCCATAGCACCATAGCTCCATACCTCCAGAGCTCCAGGGCTCCATAGCTCCATACCTCCAGAGCTCCATACCTCCAGAGCTCCATACCTCCAGAGCTCCAGAGCTCCATAGCACCAGAGCTCCATGGCTTCAGAGCTCCATAGCTCCATACCTCCAGAGCTCCAGGGCTCCATAGCTCCATACCTCCAGAGCTCCATACCTCCAGAGCTCCAGAGCTCCATAGCACCAGAGCTCCATGGCTTCAGAGCTCCATAGCACCATAGCTCCATACCTCCAGAGCTCCAGGGCTCCATAGCTCCATACCTCCAGAGCTCCATACCTCCAGAGCTCCATACCTCCAGAGCTCCATAGCTCCATAGCACCAGAGCTCCATAGCTCCATAGCACCAGAGCTCCATAGCACCAGAGCTCCATAGCACCAGAGCTCCATAGCTCCATAGCACCAGAGCTCCATAGCTCCATAGCACCAGAGCTCCATACTTCCAGAGCTCCATAGCTCCATAGCTCCATAGCACCAGAGCTCCATAGCTCCATAGCACCAGAGCTCCATAGCTCCATAGCACCAGAGCTCCATACTTCCATAGCTCCATAGCTCCATACCTCCAGAGCTCCATAGCTCCATAGCTCCATACCTCCAGAGCTCCATAGCTCCAGAGCTCCATAGCTCCATAGCTCCATAGCACCAGAGCTCCATAGCTCCATAGCACCAGAGCTCCATACTTCCATAGCTCCAGGGCTCCATAGCTCCAGGGCTCCATACCTCCAGAGCTCCATAGCTCCATACTTCCAGAGCTCCATAGCTCCATACTTCCATAGCTCCATACTTCCATACCTCCATAGCTCCATACTTCCATAGCACCAGAGCTCCATACTTCCATAGCACCAGAGCTCCATACCTCCAGAGCTCCAGAGCTCCAGCCTGGGTGGCTGGTGGCTCCATAGCTCCATACTTCCATAGCTCTAAGTCAGAGAGTTGGCGAAAATTGCACTAAGTGCGAAAGCCCATTCATTTACAACGGCGTGTCCACAAGGCGGCGACATTTCCCCGTTACCGGTGGCTGCGCGGCGGGTGAGTGACAGAGCTTATCCGAGCGGCTGGAACTCTGCGCCGGCGTGGTCGAGCGTGAGGCCTCGGCCCTTTGGCTGCCTGGTACCTAAAACACTTCCATTGATCCAGCCACGGAGGGTGCTGGCTGGTGGCTCCATACCTCCATAGCTCCATAGCACCAGAGCTCCATAGCTCCATAGCACCAGAGCTCCATGGCTTCAGAGCTCCATAGCACCATAGCTCCATACCTCCAGAGCTCCAGGGCTCCATAGCTCCATACCTCCAGAGCTCCATACCTCCAGAGCTCCATACCTCCAGAGCTCCATAGCACCAGAGCTCCATGGCTTCAGAGCTCCATAGCACCATAGCTCCATACCTCCAGAGCTCCAGGGCTCCATAGCTCCATACCTCCAGAGCTCCATACCTCCAGAGCTCCATACCTCCAGAGCTCCAGAGCTCCATAGCACCAGAGCTCCATGGCTTCAGAGCTCCATAGCACCATAGCTCCATACCTCCAGAGCTCCAGGGCTCCATAGCTCCATACCTCCAGAGCTCCATACCTCCAGAGCTCCAGAGCTCCAGAGCTCCAGAGCTCCATAGCACCAGAGCTCCATGGCTTCAGAGCTCCATAGCTCCATACCTCCAGAGCTCCAGGGCTCCATAGCTCCATACCTCCAGAGCTCCATACCTCCAGAGCTCCAGAGCTCCATAGCACCAGAGCTCCATGGCTTCAGAGCTCCATAGCACCATAGCTCCATACCTCCAGAGCTCCAGGGCTCCATAGCTCCATACCTCCAGAGCTCCATACCTCCAGAGCTCCATACCTCCAGAGCTCCATACCTCCAGAGCTCCATAGCTCCATAGCACCAGAGCTCCATAGCTCCATAGCACCAGAGCTCCATAGCACCAGAGCTCCATAGCACCAGAGCTCCATAGCTCCATAGCACCAGAGCTCCATAGCTCCATAGCACCAGAGCTCCATACTTCCAGAGCTCCATAGCTCCATAGCTCCATAGCACCAGAGCTCCATAGCTCCATAGCACCAGAGCTCCATAGCTCCATAGCACCAGAGCTCCATACTTCCATAGCTCCATAGCTCCATACCTCCAGAGCTCCATAGCTCCATAGCTCCATACCTCCAGAGCTCCATAGCTCCAGAGCTCCATAGCTCCATAGCTCCATAGCACCAGAGCTCCATAGCTCCATAGCACCAGAGCTCCATACTTCCATAGCTCCAGGGCTCCATAGCTCCAGGGCTCCATACCTCCAGAGCTCCATAGCTCCATACTTCCAGAGCTCCATAGCTCCATACTTCCATAGCTCCATACTTCCATACCTCCATAGCTCCATACTTCCATAGCACCAGAGCTCCATACTTCCATAGCACCAGAGCTCCATACCTCCAGAGCTCCAGAGCTCCAGCCTGGGTGGCTGGTGGGTCCATAGCGCCATACTTCCATAGCTCTAAGTCAGAGAGTTGGCGAAAATTGCACTAAGTGCGAAAGCCCATTCATTTACAACGGCGTGTCCACAAGGCGGCGACATTTCCCCGTTACCGGTGGCTGCGCGGCGGGTGAGTGACAGAGCTTATCCGAGCGGCTGGAATTCTGCGCCGGCGTGGTCGAGCGTGAGGCCTCGGCCCTTTGGCTGCCTGGTACCTAAAACACTTCCATTGATCCAGCCACGGAGGGTGCTGGCTGGTGGCTCCATACCTCCATAGCTCCATAGCACCAGAGCTCCATAGCTCCATAGCACCAGAGCTCCATGGCTTCAGAGCTCCATAGCACCATAGCTCCATACCTCCAGAGCTCCAGGGCTCCAAAGCTCCATACCTCCAGAGCTCCATACCTCCAGAGCTCCATACCTCCAGAGCTCCATAGCTCCATAGCACCAGAGCTCCATAGCTCCATAGCACCAGAGCTCCATAGCACCATAGCTCCATAGCACCAGAGCTCCATAGCTCCATAGCACCAGAGCTCCATAGCTCCATAGCACCAGAGCTCCATAGCTCCATAGCACCAGAGCTCCATACTTCCAGAGCTCCATAGCTCCATAGCTCCATAGCACCAGAGCTCCATAGCTCCATAGCACCAGAGCTCCATAGCTCCATAGCACCAGAGCTCCATACTTCCATAGCTCCATAGCTCCATACCTCCAGAGCTCCATAGCTCCATACCTCCAGAGCTCCATAGCTCCAGAGCTCCATAGCTTCATAGCACCAGAGCTCCATACTTCCATAGCTCCAGGGCTCCATAGCTCCAGGGCTCCATAGCTCCATACCTCCAGAGCTCCATAGCTCCATACCTCCAGAGCTCCATAGCTCCATACTTCCAGAGCTCCATAGCTCCATAGCACCAGAGCTCCATAGCTCCATAGCACCAGAGCTCCATATCTCCATAGCACCAGAGCTCCATAGCTCCATAGCACCAGAGCTCCATAGCTCCATAGCTCCAGGGCTCCATAGCTCCATAGCTCCAGGGCTCCATAGCTCCATAGCTCCAGGGCTCCATAGCTCCAGGGCTCCAGGGCTCCATAGCTCCATACCTCCAGAGCTCCATAGCTCCATACTTCCAGAGCTCCATAGCTCCATAGCTCCATACTTCCATAGCTCCATAGCTCCATACTTCCATAGCACCAGAGCTCCATACCTCCAGAGCTCCATAGCTCCAGCCTGGGTGGCTGGTGGCTCCATAGCTCCATACTTCCATAGCTCCAGTCAGAGAGTTGGCAAAAATTGCACTAAGTGCGAAAGCCCATTCATTTACAACGGCGTGTCCACAAGGCGGCGACATTTCCCCGTTACCGGTGGCTGCGCGGCGGGTGAGTGACAGAGCTTATCCGAGCGGCTGGAACTCTGCGCCGGCGTGGTCGAGCGTGAGGCCTCGGCCCTTTGGCTGCCTGGTACCTAAAACACTTCCATTGATCCAGCCACGGAGGGTGCTGGCTGGTGGCTCCATACCTCCATAGCTCCATAGCACCAGAGCTCCATAGCTCCATAGCACCAGAGCTCCATGGCTTCAGAGCTCCATAGCACCATAGCTCCATACCTCCAGAGCTCCAGGGCTCCATAGCTCCATACCTCCAGAGCTCCATACCTCCAGAGCTCCATACCTCCAGAGCTCCATAGCACCAGAGCTCCATGGCTTCAGAGCTCCATAGCACCATAGCTCCATACCTCCAGAGCTCCAGGGCTCCATAGCTCCATACCTCCAGAGCTCCATACCTCCAGAGCTCCATACCTCCAGAGCTCCATAGCACCAGAGCTCCATGGCTTCAGAGCTCCATAGCACCATAGCTCCATACCTCCAGAGCTCCAGGGCTCCATAGCTCCATACCTCCAGAGCTCCATACCTCCAGAGCTCCATAGCTCCATAGCACCAGAGCTCCATGGCTTCAGAGCTCCATAGCACCATAGCTCCATACCTCCAGAGCTCCAGGGCTCCATAGCTCCATACCTCCAGAGCTCCATACCTCCAGAGCTCCAGAGCTCCATAGCACCAGAGCTCCATGGCTTCAGAGCTCCATAGCACCATAGCTCCATACCTCCAGAGCTCCAGGGCTCCATAGCTCCATACCTCCAGAGCTCCATACCTCCAGAGCTCCATACCTCCAGAGCTCCATAGCTCCATAGCACCAGAGCTCCATAGCTCCATAGCACCAGAGCTCCATAGCACCAGAGCTCCATAGCACCAGAGCTCCATAGCTCCATAGCACCAGAGCTCCATAGCTCCATAGCACCAGAGCTCCATAGCTCCATAGCACCAGAGCTCCATACTTCCAGAGCTCCATAGCTCCATAGCTCCATAGCACCAGAGCTCCATAGCTCCATAGCACCAGAGCTCCATGGCTTCAGAGCTCCATAGCACCATAGCTCCATACCTCCAGAGCTCCAGGGCTCCATAGCTCCATACCTCCAGAGCTCCATACCTCCAGAGCTCCATACCTCCAGAGCTCCATAGCACCAGAGCTCCATGGCTTCAGAGCTCCATAGCACCATAGCTCCATACCTCCAGAGCTCCAGGGCTCCATAGCTCCATACCTCCAGAGCTCCATACCTCCAGAGCTCCATACCTCCAGAGCTCCATAGCACCAGAGCTCCATGGCTTCAGAGCTCCATAGCACCATAGCTCCATACCTCCAGAGCTCCAGGGCTCCATAGCTCCATACCTCCAGAGCTCCATACCTCCAGAGCTCCATACCTCCAGAGCTCCAGAGCTCCATAGCACCAGAGCTCCATGGCTTCAGAGCTCCATAGCTCCATACCTCCAGAGCTCCAGGGCTCCATAGCTCCATACCTCCAGAGCTCCATACCTCCAGAGCTCCAGAGCTCCATAGCACCAGAGCTCCATGGCTTCAGAGCTCCATAGCACCATAGCTCCATACCTCCAGAGCTCCAGGGCTCCATAGCTCCATACCTCCAGAGCTCCATACCTCCAGAGCTCCATACCTCCAGAGCTCCATAGCTCCATAGCACCAGAGCTCCATAGCTCCATAGCACCAGAGCTCCATAGCACCAGAGCTCCATAGCACCAGAGCTCCATAGCTCCATAGCACCAGAGCTCCATAGCTCCATAGCACCAGAGCTCCATACTTCCAGAGCTCCATAGCTCCATAGCTCCATAGCACCAGAGCTCCATAGCTCCATAGCACCAGAGCTCCATAGCTCCATAGCACCAGAGCTCCATACTTCCATAGCTCCATAGCTCCATACCTCCAGAGCTCCATAGCTCCATAGCTCCATACCTCCAGAGCTCCATAGCTCCAGAGCTCCATAGCTCCATAGCTCCATAGCACCAGAGCTCCATAGCTCCATAGCACCAGAGCTCCATACTTCCATAGCTCCAGGGCTCCATAGCTCCAGGGCTCCATACCTCCAGAGCTCCATAGCTCCATACTTCCAGAGCTCCATAGCTCCATACTTCCATAGCTCCATACTTCCATACCTCCATAGCTCCATACTTCCATAGCACCAGAGCTCCATACTTCCATAGCACCAGAGCTCCATACCTCCAGAGCTCCAGAGCTCCAGCCTGGGTGGCTGGTGGGTCCATAGCGCCATACTTCCATAGCTCTAAGTCAGAGAGTTGGCGAAAATTGCACTAAGTGCGAAAGCCCATTCATTTACAACGGCGTGTCCACAAGGCGGCGACATTTCCCCGTTACCGGTGGCTGCGCGGCGGGTGAGTGACAGAGCTTATCCGAGCGGCTGGAATTCTGCGCCGGCGTGGTCGAGCGTGAGGCCTCGGCCCTTTGGCTGCCTGGTACCTAAAACACTTCCATTGATCCAGCCACGGAGGGTGCTGGCTGGTGGCTCCATACCTCCATAGCTCCATAGCACCAGAGCTCCATAGCTCCATAGCACCAGAGCTCCATGGCTTCAGAGCTCCATAGCACCATAGCTCCATACCTCCAGAGCTCCAGGGCTCCAAAGCTCCATACCTCCAGAGCTCCATACCTCCAGAGCTCCATACCTCCAGAGCTCCATAGCTCCATAGCACCAGAGCTCCATAGCTCCATAGCACCAGAGCTCCATAGCACCATAGCTCCATAGCACCAGAGCTCCATAGCTCCATAGCACCAGAGCTCCATAGCTCCATAGCACCAGAGCTCCATAGCTCCATAGCACCAGAGCTCCATACTTCCAGAGCTCCATAGCTCCATAGCTCCATAGCACCAGAGCTCCATAGCTCCATAGCACCAGAGCTCCATAGCTCCATAGCACCAGAGCTCCATACTTCCATAGCTCCATAGCTCCATACCTCCAGAGCTCCATAGCTCCATACCTCCAGAGCTCCATAGCTCCAGAGCTCCATAGCTTCATAGCACCAGAGCTCCATACTTCCATAGCTCCAGGGCTCCATAGCTCCAGGGCTCCATAGCTCCATACCTCCAGAGCTCCATAGCTCCATACCTCCAGAGCTCCATAGCTCCATACTTCCAGAGCTCCATAGCTCCATAGCACCAGAGCTCCATAGCTCCATAGCACCAGAGCTCCATATCTCCATAGCACCAGAGCTCCATAGCTCCATAGCACCAGAGCTCCATAGCTCCATAGCTCCAGGGCTCCATAGCTCCATAGCTCCAGGGCTCCATAGCTCCATAGCTCCAGGGCTCCATAGCTCCAGGGCTCCAGGGCTCCATAGCTCCATACCTCCAGAGCTCCATAGCTCCATACTTCCAGAGCTCCATAGCTCCATAGCTCCATACTTCCATAGCTCCATAGCTCCATACTTCCATAGCACCAGAGCTCCATACCTCCAGAGCTCCATAGCTCCAGCCTGGGTGGCTGGTGGCTCCATAGCTCCATACTTCCATAGCTCCAGTCAGAGAGTTGGCAAAAATTGCACTAAGTGCGAAAGCCCATTCATTTACAACGGCGTGTCCACAAGGCGGCGACATTTCCCCGTTACCGGTGGCTGCGCGGCGGGTGAGTGACAGAGCTTATCCGAGCGGCTGGAACTCTGCGCCGGCGTGGTCGAGCGTGAGGCCTCGGCCCTTTGGCTGCCTGGTACCTAAAACACTTCCATTGATCCAGCCACGGAGGGTGCTGGCTGGTGGCTCCATACCTCCATAGCTCCATAGCACCAGAGCTCCATAGCTCCATAGCACCAGAGCTCCATGGCTTCAGAGCTCCATAGCACCATAGCTCCATACCTCCAGAGCTCCAGGGCTCCATAGCTCCATACCTCCAGAGCTCCATACCTCCAGAGCTCCATACCTCCAGAGCTCCATAGCACCAGAGCTCCATGGCTTCAGAGCTCCATAGCACCATAGCTCCATACCTCCAGAGCTCCAGGGCTCCATAGCTCCATACCTCCAGAGCTCCATACCTCCAGAGCTCCATACCTCCAGAGCTCCATAGCACCAGAGCTCCATGGCTTCAGAGCTCCATAGCACCATAGCTCCATACCTCCAGAGCTCCAGGGCTCCATAGCTCCATACCTCCAGAGCTCCATACCTCCAGAGCTCCATAGCTCCATAGCACCAGAGCTCCATGGCTTCAGAGCTCCATAGCACCATAGCTCCATACCTCCAGAGCTCCAGGGCTCCATAGCTCCATACCTCCAGAGCTCCATACCTCCAGAGCTCCAGAGCTCCATAGCACCAGAGCTCCATGGCTTCAGAGCTCCATAGCACCATAGCTCCATACCTCCAGAGCTCCAGGGCTCCATAGCTCCATACCTCCAGAGCTCCATACCTCCAGAGCTCCATACCTCCAGAGCTCCATAGCTCCATAGCACCAGAGCTCCATAGCTCCATAGCACCAGAGCTCCATAGCACCAGAGCTCCATAGCACCAGAGCTCCATAGCTCCATAGCACCAGAGCTCCATAGCTCCATAGCACCAGAGCTCCATAGCTCCATAGCACCAGAGCTCCATACTTCCAGAGCTCCATAGCTCCATAGCTCCATAGCACCAGAGCTCCATAGCTCCATAGCACCAGAGCTCCATGGCTTCAGAGCTCCATAGCACCATAGCTCCATACCTCCAGAGCTCCAGGGCTCCATAGCTCCATACCTCCAGAGCTCCATACCTCCAGAGCTCCATACCTCCAGAGCTCCATAGCACCAGAGCTCCATAGCTCCATAGCACCAGAGCTCCATAGCACCAGAGCTCCATAGCTCCATAGCACCAGAGCTCCATAGCTCCATAGCACCAGAGCTCCATACTTCCAGAGCTCCATAGCTCCATAGCTCCATAGCACCAGAGCTCCATAGCTCCATAGCACCAGAGCTCCATAGCTCCATAGCACCAGAGCTCCATACTTCCATAGCTCCATAGCTCCATACCTCCAGAGCTCCATAGCTCCATAGCTCCATACCTCCAGAGCTCCATAGCTCCAGAGCTCCATAGCTCCATAGCTCCATAGCACCAGAGCTCCATAGCTCCATAGCACCAGAGCTCCATACTTCCATAGCTCCAGGGCTCCATAGCTCCAGGGCTCCATACCTCCAGAGCTCCATAGCTCCATACTTCCAGAGCTCCATAGCTCCATACTTCCATAGCTCCATACTTCCATACCTCCATAGCTCCATACTTCCATAGCACCAGAGCTCCATACTTCCATAGCACCAGAGCTCCATACCTCCAGAGCTCCAGAGCTCCAGCCTGGGTGGCTGGTGGCTCCATAGCTCCATACTTCCATAGCTCTAAGTCAGAGAGTTGGCGAAAATTGCACTAAGTGCGAAAGCCCATTCATTTACAACGGCGTGTCCACAAGGCGGCGACATTTCCCCGTTACCGGTGGCTGCGCGGCGGGTGAGTGACAGAGCTTATCCGAGCGGCTGGAACTCTGCGCCGGCGTGGTCGAGCGTGAGGCCTCGGCCCTTTGGCTGCCTGGTACCTAAAACACTTCCATTGATCCAGCCACGGAGGGTGCTGGCTGGTGGCTCCATACCTCCATAGCTCCATAGCACCAGAGCTCCATAGCTCCATAGCACCAGAGCTCCATGGCTTCAGAGCTCCATACCACCATAGCTCCATACCTCCAGAGCTCCAGGGCTCCTTAGCTCCATACCTCCAGAGCTCCATACCTCCAGAGCTCCATACCTCCAGAGCTCCATAGCACCAGAGCTCCATGGCTTCAGAGCTCCATAGCACCATAGCTCCATACCTCCAGAGCTCCAGGGCTCCATAGCTCCATACCTCCAGAGCTCCATACCTCCAGAGCTCCATACCTCCAGAGCTCCAGAGCTCCATAGCACCAGAGCTCCATGGCTTCAGAGCTCCATAGCACCATAGCTCCATACCTCCAGAGCTCCAGGGCTCCATAGCTCCATACCTCCAGAGCTCCATACCTCCAGAGCTCCAGAGCTCCATAGCACCAGAGCTCCATGGCTTCAGAGCTCCATAGCACCATAGCTCCATACCTCCAGAGCTCCAGGGCTCCATAGCTCCATACCTCCAGAGCTCCAGAGCTCCATAGCACCAGAGCTCCATGGCTTCAGAGCTCCATAGCACCATAGCTCCATACCTCCAGAGCTCCAGGGCTCCAAAGCTCCATACCTCCAGAGCTCCATACCTCCAGAGCTCCATACCTCCAGAGCTCCATAGCTCCATAGCACCAGAGCTCCATAGCTCCATAGCACCAGAGCTCCATAGCACCAGAGCTCCATAGCACCAGAGCTCCATAGCTCCATAGCACCAGAGCTCCATAGCTCCATAGCACCAGAGCTCCATAGCTCCATAGCACCAGAGCTCCATACTTCCAGAGCTCCATAGCTCCATAGCTCCATAGCACCAGAGCTCCATAGCTCCATAGCACCAGAGCTCCATAGCTCCATAGCACCAGAGCTCCATACTTCCATAGCTCCATAGCTCCATACCTCCAGAGCTCCATAGCTCCATAGCTCCATACCTCCAGAGCTCCATAGCTCCAGAGCTCCATAGCTCCATAGCACCAGAGCTCCATAGCTCCATAGCACCAGAGCTCCATACTTCCATAGCTCCAGGGCTCCATAGCTCCAGGGCTCCATAGCTCCATACCTCCAGAGCTCCATAGCTCCATACTTCCAGAGCTCCATAGCTCCATAGCACCAGAGCTCCATAGCTCCATAGCACCAGAGCTCCATAGCTCCATAGCACCAGAGCTCCATAGCTCCATAGCACCAGAGCTCCATAGCTCCATAGCTCCAGGGCTCCATAGCTCCATAGCTCCAGGGCTCCATAGCTCCATAGCTCCATAGCTCCATACCTCCAGAGCTCCATACCTCCAGAGCTCCATACCTCCATAGCACCAGAGCTCCATAGCTCCAGGGCTCCAGGGCTCCATAGCTCCATACCTCCAGAGCTCCATAGCTCCATACTTCCAGAGCTCCATAGCTCCATAGCTCCATACTTCCATAGCTCCATAGCTCCATACTTCCATAGCACCTGAGCTCCATACCTCCAGAGCTCCATAGCTCCAGCCTGGGTGGCTGGTGGCTCCATAGCTCCATACTTCCATAGCTCTAAGTCAGAGAGTTGGCGAAAATTGCACTAAGTGCGAAAGCCCATTCATTTACAACGGCGTGTCCGCCAGGCGGCGACATTTCCCCGTTACCGGTGGCTGCGCGGCGGGTGAGTGACAGAGCTTATCCGAGCGGCTGGAACTCTGCGCCGGCGTGGTCGAGCGTGAGGCCTCGGCCCTTTGGCTGCCTGGTACCTAAAACACTTCCATTGATCCAGCCACGGAGGGTGCTGGCTGGTGGCTCCATACCTCCATAGCTCCATAGCACCAGAGCTCCATAGCTCCATAGCACCAGAGCTCCATGGCTTCAGAGCTCCATAGCACCATAGCTCCATACCTCCAGAGCTCCAGGGCTCCATAGCTCCATACCTCCAGAACTCCATACCTCCAGAGCTCCATACCTCCAGAGCTCCATAGCACCAGAGCTCCATGGCTTCAGAGCTCCATAGCACCATAGCTCCATACCTCCAGAGCTCCAGGGCTCCATAGCTCCATACCTCCAGAGCTCCATACCTCCAGAGCTCCATACCTCCAGAGCTCCATAGCACCAGAGCTCCATGGCTTCAGAGCTCCATAGCACCATAGCTCCATACCTCCAGAGCTCCAGGGCTCCATAGCTCCATACCTCCAGAGCTCCATACCTCCAGAGCTCCATACCTCCAGAGCTCCAGAGCTCCATAGCACCAGAGCTCCATGGCTTCAGAGCTCCATAGCTCCATACCTCCAGAGCTCCAGGGCTCCATAGCTCCATACCTCCAGAGCTCCATACCTCCAGAGCTCCAGAGCTCCATAGCACCAGAGCTCCATGGCTTCAGAGCTCCATAGCACCATAGCTCCATACCTCCAGAGCTCCAGGGCTCCATAGCTCCATACCTCCAGAGCTCCATACCTCCAGAGCTCCATACCTCCAGAGCTCCATAGCTCCATAGCACCAGAGCTCCATAGCTCCATAGCACCAGAGCTCCATAGCACCAGAGCTCCATAGCACCAGAGCTCCATAGCTCCATAGCACCAGAGCTCCATAGCTCCATAGCACCAGAGCTCCATACTTCCAGAGCTCCATAGCTCCATAGCTCCATAGCACCAGAGCTCCATAGCTCCATAGCACCAGAGCTCCATAGCTCCATAGCACCAGAGCTCCATACTTCCATAGCTCCATAGCTCCATACCTCCAGAGCTCCATAGCTCCATAGCTCCATACCTCCAGAGCTCCATAGCTCCAGAGCTCCATAGCTCCATAGCTCCATAGCACCAGAGCTCCATAGCTCCATAGCACCAGAGCTCCATACTTCCATAGCTCCAGGGCTCCATAGCTCCAGGGCTCCATACCTCCAGAGCTCCATAGCTCCATACTTCCAGAGCTCCATAGCTCCATACTTCCATAGCTCCATACTTCCATACCTCCATAGCTCCATACTTCCATAGCACCAGAGCTCCATACTTCCATAGCACCAGAGCTCCATACCTCCAGAGCTCCAGAGCTCCAGCCTGGGTGGCTGGTGGCTCCATAGCTCCATACTTCCATAGCTCTAAGTCAGAGAGTTGGCGAAAATTGCACTAAGTGCGAAAGCCCATTCATTTACAACGGCGTGTCCACAAGGCGGCGACATTTCCCCGTTACCGGTGGCTGCGCGGCGGGTGAGTGACAGAGCTTATCCGAGCGGCTGGAACTCTGCGCCGGCGTGGTCGAGCGTGAGGCCTCGGCCCTTTGGCTGCCTGGTACCTAAAACACTTCCATTGATCCAGCCACGGAGGGTGCTGGCTGGTGGCTCCATACCTCCATAGCTCCATAGCACCAGAGCTCCATAGCTCCATAGCACCAGAGCTCCATGGCTTCAGAGCTCCATAGCACCATAGCTCCATACCTCCAGAGCTCCAGGGCTCCATAGCTCCATACCTCCAGAGCTCCATACCTCCAGAGCTCCATACCTCCAGAGCTCCATAGCACCAGAGCTCCATGGCTTCAGAGCTCCATAGCACCATAGCTCCATACCTCCAGAGCTCCAGGGCTCCATAGCTCCATACCTCCAGAGCTCCATACCTCCAGAGCTCCATACCTCCAGAGCTCCATAGCACCAGAGCTCCATGGCTTCAGAGCTCCATAGCACCATAGCTCCATACCTCCAGAGCTCCAGGGCTCCATAGCTCCATACCTCCAGAGCTCCATACCTCCAGAGCTCCATACCTCCAGAGCTCCATAGCACCAGAGCTCCATGGCTTCAGAGCTCCATAGCACCATAGCTCCATACCTCCAGAGCTCCAGGGCTTCATAGCTCCATACCTCCAGAGCTCCATACCTCCAGAGCTCCATACCTCCAGAGCTCCAGAGCTCCATAGCACCAGAGCTCCATGGCTTCAGAGCTCCATAGCACCATAGCTCCATACCTCCAGAGCTCCAGGGCTCCATAGCTCCATACCTCCAGAGCTCCATACCTCCAGAGCTCCAGAGCTCCATAGCACCAGAGCTCCATGGCTTCAGAGCTCCATAGCACCATAGCTCCATACCTCCAGAGCTCCAGGGCTCCATAGCTCCATACCTCCAGAGCTCCATACCTCCAGAGCTCCAGAGCTCCATAGCACCAGAGCTCCATGGCTTCAGAGCTCCATAGCACCATAGCTCCATACCTCCAGAGCTCCAGGGCTCCAAAGCTCCATACCTCCAGAGCTCCATACCTCCAGAGCTCCATACCTCCAGAGCTCCATAGCTCCATAGCACCAGAGCTCCATAGCTCCATAGCACCAGAGCTCCATAGCACCAGAGCTCCATAGCACCAGAGCTCCATAGCTCCATAGCACCAGAGCTCCATAGCTCCATAGCACCAGAGCTCCATAGCACCAGAGCTCCATACTTCCAGAGCTCCATAGCTCCATAGCACCAGAGCTCCATAGCTCCATAGCACCAGAGCTCCATAGCTCCATAGCACCAGAGCTCCATACTTCCATAGCTCCATAGCTCCATACCTCCAGAGCTCCATAGCTCCATAGCTCCATACCTCCAGAGCTCCATAGCTCCAGAGCTCCATAGCTCCATAGCACCAGAGCTCCATAGCTCCATAGCACCAGAGCTCCATACTTCCATAGCTCCAGGGCTCCATAGCTCCAGGGCTCCATAGCTCCATACCTCCAGAGCTCCATAGCTCCATACTTCCAGAGCTCCATAGCTCCATAGCACCAGAGCTCCATAGCTCCATAGCACCAGAGCTCCATAGCTCCATAGCACCAGAGCTCCATAGCTCCATAGCACCAGAGCTCCATAGCTCCATAGCTCCAGGGCTCCATAGCTCCATAGCTCCAGGGCTCCATAGCTCCATAGCTCCAGGGCTCCATAGCTCCATAGCTCCATACCTCCAGAGCTCCATACCTCCAGAGCTCCATACCTCCATAGCACCAGAGCTCCATAGCTCCAGGGCTCCAGGGCTCCATAGCTCCATACCTCCAGAGCTCCATAGCTCCATACTTCCAGAGCTCCATAGCTCCATAGCTCCATACTTCCATAGCTCCATAGCTCCATACTTCCATAGCACCTGAGCTCCATACCTCCAGAGCTCCATAGCTCCAGCCTGGGTGGCTGGTGGCTCCATAGCTCCATACTTCCATAGCTCTAAGTCAGAGAGTTGGCGAAAATTGCACTAAGTGCGAAAGCCCATTCATTTACAACGGCGTGTCCGCCAGGCGGCGACATTTCCCCGTTACCGGTGGCTGCGCGGCGGGTGAGTGACAGAGCTTATCCGAGCGGCTGGAACTCTGCGCCGGCGTGGTCGAGCGTGAGGCCTCGACCCTTTGGCTGCCTGGTACCTAAAACACTTCCATTGATCCAGCCACGGAGGGTGCTGGCTGGTGGCTCCATACCTCCATAGCTCCATAGCACCAGAGCTCCATAGCTCCATAGCACCAGAGCTCCATGGCTTCAGAGCTCCATAGCACCATAGCTCCATACCTCCAGAGCTCCAGGGCTCCATAGCTCCATACCTCCAGAGCTCCATACCTCCAGAGCTCCATACCTCCAGAGCTCCATAGCACCAGAGCTCCATGGCTTCAGAGCTCCATAGCACCATAGCTCCATACCTCCAGAGCTCCAGGGCTCCATAGCTCCATACCTCCAGAGCTCCATACCTCCAGAGCTCCATAGCTCCAGAGCTCCATAGCACCAGAGCTCCATGGCTTCAGAGCTCCATAGCACCATAGCTCCATACCTCCAGAGCTCCATAGCTCCATACCTCCAGAGCTCCATACCTCCAGAGCTCCATACCTCCAGAGCTCCAGAGCTCCATAGCACCAGAGCTCCATGGCTTCAGAGCTCCATAGCACCATAGCTCCATACCTCCAGAGCTCCAGGGCTCCATAGCTCCATACCTCCAGAGCTCCATACCTCCAGAGCTCCAGAGCTCCATAGCACCAGAGCTCCATGGCTTCAGAGCTCCATAGCACCATAGCTCCATACCTCCAGAGCTCCAGGGCTCCATAGCTCCATACCTCCAGAGCTCCATACCTCCAGAGCTCCATACCTCCAGAGCTCCATAGCTCCATAGCACCAGAGCTCCATAGCTCCATAGCACCAGAGCTCCATAGCACCAGAGCTCCATAGCACCAGAGCTCCATAGCTCCATAGCACCAGAGCTCCATAGCTCCATAGCACCAGAGCTCCATAGCTCCATAGCACCAGAGCTCCATACTTCCAGAGCTCCATAGCTCCATAGCTCCATAGCACCAGAGCTCCATAGCTCCATAGCACCAGAGCTCCATGGCTTCAGAGCTCCATAGCACAATAGCTCCATACCTCCAGAGCTCCAGGGCTCCATAGCTCCATACCTCCAGAGCTCCATACCTCCAGAGCTCCATACCTCCAGAGCTCCATAGCACCAGAGCTCCATAGCTCCATAGCACCAGAGCTCCATAGCACCAGAGCTCCATAGCACCAGAGCTCCATAGCTCCATAGCACCAGAGCTCCATAGCTCCATAGCACCAGAGCTCCATACTTCCAGAGCTCCATAGCTCCATAGCTCCATAGCACCAGAGCTCCATAGCTCCATAGCACCAGAGCTCCATAGCTCCATAGCACCAGAGCTCCATACTTCCATAGCTCCATAGCTCCATACCTCCAGAGCTCCATAGCTCCATAGCTCCATACCTCCAGAGCTCCATAGCTCCAGAGCTCCATAGCTCCATAGCTCCATAGCACCAGAGCTCCATAGCTCCATAGCACCAGAGCTCCATACTTCCATAGCTCCAGAGCTCCAGGGCTCCATAGCTCCATACCTCCAGAGCTCCATACCTCCAGAGCTCCATACCTCCGGAGCTCCAGAGCTCCATAGCACCAGAGCTCCATGGCTTCAGAGCTCCATAGCACCATAGCTCCATACCTCCAGAGCTCCAGGGCTCCATAGCTCCATACCTCCAGAGCTCCATACCTCCAGAGCTCCAGAGCTCCATAGCACCAGAGCTCCATGGCTTCAGAGCTCCATAGCACCATAGCTCCATACCTCCAGAGCTCCAGGGCTCCATAGCTCCATACCTCCAGAGCTCCATACCTCCAGAGCTCCAGAGCTCCATAGCACCAGAGCTCCATGGCTTCAGAGCTCCATAGCACCATAGCTCCATACCTCCAGAGCTCCAGGGCTCCAAAGCTCCATACCTCCAGAGCTCCATACCTCCAGAGCTCCATACCTCCAGAGCTCCATAGCTCCATAGCACCAGAGCTCCATAGCTCCATAGCACCAGAGCTCCATAGCACCAGAGCTCCATAGCACCAGAGCTCCATAGCTCCATAGCACCAGAGCTCCATAGCTCCATAGCACCAGAGCTCCATAGCTCCATAGCACCAGAGCTCCATACTTCCAGAGCTCCATAGCTCCATAGCTCCATAGCACCAGAGCTCCATAGCTCCATAGCACCAGAGCTCCATAGCTCCATAGCACCAGAGCTCCATACTTCCATAGCTCCATAGCTCCATACCTCCAGAGCTCCATAGCTCCATAGCTCCATACCTCCAGAGCTCCATAGCTCCAGAGCTCCATAGCTCCATAGCACCAGAGCTCCATAGCTCCATAGCACCAGAGCTCCATACTTCCATAGCTCCAGGGCTCCATAGCTCCAGGGCTCCATAGCTCCATACCTCCAGAGCTCCATAGCTCCATACTTCCAGAGCTCCATAGCTCCATAGCACCAGAGCTCCATAGCTCCATAGCACCAGAGCTCCATAGCTCCATAGCACCAGAGCTCCATAGCTCCATAGCACCAGAGCTCCATAGCTCCATAGCTCCAGGGCTCCATAGCTCCATAGCTCCAGGGCTCCATAGCTCCATAGCTCCAGGGCTCCATAGCTCCATAGCTCCATACCTCCAGAGCTCCATACCTCCAGAGCTCCATACCTCCATAGCACCAGAGCTCCATAGCTCCAGGGCTCCAGGGCTCCATAGCTCCATACCTCCAGAGCTCCATAGCTCCATACTTCCAGAGCTCCATAGCTCCATAGCTCCATACTTCCATAGCTCCATAGCTCCATACTTCCATAGCACCTGAGCTCCATACCTCCAGAGCTCCATAGCTCCAGCCTGGGTGGCTGGTGGCTCCATAGCTCCATACTTCCATAGCTCTAAGTCAGAGAGTTGGCGAAAATTGCACTAAGTGCGAAAGCCCATTCATTTACAACGGCGTGTCCGCCAGGCGGCGACATTTCCCCGTTACCGGTGGCTGCGCGGCGGGTGAGTGACAGAGCTTATCCGAGCGGCTGGAACTCTGCGCCGGCGTGGTCGAGCGTGAGGCCTCGGCCCTTTGGCTGCCTGGTACCTAAAACACTTCCATTGATCCAGCCACGGAGGGTGCTGGCTGGTGGCTCCATACCTCCATAGCTCCATAGCACCAGAGCTCCATAGCTCCATAGCACCAGAGCTCCATGGCTTCAGAGCTCCATAGCACCATAGCTCCATACCTCCAGAGCTCCAGGGCTCCATAGCTCCATACCTCCAGAGCTCCATACCTCCAGAGCTCCATACCTCCATAGCTCCATAGCACCAGAGCTCCATGGCTTCAGAGCTCCATAGCACCATAGCTCCATACCTCCAGAGCTCCAGGGCTCCATAGCTCCATACCTCCAGAGCTCCATACCTCCAGAGCTCCATACCTCCAGAGCTCCATAGCACCAGAGCTCCATGGCTTCAGAGCTCCATAGCACCATAGCTCCATACCTCCAGAGCTCCAGGGCTCCATAGCTCCATACCTCCAGAGCTCCATACCTCCAGAGCTCCATACCTCCAGAGCTCCATAGCACCAGAGCTCCATGGCTTCAGAGCTCCATAGCACCATAGCTCCATACCTCCAGAGCTCCAGGGCTCCATAGCTCCATACCTCCAGAGCTCCATACCTCCAGAGCTCCATACCTCCAGAGCTCCAGAGCTCCATAGCACCAGAGCTCCATGGCTTCAGAGCTCCATAGCACCATAGCTCCATACCTCCAGAGCTCCAGGGCTCCATAGCTCCATACCTCCAGAGCTCCATACCTCCAGAGCTCCAGAGCTCCATAGCACCAGAGCTCCATGGCTTCAGAGCTCCATAGCACCATAGCTCCATACCTCCAGAGCTCCAGGGCTCCATAGCTCCATACCTCCAGAGCTCCATACCTCCAGAGCTCCAGAGCTCCATAGCACCAGAGCTCCATGGCTTCAGAGCTCCATAGCACCATAGCTCCATACCTCCAGAGCTCCAGGGCTCCAAAGCTCCATACCTCCAGAGCTCCATACCTCCAGAGCTCCATACCTCCAGAGCTCCATAGCTCCATAGCACCAGAGCTCCATAGCTCCATAGCACCAGAGCTCCATAGCACCAGAGCTCCATAGCACCAGAGCTCCATAGCTCCATAGCACCAGAGCTCCATAGCTCCATAGCACCAGAGCTCCATAGCTCCATAGCACCAGAGCTCCATACTTCCAGAGCTCCATAGCTCCATAGCTCCATAGCACCAGAGCTCCATAGCTCCATAGCACCAGAGCTCCATGGCTTCAGAGCTCCATAGCACCATAGCTCCATACCTCCAGAGCTCCAGGGCTCCATAGCTCCATACCTCCAGAGCTCCATACCTCCAGAGCTCCATACCTCCAGAGCTCCATAGCACCAGAGCTCCATGGCTTCAGAGCTCCATAGCACCATAGCTCCATACCTCCAGAGCTCCAGGGCTCCATAGCTCCATACCTCCAGAGCTCCATACCTCCAGAGCTCCATACCTCCAGAGCTCCATAGCACCAGAGCTCCATGGCTTCAGAGCTCCATAGCACCATAGCTCCATACCTCCAGAGCTCCAGGGCTCCATAGCTCCATACCTCCAGAGCTCCATACCTCCAGAGCTCCATACCTCCAGAGCTCCAGAGCTCCATAGCACCAGAGCTCCATGGCTTCAGAGCTCCATAGCTCCATACCTCCAGAGCTCCAGGGCTCCATAGCTCCATACCTCCAGAGCTCCATACCTCCAGAGCTCCAGAGCTCCATAGCACCAGAGCTCCATGGCTTCAGAGCTCCATAGCACCATAGCTCCATACCTTCAGAGCTCCAGGGCTCCATAGCTCCATACCTCCAGAGCTCCATACCTCCAGAGCTCCATACCTCCAGAGCTCCATAGCTCCATAGCACCAGAGCTCCATAGCTCCATAGCACCAGAGCTCCATAGCACCAGAGCTCCATAGCACCAGAGCTCCATAGCTCCATACCTCCAGAGCTCCATAGCTCCATAGCACCAGAGCTCCATACTTCCAGAGCTCCATAGCTCCATAGCACCAGAGCTCCATAGCTCCATAGCACCAGAGCTCCATAGCTCCATAGCACCAGAGCTCCATACTTCCATAGCTCCATAGCTCCATACCTCCAGAGCTCCATAGCTCCATAGCTCCATACCTCCAGAGCTCCATAGCTCCAGAGCTCCATAGCTCCATAGCTCCATAGCACCAGAGCTCCATAGCTCCATAGCACCAGAGCTCCATACTTCCATAGCTCCAGGGCTCCATAGCTCCAGGGCTCCATACCTCCAGAGCTCCATAGCTCCATACTTCCAGAGCTCCATAGCTCCATACTTCCATAGCTCCATACTTCCATACCTCCATAGCTCCATACTTCCATAGCACCAGAGCTCCATACTTCCATAGCACCAGAGCTCCATACCTCCAGAGCTCCAGAGCTCCAGCCTGGGTGGCTGGTGGCTCCATAGCTCCATACTTCCATAGCTCTAAGTCAGAGAGTTGGCGAAAATTGCACTAAGTGCGAAAGCCCATTCATTTACAACGGCGTGTCCACAAGGCGGCGACATTTCCCCGTTACCGGTGGCTGCGCGGCGGGTGAGTGACAGAGCTTATCCGAGCGGCTGGAACTCTGCGCCGGCGTGGTCGAGCGTGAGGCCTCGGCCCTTTGGCTGCCTGGTACCTAAAACACTTCCATTGATCCAGCCACGGAGGGTGCTGGCTGGTGGCTCCATACCTCCATAGCTCCATAGCACCAGAGCTCCATAGCTCCATAGCACCAGAGCTCCATGGCTTCAGAGCTCCATAGCACCATAGCTCCATACCTCCAGAGCTCCAGGGCTCCAAAGCTCCATACCTCCAGAGCTCCATACCTCCAGAGCTCCATACCTCCAGAGCTCCATAGCTCCATAGCTCCATAGCACCAGAGCTCCATAGCTCCATAGCACCAGAGCTCCATAGCACCATAGCTCCATAGCACCAGAGCTCCATAGCTCCATAGCACCAGAGCTCCATAGCTCCATAGCACCAGAGCTCCATAGCCCCATAGCACCAGAGCTCCATACTTCCAGAGCTCCATAGCTCCATAGCTCCATAGCACCAGAGCTCCATAGCTCCATAGCACCAGAGCTCCATAGCTCCATAGCACCAGAGCTCCATACTTCCATAGCTCCATAGCTCCATACCTCCAGAGCTCCATAGCTCCATACCTCCAGAGCTCCATAGCTCCAGAGCTCCATAGCTCCATAGCACCAGAGCTCCATAGCTCCATAGCACCAGAGCTCCATACTTCCATAGCTCCAGGGCTCCATAGCTCCAGGGCTCCATAGCTCCATACCTCCAGAGCTCCATAGCTCCATACCTCCAGAGCTCCATAGCTCCATACTTCCAGAGCTCCATAGCTCCATAGCACCAGAGCTCCATAGCTCCATAGCACCAGAGCTCCATAGCTCCATAGCACCAGAGCTCCATAGCTCCATAGCACCAGAGCTCCATAGCTCCATAGCTCCAGGGCTCCATAGCTCCATAGCTCCAGGGCTCCATAGCTCCATAGCTCCAGGGCTCCATAGCTCCAGGGCTCCAGGGCTCCATAGCTCCATACCTCCAGAGCTCCATAGCTCCATAGCTCCATACTTCCATAGCTCCATAGCTCCATACTTCCATAGCACCAGAGCTCCATACCTCCAGAGCTCCATAGCTCCAGCCTGGGTGGCTGGTGGCTCCATAGCTCCATACTTCCATAGCTCCAGTCAGAGAGTTGGCGAAAATTGCACTAAGTGCGAAAGCGCATTCATTTACAACGGCGTGTCCACAAAACGGCGACATTTCCCCGTTACCGGTGGCTGCGCGGCGGGTGAGTGACAGAGCTTATCCGAGCGGCTGGAACTCTGCGCCGGCGTGGTCGAGCGTGAGGCCTCGGCCGTTTGGCTGCCTGGTACCTAAAACACTTCCATTGATCCAGCCACGGAGGGTGCTGGCTGGTGGCTCCATACCTCCATAGCTCCATAGCACCAGAGCTCCATAGCTCCATAGCACCAGAGCTCCATGGCTTCAGAGCTCCATAGCACCATAGCTCCATACCTCCAGAGCTCCAGGGCTCCATAGCTCCATACCTCCAGAGCTCCATACCTCCAGAGCTCCATACCTCCAGAGCTCCATAGCACCAGAGCTCCATGGCTTCAGAGCTCCATAGCACCATAGCTCCATACCTCCAGAGCTCCAGGGCTCCATAGCTCCATACCTCCAGAGCTCCATACCTCCAGAGCTCCATACCTCCAGAGCTCCATAGCACCAGAGCTCCATGGCTTCAGAGCTCCATAGCACCATAGCTCCATACCTCCAGAGCTCCAGGGCTCCATAGCTCCATACCTCCAGAGCTCCATACCTCCAGAGCTCCATACCTCCAGAGCTCCATAGCTCCATAGCACCAGAGCTCCATGGCTTCAGAGCTCCATAGCACCATAGCTCCATACCTCCAGAGCTCCAGGGCTCCATAGCTCCATACCTCCAGAGCTCCATACCTCCAGAGCTCCAGAGCTCCATAGCACCAGAGCTCCATGGCTTCAGAGCTCCATAGCACCATAGCTCCATACCTCCAGAGCTCCAGGGCTCCATAGCTCCATACCTCCAGAGCTCCATACCTCCAGAGCTCCATACCTCCAGAGCTCCATAGCTCCATAGCACCAGAGCTCCATAGCTCCATAGCACCAGAGCTCCATAGCACCAGAGCTCCATAGCACCAGAGCTCCATAGCTCCATAGCACCAGAGCTCCATAGCTCCATAGCACCAGAGCTCCATAGCTCCATAGCACCAGAGCTCCATACTTCCAGAGCTCCATAGCTCCATAGCTCCATAGCACCAGAGCTCCATAGCTCCATAGCACCAGAGCTCCATGGCTTCAGAGCTCCATAGCACCATAGCTCCATACCTCCAGAGCTCCAGGGCTCCATAGCTCCATACCTCCAGAGCTCCATACCTCCAGAGCTCCATACCTCCAGAGCTCCATAGCACCAGAGCTCCATAGCTCCATAGCACCAGAGCTCCATAGCACCAGAGCTCCATAGCACCAGAGCTCCATAGCTCCATAGCACCAGAGCTCCATAGCTCCATAGCACCAGAGCTCCATACTTCCAGAGCTCCATAGCTCCATAGCTCCATAGCACCAGAGCTCCATAGCTCCATAGCACCAGAGCTCCATAGCTCCATAGCACCAGAGCTCCATACTTCCATAGCTCCATAGCTCCATACCTCCAGAGCTCCATAGCTCCATAGCTCCATACCTCCAGAGCTCCATAGCTCCAGAGCTCCATAGCTCCATAGCTCCATAGCACCAGAGCTCCATAGCTCCATAGCACCAGAGCTCCATACTTCCATAGCTCCAGGGCTCCATAGCTCCAGGGCTCCATACCTCCAGAGCTCCATAGCTCCATACTTCCAGAGCTCCATAGCTCCATACTTCCATAGCTCCATACTTCCATACCTCCATAGCTCCATACTTCCATAGCACCAGAGCTCCATACTTCCATAGCACCAGAGCTCCATACCTCCAGAGCTCCAGAGCTCCAGCCTGGGTGGCTGGTGGCTTCATAGCTCCATACTTCCATAGCTCTAAGTCAGAGAGTTGGCGAAAATTGCACTAAGTGCGAAAGCCCATTCATTTACAACGGCGTGTCCACAAGGCGGCGACATTTCCCCGTTACCGGTGGCTGCGCGGCGGGTGAGTGACAGAGCTTATCCGAGCGGCTGGAACTCTGCGCCGGCGTGGTCGAGCGTGAGGCCTCGGCCCTTTGGCTGCCTGGTACCTAAAACACTTCCATTGATCCAGCCACGGAGGGTGCTGGCTGGTGGCTCCATACCTCCATAGCTCCATAGCACCAGAGCTCCATAGCTCCATAGCACCAGAGCTCCATGGCTTCAGAGCTCCATAGCACCATAGCTCCATACCTCCAGAGCTCCAGGGCTCCATAGCTCCATACCTCCAGAGCTCCATACCTCCAGAGCTCCATACCTCCAGAGCTCCATAGCACCAGAGCTCCATGGCTTCAGAGCTCCATAGCACCATAGCTCCATACCTCCAGAGCTCCAGGGCTCCATAGCTCCATACCTCCAGAGCTCCATACCTCCAGAGCTCCATACCTCCAGAGCTCCAGAGCTCCATAGCACCAGAGCTCCATGGCTTCAGAGCTCCATAGCACCATAGCTCCATACCTCCAGAGCTCCAGGGCTCCATAGCTCCATACCTCCAGAGCTCCATACCTCCAGAGCTCCAGAGCTCCATAGCACCAGAGCTCCATGGCTTCAGAGCTCAATAGCACCATAGCTCCATACCTCCAGAGCTCCAGGGCTCCATAGCTCCATACCTCCAGAGCTCCATAGCTCCATAGCACCAGAGCTCCATAGCTCCATAGCACCAGAGCTCCATACTTCCATAGCTCCATAGCTCCATACCTCCAGAGCTCCATAGCTCCATAGCTCCATACCTCCAGAGCTCCATAGCACCAGAGCTCCATAGCTCCATAGCACCAGAGCTCCATAGCTCCATAGCACCAGAGCTCCATACTTCCATAGCTCCAGGGCTCCATAGCTCCAGGGCTCCATAGCTCCATACCTCCAGAGCTCCATAGCTCCATACTTCCAGAGCTCCATAGCTCCATAGCACCAGAGCTCCATAGCTCCATAGCACCAGAGCTCCATAGCTCCATAGCACCAGAGCTCCATAGCTCCATAGCTCCAGGGCTCCATAGCTCCATAGCTCCAGGGCTCCATAGCTCCATAGCTCCAGGGCTCCATAGCTCCATAGCTCCATACCTCCAGAGCTCCATACCTCCAGAGCTCCATACCTCCATAGCACCAGAGCTCCATAGCTCCAGGGCTCCAGGGCTCCAGGGCTCCATAGCTCCATACCTCCAGAGCTCCATAGCTCCATACTTCCAGAGCTCCATAGCTCCATAGCTCCATACTTCCATAGCTCCATAGCTCCATACTTCCATAGCACCTGAGCTCCATACCTCCAGAGCTCCATAGCTCCAGCCTGGGTGGCTGGTGGCTCCATAGCTCCATACTTCCATAGCTCTAAGTCAGAGAGTTGGCGAAAATTGCACTAAGTGCGAAAGCCCATTCATTTACAACGGCGTGTCCGCCAGGCGGCGACATTTCCCCGTTACCGGTGGCTGCGCGGCGGGTGAGTGACAGAGCTTATCCGAGCGGCTGGAACTCTGCGCCGGCGTGGTCGAGCGTGAGGCCTCGGCCCTTTGGCTGCCTGGTACCTAAAACACTTCCATTGATCCAGCCACGGAGGGTGCTGGCTGGTGGCTCCATACCTCCATAGCTCCATAGCACCAGAGCTCCATAGCTCCATAGCACCAGAGCTCCATGGCTTCAGAGCTCCATAGCACCATAGCTCCATACCTCCAGAGCTCCAGGGCTCCATAGCTCCATACCTCCAGAGCTCCATACCTCCAGAGCTCCATACCTCCAGAGCTCCATAGCACCAGAGCTCCATGGCTTCAGAGCTCCATAGCACCATAGCTCCATACCTCCAGAGCTCCAGGGCTCCATAGCTCCATACCTCCAGAGCTCCATACCTCCAGAGCTCCATACCTCCAGAGCTCCATAGCACCAGAGCTCCATGGCTTCAGAGCTCCATAGCACCATAGCTCCATACCTCCAGAGCTCCAGGGCTCCATAGCTCCATACCTCCAGAGCTCCATACCTCCAGAGCTCCAGAGCTCCATAGCACCAGAGCTCCAGAGCTCCATACCTCCAGAGCTCCATACCTCCAGAGCTCCATAGCACCAGAGCTCCATGGCTTCAGAGCTCCATAGCACCATAGCTCCATACCTCCAGAGCTCCAGGGCTCCATAGCTCCATACCTCCAGAGCTCCATACCTCCAGAGCTCCATACCTCCAGAGCTCCAGAGCTCCATAGCACCAGAGCTCCATGGCTTCAGAGCTCCATAGCACCATAGCTCCATACCTCCAGAGCTCCAGGGCTCCATAGCTCCATACCTCCAGAGCTCCATACCTCCAGAGCTCCAGAGCTCCATAGCACCAGAGCTCCATGGCTTCAGAGCTCCATAGCACCATAGCTCCTACCTCCAGAGCTCCAGGGCTCCATAGCTCCATACCTCCAGAGCTCCATACCTCCAGAGCTCCAGAGCTCCATAGCACCAGAGCTCCATGGCTTCAGAGCTCCATAGCACCATAGCTCCATACCTCCAGAGCTCCAGGGCTCCAAAGCTCCATACCTCCAGAGCTCCATACCTCCAGAGCTCCATACCTCCAGAGCTCCATAGCTCCATAGCACCAGAGCTCCATAGCTCCATAGCACCAGAGCTCCATAGCACCAGAGCTCCATAGCACCAGAGCTCCATAGCTCCATAGCACCAGAGCTCCATAGCTCCATAGCACCAGAGCTCCATAGCTCCATAGCACCAGAGCTCCATACTTCCAGAGCTCCATAGCTCCATAGCTCCATAGCACCAGAGCTCCATAGCTCCATAGCACCAGAGCTCCATAGCTCCATAGCACCAGAGCTCCATACTTCCATAGCTCCATAGCTCCATACCTCCAGAGCTCCATAGCTCCATAGCTCCATACCTCCAGAGCTCCATAGCTCCAGAGCTCCATAGCTCCATAGCACCAGAGCTCCATAGCTCCATAGCACCAGAGCTCCATACTTCCATAGCTCCAGGGCTCCATAGCTCCAGGGCTCCATAGCTCCATACCTCCATAGCTCCATAGCTCCATACTTCCAGAGCTCCATAGCTCCATAGCACCAGAGCTCCATAGCTCCATAGCACCAGAGCTCCATAGCTCCATAGCACCAGAGCTCCATAGCTCCATAGCACCAGAGCTCCATAGCTCCATAGCTCCAGGGCTCCATAGCTCCATAGCTCCAGGGCTCCATAGCTCCATAGCTCCAGGGCTCCATAGCTCCATAGCTCCATACCTCCAGAGCTCCATACCTCCAGAGCTTCATACCTCCATAGCACCAGAGCTCCATAGCTCCAGGGCTCCAGGGCTCCATAGCTCCATACCTCCAGAGCTCCATAGCTCCATACTTCCAGAGCTCCATAGCTCCATAGCTCCATACTTCCATAGCTCCATAGCTCCATACTTCCATAGCACCAGAGCTCCATACCTCCAGAGCTCCATAGCTCCAGCCTGGGTGGCTGGTGGCTCCATAGCTCCATACTTCCATAGCTCTAAGTCAGAGAGTTGGCGAAAATTGCACTAAGTGCGAAAGCCCATTCATTTACAACGGCGTGTCCGCCAGGCGGCGACATTTCCCCGTTACCGGTGGCTGCGCGGCGGGTGAGTGACAGAGCTTATCCGAGCGGCTGGAACTCTGCGCCGGCGTGGTCGAGCGTGAGGCCTCGGCCCTTTGGCTGCCTGGTACCTAAAACACTTCCATTGATCCAGCCACGGAGGGTGCTGGCTGGTGGCTCCATACCTCCATAGCTCCATAGCACCAGAGCTCCATAGCTCCATAGCACCAGAGCTCCATGGCTTCAGAGCTCCATAGCACCATAGCTCCATACCTCCAGAGCTCCAGGGCTCCATAGCTCCATACCTCCAGAGCTCCATACCTCCAGAGCTCCATACCTCCAGAGCTCCATAGCACCAGAGCTCCATGGCTTCAGAGCTCCATAGCACCATAGCTCCATACCTCCAGAGCTCCAGGGCTCCATAGCTCCATACCTCCAGAGCTCCATACCTCCAGAGCTCCATACCTCCAGAGCTCCATAGCACCAGAGCTCCATGGCTTCAGAGCTCCATAGCACCATAGCTCCATACCTCCAGAGCTCCAGGGCTCCATAGCTCCATACCTCCAGAGCTCCATACCTCCAGAGCTCCATACCTCCAGAGCTCCATAGCACCAGAGCTCCATGGCTTCAGAGCTCCATAGCACCATAGCTCCATACCTCCAGAGCTCCAGGGCTCCATAGCTCCATACCTCCAGAGCTCCATACCTCCAGAGCTCCATACCTCCAGAGCTCCAGAGCTCCATAGCACCAGAGCTCCATGGCTTCAGAGCTCCATAGCACCATAGCTCCATACCTCCAGAGCTCCAGGGCTCCATAGCTCCATACCTCCAGAGCTCCATACCTCCAGAGCTCCAGAGCTCCATAGCACCAGAGCTCCATGGCTTCAGAGCTCCATAGCACCATAGCTCCATACCTCCAGAGCTCCAGGGCTCCATAGCTCCATACCTCCAGAGCTCCATACCTCCAGAGCTCCAGAGCTCCATAGCACCAGAGCTCCATGGCTACAGAGCTCCATAGCACCATAGCTCCATACCTCCAGAGCTCCAGGGCTCCAAAGCTCCATACCTCCAGAGCTCCATACCTCCAGAGCTCCATACCTCCAGAGCTCCATAGCTCCATAGCACCAGAGCTCCATAGCTCCATAGCACCAGAGCTCCATAGCACCAGAGCTCCATAGCACCAGAGCTCCATAGCTCCATAGCACCAGAGCTCCATAGCTCCATAGCACCAGAGCTCCATAGCTCCATAGCACCAGAGCTCCATACTTCCAGAGCTCCATAGCTCCATAGCTCCATAGCACCAGAGCTCCATAGCTCCATAGCACCAGAGCTCCATAGCTCCATAGCACCAGAGCTCCATACTTCCATAGCTCCATAGCTCCATACCTCCAGAGCTCCATAGCTCCATACCTCCAGAGCTCCATAGCTCCAGAGCTCCATAGCTCCATAGCACCAGAGCTCCATAGCTCCATAGCACCAGAGCTCCATACTTCCATAGCTCCAGGGCTCCATAGCTCCAGGGCTCCATAGCTCCATACCTCCAGAGCTCCATAGCTCCATACTTCCAGAGCTCCATAGCTCCATAGCACCAGAGCTCCATAGCTCCATAGCACCAGAGCTCCATAGCTCCATAGCACCAGAGCTCCATAGCTCCATAGCACCAGAGCTCCATAGCTCCATAGCTCCAGGGCTCCATAGCTCCATAGCTCCAGGGCTCCATAGCTCCATAGCTCCAGGGCTCCATAGCTCCATAGCTCCATACCTCCAGAGCTCCATACCTCCAGAGCTTCATACCTCCATAGCACCAGAGCTCCATAGCTCCAGGGCTCCAGGGCTCCATAGCTCCATACCTCCAGAGCTCCATAGCTCCATACTTCCAGAGCTCCATAGCTCCATAGCTCCATACTTCCATAGCTCCATAGCTCCATACTTCCATAGCACCTGAGCTCCATACCTCCAGAGCTCCATAGCTCCAGCCTGGGTGGCTGGTGGCTCCATAGCTCCATACTTCCATAGCTCTAAGTCAGAGAGTTGGCGAAAATTGCACTAAGTGCGAAAGCCCATTCATTTACAACGGCGTGTCCGCCAGGCGGCGACATTTCCCCGTTACCGGTGGCTGCGCGGCGGGTGAGTGACAGAGCTTATCCGAGCGGCTGGAACTCTGCGCCGGCGTGGTCGAGCGTGAGGCCTCGGCCCTTTGGCTGCCTGGTACCTAAAACACTTCCATTGATCCAGCCACGGAGGGTGCTGGCTGGTGGCTCCATACCTCCATAGCTCCATAGCACCAGAGCTCCATAGCTCCATAGCACCAGAGCTCCATGGCTTCAGAGCTCCATAGCACCATAGCTCCATACCTCCAGAGCTCCAGGGCTCCATAGCTCCATACCTCCAGAGCTCCATACCTCCAGAGCTCCATACCTCCAGAGCTCCATAGCACCAGAGCTCCATGGCTTCAGAGCTCCATAGCACCATAGCTCCATACCTCCAGAGCTCCAGGGCTCCATAGCTCCATACCTCCAGAGCTCCATACCTCCAGAGCTCCATACCTCCAGAGCTCCATAGCACCAGAGCTCCATGGCTTCAGAGCTCCATAGCACCATAGCTCCATACCTCCAGAGCTCCAGGGCTCCATAGCTCCATACCTCCAGAGCTCCATACCTCCAGAGCTCCATACCTCCAGAGCTCCAGAGCTCCATAGCACCAGAGCTCCATGGCTTCAGAGCTCCATAGCACCATAGCTCCATACCTCCAGAGCTCCAGGGCTCCATAGCTCCATACCTCCAGAGCTCCATACCTCCAGAGCTCCAGAGCTCCATAGCACCAGAGCTCCATGGCTTCAGAGCTCCATAGCACCATAGCTCCATACCTCCAGAGCTCCAGGGCTCCATAGCTCCATACCTCCAGAGCTCCATACCTCCAGAGCTCCATACCTCCAGAGCTCCATAGCTCCATAGCACCAGAGCTCCATAGCTCCATAGCACCAGAGCTCCATAGCACCAGAGCTCCATAGCACCAGAGCTCCATAGCTCCATAGCACCAGAGCTCCATAGCTCCATAGCACCAGAGCTCCATAGCTCCATAGCACCAGAGCTCCATACTTCCAGAGCTCCATAGCTCCATAGCTCCATAGCACCAGAGCTCCATAGCTCCATAGCACCAGAGCTCCATGGCTTCAGAGCTCCATAGCACCATAGCTCCATACCTCCAGAGCTCCAGGGCTCCATAGCTCCATACCTCCAGAGCTCCATACCTCCAGAGCTCCATACCTCCAGAGCTCCATAGCTCCATAGCACCAGAGCTCCATAGCACCAGAGCTCCATAGCACCAGAGCTCCATAGCTCCATAGCACCAGAGCTCCATAGCTCCATAGCACCAGAGCTCCATACTTCCAGAGCTCCATAGCTCCATAGCTCCATAGCACCAGAGCTCCATAACTCCATAGCACCAGAGCTCCATAGCTCCATAGCACCAGAGCTCCATACTTCCATAGCTCCATAGCTCCATACCTCCAGAGCTCCATAGCTCCATAGCTCCATACCTCCAGAGCTCCATAGCTCCAGAGCTCCATAGCTCCATAGCTCCATAGCACCAGAGCTCCATAGCTCCATAGCACCAGAGCTCCATACTTCCATAGCTCCAGGGCTCCATAGCTCCAGGGCTCCATACCTCCAGAGCTCCATAGCTCCATACTTCCAGAGCTCCATAGCTCCATACTTCCATAGCTCCATACTTCCATACCTCCATAGCTTTTTTATCCAGCCCGGTTCTTTTTACACTTCCAGCTGGAGCTCGGGAGCGGCTTTTTGCACAAGATCACGCCGTGTTAGGCTTCCAGGACCTCGGCTAAGCAATTTTAACGGGTCGCCCGGTTCTTTTTTGATCCAGCCCGGTTCTTTTTTTATCCAGCCCGGTTCTTTTTACACTTCCAGCTGGAGCTCGGGAGCGGCTTTTTGCACAAGATCACGCCGTGTTAGGCTTCCAGGACCTCGGCTAAGCAATTTTAACGGGTCGCCCGGTTCTTTTTTGATCCAGCCCGGTTCTTTTTTTTATCCAGCCCGGTTCTTTTCACACTTCCAGCTGGAGCTCGGCAGCGGCTATTTGCACAAGATCACGCCGGGTTAGGCTTCCAGGACCTCGGCTAAGCAATTTTAACGGGTCGCCCGGTTCTTTTTTGATCCAGCCCGGTTCTTTTTTTTATCCAGCCCGGTTCTTTTTACACTTCCAGCTGGAGCTCGGGAGCGGCTTTTTGCACAAGATCACGCCGGGTTAGGCTTCCAGGACCTCGGCTAAGCAATTTTAACGGGCCGCCCGGTTCTTTTTTTTATCCAGCCCGGTTCTTTTTACACTTCCAGCTGGAGCTCGGGAGCGGCTTTTTGCACAAGATCACGCCGGGTTAGGCTTCCAGGACCTCGGCTAAGCAATTTTAACGGGCCGCCCGGTTCTTTTTTTTATCCAGCCCGGTTCTTTTTACACTTCCAGCTGGAGCTCGGGAGCGGCTTTTTGCACAAGATCACGCCGGGTTAGGCTTCCAGGACCTCGGCTAAGCAATTTTAACGGGCCGCCCGGTTCTTTTTTTTATCCAGCCCGGTTCTTTTTACACTTCCAGCTGGAGCTCGGGAGCGGCTTTTTGCACAAGATCACGCCGTGTTAGGCTTCCAGGACCTCGGCAAAGCAATTTTAACGGGCCGCCCGGTTCTTTTTTTTATCCAGCCCGGTTCTTTTTTTATCCAGCCCGGTTCTTTTTACACTTCCAGCTGGAGCTCGGGAGCGGCTTTTTGCACAAGATCACGCCGTGTTAGGCTTCCAGGACCTCGGCTAAGCAATTTTAACGGGTCGCCCGGTTCTTTTTTTATCCAGCCCGGTTCTTTTTTTTATCCAGCCCGGTTCTTTTTACACTTCCAGCTGGAGCTCGGGAGGGACTTTTTGGGCAAGATCACGCCGACTTAGCAAGCAAGGTGGAAGTGCCAGCATGCTCCATGGCTGGAAGTGTGGATGTGCCAGCACCCTCCGTGCCTGGAGCTATGGAAGTGTGGAGCTCCAGCACCCTCCGTGCCTATGGAAGTGTGGAGCTCCAGCACCCTCCGTGCCTATGGAAGTGTGGAGCTCCAGCACCCTCCCTGCCTATGGAAGTGTGGAGCTCCAGCACCCTCCCTGCCTATGGAAGTGTGGAGCTCCAGCACCCTCCCTGCCTATGGAAGTGTGGAGCTCCAGCACCCTCCCTGCCTATGGAAGTGTGGAGCTCCAGCACCCTCCCTGCCTATGGAAGTGTGGAGCTCCAGCACCCTCCCTGCCTATGGAAGTGTGGAGCTCCAGCACCCTCCCTGCCTATGGAAGTGTGGAGCTCCAGCACCCTCCCTGCCTATGGAAGTGTGGAGCTCCAGCACCCTCCCTGCCTATGGAAGTGTGGAGCTCCAGCACCCTCCCTGCCTATGGAAGTGTGGAGCTCCAGCACCCTCCCTGCCTATGGAAGTGTGGAGCTCCAGCACCCTCCCTGCCTATGGAAGTGTGGAGCTCCAGCACCCTCCCTGCCTATGGAAGTGTGGAGCTCCAGCACCCTCCCTGCCTATGGAAGTGTGGAGCTCCAGCACCCTCCCTGCCTATGGAAGTGTGGAGCTCCAGCACCCTCCGTGCCTGGAGCTATGGAGCTATGGAGCTATGGAAGTATGGAGCTATGGAGCTATGGAAGTATGGAGCTATGGAGCTCTGGAGCTATGGAGCTATGGAAGTATGGAGCTATGGAGCTATGGAGGTATGGAGCTATGGAGCTCTGGAGCTCTGGAGCTATGGAGCTATGGAAGTATGGAGCTATGGAGCTCTGGAGCTATGGAGCTATGGAAGTATGGAGCTATGGAGCTATGGAGGTATGGAGCTATGGAGCTCTGGAGCTCTGGAGCTATGGAGCTATGGAAGTATGGAGCTATGGAGCTCTGGAGCTCTGGAGCTATGGAGCTATGGAAGTATGGAGCTATGGAGCTCTGGAGCTATGGAGCTATGGAGCTATGGAAATGTGGAGCTATGGAGCTATGGAGCTATGGAGCTATGGAAGTATGGAAGTATGGAGCTATGGAGCTATGGAGCTCTGGAAGTATGGAGCTATGGAGCTCTGGAGGTATGGAGCTATGGAGCCCTGGAGCCCTGGAGCTATGGAGCCCTGGAGCTATGGAGCCCTGGAGCTATGGAGCTATGGAGCTCTGGTGCTATGGAGCTATGGAGCTCTGGAGGTATGGAGCTCTGGAGGTATGGAAGTATGGAGCTCTGGTGCTATGGAGCTATGGAGCTCTGGTGCTATGGAGCTATGGAGCTATGGAGCTCTGGAGGTATGGAGCTATGGAGCTATGGAAGTATGGAGCTCTGGTGCTATGGAGCTATGGAGCTCTGGTGCTATGGAGCTATGGAGCTCTGGTGCTATGGAGCTATGGAGCTATGGAGCTCTGGAAGTATGGAGCTCTGGTGCTATGGAGCTATGGAGCTCTGGTGCTATGGAGCTATGGAGCTCTGGTGCTATGGACTTCTGGTGCTATGGAGCTCTGGTGCTATGGAGCTATGGAGCTCTGGTGCTATGGAGCTCTGGAGGTATGGAGCTCTGGAGGTATGGAGCTCTGGAGGTATGGAGCTATGGAGCCCTGGAGCTCTGGAGGTATGGAGCTATGGTGCTATGGAGCTCTGAAGCCATGGAGCTCTGGTGCTATGGAGCTATGGAGCTCTGGTGCTATGGAGCTATGGAGCTATGGAGCTCTGGAAGTATGGAGCTCTGGTGCTATGGAGCTATGGAGCTCTGGTGCTATGGAGCTATGGAGCTCTGGTGCTATGGAGCTATGGAGCTCTGGTGCTATGGAGCTCTGGTGCTATGGAGCTCTGGTGCTATGGAGCTATGGAGCTCTGGTGCTATGGAGCTATGGAGCTCTGGAGGTATGGAGCTCTGGAGGTATGGAGCTCTGGAGGTATGGAGCTATGGAGCCCTGGAGCTCTGGAGGTATGGAGCTATGGTGCTATGGAGCTCTGAAGCCATGGAGCTCTGGTGCTATGGAGCTCTGGAGCTCTGGAGGTATGGAGCTCTGGAGGTATGGAGCTATGGAGCCCTGGAGCTCTGGAGGTATGGAGCTATGGTGCTATGGAGCTCTGAAGCCATGGAGCTCTGGTGCTATGGAGCTCTGGAGCTCTGGAGGTATGGAGCTCTGGAGGTATGGAGCTCTGGAGGTATGGAGCTATGGAGCCCTGGAGCTCTGGAGGTATGGAGCTATGGTGCTATGGAGCTCTGAAGCCATGGAGCTCTGGTGCTATGGAGCTCTGGAGGTATGGAGCTCTGGAGGTATGGAGCTCTGGAGGTATGGAGCTATGGAGCCCTGGAGCTCTGGAGGTATGGAGCTATGGTGCTATGGAGCTCTGAAGCCATGGAGCTCTGGTGCTATGGAGCTATGGAGCTCTGGTGCTATGGAGCTATGGAGGTATGGAGCCACCAGCCAGCACCCTCCGTGGCTGGATCAATGGAAGTGTTTTAGGTACCAGGCAGCCAAAGGGCCGAGGCCTCACGCTCGACCACGCCGGCGCAGAGTTCCAGCCGCTCGGATAAGCTCTGTCACTCACCCGCCGCGCAGCCACCGGTAACGGGGAAATGTCGCCGCCTGGCGGACACGCCGTTGTAAATGAATGGGCTTTCGCACTTAGTGCAATTTTCGCCAACTCTCTGACTTAGAGTTATGGAAGTATGGAGCTATGGAGCCACCAGCCACCCAGGCTGGAGCTATGGAGCTCTGGAGGTATGGAGCTCAGGTGCTATGGAAGTATGGAGCTATGGAGCTATGGAAGTATGGAGCTATGGAGCTATGGAGCTCTGGAAGTATGGAGCTATGGAGCTCTGGAGGTATGGAGCTATGGAGCCCTGGAGCCCTGGAGCTATGGAGCTCTGGTGCTATGGAGGTATGGAGCTCTGGAGGTATGGAGCTCTGGAGGTATGGAGCTATGGAGCTATGGAGCCCTGGAGCTATGGAGCTATGGAGCCCTGGAGCTATGGAGCTATGGAGCCCTGGAGCTATGGAGCTATGGAGCTCTGGTGCTATGGAGCTATGGAGCTCTGGTGCTATGGAGCTATGGAGCTCTGGTGCTATGGAGCTATGGAGCTCTGGTGCTATGGAGCTATGGAGCTCTGGAAGTATGGAGCTATGGAGCTCTGGAGGTATGGAGCTATGGAGCCCTGGAGCTATGGAGCCCTGGAGCTATGGAAGTATGGAGCTCTGGTGCTATGGAGCTATGGAGCTCTGGTGCTATGGAGCTATGGAGCTCTGGAGCTATGGAGCTCTGGAGGTATGGAGCTATGGAGCTATGGAGCTATGGAGCTCTGGAGGTATGGAGCTATGGAGCTATGGAAGTATGGAGCTCTGGTGCTATGGAGCTATGGAGCTCTGGTGCTATGGAGCTATGGAGCTCTGGTGCTATGGAGCTATGGAGCTATGGAGCTCTGGAAGTATGGAGCTCTGGTGCTATGGAGCTATGGAGCTCTGGTGCTATGGAGCTATGGAGCTCTGGTGCTATGGAGCTATGGAGCTCTGGTGCTATGGAGCTCTGGTGCTATGGAGCTCTGGTGCTATGGAGCTATGGAGCTCTGGTGCTATGGAGCTATGGAGCTCTGGAGGTATGGAGCTCTGGAGGTATGGAGCTCTGGAGGTATGGAGCTTTGGAGCCCTGGAGCTCTGGAGGTATGGAGCTATGGTGCTATGGAGCTCTGAAGCCATGGAGCTCTGGTGCTATGGAGCTCTGGAGCTCTGGAGGTATGGAGCTCTGGAGGTATGGAGCTATGGAGCCCTGGAGCTCTGGAGGTATGGAGCTATGGTGCTATGGAGCTCTGAAGCCATGGAGCTCTGGTGCTATGGAGCTCTGGAGCTCTGGAGGTATGGAGCTCTGGAGGTATGGAGCTATGGAGCCCTGGAGCTCTGGAGGTATGGAGCTATGGTGCTATGGAGCTCTGAAGCCATGGAGCTCTGGTGCTATGGAGCTCTGGAGCTCTGGAGGTATGGAGCTCTGGAGGTATGGAGCTCTGGAGGTATGGAGCTATGGAGCCCTGGAGCTCTGGAGGTATGGAGCTATGGTGCTATGGAGCTCTGAAGCCATGGAGCTCTGGTGCTATGGAGCTCTGGAGGTATGGAGCTCTGGAGGTATGGAGCTCTGGAGGTATGGAGCTATGGAGCCCTGGAGCTCTGGAGGTATGGAGCTATGGTGCTATGGAGCTCTGAAGCCATGGAGCTCTGGTGCTATGGAGCTCTGGAGGTATGGAGCTCTGGAGGTATGGAGCTCTGGAGGTATGGAGCTATGGAGCCCTGGAGCTCTGGAGGTATGGAGCTATGGTGCTATGGAGCTCTGAAGCCATGGAGCTCTGGTGCTATGGAGCTCTGGAGGTATGGAGCTCTGGAGGTATGGAGCTCTGGAGGTATGGAGCTATGGAGCCCTGGAGCTCTGGAGGTATGGAGCTATGGTGCTATGGAGCTCTGAAGCCATGGAGCTCTGGTGCTATGGAGCTATGGAGCTCTGGTGCTATGGAGCTATGGAGGTATGGAGCCACCAGCCAGCACCCTCCGTGGCTGGATCAATGGAAGTGTTTTAGGTACCAGGCAGCCAAAGGGCCGAGGCCTCACGCTCGACCACGCCGGCGCAGAGTTCCAGCCGCTCGGATAAGCTCTGTCACTCACCCGCCGCGCAGCCACCGGTAACGGGGAAATGTCGCCGCCTTGTGGACACGCCGTTGTAAATGAATGGGCTTTCGCACTTAGTGCAATTTTCGCCAACTCTCTGACTTAGAGCTATGGAAGTATGGAGCTATGGAGCCACCAGCCACCCAGGCTGGAGCTCTGGAGCTCTGGAGGTATGGAGCTCTGGTGCAATGGAAGTATGGAGCTCTGGTGCTATGGAAGTATGGAGCTATGGAGGTATGGAAGTATGGAGCTATGGAAGTATGGAGCTATGGAGCTCTGGAAGTATGGAGCTATGGAGCTCTGGAGGTATGGAGCCCTGGAGCTATGGAGCCCTGGAGCTATGGAAGTATGGAGCTCTGGTGCTATGGAGCTATGGAGCTCTGGTGCTATGGAACTATGGAGCTATGGAGCTCTGGAGCTATGGAGCTCTGGAGGTATGGAGCTATGGAGCTATGGAGCTCTGGAGGTATGGAGCTATGGAGCTATGGAAGTATGGAGCTCTGGTGCTATGGAGCTATGGAGCTCTGGTGCTATGGAGCTATGGAGCTCTGGTGCTATGGAGCTATGGAGCTATGGAGCTCTGGAAGTATGGAGCTCTGGTGCTATGGAGCTATGGAGCTCTGGTGCTATGGAGCTATGGAGCTCTGGTGCTATGGACTTCTGGTGCTATGGAGCTCTGGTGCTATGGAGCTATGGAGCTCTGGTGCTATGGAGCTCTGGAGGTATGGAGCTCTGGAGGTATGGAGCTCTGGAGGTATGGAGCTATGGAGCCCTGGA
The DNA here is from genome assembly GCF_054491065.1 of Syngnathus leptorhynchus. Classification (NCBI taxonomy): domain Eukaryota; kingdom Metazoa; phylum Chordata; class Actinopteri; order Syngnathiformes; family Syngnathidae; genus Syngnathus; species Syngnathus leptorhynchus. Next base: position 1,175,862 of record NW_028231992.1, on the reverse strand, counting down.
GCTCTGGAGGTATGGAGCTATGGTGCTATGGAGCTCTGAAGCCATGGAGCTCTGGTGCTATGGAGCTATGGAGCTCTGGTGCTATGGAGCTATGGAGCTATGGAGCTCTGGAAGTATGGAGCTCTGGTGCTATGGAGCTATGGAGCTCTGGTGCTATGGAGCTATGGAGCTCTGGTGCTATGGAGCTATGGAGCTCTGGTGCTATGGAGCTCTGGTGCTATGGAGCTCTGGTGCTATGGAGCTATGGAGCTCTGGTGCTATGGAACTATGGAGCTCTGGAGGTATGGAGCTCTGGAGGTATGGAGCTCTGGAGGTATGGAGCTATGGAGCCCTGGAGCTCTGGAGGTATGGAGCTATGGTGCTATGGAGCTCTGAAGCCATGGAGCTCTGGTGCTATGGAGCTCTGGAGCTCTGGAGGTATGGAGCTCTGGAGGTATGGAGCTATGGAGCCCTGGAGCTCTGGAGGTATGGAGCTATGGTGCTATGGAGCTCTGAAGCCATGGAGCTCTGGTGCTATGGAGCTCTGGAGCTCTGGAGGTATGGAGCTCTGGAGGTATGGAGCTCTGGAGGTATGGAGCTATGGAGCCCTGGAGCTCTGGAGGTATGGAGCTATGGTGCTATGGAGCTCTGAAGCCATGGAGCTCTGGTGCTATGGAGCTCTGGAGGTATGGAGCTCTGGAGGTATGGAGCTCTGGAGGTATGGAGCTATGGAGCCCTGGAGCTCTGGAGGTATGGAGCTATGGTGCTATGGAGCTCTGAAGCCATGGAGCTCTGGTGCTATGGAGCTATGGAGCTCTGGTGCTATGGAGCTATGGAGGTATGGAGCCACCAGCCAGCACCCTCCGTGGCTGGATCAATGGAAGTGTTTTAGGTACCAGGCAGCCAAAGGGCCGAGGCCTCACGCTCGACCACGCCGGCGCAGAGTTCCAGCCGCTCGGATAAGCTCTGTCACTCACCCGCCGCGCAGCCACCGGTAACGGGGAAATGTCGCCGCCTGGCGGACACGCCGTTGTAAATGAATGGGCTTTCGCACTTAGTGCAATTTTCGCCAACTCTCTGACTTAGAGTTATGGAAGTATGGAGCTATGGAGCCACCAGCCACCCAGGCTGGAGCTATGGAGCTCTGGAGGTATGGAGCTCAGGTGCTATGGAAGTATGGAGCTATGGAGCTATGGAAGTATGGAGCTATGGAGCTATGGAGCTCTGGAAGTATGGAGCTATGGAGCTCTGGAGGTATGGAGCTATGGAGCCCTGGAGCCCTGGAGCTATGGAGCTCTGGTGCTATGGAGGTATGGAGCTCTGGAGGTATGGAGCTCTGGAGGTATGGAGCTATGGAGCTATGGAGCCCTGGAGCTATGGAGCTATGGAGCCCTGGAGCTATGGAGCTATGGAGCCCTGGAGCTATGGAGCTATGGAGCTCTGGTGCTATGGAGCTATGGAGCTCTGGTGCTATGGAGCTATGGAGCTCTGGTGCTATGGAGCTATGGAGCTCTGGTGCTATGGAGCTATGGAGCTCTGGAAGTATGGAGCTATGGAGCTCTGGAGGTATGGAGCTATGGAGCCCTGGAGCTATGGAGCCCTGGAGCTATGGAAGTATGGAGCTCTGGTGCTATGGAGCTATGGAGCTCTGGTGCTATGGAGCTATGGAGCTCTGGAGCTATGGAGCTCTGGAGGTATGGAGCTATGGAGCTATGGAGCTATGGAGCTCTGGAGGTATGGAGCTATGGAGCTATGGAAGTATGGAGCTCTGGTGCTATGGAGCTATGGAGCTCTGGTGCTATGGAGCTATGGAGCTCTGGTGCTATGGAGCTATGGAGCTATGGAGCTCTGGAAGTATGGAGCTCTGGTGCTATGGAGCTATGGAGCTCTGGTGCTATGGAGCTATGGAGCTCTGGTGCTATGGAGCTATGGAGCTCTGGTGCTATGGAGCTCTGGTGCTATGGAGCTCTGGTGCTATGGAGCTATGGAGCTCTGGTGCTATGGAGCTATGGAGCTCTGGAGGTATGGAGCTCTGGAGGTATGGAGCTCTGGAGGTATGGAGCTTTGGAGCCCTGGAGCTCTGGAGGTATGGAGCTATGGTGCTATGGAGCTCTGAAGCCATGGAGCTCTGGTGCTATGGAGCTCTGGAGCTCTGGAGGTATGGAGCTCTGGAGGTATGGAGCTATGGAGCCCTGGAGCTCTGGAGGTATGGAGCTATGGTGCTATGGAGCTCTGAAGCCATGGAGCTCTGGTGCTATGGAGCTCTGGAGCTCTGGAGGTATGGAGCTCTGGAGGTATGGAGCTATGGAGCCCTGGAGCTCTGGAGGTATGGAGCTATGGTGCTATGGAGCTCTGAAGCCATGGAGCTCTGGTGCTATGGAGCTCTGGAGCTCTGGAGGTATGGAGCTCTGGAGGTATGGAGCTCTGGAGGTATGGAGCTATGGAGCCCTGGAGCTCTGGAGGTATGGAGCTATGGTGCTATGGAGCTCTGAAGCCATGGAGCTCTGGTGCTATGGAGCTCTGGAGGTATGGAGCTCTGGAGGTATGGAGCTCTGGAGGTATGGAGCTATGGAGCCCTGGAGCTCTGGAGGTATGGAGCTATGGTGCTATGGAGCTCTGAAGCCATGGAGCTCTGGTGCTATGGAGCTCTGGAGGTATGGAGCTCTGGAGGTATGGAGCTCTGGAGGTATGGAGCTATGGAGCCCTGGAGCTCTGGAGGTATGGAGCTATGGTGCTATGGAGCTCTGAAGCCATGGAGCTCTGGTGCTATGGAGCTCTGGAGGTATGGAGCTCTGGAGGTATGGAGCTCTGGAGGTATGGAGCTATGGAGCCCTGGAGCTCTGGAGGTATGGAGCTATGGTGCTATGGAGCTCTGAAGCCATGGAGCTCTGGTGCTATGGAGCTATGGAGCTCTGGTGCTATGGAGCTATGGAGGTATGGAGCCACCAGCCAGCACCCTCCGTGGCTGGATCAATGGAAGTGTTTTAGGTACCAGGCAGCCAAAGGGCCGAGGCCTCACGCTCGACCACGCCGGCGCAGAGTTCCAGCCGCTCGGATAAGCTCTGTCACTCACCCGCCGCGCAGCCACCGGTAACGGGGAAATGTCGCCGCCTTGTGGACACGCCGTTGTAAATGAATGGGCTTTCGCACTTAGTGCAATTTTCGCCAACTCTCTGACTTAGAGTTATGGAAGTATGGAGCTATGGAGCCACCAGCCACCCAGGCTGGAGCTATGGAGCTCTGGAGGTATGGAGCTCAGGTGCTATGGAAGTATGGAGCTATGGAGCTATGGAAGTATGGAGCTATGGAGCTATGGAGCTCTGGAAGTATGGAGCTATGGAGCTCTGGAGGTATGGAGCTATGGAGCCCTGGAGCCCTGGAGCTATGGAGCTCTGGTGCTATGGAGGTATGGAGCTCTGGAGGTATGGAGCTCTGGAGGTATGGAGCTATGGAGCTATGGAGCCCTGGAGCTATGGAGCTATGGAGCCCTGGAGCTATGGAGCTATGGAGCCCTGGAGCTATGGAGCTATGGAGCTCTGGTGCTATGGAGCTATGGAGCTCTGGTGCTATGGAGCTATGGAGCTCTGGTGCTATGGAGCTATGGAGCTCTGGTGCTATGGAGCTATGGAGCTCTGGAAGTATGGAGCTATGGAGCTCTGGAGGTATGGAGCTATGGAGCCCTGGAGCTATGGAGCCCTGGAGCTATGGAAGTATGGAGCTCTGGTGCTATGGAGCTATGGAGCTCTGGTGCTATGGAGCTATGGAGCTCTGGAGCTATGGAGCTCTGGAGGTATGGAGCTATGGAGCTATGGAGCTATGGAGCTCTGGAGGTATGGAGCTATGGAGCTATGGAAGTATGGAGCTCTGGTGCTATGGAGCTATGGAGCTCTGGTGCTATGGAGCTATGGAGCTCTGGTGCTATGGAGCTATGGAGCTATGGAGCTCTGGAAGTATGGAGCTCTGGTGCTATGGAGCTATGGAGCTCTGGTGCTATGGAGCTATGGAGCTCTGGTGCTATGGAGCTATGGAGCTCTGGTGCTATGGAGCTCTGGTGCTATGGAGCTCTGGTGCTATGGAGCTATGGAGCTCTGGTGCTATGGAGCTATGGAGCTCTGGAGGTATGGAGCTCTGGAGGTATGGAGCTCTGGAGGTATGGAGCTTTGGAGCCCTGGAGCTCTGGAGGTATGGAGCTATGGTGCTATGGAGCTCTGAAGCCATGGAGCTCTGGTGCTATGGAGCTCTGGAGCTCTGGAGGTATGGAGCTCTGGAGGTATGGAGCTATGGAGCCCTGGAGCTCTGGAGGTATGGAGCTATGGTGCTATGGAGCTCTGAAGCCATGGAGCTCTGGTGCTATGGAGCTCTGGAGCTCTGGAGGTATGGAGCTCTGGAGGTATGGAGCTATGGAGCCCTGGAGCTCTGGAGGTATGGAGCTATGGTGCTATGGAGCTCTGAAGCCATGGAGCTCTGGTGCTATGGAGCTCTGGAGCTCTGGAGGTATGGAGCTCTGGAGGTATGGAGCTCTGGAGGTATGGAGCTATGGAGCCCTGGAGCTCTGGAGGTATGGAGCTATGGTGCTATGGAGCTCTGAAGCCATGGAGCTCTGGTGCTATGGAGCTCTGGAGGTATGGAGCTCTGGAGGTATGGAGCTCTGGAGGTATGGAGCTATGGAGCCCTGGAGCTCTGGAGGTATGGAGCTATGGTGCTATGGAGCTCTGAAGCCATGGAGCTCTGGTGCTATGGAGCTCTGGAGGTATGGAGCTCTGGAGGTATGGAGCTCTGGAGGTATGGAGCTATGGAGCCCTGGAGCTCTGGAGGTATGGAGCTATGGTGCTATGGAGCTCTGAAGCCATGGAGCTCTGGTGCTATGGAGCTCTGGAGGTATGGAGCTCTGGAGGTATGGAGCTCTGGAGGTATGGAGCTATGGAGCCCTGGAGCTCTGGAGGTATGGAGCTATGGTGCTATGGAGCTCTGAAGCCATGGAGCTCTGGTGCTATGGAGCTATGGAGCTCTGGTGCTATGGAGCTATGGAGGTATGGAGCCACCAGCCAGCACCCTCCGTGGCTGGATCAATGGAAGTGTTTTAGGTACCAGGCAGCCAAAGGGCCGAAGCCTCACGCTCGACCACGCCGGCGCAGAGTTCCAGCCGCTCGGATAAGCTCTGTCACTCACCCGCCGCGCAGCCACCGGTAACGGGGAAATGTCGCCGCCTTGTGGACACGCCGTTGTAAATGAATGGGCTTTCGCACTTAGTGCAATTTTCGCCAACTCTCTGACTTAGAGCTATGGAAGTATGGAGCTATGGAGCCACCAGCCACCCAGGCTGGAGCTCTGGAGCTCTGGAGGTATGGAGCTCTGGTGCTATGGAAGTATGGAGCTCTGGTGCTATGGAAGTATGGAGCTATGGAGGTATGGAAGTATGGAGCTATGGAAGTATGGAGCTATGGAGCTCTGGAAGTATGGAGCTATGGAGCTCTGGAGGTATGGAGCCCTGGAGCTATGGAGCCCTGGAGCTATGGAAGTATGGAGCTCTGGTGCTATGGAGCTATGGAGCTCTGGTGCTATGGAGCTATGGAGCTATGGAGCTCTGGAGCTATGGAGCTCTGGAGGTATGGAGCTATGGAGCTATGGAGCTCTGGAGGTATGGAGCTATGGAGCTATGGAAGTATGGAGCTCTGGTGCTATGGAGCTATGGAGCTCTGGTGCTATGGAGCTATGGAGCTCTGGTGCTATGGAGCTATGGAGCTATGGAGCTCTGGAAGTATGGAGCTCTGGTGCTATGGAGCTATGGAGCTCTGGTGCTATGGAGCTATGGAGCTCTGGTGCTATGGAGCTCTGGTGCTATGGAGCTATGGAGCTCTGGTGCTATGGAGCTCTGGAGGTATGGAGCTCTGGAGGTATGGAGCTCTGGAGGTATGGAGCTATGGAGCCCTGGAGCTCTGGAGGTATGGAGCTATGGTGCTATGGAGCTCTGAAGCCATGGAGCTCTGGTGCTATGGAGCTATGGAGCTCAGGTGCTATGGAGCTATGGAGCTATGGAGCTCTGGAAGTATGGAGCTCTGGTGCTATGGAGCTATGGAGCTCTGGTGCTATGGAGCTATGGAGCTCTGGTGCTATGGAGCTATGGAGCTCTGGTGCTATGGAGCTCTGGTGCTATGGAGCTCTGGTGCTATGGAGCTATGGAGCTCTGGTGCTATGGAGCTATGGAGCTCTGGAGGTATGGAGCTCTGGAGGTATGGAGCTATGGAGCTCTGGAGGTATGGAGCTATGGTGCTATGGAGCTCTGAAGCCATGGAGCTCTGGTGCTATGGAGCTCTGGAGCTCTGGAGGTATGGAGCTCTGGAGGTATGGAGCTATGGAGCCCTGGAGCTCTGGAGGTATGGAGCTATGGTGCTATGGAGCTCTGAAGCCATGGAGCTCTGGTGCTATGGAGCTCTGGAGCTCTGGAGGTATGGAGCTCTGGAGGTATGGAGCTCTGGAGGTATGGAGCTATGGAGCCCTGGAGCTCTGGAGGTATGGAGCTATGGTGCTATGGAGCTCTGAAGCCATGGAGCTCTGGTGCTATGGAGCTCTGGAGGTATGGAGCTCTGGAGGTATGGAGCTCTGGAGGTATGGAGCTATGGAGCCCTGGAGCTCTGGAGGTATGGAGCTATGGTGCTATGGAGCTCTGAAGCCATGGAGCTCTGGTGCTATGGAGCTCTGGAGGTATGGAGCTCTGGAGGTATGGAGCTCTGGAGGTATGGAGCTATGGAGCCCTGGAGCTCTGGAGGTATGGAGCTATGGTGCTATGGAGCTCTGAAGCCATGGAGCTCTGGTGCTATGGAGCTATGGAGCTCTGGTGCTATGGAGCTATGGAGGTATGGAGCCACCAGCCAGCACCCTCCGTGGCTGGATCAATGGAAGTGTTTTAGGTACCAGGCAGCCAAAGGGCCGAGGCCTCACGCTCGACCACGCCGGCGCAGAGTTCCAGCCGCTCGGATAAGCTCTGTCACTCACCCGCCGCGCAGCCACCGGTAACGGGGAAATGTCGCCGCCTGGCGGACACGCCGTTGTAAATGAATGGGCTTTCGCACTTAGTGCAATTTTCGCCAACTCTCTGACTTAGAGCTATGGAAGTATGGAGCTATGGAGCCACCAGCCACCCAGGCTGGAGCTATGGAGCTCTGGAGGTATGGAGCTCAGGTGCTATGGAAGTATGGAGCTATGGAGCTATGGAAGTATGGAGCTATGGAGCTATGGAGCTCTGGAAGTATGGAGCTATGGAGCTCTGGAGGTATGGAGCTATGGAGCCCTGGAGCCCTGGAGCTATGGAGCTCTGGTGCTATGGAGGTATGGAGCTCTGGAGGTATGGAGCTCTGGAGGTATGGAGCTATGGAGCTATGGAGCCCTGGAGCTATGGAGCTATGGAGCCCTGGAGCTATGGAGCTATGGAGCCCTGGAGCTATGGAGCTATGGAGCTCTGGTGCTATGGAGCTATGGAGCTCTGGTGCTATGGAGCTATGGAGCTCTGGTGCTATGGAGCTATGGAGCTCTGGTGCTATGGAGCTATGGAGCTCTGGAAGTATGGAGCTATGGAGCTCTGAAGGTATGGAGCTATGGAGCCCTGGAGCTATGGAGCCCTGGAGCTATGGAAGTATGGAGCTCTGGTGCTATGGAGCTATGGAGCTCTGGTGCTATGGAGCTATGGAGCTCTGGAGCTATGGAGCTCTGGAGGTATGGAGCTATGGAGCTATGGAGCTCTGGAGGTATGGAGCTATGGAGCTATGGAAGTATGGAGCTCTGGTGCTATGGAGCTATGGAGCTCTGGTGCTATGGAGCTATGGAGCTCTGGTGCTATGGAGCTATGGAGCTCTGGAAGTATGGAGCTCTGGTGCTATGGAGCTATGGAGCTCTGGTGCTATGGAGCTATGGAGCTCTGGTGCTATGGAGCTATGGAGCTCTGGTGCTATGGAGCTCTGGTGCTATGGAGCTCTGGTGCTATGGAGCTATGGAGCTCTGGTGCTATGGAGCTATGGAGCTCTGGAGGTATGGAGCTCTGGAGGTATGGAGCTCTGGAGGTATGGAGCTTTGGAGCCCTGGAGCTCTGGAGGTATGGAGCTATGGTGCTATGGAGCTCTGAAGCCATGGAGCTCTGGTGCTATGGAGCTCTTGAGCTCTGGAGGTATGGAGCTCTGGAGGTATGGAGCTATGGAGCCCTGGAGCTCTGGAGGTATGGAGCTATGGTGCTATGGAGCTCTGAAGCCATGGAGCTCTGGTGCTATGGAGCTCTGGAGCTCTGGAGGTATGGAGCTCTGGAGGTATGGAGCTATGGAGCCCTGGAGCTCTGGAGGTATGGAGCTATGGTGCTATGGAGCTCTGAAGCCATGGAGCTCTGGTGCTATGGAGCTCTGGAGCTCTGGAGGTATGGAGCTCTGGAGGTATGGAGCTCTGGAGGTATGGAGCTATGGAGCCCTGGAGCTCTGGAGGTATGGAGCTATGGTGCTATGGAGCTCTGAAGCCATGGAGCTCTGGTGCTATGGAGCTCTGGAGGTATGGAGCTCTGGAGGTATGGAGCTCTGGAGGTATGGAGCTATGGAGCCCTGGAGCTCTGGAGGTATGGAGCTATGGTGCTATGGAGCTCTGAAGCCATGGAGCTCTGGTGCTATGGAGCTCTGGAGGTATGGAGCTCTGGAGGTATGGAGCTCTGGAGGTATGGAGCTATGGAGCCCTGGAGCTCTGGAGGTATGGAGCTATGGTGCTATGGAGCTCTGAAGCCATGGAGCTCTGGTGCTATGGAGCTCTGGAGGTATGGAGCTCTGGAGGTATGGAGCTCTGGAGGTATGGAGCTATGGAGCCCTGGAGGTATGGAGCTATGGTGCTATGGAGCTCTGAAGCCATGGAGCTCTGGTGCTATGGAGCTATGGAGCTCTGGTGCTATGGAGCTATGGAGGTATGGAGCCACCAGCCAGCACCCTCCGTGGCTGGATCAATGGAAGTGTTTTAGGTACCAGGCAGCCAAAGGGCCGAGGCCTCACGCTCGACCACGCCGGCGCAGAGTTCCAGCCGCTCGGATAAGCTCTGTCACTCACCCGCCGCGCAGCCACCGGTAACGGGGAAATGTCGCCGCCTTGTGGACACGCCGTTGTAAATGAATGGGCTTTCGCACTTAGTGCAATTTTCGCCAACTCTCTGACTTAGAGCTATGGAAGTATGGAGCTATGGAGCCACCAGCCACCCAGGCTGGAGCTCTGGAGCTCTGGAGGTATGGAGCTCTGGTGCAATGGAAGTATGGAGCTCTGGTGCTATGGAAGTATGGAGCTATGGAGGTATGGAAGTATGGAGCTATGGAAGTATGGAGCTATGGAGCTCTGGAAGTATGGAGCTATGGAGCTCTGGAGGTATGGAGCCCTGGAGCTATGGAGCCCTGGAGCTATGGAAGTATGGAGCTCTGGTGCTATGGAGCTATGGAGCTCTGGTGCTATGGAACTATGGAGCTATGGAGCTCTGGAGCTATGGAGCTCTGGAGGTATGGAGCTATGGAGCTATGGAGCTCTGGAGGTATGGAGCTATGGAGCTATGGAAGTATGGAGCTCTGGTGCTATGGAGCTATGGAGCTCTGGTGCTATGGAGCTATGGAGCTCTGGTGCTATGGAGCTATGGAGCTATGGAGCTCTGGAAGTATGGAGCTCTGGTGCTATGGAGCTATGGAGCTCTGGTGCTATGGAGCTATGGAGCTCTGGTGCTATGGACTTCTGGTGCTATGGAGCTCTGGTGCTATGGAGCTATGGAGCTCTGGTGCTATGGAGCTCTGGAGGTATGGAGCTCTGGAGGTATGGAGCTCTGGAGGTATGGAGCTATGGAGCCCTGGAGCTCTGGAGGTATGGAGCTATGGTGCTATGGAGCTCTGAAGCCATGGAGCTCTGGTGCTATGGAGCTATGGAGCTCTGGTGCTATGGAGCTATGGAGCTATGGAGCTCTGGAAGTATGGAGCTCTGGTGCTATGGAGCTATGGAGCTCTGGTGCTATGGAGCTATGGAGCTCTGGTGCTATGGAGCTATGGAGCTCTGGTGCTATGGAGCTCTGGTGCTATGGAGCTCTGGTGCTATGGAGCTATGGAGCTCTGGTGCTATGGAGCTATGGAGCTCTGGAGGTATGGAGCTCTGGAGGTATGGAGCTCTGGAGGTATGGAGCTATGGAGCCCTGGAGCTCTGGAGGTATGGAGCTATGGTGCTATGGAGCTCTGAAGCCATGGAGCTCTGGTGCTATGGAGCTCTGGAGCTCTGGAGGTATGGAGCTCTGGAGGTATGGAGCTATGGAGCCCTGGAGCTCTGGAGGTATGGAGCTATGGTGCTATGGAGCTCTGAAGCCATGGAGCTCTGGTGCTATGGAGCTCTGGAGCTCTGGAGGTATGGAGCTCTGGAGGTATGGAGCTATGGAGCCCTGGAGCTCTGGAGGTATGGAGCTATGGTGCTATGGAGCTCTGAAGCCATGGAGCTCTGGTGCTATGGAGCTCTGGAGCTCTGGAGGTATGGAGCTCTGGAGGTATGGAGCTCTGGAGGTATGGAGCTATGGAGCCCTGGAGCTCTGGAGGTATGGAGCTATGGTGCTATGGAGCTCTGAAGCCATGGAGCTCTGGTGCTATGGAGCTCTGGAGGTATGGAGCTCTGGAGGTATGGAGCTCTGGAGGTATGGAGCTATGGAGCCCTGGAGCTCTGGAGGTATGGAGCTATGGTGCTATGGAGCTCTGAAGCCATGGAGCTCTGGTGCTATGGAGCTCTGGAGGTATGGAGCTCTGGAGGTATGGAGCTCTGGAGGTATGGAGCTATGGAGCCCTGGAGCTCTGGAGGTATGGAGCTATGGTGCTATGGAGCTCTGAAGCCATGGAGCTCTGGTGCTATGGAGCTATGGAGCTCTGGTGCTATGGAGCTATGGAGGTATGGAGCCACCAGCCAGCACCCTCCGTGGCTGGATCAATGGAAGTGTTTTAGGTACCAGGCAGCCAAAGGGCCGAGGCCTCACGCTCGACCACGCCGGCGCAGAGTTCCAGCCGCTCGGATAAGCTCTGTCACTCACCCGCCGCGCAGCCACCGGTAACGGGGAAATGTCGCCGCCTGGCGGACACGCCGTTGTAAATGAATGGGCTTTCGCACTTAGTGCAATTTTCGCCAACTCTCTGACTTAGAGTTATGGAAGTATGGAGCTATGGAGCCACCAGCCACCCAGGCTGGAGCTATGGAGCTCTGGAGGTATGGAGCTCAGGTGCTATGGAAGTATGGAGCTATGGAGCTATGGAAGTATGGAGCTATGGAGCTATGGAGCTCTGGAAGTATGGAGCTATGGAGCTCTGGAGGTATGGAGCTATGGAGCTATGGAGCCCTGGAGCCCTGGAGCTATGGAGCTCTGGTGCTATGGAGGTATGGAGCTCTGGAGGTATGGAGCTCTGGAGGTATGGAGCTATGGAGCTATGGAGCCCTGGAGCTATGGAGCTATGGAGCCCTGGAGCTATGGAGCTATGGAGCCCTGGAGCTATGGAGCTATGGAGCTCTGGTGCTATGGAGCTATGGAGCTCTGGTGCTATGGAGCTATGGAGCTCTGGTGCTATGGAGCTATGGAGCTCTGGTGCTATGGAGCTATGGAGCTCTGGAAGTATGGAGCTATGGAGCTCTGGAGGTATGGAGCTATGGAGCCCTGGAGCTATGGAGCCCTGGAGCTATGGAAGTATGGAGCTCTGGTGCTATGGAGCTATGGAGCTCTGGTGCTATGGAGCTATGGAGCTCTGGAGCTATGGAGCTCTGGAGGTATGGAGCTATGGAGCTATGGAGCTCTGGAGGTATGGAGCTATGGAGCTATGGAAGTATGGAGCTCTGGTGCTATGGAGCTATGGAGCTCTGGTGCTATGGAGCTATGGAGCTCTGGTGCTATGGAGCTATGGAGCTATGGAGCTCTGGAAGTATGGAGCTCTGGTGCTATGGAGCTATGGAGCTCTGGTGCTATGGAGCTATGGAGCTCTGGTGCTATGGAGCTATGGAGCTCTGGTGCTATGGAGCTCTGGTGCTATGGAGCTCTGGTGCTATGGAGCTATGGAGCTCTGGTGCTATGGAGCTATGGAGCTCTGGAGGTATGGAGCTCTGGAGGTATGGAGCTCTGGAGGTATGGAGCTTTGGAGCCCTGGAGCTCTGGAGGTATGGAGCTATGGTGCTATGGAGCTCTGAAGCCATGGAGCTCTGGTGCTATGGAGCTCTGGAGCTCTGGAGGTATGGAGCTCTGGAGGTATGGAGCTATGGAGCCCTGGAGCTCTGGAGGTATGGAGCTATGGTGCTATGGAGCTCTGAAGCCATGGAGCTCTGGTGCTATGGAGCTCTGGAGCTCTGGAGGTATGGAGCTCTGGAGGTATGGAGCTATGGAGCCCTGGAGCTCTGGAGGTATGGAGCTATGGTGCTATGGAGCTCTGAAGCCATGGAGCTCTGGTGCTATGGAGCTCTGGAGCTCTGGAGGTATGGAGCTCTGGAGGTATGGAGCTCTGGAGGTATGGAGCTATGGAGCCCTGGAGCTCTGGAGGTATGGAGCTATGGTGCTATGGAGCTCTGAAGCCATGGAGCTCTGGTGCTATGGAGCTCTGGAGGTATGGAGCTCTGGAGGTATTGAGCTCTGGAGGTATGGAGCTATGGAGCCCTGGAGCTCTGGAGGTATGGAGCTATGGTGCTATGGAGCTCTGAAGCCATGGAGCTCTGGTGCTATGGAGCTCTGGAGGTATGGAGCTCTGGAGGTATGGAGCTCTGGAGGTATGGAGCTATGGAGCCCTGGAGCTCTGGAGGTATGGAGCTATGGTGCTATGGAGCTCTGAAGCCATGGAGCTCTGGTGCTATGGAGCTCTGGAGGTATGGAGCTCTGGAGGTATGGAGCTCTGGAGGTATGGAGCTATGGAGCCCTGGAGCTCTGGAGGTATGGAGCTATGGTGCTATGGAGCTCTGAAGCCATGGAGCTCTGGTGCTTTGGAGCTATGGAGCTCTGGTGCTATGGAGCTATGGAGGTATGGAGCCACCAGCCAGCACCCTCCGTGGCTGGATCAATGGAAGTGTTTTAGGTACCAGGCAGCCAAAGGGCCGAGGCCTCACGCTCGACCACGCCGGCGCAGAGTTCCAGCCGCTCGGATAAGCTCTGTCACTCACCCGCCGCGCAGCCACCGGTAACGGGGAAATGTCGCCGCCTTGTGGACACGCCGTTGTAAATGAATGGGCTTTCGCACTTAGTGCAATTTTCGCCAACTCTCTGACTTAGAGCTATGGAAGTATGGAGCTATGGAGCCACCAGCCACCCAGGCTGGAGCTCTGGAGCTCTGGAGGTATGGAGCTCTGGTGCTATGGAAGTATGGAGCTCTGGTGCTATGGAAGTATGGAGCTATGGAGGTATGGAAGTATGGAGCTATGGAAGTATGGAGCTATGGAGCTCTGGAAGTATGGAGCTATGGAGCTCTGGAGGTATGGAGCCCTGGAGCTATGGAGCCCTGGAGCTATGGAAGTATGGAGCTCTGGTGCTATGGAGCTATGGAGCTCTGGTGCTATGGAGCTATGGAGCTATGGAGCTCTGGAGCTATGGAGCTCTGGAGGTATGGAGCTATGGAGCTATGGAGCTCTGGAGGTATGGAGCTATGGAGCTATGGAAGTATGGAGCTCTGGTGCTATGGAGCTATGGAGCTCTGGTGCTCTGGTGCTATGGAGCTATGGAGCTCTGGTGCTATGGAGCTATGGAGCTATGGAGCTCTGGAAGTATGGAGCTCTGGTGCTATGGAGCTATGGAGCTCTGGTGCTATGGAGCTATGGAGCTCTGGTGCTATGGAGCTATGGAGCTCTGGTGCTATGGAGCTCTGGTGCTATGGAGCTCTGGTGCTATGGAGCTATGGAGCTCTGGTGCTATGGAGCTATGGAGCTCTGGAGGTATGGAGCTCTGGAGGTATGGAGCTCTGGAGGTATGGAGCTATGGAGCCCTGGAGCTCTGGAGGTATGGAGCTATGGTGCTATGGAGCTCTGAAGCCACGGAGCTCTGGTGCTATGGAGCTCTGGAGCTCTGGAGGTATGGAGCTCTGGAGGTATGGAGCTATGGAGCCCTGGAGCTCTGGAGGTATGGAGCTATGGTGCTATGGAGCTCTGAAGCCATGGAGCTCTGGTGCTATGGAGCTCTGGAGCTCTGGAGGTATGGAGCTCTGGAGGTATGGAGCTCTGGAGGTATGGAGCTATGGAGCCCTGGAGCTCTGGAGGTATGGAGCTATGGTGCTATGGAGCTCTGAAGCCATGGAGCTCTGGTGCTATGGAGCTCTGGAGGTATGGAGCTCTGGAGGTATGGAGCTCTGGAGGTATGGAGCTATGGAGCCCTGGAGCTCTGGAGGTATGGAGCTATGGTGCTATGGAGCTCTGAAGCCATGGAGCTCTGGTGCTATGGAGCTCTGGAGGTATGGAGCTCTGGAGGTATGGAGCTCTGGAGGTAAGGAGCTATGGAGCCCTGGAGCTCTGGAGGTATGGAGCTATGGTGCTATGGAGCTCTGAAGCCATGGAGCTCTGGTGCTATGGAGCTATGGAGCTCTGGTGCTATGGAGCTATGGAGGTATGGAGCCACCAGCCAGCACCCTCCGTGGCTGGATCAATGGAAGTGTTTTAGGTACCAGGCAGCCAAAGGGCCGAGGCCTCACGCTCGACCACGCCGGCGCAGAGTTCCAGCCGCTCGGATAAGCTCTGTCACTCACCCGCCGCGCAGCCACCGGTAACGGGGAAATGTCGCCGCCTGGCGGACACGCCGTTGTAAATGAATGGGCTTTCGCACTTAGTGCAATTTTCGCCAACTCTCTGACTTAGAGCTATGGAAGTATGGAGCTATGGAGCCACCAGCCACCCAGGCTTGAGCTATGGAGCTCTGGAGGTATGGAGCTCAGGTGCTATGGAAGTATGGAGCTATGGAGCTATGGAAGTATGGAGCTATGGAGCTATGGAGCTCTGGAAGTATGGAGCTATGGAGCTCTGGAGGTATGGAGCTATGGAGCCCTGGAGCCCTGGAGCTATGGAGCTCTGGTGCTATGGAGGTATGGAGCTCTGGAGGTATGGAGCTATGGAGCTATGGAGCCCTGGAGCTATGGAGCTATGGAGCCCTGGAGCTATGGAGCTATGGAGCCCTGGAGCTATGGAGCTATGGAGCTCTGGTGCTATGGAGCTATGGAGCTCTGGTGCTATGGAGCTATGGAGCTCTGGTGCTATGGAGCTATGGAGCTCTGGTGCTATGGAGCTATGGAGCTCTGGAAGTATGGAGCTATGGAGCTCTGGAGGTATGGAGCTATGGAGCCCTGGAGCTATGGAGCCCTGGAGCTATGGAAGTATGGAGCTCTGGTGCTATGGAGCTATGGAGCTCTGGTGCTATGGAGCTATGGAGCTCTGGAGCTATGGAGCTCTGGAGGTATGGAGCTATGGAGCTATGGAGCTCTGGAGGTATGGAGCTATGGAGCTATGGAAGTATGGAGCTCTGGTGCTATGGAGCTATGGAGCTCTGGTGCTATGGAGCTATGGAGCTCTGGTGCTATGGAGCTATGGAGCTATGGAGCTCTGGAAGTATGGAGCTCTGGTGCTATGGAGCTATGGAGCTCTGGTGCTATGGAGCTATGGAGCTCTGGTGCTATGGAGCTATGGAGCTCTGGTGCTATGGAGCTCTGGTGCTATGGAGCTCTGGTGCTATGGAGCTATGGAGCTCTGGTGCTATGGAGCTATGGAGCTCTGGAGGTATGGAGCTCTGGAGGTATGGAGCTTTGGAGCCCTGGAGCTCTGGAGGTATGGAGCTATGGTGCTATGGAGCTCTGAAGCCATGGAGCTCTGGTGCTATGGAGCTCTGGAGCTCTGGAGGTATGGAGCTCTGGAGGTATGGAGCTATGGAGCCCTGGAGCTCTGGAGGTATGGAGCTATGGTGCTATGGAGCTCTGAAGCCATGGAGCTCTGGTGCTATGGAGCTCTGGAGCTCTGGAGGTATGGAGCTCTGGAGGTATGGAGCTATGGAGCCCTGGAGCTCTGGAGGTATGGAGCTATGGTGCTATGGAGCTCTGAAGCCATGGAGCTCTGGTGCTATGGAGCTCTGGAGCTCTGGAGGTATGGAGCTCTGGAGGTATGGAGCTCTGGAGGTATGGAGCTATGGAGCCCTGGAGCTCTGGAGGTATGGAGCTATGGTGCTATGGAGCTCTGAAGCCATGGAGCTCTGGTGCTATGGAGCTCTGGAGGTATGGAGCTCTGGAGGTATGGAGCTCTGGAGGTATGGAGCTATGGAGCCCTGGAGCTCTGGAGGTATGGAGCTATGGTGCTATGGAGCTCTGAAGCCATGGAGCTCTGGTGCTATGGAGCTCTGGAGGTATGGAGCTCTGGAGGTATGGAGCTCTGGAGGTATGGAGCTATGGAGCCCTGGAGCTCTGGAGGTATGGAGCTATGGTGCTATGGAGCTCTGAAGCCATGGAGCTCTGGTGCTATGGAGCTCTGGAGGTATGGAGCTCTGGAGGTATGGAGCTCTGGAGGTATGGAGCTATGGAGCCCTGGAGCTCTGGAGGTATGGAGCTATGGTGCTATGGAGCTCTGAAGCCATGGAGCTCTGGTGCTATGGAGCTATGGAGCTCTGGTGCTATGGAGCTATGGAGGTATGGAGCCACCAGCCAGCACCCTCCGTGGCTGGATCAATGGAAGTGTTTTAGGTACCAGGCAGCCAAAGGGCCGAGGCCTCACGCTCGACCACGCCGGCGCAGAGTTCCAGCCGCTCGGATAAGCTCTGTCACTCACCCGCCGCGCAGCCACCGGTAACGGGGAAATGTCGCCGCCTTGTGGACACGCCGTTGTAAATGAATGGGCTTTCGCACTTAGTGCAATTTTCGCCAACTCTCTGACTTAGAGCTATGGAAGTATGGAGCTATGGAGCCACCAGCCACCCAGGCTGGAGCTCTGGAGCTCTGGAGGTATGGAGCTCTGGTGCAATGGAAGTATGGAGCTCTGGTGCTATGGAAGTATGGAGCTATGGAGGTATGGAAGTATGGAGCTATGGAAGTATGGAGCTATGGAGCTCTGGAAGTATGGAGCTATGGAGCTCTGGAGGTATGGAGCCCTGGAGCTATGGAGCCCTGGAGCTATGGAAGTATGGAGCTCTGGTGCTATGGAGCTATGGAGCTCTGGTGCTATGGAACTATGGAGCTATGGAGCTCTGGAGCTATGGAGCTCTGGAGGTATGGAGCTATGGAGCTATGGAGCTCTGGAGGTATGGAGCTATGGAGCTATGGAAGTATGGAGCTCTGGTGCTATGGAGCTATGGAGCTCTGGTGCTATGGAGCTATGGAGCTCTGGTGCTATGGAGCTATGGAGCTATGGAGCTCTGGAAGTATGGAGCTCTGGTGCTATGGAGCTATGGAGCTCTGGTGCTATGGAGCTATGGAGCTCTGGTGCTATGGACTTCTGGTGCTATGGAGCTCTGGTGCTATGGAGCTATGGAGCTCTGGTGCTATGGAGCTCTGGAGGTATGGAGCTCTGGAGGTATGGAGCTCTGGAGGTATGGAGCTATGGAGCCCTGGAGCTCTGGAGGTATGGAGCTATGGTGCTATGGAGCTCTGAAGCCATGGAGCTCTGGTGCTATGGAGCTATGGAGCTCTGGTGCTATGGAGCTATGGAGCTATGGAGCTCTGGAAGTATGGAGCTCTGGTGCTATGGAGCTATGGAGCTCTGGTGCTATGGAGCTATGGAGCTCTGGTGCTATGGAGCTATGGAGCTCTGGTGCTATGGAGCTCTGGTGCTATGGAGCTCTGGTGCTATGGAGCTATGGAGCTCTGGTGCTATGGAGCTATGGAGCTCTGGAGGTATGGAGCTCTGGAGGTATGGAGCTCTGGAGGTATGGAGCTATGGAGCCCTGGAGCTCTGGAGGTATGGAGCTATGGTGCTATGGAGCTCTGAAGCCATGGAGCTCTGGTGCTATGGAGCTCTGGAGCTCTGGAGGTATGGAGCTCTGGAGGTATGGAGCTATGGAGCCCTGGAGCTCTGGAGGTATGGAGCTATGGTGCTATGGAGCTCTGAAGCCATGGAGCTCTGGTGCTATGGAGCTCTGGAGCTCTGGAGGTATGGAGCTCTGGAGGTATGGAGCTCTGGAGGTATGGAGCTATGGAGCCCTGGAGCTCTGGAGGTATGGAGCTATGGTGCTATGGAGCTCTGAAGCCATGGAGCTCTGGTGCTATGGAGCTCTGGAGGTATGGAGCTCTGGAGGTATGGAGCTCTGGAGGTATGGAGCTATGGAGCCCTGGAGCTCTGGAGGTATGGAGCTATGGTGCTATGGAGCTCTGAAGCCATGGAGCTCTGGTGCTATGGAGCTATGGAGCTCTGGTGCTATGGAGCTATGGAGGTATGGAGCCACCAGCCAGCACCCTCCGTGGCTGGATCAATGGAAGTGTTTTAGGTACCAGGCAGCCAAAGGGCCGAGGCCTCACGCTCGACCACGCCGGCGCAGAGTTCCAGCCGCTCGGATAAGCTCTGTCACTCACCCGCCGCGCAGCCACCGGTAACGGGGAAATGTCGCCGCCTGGCGGACACGCCGTTGTAAATGAATGGGCTTTCGCACTTAGTGCAATTTTCGCCAACTCTCTGACTTAGAGTTATGGAAGTATGGAGCTATGGAGCCACCAGCCACCCAGGCTGGAGCTATGGAGCTCTGGAGGTATGGAGCTCAGGTGCTATGGAAGTATGGAGCTATGGAGCTATGGAAGTATGGAGCTATGGAGCTATGGAGCTCTGGAAGTATGGAGCTATGGAGCTCTGGAGGTATGGAGCTATGGAGCCCTGGAGCCCTGGAGCTATGGAGCTCTGGTGCTATGGAGGTATGGAGCTCTGGAGGTATGGAGCTCTGGAGGTATGGAGCTATGGAGCTATGGAGCCCTGGAGCTATGGAGCTATGGAGCCCTGGAGCTATGGAGCTATGGAGCCCTGGAGCTATGGAGCTATGGAGCTCTGGTGCTATGGAGCTATGGAGCTCTGGTGCTATGGAGCTATGGAGCTCTGGTGCTATGGAGCTATGGAGCTCTGGTGCTATGGAGCTATGGAGCTCTGGAAGTATGGAGCTATGGAGCTCTGGAGGTATGGAGCTATGGAGCCCTGGAGCTATGGAGCCCTGGAGCTATGGAAGTATGGAGCTCTGGTGCTATGGAGCTATGGAGCTCTGGTGCTATGGAGCTATGGAGCTCTGGAGCTATGGAGCTCTGGAGGTATGGAGCTATGGAGCTATGGAGCTACGGAGCTCTGGAGGTATGGAGCTATGGAGCTATGGAAGTATGGAGCTCTGGTGCTATGGAGCTATGGAGCTCTGGTGCTATGGAGCTATGGAGCTCTGGTGCTATGGAGCTATGGAGCTATGGAGCTCTGGAAGTATGGAGCTCTGGTGCTATGGAGCTATGGAGCTCTGGTGCTATGGAGCTATGGAGCTCTGGTGCTATGGAGCTATGGAGCTCTGGTGCTATGGAGCTCTGGTGCTATGGAGCTCTGGTGCTATGGAGCTATGGAGCTCTGGTGCTATGGAGCTATGGAGCTCTGGAGGTATGGAGCTCTGGAGGTATGGAGCTCTGGAGGTATGGAGCTTTGGAGCCCTGGAGCTCTGGAGGTATGGAGCTATGGTGCTATGGAGCTCTGAAGCCATGGAGCTCTGGTGCTATGGAGCTCTGGAGCTCTGGAGGTATGGAGCTCTGGAGGTATGGAGCTATGGAGCCCTGGAGCTCTGGAGGTATGGAGCTATGGTGCTATGGAGCTCTGAAGCCATGGAGCTCTGGTGCTATGGAGCTCTGGAGCTCTGGAGGTATGGAGCTCTGGAGGTATGGAGCTATGGAGCCCTGGAGCTCTGGAGGTATGGAGCTATGGTGCTATGGAGCTCTGAAGCCATGGAGCTCTGGTGCTATGGAGCTCTGGAGCTCTGGAGGTATGGAGCTCTGGAGGTATGGAGCTCTGGAGGTATGGAGCTATGGAGCCCTGGAGCTCTGGAGGTATGGAGCTATGGTGCTATGGAGCTCTGAAGCCATGGAGCTCTGGTGCTATGGAGCTCTGGAGGTATGGAGCTCTGGAGGTATGGAGCTATGGAGCCCTGGAGCTCTGGAG
Source organism: Syngnathus leptorhynchus (assembly GCF_054491065.1). NCBI lineage: Eukaryota > Metazoa > Chordata > Actinopteri > Syngnathiformes > Syngnathidae > Syngnathus > Syngnathus leptorhynchus. Next base: position 1,155,781 of record NW_028231992.1, on the reverse strand, counting down.
GTATGGAGCTATGGTGCTATGGAGCTCTGAAGCCATGGAGGTCTGGTGCTATTGAGCTCTGGAGGTATGGAGCTCTGGAGGTATGGAGCTCTGGAGGTATGGAGCTATGGAGCCCTGGAGCTCTGGAGGTATGGAGCTATGGTGCTATGGAGCTCTGAAGCCATGGAGCTCTGGTGCTATGGAGCTCTGGAGGTATGGAGCTCTGGAGGTATGGAGCTCTGGAGGTATGGAGCTATGGAGCCCTGGAGCTCTGGAGGTATGGAGCTATGGTGCTATGGAGCTCTGAAGCCATGGAGCTCTGGTGCTATGGAGCTATGGAGCTCTGGTGCTATGGAGCTATGGAGGTATGGAGCCACCAGCCAGCACCCTCCGTGGCTGGATCAATGGAAGTGTTTTAGGTACCAGGCAGCCAAAGGGCCGAGGCCTCACGCTCGACCACGCCGGCGCAGAGTTCCAGCCGCTCGGATAAGCTCTGTCACTCACCCGCCGCGCAGCCACCGGTAACGGGGAAATGTCGCCGCCTTGTGGACACGCCGTTGTAAATGAATGGGCTTTCGCACTTAGTGCAATTTTCGCCAACTCTCTGACTTAGAGCTATGGAAGTATGGAGCTATGGAGCCACCAGCCACCCAGGCTGGAGCTCTGGAGCTCTGGAGGTATGGAGCTCTGGTGCTATGGAAGTATGGAGCTCTGGTGCTATGGAAGTATGGAGCTATGGAGGTATGGAAGTATGGAGCTATGGAAGTATGGAGCTATGGAGCTCTGGAAGTATGGAGCTATGGAGCTCTGGAGGTATGGAGCCCTGGAGCTATGGAGCCCTGGAGCTATGGAAGTATGGAGCTCTGGTGCTATGGAGCTATGGAGCTCTGGTGCTATGGAGCTATGGAGCTATGGAGCTCTGGAGCTATGGAGCTCTGGAGGTATGGAGCTATGGAGCTATGGAGCTCTGGAGGTATGGAGCTATGGAGCTATGGAAGTATGGAGCTCTGGTGCTATGGAGCTATGGAGCTCTGGTGCTATGGAGCTATGGAGCTCTGGTGCTATGGAGCTATGGAGCTATGGAGCTCTGGAAGTATGGAGCTCTGGTGCTATGGAGCTATGGAGCTCTGGTGCTATGGAGCTATGGAGCTCTGGTGCTATGGAGCTCTGGTGCTATGGAGCTCTGGTGCTATGGAGCTATGGAGCTCTGGTGCTATGGAGCTATGGAGCTCTGGAGGTATGGAGCTCTGGAGGTATGGAGCTCTGGAGGTATGGAGCTATGGAGCCCTGGAGCTCTGGAGGTATGGAGCTATGGTGCTATGGAGCTCTGAAGCCATGGAGCTCTGGTGCTATGGAGCTCTGGAGCTCTGGAGGTATGGAGCTCTGGAGGTATGGAGCTATGGAGCCCTGGAGCTCTGGAGGTATGGAGCTATGGAGCTCTGAAGCCATGGAGCTCTGGTGCTATGGAGCTCTGGAGCTCTGGAGGTATGGAGCTCTGGAGGTATGGAGCTATGGAGCCCTGGAGCTCTGGAGGTATGGAGCTATGGTGCTATGGAGCTCTGAAGCCATGGAGCTCTGGTGCTATGGAGCTCTGGAGGTATGGAGCTCTGGAGGTATGGAGCTCTGGAGGTATGGAGCTATGGAGCCCTGGAGCTCTGGAGGTATGGAGCTATGGTGCTATGGAGCTCTGAAGCCATGGAGCTCTGGTGCTATGGAGCTCTGGAGGTATGGAGCTCTGGAGGTATGGAGCTCTGGAGGTATGGAGCTATGGAGCCCTGGAGCTCTGGAGGTATGGAGCTATGGTGCTATGGAGCTCTGAAGCCATGGAGCTCTGGTGCTATGGAGCTATGGAGCTCTGGTGCTATGGAGCTATGGAGGTATGGAGCCACCAGCCAGCACCCTCCGTGGCTGGATCAATGGAAGTGTTTTAGGTACCAGGCAGCCAAAGGGCCGAGGCCTCACGCTCGACCACGCCGGCGCAGAGTTCCAGCCGCTCGGATAAGCTCTGTCACTCACCCGCCGCGCAGCCACCGGTAACGGGGAAATGTCGCCGCCTTGTGGACACGCCGTTGTAAATGAATGGGCTTTCGCACTTAGTGCAATTTTCGCCAACTCTCTGACTTAGAGCTATGGAAGTATGGAGCTATGGAGCCACCAGCCACCCAGGCTGGAGCTCTGGAGCTCTGGAGGTATGGAGCTCTGGTGCAATGGAAGTATGGAGCTCTGGTGCTATGGAAGTATGGAGCTATGGAGGTATGGAAGTATGGAGCTATGGAAGTATGGAGCTATGGAGCTCTGGAAGTATGGAGCTATGGAGCTCTGGAGGTATGGAGCCCTGGAGCTATGGAGCCCTGGAGCTATGGAAGTATGGAGCTCTGGTGCTATGGAGCTATGGAGCTCTGGTGCTATGGAACTATGGAGCTATGGAGCTCTGGAGCTATGGAGCTCTGGAGGTATGGAGCTATGGAGCTATGGAGCTCTGGAGGTATGGAGCTATGGAGCTATGGAAGTATGGAGCTCTGGTGCTATGGAGCTATGGAGCTCTGGTGCTATGGAGCTATGGAGCTCTGGTGCTATGGAGCTATGGAGCTATGGAGCTCTGGAAGTATGGAGCTCTGGTGCTATGGAGCTATGGAGCTCTGGTGCTATGGAGCTATGGAGCTCTGGTGCTATGGACTTCTGGTGCTATGGAGCTCTGGTGCTATGGAGCTATGGAGCTCTGGTGCTATGGAGCTCTGGAGGTATGGAGCTCTGGAGGTATGGAGCTCTGGAGGTATGGAGCTATGGAGCCCTGGAGCTCTGGAGGTATGGAGCTATGGTGCTATGGAGCTCTGAAGCCATGGAGCTCTGGTGCTATGGAGCTATGGAGCTCTGGTGCTATGGAGCTATGGAGCTATGGAGCTCTGGAAGTATGGAGCTCTGGTGCTATGGAGCTATGGAGCTCTGGTGCTATGGAGCTATGGAGCTCTGGTGCTATGGAGCTATGGAGCTCTGGTGCTATGGAGCTCTGGTGCTATGGAGCTCTGGTGCTATGGAGCTATGGAGCTCTGGTGCTATGGAGCTATGGAGCTCTGGAGGTATGGAGCTCTGGAGGTATGGAGCTCTGGAGGTATGGAGCTATGGAGCCCTGGAGCTCTGGAGGTATGGAGCTATGGTGCTATGGAGCTCTGAAGCCATGGAGCTCTGGTGCTATGGAGCTCTGGAGCTCTGGAGGTATGGAGCTCTGGAGGTATGGAGCTATGGAGCCCTGGAGCTCTGGAGGTATGGAGCTATGGTGCTATGGAGCTCTGAAGCCATGGAGCTCTGGTGCTATGGAGCTCTGGAGCTCTGGAGGTATGGAGCTCTGGAGGTATGGAGCTCTGGAGGTATGGAGCTATGGAGCCCTGGAGCTCTGGAGGTATGGAGCTATGGTGCTATGGAGCTCTGAAGCCATGGAGCTCTGGTGCTATGGAGCTCTGGAGGTATGGAGCTCTGGAGGTATGGAGCTCTGGAGGTATGGAGCTATGGAGCCCTGGAGCTCTGGAGGTATGGAGCTATGGTGCTATGGAGCTCTGAAGCCATGGAGCTCTGGTGCTATGGAGCTATGGAGCTCTGGTGCTATGGAGCTATGGAGGTATGGAGCCACCAGCCAGCACCCTCCGTGGCTGGATCAATGGAAGTGTTTTAGGTACCAGGCAGCCAAAGGGCCGAGGCCTCACGCTCGACCACGCCGGCGCAGAGTTCCAGCCGCTCGGATAAGCTCTGTCACTCACCCGCCGCGCAGCCACCGGTAACGGGGAAATGTCGCCGCCTGGCGGACACGCCGTTGTAAATGAATGGGCTTTCGCACTTAGTGCAATTTTCGCCAACTCTCTGACTTAGAGTTATGGAAGTATGGAGCTATGGAGCCACCAGCCACCCAGGCTGGAGCTATGGAGCTCTGGAGGTATGGAGCTCAGGTGCTATGGAAGTATGGAGCTATGGAGCTATGGAAGTATGGAGCTATGGAGCTATGGAGCTCTGGAAGTATGGAGCTATGGAGCTCTGGAGGTATGGAGCTATGGAGCCCTGGAGCCCTGGAGCTATGGAGCTCTGGTGCTATGGAGGTATGGAGCTCTGGAGGTATGGAGCTCTGGAGGTATGGAGCTATGGAGCTATGGAGCCCTGGAGCTATGGAGCTATGGAGCCCTGGAGCTATGGAGCTATGGAGCCCTGGAGCTATGGAGCTATGGAGCTCTGGTGCTATGGAGCTATGGAGCTCTGGTGCTATGGAGCTATGGAGCTCTGGTGCTATGGAGCTATGGAGCTCTGGTGCTATGGAGCTATGGAGCTCTGGAAGTATGGAGCTATGGAGCTCTGGAGGTATGGAGCTATGGAGCCCTGGAGCTATGGAGCCCTGGAGCTATGGAAGTATGGAGCTCTGGTGCTATGGAGCTATGGAGCTCTGGTGCTATGGAGCTATGGAGCTCTGGAGCTATGGAGCTCTGGAGGTATGGAGCTATGGAGCTATGGAGCTACGGAGCTCTGGAGGTATGGAGCTATGGAGCTATGGAAGTATGGAGCTCTGGTGCTATGGAGCTATGGAGCTCTGGTGCTATGGAGCTATGGAGCTCTGGTGCTATGGAGCTATGGAGCTATGGAGCTCTGGAAGTATGGAGCTCTGGTGCTATGGAGCTATGGAGCTCTGGTGCTATGGAGCTATGGAGCTCTGGTGCTATGGAGCTATGGAGCTCTGGTGCTATGGAGCTCTGGTGCTATGGAGCTCTGGTGCTATGGAGCTATGGAGCTCTGGTGCTATGGAGCTATGGAGGTATGGAGCTCTGGAGGTATGGAGCTCTGGAGGTATGGAGCTTTGGAGCCCTGGAGCTCTGGAGGTATGGAGCTATGGTGCTATGGAGCTCTGAAGCCATGGAGCTCTGGTGCTATGGAGCTCTGGAGCTCTGGAGGTATGGAGCTCTGGAGGTATGGAGCTATGGAGCCCTGGAGCTCTGGAGGTATGGAGCTATGGTGCTATGGAGCTCTGAAGCCATGGAGCTCTGGTGCTATGGAGCTCTGGAGCTCTGGAGGTATGGAGCTCTGGAGGTATGGAGCTATGGAGCCCTGGAGCTCTGGAGGTATGGAGCTATGGTGCTATGGAGCTCTGAAGCCATGGAGCTCTGGTGCTATGGAGCTCTGGAGCTCTGGAGGTATGGAGCTCTGGAGGTATGGAGCTCTGGAGGTATGGAGCTATGGAGCCCTGGAGCTCTGGAGGTATGGAGCTATGGTGCTATGGAGCTCTGAAGCCATGGAGCTCTGGTGCTATGGAGCTCTGGAGGTATGGAGCTCTGGAGGTATGGAGCTATGGAGCCCTGGAGCTCTGGAGGTATGGAGCTATGGTGCTATGGAGCTCTGAAGCCATGGAGGTCTGGTGCTATTGAGCTCTGGAGGTATGGAGCTCTGGAGGTATGGAGCTCTGGAGGTATGGAGCTATGGAGCCCTGGAGCTCTGGAGGTATGGAGCTATGGTGCTATGGAGCTCTGAAGCCATGGAGCTCTGGTGCTATGGAGCTCTGGAGGTATGGAGCTCTGGAGGTATGGAGCTCTGGAGGTATGGAGCTATGGAGCCCTGGAGCTCTGGAGGTATGGAGCTATGGTGCTATGGAGCTCTGAAGCCATGGAGCTCTGGTGCTATGGAGCTATGGAGCTCTGGTGCTATGGAGCTATGGAGGTATGGAGCCACCAGCCAGCACCCTCCGTGGCTGGATCAATGGAAGTGTTTTAGGTACCAGGCAGCCAAAGGGCCGAGGCCTCACGCTCGACCACGCCGGCGCAGAGTTCCAGCCGCTCGGATAAGCTCTGTCACTCACCCGCCGCGCAGCCACCGGTAACGGGGAAATGTCGCCGCCTTGTGGACACGCCGTTGTAAATGAATGGGCTTTCGCACTTAGTGCAATTTTCGCCAACTCTCTGACTTAGAGCTATGGAAGTATGGAGCTATGGAGCCACCAGCCACCCAGGCTGGAGCTCTGGAGCTCTGGAGGTATGGAGCTCTGGTGCTATGGAAGTATGGAGCTCTGGTGCTATGGAAGTATGGAGCTATGGAGGTATGGAAGTATGGAGCTATGGAAGTATGGAGCTATGGAGCTCTGGAAGTATGGAGCTATGGAGCTCTGGAGGTATGGAGCCCTGGAGCTATGGAGCCCTGGAGCTATGGAAGTATGGAGCTCTGGTGCTATGGAGCTATGGAGCTCTGGTGCTATGGAGCTATGGAGCTATGGAGCTCTGGAGCTATGGAGCTCTGGAGGTATGGAGCTATGGAGCTATGGAGCTCTGGAGGTATGGAGCTATGGAGCTATGGAAGTATGGAGCTCTGGTGCTATGGAGCTATGGAGCTCTGGTGCTATGGAGCTATGGAGCTCTGGTGCTATGGAGCTATGGAGCTATGGAGCTCTGGAAGTATGGAGCTCTGGTGCTATGGAGCTATGGAGCTCTGGTGCTATGGAGCTATGGAGCTCTGGTGCTATGGAGCTCTGGTGCTATGGAGCTCTGGTGCTATGGAGCTATGGAGCTCTGGTGCTATGGAGCTATGGAGCTCTGGAGGTATGGAGCTCTGGAGGTATGGAGCTCTGGAGGTATGGAGCTATGGAGCCCTGGAGCTCTGGAGGTATGGAGCTATGGTGCTATGGAGCTCTGAAGCCATGGAGCTCTGGTGCTATGGAGCTCTGGAGCTCTGGAGGTATGGAGCTCTGGAGGTATGGAGCTATGGAGCCCTGGAGCTCTGGAGGTATGGAGCTATGGAGCTCTGAAGCCATGGAGCTCTGGTGCTATGGAGCTCTGGAGCTCTGGAGGTATGGAGCTCTGGAGGTATGGAGCTATGGAGCCCTGGAGCTCTGGAGGTATGGAGCTATGGTGCTATGGAGCTCTGAAGCCATGGAGCTCTGGTGCTATGGAGCTCTGGAGGTATGGAGCTCTGGAGGTATGGAGCTCTGGAGGTATGGAGCTATGGAGCCCTGGAGCTCTGGAGGTATGGAGCTATGGTGCTATGGAGCTCTGAAGCCATGGAGCTCTGGTGCTATGGAGCTCTGGAGGTATGGAGCTCTGGAGGTATGGAGCTCTGGAGGTATGGAGCTATGGAGCCCTGGAGCTCTGGAGGTATGGAGCTATGGTGCTATGGAGCTCTGAAGCCATGGAGCTCTGGTGCTATGGAGCTATGGAGCTCTGGTGCTATGGAGCTATGGAGGTATGGAGCCACCAGCCAGCACCCTCCGTGGCTGGATCAATGGAAGTGTTTTAGGTACCAGGCAGCCAAAGGGCCGAGGCCTCACGCTCGACCACGCCGGCGCAGAGTTCCAGCCGCTCGGATAAGCTCTGTCACTCACCCGCCGCGCAGCCACCGGTAACGGGGAAATGTCGCCGCCTGGCGGACACGCCGTTGTAAATGAATGGGCTTTCGCACTTAGTGCAATTTTCGCCAACTCTCTGACTTAGAGCTATGGAAGTATGGAGCTATGGAGCCACCAGCCACCCAGGCTGGAGCTCTGGAGCTCTGGAGGTATGGAGCTCAGGTGCTATGGAAGTATGGAGCTATGGAGCTATGGAAGTATGGAGCTATGGAGCTATGGAGCTCTGGAAGTATGGAGCTATGGAGCTCTGGAGGTATGGAGCTATGGAGCCCTGGAGCCCTGGAGCTATGGAGCTCTGGTGCTATGGAGGTATGGAGCTCTGGAGGTATGGAGCTCTGGAGGTATGGAGCTATGGAGCTATGGAGCCCTGGAGCTATGGAGCTATGGAGCCCTGGAGCTATGGAGCTATGGAGCCCTGGAGCTATGGAGCTATGGAGCTCTGGTGCTATGGAGCTATGGAGCTCTGGTGCTATGGAGCTATGGAGCTCTGGTGCTATGGAGCTATGGAGCTCTGGTGCTATGGAGCTATGGAGCTCTGGAAGTATGGAGCTATGGAGCTCTGGAGGTATGGAGCTATGGAGCCCTGGAGCTATGGAGCCCTGGAGCTATGGAAGTATGGAGCTCTGGTGCTATGGAGCTATGGAGCTCTGGTGCTATGGAGCTATGGAGCTCTGGTGCTATGGAGCTCTGGAGGTATGGAGCTATGGAGCTATGGAGCTCTGGAGGTATGGAGCTATGGAGCTATGGAAGTATGGAGCTCTGGTGCTATGGAGCTATGGAGCTCTGGTGCTATGGAGCTATGGAGCTCTGGAGGTATGGAGCTATGGAGCCCTGGAGCTCTGGAGGTATGGAGCTATGGTGCTATGGAGCTCTGAAGCCATGGAGCTCTGGTGCTATGGAGCTCTGGAGCTCTGGAGGTATGGAGCCACCAGCCAGCACCCTCCGTGGCTGGATCAATGGAAGTGTTTTAGGTACCAGGCAGCCAAAGGGCCGAGGCCTCACGCTCGACCACGCCGGCGCAGAGTTCCAGCCGCTCGGATAAGCTCTGTCACTCACCCGCCGCGAAGCCACCGGTAACGGGGAAATGTCGCCGCCTGGCGGACACGCCGTTGTAAATGAATGGGCTTTCGCACTTAGTGCAATTTTCGCCAACTCTCTGACTTAGAGCTATGAAAGTATGGAGCTATGGAGCCACCAGCCACCCAGGCTGGAGCTATGGAGCTCTGGAGGTATGGAGCTCAGGTGCTATGGAAGTATGGAGCTATGGAGCTATGGAAGTATGGAGCTATGGAGCTATGGAGCTCTGGAAGTATGGAGCTATGGAGCTCTGGAGGTATGGAGCTATGGAGCCCTGGAGCCCTGGAGCTATGGAGCTCTGGTGCTATGGAGGTATGGAGCTCTGGAGGTATGGAGCTCTGGAGGTATGGAGCTATGGAGCTATGGAGCCCTGGAGCTATGGAGCTATGGAGCCCTGGAGCTATGGAGCTATGGAGCCCTGGAGCTATGGAGCTATGGAGCTCTGGTGCTATGGAGCTATGGAGCTCTGGTGCTATGGAGCTATGGAGCTCTGGTGCTATGGAGCTATGGAGCTCTGGTGCTATGGAGCTATGGAGCTCTGGAAGTATGGAGCTATGGAGCTCTGGAGGTATGGAGCTCTGGAGGTATGGAGCTATGGAGCCCTGGAGCTATGGAAGTATGGAGCTCTGGAGGTATGGAGCTCTGGAGGTATGGAGCTATGGAGCCCTGGAGCTCTGGAGGTATGGAGCTATGGAGCTCTGAAGCCATGGAGCTCTGGTGCTATGGAGCTCTGGAGCTCTGGAGGTATGGAGCTCTGGAGGTATGGAGCTATGGAGCCCTGGAGCTCTGGAGGTATGGAGCTATGGTGCTATGGAGCTCTGAAGCCATGGAGCTCTGGTGCTATGGAGCTCTGGAGGTATGGAGCTCTGGAGGTATGGAGCTCTGGAGGTATGGAGCTATGGAGCCCTGGAGCTCTGGAGGTATGGAGCTATGGTGCTATGGAGCTCTGAAGCCATGGAGCTCTGGTGCTATGGAGCTCTGGAGGTATGGAGCTCTGGAGGTATGGAGCTCTGGAGGTATGGAGCTATGGAGCCCTGGAGCTCTGGAGGTATGGAGCTATGGTGCTATGGAGCTCTGAAGCCATGGAGCTCTGGTGCTATGGAGCTATGGAGCTCTGGTGCTATGGAGCTATGGAGGTATGGAGCCACCAGCCAGCACCCTCCGTGGCTGGATCAATGGAAGTGTTTTAGGTACCAGGCAGCCAAAGGGCCGAGGCCTCACGCTCGACCACGCCGGCGCAGAGTTCCAGCCGCTCGGATAAGCTCTGTCACTCACCCGCCGCGCAGCCACCGGTAACGGGGAAATGTCGCCGCCTGGCGGACACGCCGTTGTAAATGAATGGGCTTTCGCACTTAGTGCAATTTTCGCCAACTCTCTGACTTAGAGCTATGGAAGTATGGAGCTATGGAGCCACCAGCCACCCAGGCTGGAGCTCTGGAGCTCTGGAGGTATGGAGCTCAGGTGCTATGGAAGTATGGAGCTATGGAGCTATGGAAGTATGGAGCTATGGAGCTATGGAGCTCTGGAAGTATGGAGCTATGGAGCTCTGGAGGTATGGAGCTATGGAGCCCTGGAGCCCTGGAGCTATGGAGCTCTGGTGCTATGGAGGTATGGAGCTCTGGAGGTATGGAGCTCTGGAGGTATGGAGCTATGGAGCTATGGAGCCCTGGAGCTATGGAGCTATGGAGCCCTGGAGCTATGGAGCTATGGAGCCCTGGAGCTATGGAGCTATGGAGCTCTGGTGCTATGGAGCTATGGAGCTCTGGTGCTATGGAGCTATGGAGCTCTGGTGCTATGGAGCTATGGAGCTCTGGTGCTATGGAGCTATGGAGCTCTGGAAGTATGGAGCTATGGAGCTCTGGAGGTATGGAGCTATGGAGCCCTGGAGCTATGGAGCCCTGGAGCTATGGAAGTATGGAGCTCTGGTGCTATGGAGCTATGGAGCTCTGGTGCTATGGAGCTATGGAGCTCTGGTGCTATGGAGCTCTGGAGGTATGGAGCTATGGAGCTATGGAGCTCTGGAGGTATGGAGCTATGGAGCTATGGAAGTATGGAGCTCTGGTGCTATGGAGCTATGGAGCTCTGGTGCTATGGAGCTATGGAGCTCTGGAGGTATGGAGCTATGGAGCCCTGGAGCTCTGGAGGTATGGAGCTATGGTGCTATGGAGCTCTGAAGCTATGGAGCTCTGGTGCTATGGAGCTCTGGAGCTCTGGAGGTATGGAGCTCTGGAGGTATGGAGCTATGGAGCCCTGGAGCTCTGGAGGTATGGAGCTATGGTGCTATGGAGCTCTGAAGCCATGGAGCTCTGGTGCTATGGAGCTCTGGAGCTCTGGAGGTATGGAGCTCTGGAGGTATGGAGCTCTGGAGGTATGGAGCTATGGAGCCCTGGAGCTCTGGAGGTATGGAGCTATGGTGCTATGGAGCTCTGAAGCCATGGAGCTCTGGTGCTATGGAGCTCTGGAGGTATGGAGCTCTGGAGGTATGGAGCTCTGGAGGTATGGAGCTATGGAGCCCTGGAGCTCTGGAGGTATGGAGCTATGGTGCTATGGAGCTCTGAAGCCATGGAGCTCTGGTGCTATGGAGCTATGGAGCTCTGGTGCTATGGAGCTATGGAGGTATGGAGCCACCAGCCAGCACCCTCCGTGGCTGGATCAATGGAAGTGTTTTAGGTACCAGGCAGCCAAAGGGCCGAGGCCTCACGCTCGACCACGCCGGCGCAGAGTTCCAGCCGCTCGGATAAGCTCTGTCACTCACCCGCCGCGCAGCCACCGGTAACGGGGAAATGTCGCCGCCTTGTGGACACGCCGTTGTAAATGAATGGGCTTTCGCACTTAGTGCAATTTTCGCCAACTCTCTGACTTAGAGCTATGGAAGTATGGAGCTATGAAGCCACCAGCCACCCAGGCTGGAGCTCTGGAGCTCTGGAGGTATGGAGCTCTGGTGCTATGGAAGTATGGAGCTCTGGTGCTATGGAAGTATGGAGCTATGGAGGTATGGAAGTATGGAGCTATGGAAGTATGGAGCTATGGAGCTCTGGAAGTATGGAGCTATGGAGCTCTGGAGGTATGGAGCCCTGGAGCTATGGAGCCCTGGAGCTATGGAAGTATGGAGCTCTGGTGCTATGGAGCTATGGAGCTCTGGTGCTATGGAGCTATGGAGCTATGGAGCTCTGGAGCTATGGAGCTCTGGAGGTATGGAGCTATGGAGCTATGGAGCTCTGGAGGTATGGAGCTATGGAGCTATGGAAGTATGGAGCTCTGGTGCTATGGAGCTATGGAGCTCTGGTGCTATGGAGCTATGGAGCTCTGGTGCTATGGAGCTATGGAGCTATGGAGCTCTGGAAGTATGGAGCTCTGGTGCTATGGAGCTATGGAGCTCTGGTGCTATGGAGCTATGGAGCTCTGGTGCTATGGAGCTCTGGTGCTATGGAGCTCTGGTGCTATGGAGCTATGGAGCTCTGGTGCTATGGAGCTCTGGAGGTATGGAGCTCTGGAGGTATGGAGCTCTGGAGGTATGGAGCTATGGAGCCCTGGAGCTCTGGAGGTATGGAGCTATGGTGCTATGGAGCTCTGAAGCCATGGAGCTCTGGTGCTATGGAGCTATGGAGCTCTGGTGCTATGGAGCTATGGAGCTATGGAGCTCTGGAAGTATGGAGCTCTGGTGCTATGGAGCTATGGAGCTCTGGTGCTATGGAGCTATGGAGCTCTGGTGCTATGGAGCTATGGAGCTCTGGTGCTATGGAGCTCTGGTGCTATGGAGCTCTGGTGCTATGGAGCTATGGAGCTCTGGTGCTATGGAGCTATGGAGCTCTGGAGGTATGGAGCTCTGGAGGTATGGAGCTCTGGAGGTATGGAGCTATGGAGCCCTGGAGCTCTGGAGGTATGGAGCTATGGTGCTATGGAGCTCTGAAGCCATGGAGCTCTGGTGCTATGGAGCTCTGGAGCTCTGGAGGTATGGAGCTCTGGAGGTATGGAGCTATGGAGCCCTGGAGCTCTGGAGGTATGGAGCTATGGTGCTATGGAGCTCTGAAGCCATGGAGCTCTGGTGCTATGGAGCTCTGGAGGTATGGAGCTCTGGAGGTATGGAGCTCTGGAGGTATGGAGCTATGGAGCCCTGGAGCTCTGGAGGTATGGAGCTATGGTGCTATGGAGCTCTGAAGCCATGGAGCTCTGGTGCTATGGAGCTCTGGAGGTATGGAGCTCTGGAGGTATGGAGCTATGGAGCCCTGGAGCTCTGGAGGTATGGAGCTATGGTGCTATGGAGCTCTGAAGCCATGGAGCTCTGGTGCTATGGAGCTCTGGAGGTATGGAGCTCTGGAGGTATGGAGCTCTGGAGGTATGGAGCTATGGAGCCCTGGAGCTCTGGAGGTATGGAGCTATGGTGCTATGGAGCTCTGAAGCCATGGAGCTCTGGTGCTATGGAGCTCTGGAGGTATGGAGCTCTGGAGGTATGGAGCTCTGGAGGTATGGAGCTATGGAGCCCTGGAGCTCTGGAGGTATGGAGCTATGGTGCTATGGAGCTCTGAAGCCATGGAGCTCTGGTGCTATGGAGCTCTGGAGGTATGGAGCTCTGGAGGTATGGAGCTCTGGAGGTATGGAGCTATGGAGCCCTGGAGCTCTGGAGGTATGGAGCTATGGAGCCCTGGAGCTCTGGAGGTATGGATTTATGGTGCTATGGAGCTCTGAAGCCATGGAGCTCTGGTGCTATGGAGCTCTGGAGCTCTGGAGGTATGGAGCTCTGGAGGTATGGAGCTCTGGAGGTATGGAGCTATGGAGCCCTGGAGCTCTGGAGGTATGGAGCTATGGTGCTATGGAGCTCTGAAGCCATGGAGCTCTGGTGCTATGGAGCTCTGGAGGTATGGAGCTCTGGAGGTATGGAGCTCTGGAGGTATGGAGCTATGGAGCCCTGGAGCTCTGGAGGTATGGAGCTATGGTGCTATGGTGCTATGGAGCTCTGAAGCCATGGAGCTCTGGTGCTATGGAGCTCTGGAGGTATGGAGCTCTGGAGGTATGGAGCCCTGGAGGTATGGAGCTATGGAGCCCTGGAGCTCTGGAGGTATGGAGCTATGGTGCTATGGAGCTCTGAAGCCATGGAGCTCTGGTGCTATGGAGCTATGGAGCTCTGGTGCTATGGAGCTATGGAGGTATGGAGCCACCAGCCAGCACCCTCCGTGGCTGGATCAATGGAAGTGTTTTAGGTACCAGGCAGCCAAAGGGCCGAGGCCTCACGCTCGACCACGCCGGCGCAGAGTTCCAGCCGCTCGGATAAGCTCTGTCACTCACCCGCCGCGCAGCCACCGGTAACGGGGAAATGTCGCCGCCTTGTGGACACGCCGTTGTAAATGAATGGGCTTTCGCACTTAGTGCAATTTTCGCCAACTCTCTGACTTAGAGCTATGGAAGTATGGAGCTATGGAGCCACCAGCCACCCAGGCTGGAGCTCTGGAGCTCTGGAGGTATGGAGCTCTGGTGCTATGGAAGTATGGAGCTCTGGTGCTATGGAAGTATGGAGCTATGGAGGTATGGAAGTATGGAGCTATGGAAGTATGGAGCTATGGAGCTCTGGAAGTATGGAGCTATGGAGCTCTGGAGGTATGGAGCCCTGGAGCTATGGAGCCCTGGAGCTATGGAAGTATGGAGCTCTGGTGCTATGGAGCTATGGAGCTCTGGTGCTATGGAGCTATGGAGCTATGGAGCTCTGGAGCTATGGAGCTCTGGAGGTATGGAGCTATGGAGCTATGGAGCTCTGGAGGTATGGAGCTATGGAGCTATGGAAGTATGGAGCTCTGGTGCTATGGAGCTATGGAGCTCTGGTGCTATGGAGCTATGGAGCTCTGGTGCTATGGAGCTATGGAGCTATGGAGCTCTGGAAGTATGGAGCTCTGGTGCTATGGAGCTATGGAGCTCTGGTGCTATGGAGCTATGGAGCTCTGGTGCTATGGAGCTCTGGTGCTATGGAGCTCTGGTGCTATGGAGCTATGGAGCTCTGGTGCTATGGAGCTATGGAGCTCTGGAGGTATGGAGCTCTGGAGGTATGGAGCTCTGGAGGTATGGAGCTATGGAGCCCTGGAGCTCTGGAGGTATGGAGCTATGGTGCTATGGAGCTCTGAAGCCATGGAGCTCTGGTGCTATGGAGCTCTGGAGCTCTGGAGGTATGGAGCTCTGGAGGTATGGAGCTATGGAGCCCTGGAGCTCTGGAGGTATGGAGCTATGGAGCTCTGAAGCCATGGAGCTCTGGTGCTATGGAGCTCTGGAGCTCTGGAGGTATGGAGCTCTGGAGGTATGGAGCTCTGGAGGTATGGAGCTATGGAGCCCTGGAGCTCTGGAGGTATGGAGCTATGGTGCTATGGAGCTCTGAAGCCATGGAGCTCTGGTGCTATGGAGCTATGGAGCTCTGGTGCTATGGAGCTATGGAGGTATGGAGCCACCAGCCAGCACCCTCCGTGGCTGGATCAATGGAAGTGTTTTAGGTACCAGGCAGCCAAAGGGCCGAGGCCTCACGCTCGACCACGCCGGCGCAGAGTTCCAGCCGCTCGGATAAGCTCTGTCACTCACCCGCCGCGAAGCCACCGGTAACGGGGAAATGTCGCCGCCTGGCGGACACGCCGTTGTAAATGAATGGGCTTTCGCACTTAGTGCAATTTTCGCCAACTCTCTGACTTAGAGCTATGAAAGTATGGAGCTATGGAGCCACCAGCCACCCAGGCTGGAGCTATGGAGCTCTGGAGGTATGGAGCTCAGGTGCTATGGAAGTATGGAGCTATGGAGCTATGGAAGTATGGAGCTATGGAGCTATGGAGCTCTGGAAGTATGGAGCTATGGAGCTCTGGAGGTATGGAGCTATGGAGCCCTGGAGCCCTGGAGCTATGGAGCTCTGGTGCTATGGAGGTATGGAGCTCTGGAGGTATGGAGCTCTGGAGGTATGGAGCTATGGAGCTATGGAGCCCTGGAGCTATGGAGCTATGGAGCCCTGGAGCTATGGAGCTATGGAGCCCTGGAGCTATGGAGCTATGGAGCTCTGGTGCTATGGAGCTATGGAGCTCTGGTGCTATGGAGCTATGGAGCTCTGGTGCTATGGAGCTATGGAGCTCTGGTGCTATGGAGCTATGGAGCTCTGGAAGTATGGAGCTATGGAGCTCTGGAGGTATGGAGCTATGGAGCCCTGGAGCTATGGAGCCCTGGAGCTATGGAAGTATGGAGCTCTGGTGCTATGGAGCTATGGAGCTCTGGTGCTATGGAGCTATGGAGCTCTGGAGCTATGGAGCTCTGGAGGTATGGAGCTATGGAGCTATGGAGCTCTGGAGGTATGGAGCTATGGAGCTATGGAAGTATGGAGCTCTGGTGCTATGGAGCTATGGAGCTCTGGTGCTATGGAGCTATGGAGCTCTGGTGCTATGGAGCTATGGAGCTATGGAGCTCTGGAAGTATGGAGCTCTGGTGCTATGGAGCTATGGAGCTCTGGTGCTATGGAGCTATGGAGCTCTGGTGCTATGGAGCTATGGAGCTCTGGTGCTATGGAGCTCTGGTGCTATGGAGCTCTGGTGCTATGGAGCTATGGAGCTCTGGTGCTATGGAGCTATGGAGCTCTGGAGGTATGGAGCTCTGGAGGTATGGAGCTCTGGAGGTATGGAGCTTTGGAGCCCTGGAGCTCTGGAGGTATGGAGCTATGGTGCTATGGAGCTCTGAAGCCATGGAGCTCTGGTGCTATGGAGCTCTGGAGCTCTGGAGGTATGGAGCTCTGGAGGTATGGAGCTATGGAGCCCTGGAGCTCTGGAGGTATGGAGCTATGGTGCTATGGAGCTCTGAAGCCATGGAGCTCTGGTGCTATGGAGCTCTGGAGCTCTGGAGGTATGGAGCTCTGGAGGTATGGAGCTATGGAGCCCTGGAGCTCTGGAGGTATGGAGCTATGGTGCTATGGAGCTCTGAAGCCATGGAGCTCTGGTGCTATGGAGCTCTGGAGCTCTGGAGGTATGGAGCTCTGGAGGTATGGAGCTCTGGAGGTATGGAGCTATGGAGCCCTGGAGCTCTGGAGGTATGGAGCTATGGTGCTATGGAGCTCTGAAGCCATGGAGCTCTGGTGCTATGGAGCTCTGGAGGTATGGAGCTCTGGAGGTATGGAGCTCTGGAGGTATGGAGCTATGGAGCCCTGGAGCTCTGGAGGTATGGAGCTATGGTGCTATGGAGCTCTGAAGCCATGGAGCTCTGGTGCTATGGAGCTCTGGAGGTATGGAGCTCTGGAGGTATGGAGCTATGGAGCCCTGGAGCTCTGGAGGTATGGAGCTATGGTGCTATGGAGCTCTGAAGCCATGGAGCTCTGGTGCTATGGAGCTCTGGAGGTATGGAGCTCTGGAGGTATGGAGCTCTGGAGGTATGGAGCTATGGAGCCCTGGAGCTCTGGAGGTATGGAGCTATGGTGCTATGGAGCTCTGAAGCCATGGAGCTCTGGTGCTATGGAGCTCTGGAGGTATGGAGCTCTGGAGGTATGGAGCTCTGGAGGTATGGAGCTATGGAGCCCTGGAGCTCTGGAGGTATGGAGCTATGGTGCTATGGAGCTCTGAAGCCATGGAGCTCTGGTGCTATGGAGCTCTGGAGGTATGGAGCTCTGGAGGTATGGAGCTCTGGAGGTATGGAGCTATGGAGCCCTGGAGCTCTGGAGGTATGGAGCTATGGAGCCCTGGAGCTCTGGAGGTATGGATTTATGGTGCTATGGAGCTCTGAAGCCATGGAGCTCTGGTGCTATGGAGCTCTGGAGCTCTGGAGGTATGGAGCTCTGGAGGTATGGAGCTCTGGAGGTATGGAGCTATGGAGCCCTGGAGCTCTGGAGGTATGGAGCTATGGTGCTATGGAGCTCTGAAGCCATGGAGCTCTGGTGCTATGGAGCTCTGGAGGTATGGAGCTCTGGAGGTATGGAGCTCTGGAGGTATGGAGCTATGGAGCCCTGGAGCTCTGGAGGTATGGAGCTATGGTGCTATGGTGCTATGGAGCTCTGAAGCCATGGAGCTCTGGTGCTATGGAGCTCTGGAGGTATGGAGCTCTGGAGGTATGGAGCTCTGGAGGTATGGAGCTATGGAGCCCTGGAGCTCTGGAGGTATGGAGCTATGGTGCTATGGAGCTCTGAAGCCATGGAGCTCTGGTGCTATGGAGCTATGGAGCTCTGGTGCTATGGAGCTATGGAGGT
This sequence comes from Syngnathus leptorhynchus, assembly GCF_054491065.1. Classification (NCBI taxonomy): domain Eukaryota; kingdom Metazoa; phylum Chordata; class Actinopteri; order Syngnathiformes; family Syngnathidae; genus Syngnathus; species Syngnathus leptorhynchus. Next base: position 1,138,187 of record NW_028231992.1, on the reverse strand, counting down.
ATGGAGCCACCAGCCAGCACCCTCCGTGGCTGGATCAATGGAAGTGTTTTAGGTACCAGGCAGCCAAAGGGCCGAGGCCTCACGCTCGACCACGCCGGCGCAGAGTTCCAGCCGCTCGGATAAGCTCTGTCACTCACCCGCCGCGCAGCCACCGGTAACGGGGAAATGTCGCCGCCTTGTGGACACGCCGTTGTAAATGAATGGGCTTTCGCACTTAGTGCAATTTTCGCCAACTCTCTGACTTAGAGCTATGGAAGTATGGAGCTATGGAGCCACCAGCCACCCAGGCTGGAGCTCTGGAGCTCTGGAGGTATGGAGCTCTGGTGCTATGGAAGTATGGAGCTCTGGTGCTATGGAAGTATGGAGCTATGGAGGTATGGAAGTATGGAGCTATGGAAGTATGGAGCTATGGAGCTCTGGAAGTATGGAGCTATGGAGCTCTGGAGGTATGGAGCCCTGGAGCTATGGAGCCCTGGAGCTATGGAAGTATGGAGCTCTGGTGCTATGGAGCTATGGAGCTCTGGTGCTATGGAGCTATGGAGCTATGGAGCTCTGGAGCTATGGAGCTCTGGAGGTATGGAGCTATGGAGCTATGGAGCTCTGGAGGTATGGAGCTATGGAGCTATGGAAGTATGGAGCTCTGGTGCTATGGAGCTATGGAGCTCTGGTGCTATGGAGCTATGGAGCTCTGGTGCTATGGAGCTATGGAGCTATGGAGCTCTGGAAGTATGGAGCTCTGGTGCTATGGAGCTATGGAGCTCTGGTGCTATGGAGCTATGGAGCTCTGGTGCTATGGAGCTCTGGTGCTATGGAGCTCTGGTGCTATGGAGCTATGGAGCTCTGGTGCTATGGAGCTATGGAGCTCTGGAGGTATGGAGCTCTGGAGGTATGGAGCTCTGGAGGTATGGAGCTATGGAGCCCTGGAGCTCTGGAGGTATGGAGCTATGGTGCTATGGAGCTCTGAAGCCATGGAGCTCTGGTGCTATGGAGCTCTGGAGCTCTGGAGGTATGGAGCTCTGGAGGTATGGAGCTATGGAGCCCTGGAGCTCTGGAGGTATGGAGCTATGGAGCTCTGAAGCCATGGAGCTCTGGTGCTATGGAGCTCTGGAGCTCTGGAGGTATGGAGCTCTGGAGGTATGGAGCTCTGGAGGTATGGAGCTATGGAGCCCTGGAGCTCTGGAGGTATGGAGCTATGGTGCTATGGAGCTCTGAAGCCATGGAGCTCTGGTGCTATGGAGCTCTGGAGGTATGGAGCTCTGGAGGTATGGAGCTCTGGAGGTATGGAGCTATGGAGCCCTGGAGCTCTGGAGGTATGGAGCTATGGTGCTATGGTGCTATGGAGCTCTGAAGCCATGGAGCTCTGGTGCTATGGAGCTCTGGAGGTATGGAGCTCTGGAGGTATGGAGCTCTGGAGGTATGGAGCTATGGAGCCCTGGAGCTCTGGAGGTATGGAGCTATGGTGCTATGGAGCTCTGAAGCCATGGAGCTCTGGTGCTATGGAGCTCTGGAGGTATGGAGCTCTGGAGGTATGGAGCTCTGGAGGTATGGAGCTATGGAGCCCTGGAGCTCTGGAGGTATGGAGCTATGGTGCTATGGTGCTATGGAGCTCTGAAGCCATGGAGCTCTGGTGCTATGGAGCTCTGGAGGTATGGAGCTCTGGAGGTATGGAGCTCTGGAGGTATGGAGCTATGGAGCCCTGGAGCTCTGGAGGTATGGAGCTATGGTGCTATGGAGCTCTGAAGCCATGGAGCTCTGGTGCTATGGAGCTATGGAGCTCTGGTGCTATGGAGCTATGGAGGTATGGAGCCACCAGCCAGCACCCTCCGTGGCTGGATCAATGGAAGTGTTTTAGGTACCAGGCAGCCAAAGGGCCGAGGCCTCACGCTCGACCACGCCGGCGCAGAGTTCCAGCCGCTCGGATAAGCTCTGTCACTCACCCGCCGCGCAGCCACCGGTAACGGGGAAATGTCGCCGCCTGGCGGACACGCCGTTGTAAATGAATGGGCTTTCGCACTTAGTGCAATTTTCGCCAACTCTCTGACTTAGAGCTATGGAAGTATGGAGCTATGGAGCCACCAGCCACCCAGGCTGGAGCTATGGAGCTCTGGAGGTATGGAGCTCAGGTGCTATGGAAGTATGGAGCTATGGAGCTATGGAAGTATGGAGCTATGGAGCTATGGAGCTCTGGAAGTATGGAGCTATGGAGTTCTGGAGGTATGGAGCTATGGAGCCCTGGAGCCCTGGAGCTATGGAGCTCTGGTGCTATGGAGGTATGGAGCTCTGGAGGTATGGAGCTCTGGAGGTATGGAGCTATGGAGCTATGGAGCCCTGGAGCTATGGAGCTATGGAGCCCTGGAGCTATGGAGCTATGGAGCCCTGGAGCTATGGAGCTATGGAGCTCTGGTGCTATGGAGCTATGGAGCTCTGGTGCTATGGAGCTATGGAGCTCTGGTGCTATGGAGCTATGGAGCTCTGGTGCTATGGAGCTATGGAGCTCTGGAAGTATGGAGCTATGGAGCTCTGGAGGTATGGAGCTATGGAGCCCTGGAGCTATGGAGCCCTGGAGCTATGGAAGTATGGAGCTCTGGTGCTATGGAGCTATGGAGCTCTGGTGCTATGGAGCTATGGAGCTCTGGAGCTATGGAGCTCTGGAGGTATGGAGCTATGGAGCTATGGAGCTCTGGAGGTATGGAGCTATGGAGCTATGGAAGTATGGAGCTCTGGTGCTATGGAGCTATGGAGCTCTGGTGCTATGGAGCTATGGAGCTCTGGTGCTATGGAGCTATGGAGCTATGGAGCTCTGGAAGTATGGAGCTCTGGTGCTATGGAGCTATGGAGCTCTGGTGCTATGGAGCTATGGAGCTCTGGTGCTATGGAGCTATGGAGCTCTGGTGCTATGGAGCTCTGGTGCTATGGAGCTCTGGTGCTATGGAGCTATGGAGCTCTGGTGCTATGGAGCTATGGAGCTCTGGAGGTATGGAGCTCTGGAGGTATGGAGCTCTGGAGGTATGGAGCTTTGGAGCCCTGGAGCTCTGGAGGTATGGAGCTATGGTGCTATGGAGCTCTGAAGCCATGGAGCTCTGGTGCTATGGAGCTCTGGAGCTCTGGAGGTATGGAGCTCTGGAGGTATGGAGCTATGGAGCCCTGGAGCTCTGGAGGTATGGAGCTATGGTGCTATGGAGCTCTGAAGCCATGGAGCTCTGGTGCTATGGAGCTCTGGAGCTCTGGAGGTATGGAGCTCTGGAGGTATGGAGCTATGGAGCCCTGGAGCTCTGGAGGTATGGAGCTATGGTGCTATGGAGCTCTGAAGCCATGGAGCTCTGGTGCTATGGAGCTCTGGAGCTCTGGAGGTATGGAGCTCTGGAGGTATGGAGCTCTGGAGGTATGGAGCTATGGAGCCCTGGAGCTCTTGAGGTATGGAGCTATGGTGCTATGGAGCTCTGAAGCCATGGAGCTCTGGTGCTATGGAGCTCTGGAGGTATGGAGCTCTGGAGGTATGGAGCTCTGGAGGTATGGAGCTATGGAGCCCTGGAGCTCTGGAGGTATGGAGCTATGGTGCTATGGAGCTCTGAAGCCATGGAGCTCTGGTGCTATGGAGCTATGGAGCTCTGGTGCTATGGAGCTATGGAGGTATGGAGCCACCAGCCAGCACCCTCCGTGGCTGGATCAATGGAAGTGTTTTAGGTACCAGGCAGCCAAAGGGCCGAGGCCTCACGCTCGACCACGCCGGCGCAGAGTTCCAGCCGCTCGGATAAGCTCTGTCACTCACCCGCCGCGCAGCCACCGGTAACGGGGAAATGTCGCCGCCTTGTGGACACGCCGTTGTAAATGAATGGGCTTTCGCACTTAGTGCAATTTTCGCCAACTCTCTGACTTAGAGCTATGGAAGTATGGAGCTATGGAGCCACCAGCCACCCAGGCTGGAGCTCTGGAGCTCTGGAGGTATGGAGCTCTGGTGCTATGGAAGTATGGAGCTCTGGTGCTATGGAAGTATGGAGCTATGGAGGTATGGAGGTATGGAAGTATGGAGCTATGGAAGTATGGAGCTATGGAGCTCTGGAAGTATGGAGCTATGGAGCTCTGGAGGTATGGAGCCCTGGAGCTATGGAGCCCTGGAGCTATGGAAGTATGGAGCTCTGGTGCTATGGAGCTATGGAGCTCTGGTGCTATGGAGCTATGGAGCTATGGAGCTCTGGAGCTATGGAGCTCTGGAGGTATGGAGCTATGGAGCTATGGAGCTCTGGAGGTATGGAGCTATGGAGCTATGGAAGTATGGAGCTCTGGTGCTATGGAGCTATGGAGCTCTGGTGCTATGGAGCTATGGAGCTCTGGTGCTATGGAGCTATGGAGCTATGGAGCTCTGGAAGTATGGAGCTCTGGTGCTATGGAGCTATGGAGCTCTGGTGCTATGGAGCTATGGAGCTCTGGAGCTATGGAGCTCTGGTGCTATGGAGCTATGGAGCTCTGGTGCTATGGAGCTATGGAGCTATGGAGCTCTGGAAGTATGGAGCTCTGGTGCTATGGAGCTATGGAGCTCTGGTGCTATGGAGCTATGGAGCTATGGAGCTCTGGAGGTATGGAGCTCTGGAGGTATGGAGCTATGGAGCCCTGGAGCTCTGGAGGTATGGAGCTATGGAGCTCTGAAGCCATGGAGCTCTGGTGCTATGGAGCTCTGGAGCTCTGGAGGTATGGAGCTCTGGAGGTATGGAGCTATGGAGCCCTGGAGCTCTGGAGGTATGGAGCTATGGTGCTATGGAGCTCTGAAGCCATGGAGCTCTGGTGCTATGGAGCTCTGGAGGTATGGAGCTCTGGAGGTATGGAGCTCTGGAGGTATGGAGCTATGGAGCCCTGGAGCTCTGGAGGTATGGAGCTATGGTGCTATGGAGCTCTGAAGCCATGGAGCTCTGGTGCTATGGAGCTCTGGAGGTATGGAGCTCTGGAGGTATGGAGCTCTGGAGGTATGGAGCTATGGAGCCCTGGAGCTCTGGAGGTATGGAGCTATGGTGCTATGGAGCTCTGAAGCCATGGAGCTCTGGTGCTATGGAGCTATGGAGCTCTGGTGCTATGGAGCTATGGAGGTATGGAGCCACCAGCCAGCACCCTCCGTGGCTGGATCAATGGAAGTGTTTTAGGTACCAGGCAGCCAAAGGGCCGAGGCCTCACGCTCGACCACGCCGGCGCAGAGTTCCAGCCGCTCGGATAAGCTCTGTCACTCACCCGCCGCGCAGCCACCGGTAACGGGGAAATGTCGCCGCCTGGCGGACACGCCGTTGTAAATGAATGGGCTTTCGCACTTAGTGCAATTTTCGCCAACTCTCTGACTTAGAGCTATGGAAGTATGGAGCTATGGAGCCACCAGCCACCCAGGCTGGAGCTCTGGAGCTCTGGAGGTATGGAGCTCAGGTGCTATGGAAGTATGGAGCTATGGAGCTATGGAAGTATGGAGCTATGGAGCTATGGAGCTCTGGAAGTATGGAGCTATGGAGCTCTGGAGGTATGGAGCTATGGAGCCCTGGAGCCCTGGAGCTATGGAGCTCTGGTGCTATGGAGGTATGGAGCTCTGGAGGTATGGAGCTCTGGAGGTATGGAGCTATGGAGCTATGGAGCCCTGGAGCTATGGAGCTATGGAGCCCTGGAGCTATGGAGCTATGGAGCCCTGGAGCTATGGAGCTATGGAGCTCTGGTGCTATGGAGCTATGGAGCTCTGGTGCTATGGAGCTATGGAGCTCTGGTGCTATGGAGCTATGGAGCTCTGGTGCTATGGAGCTATGGAGCTCTGGAAGTATGGAGCTATGGAGCTCTGGAGGTATGGAGCTATGGAGCCCTGGAGCTATGGAGCCCTGGAGCTATGGAAGTATGGAGCTCTGGTGCTATGGAGCTATGGAGCTCTGGTGCTATGGAGCTATGGAGCTCTGGTGCTATGGAGCTCTGGAGGTATGGAGCTATGGAGCTATGGAGCTCTGGAGGTATGGAGCTATGGAGCTATGGAAGTATGGAGCTCTGGTGCTATGGAGCTATGGAGCTCTGGTGCTATGGAGCTATGGAGCTCTGGAGGTATGGAGCTATGGAGCCCTGGAGCTCTGGAGGTATGGAGCTATGGTGCTATGGAGCTCTGAAGCCATGGAGCTCTGGTGCTATGGAGCTCTGGAGCTCTGGAGGTATGGAGCTCTGGAGGTATGGAGCTATGGAGCCCTGGAGCTCTGGAGGTATGGAGCTATGGTGCTATGGAGCTCTGAAGCCATGGAGCTCTGGTGCTATGGAGCTCTGGAGCTCTGGAGGTATGGAGCTCTGGAGGTATGGAGCTCTGGAGGTATGGAGCTATGGAGCCCTGGAGCTCTGGAGGTATGGAGCTATGGTGCTATGGAGCTCTGAAGCCATGGAGCTCTGGTGCTATGGAGCTCTGGAGGTATGGAGCTCTGGAGGTATGGAGCTCTGGAGGTATGGAGCTATGGAGCCCTGGAGCTCTGGAGGTATGGAGCTATGGTGCTATGGAGCTCTGAAGCCATGGAGCTCTGGTGCTATGGAGCTATGGAGCTCTGGTGCTATGGAGCTATGGAGGTATGGAGCCACCAGCCAGCACCCTCCGTGGCTGGATCAATGGAAGTGTTTTAGGTACCAGGCAGCCAAAGGGCCGAGGCCTCACGCTCGACCACGCCGGCGCAGAGTTCCAGCCGCTCGGATAAGCTCTGTCACTCACCCGCCGCGCAGCCACCGGTAACGGGGAAATGTCGCCGCCTTGTGGACACGCCGTTGTAAATGAATGGGCTTTCGCACTTAGTGCAATTTTCGCCAACTCTCTGACTTAGAGCTATGGAAGTATGGAGCTATGAAGCCACCAGCCACCCAGGCTGGAGCTCTGGAGCTCTGGAGGTATGGAGCTCTGGTGCTATGGAAGTATGGAGCTCTGGTGCTATGGAAGTATGGAGCTATGGAGGTATGGAAGTATGGAGCTATGGAAGTATGGAGCTATGGAGCTCTGGAAGTATGGAGCTATGGAGCTCTGGAGGTATGGAGCCCTGGAGCTATGGAGCCCTGGAGCTATGGAAGTATGGAGCTCTGGTGCTATGGAGCTATGGAGCTCTGGTGCTATGGAGCTATGGAGCTATGGAGCTCTGGAGCTATGGAGCTCTGGAGGTATGGAGCTATGGAGCTATGGAGCTCTGGAGGTATGGAGCTATGGAGCTATGGAAGTATGGAGCTCTGGTGCTATGGAGCTATGGAGCTCTGGTGCTATGGAGCTATGGAGCTCTGGTGCTATGGAGCTATGGAGCTATGGAGCTCTGGAAGTATGGAGCTCTGGTGCTATGGAGCTATGGAGCTCTGGTGCTATGGAGCTATGGAGCTCTGGTGCTATGGAGCTCTGGTGCTATGGAGCTCTGGTGCTATGGAGCTATGGAGCTCTGGTGCTATGGAGCTCTGGAGGTATGGAGCTCTGGAGGTATGGAGCTCTGGAGGTATGGAGCTATGGAGCCCTGGAGCTCTGGAGGTATGGAGCTATGGTGCTATGGAGCTCTGAAGCCATGGAGCTCTGGTGCTATGGAGCTATGGAGCTCTGGTGCTATGGAGCTATGGAGCTATGGAGCTCTGGAAGTATGGAGCTCTGGTGCTATGGAGCTATGGAGCTCTGGTGCTATGGAGCTATGGAGCTCTGGTGCTATGGAGCTATGGAGCTCTGGTGCTATGGAGCTCTGGTGCTATGGAGCTCTGGTGCTATGGAGCTATGGAGCTCTGGTGCTATGGAGCTATGGAGCTCTGGAGGTATGGAGCTCTGGAGGTATGGAGCTCTGGAGGTATGGAGCTATGGAGCCCTGGAGCTCTGGAGGTATGGAGCTATGGTGCTATGGAGCTCTGAAGCCATGGAGCTCTGGTGCTATGGAGCTCTGGAGCTCTGGAGGTATGGAGCTCTGGAGGTATGGAGCTATGGAGCCCTGGAGCTCTGGAGGTATGGAGCTATGGTGCTATGGAGCTCTGAAGCCATGGAGCTCTGGTGCTATGGAGCTCTGGAGCTCTGGAGGTATGGAGCTCTGGAGGTATGGAGCTCTGGAGGTATGGAGCTATGGAGCCCTGGAGCTCTGGAGGTATGGAGCTATGGTGCTATGGAGCTCTGAAGCCATGGAGCTCTGGTGCTATGGAGCTCTGGAGGTATGGAGCTCTGGAGGTATGGAGCTCTGGAGGTATGGAGCTATGGAGCCCTGGAGCTCTGGAGGTATGGAGCTATGGTGCTATGGAGCTCTGAAGCCATGGAGCTCTGGTGCTATGGAGCTCTGGAGGTATGGAGCTCTGGAGGTATGGAGCTCTGGAGGTATGGAGCTATGGAGCCCTGGAGCTCTGGAGGTATGGAGCTATGGTGCTATGGAGCTCTGAAGCCATGGAGCTCTGGTGCTATGGAGCTATGGAGCTCTGGTGCTATGGAGCTATGGAGGTATGGAGCCACCAGCCAGCACCCTCCGTGGCTGGATCAATGGAAGTGTTTTAGGTACCAGGCAGCCAAAGGGCCGAGGCCTCACGCTCGACCACGCCGGCGCAGAGTTCCAGCCGCTCGGATAAGCTCTGTCACTCACCCGCCGCGAAGCCACCGGTAACGGGGAAATGTCGCCGCCTGGCGGACACGCCGTTGTAAATGAATGGGCTTTCGCACTTAGTGCAATTTTCGCCAACTCTCTGACTTAGAGCTATGAAAGTATGGAGCTATGGAGCCACCAGCCACCCAGGCTGGAGCTATGGAGCTCTGGAGGTATGGAGCTCAGGTGCTATGGAAGTATGGAGCTATGGAGCTATGGAAGTATGGAGCTATGGAGCTATGGAGCTCTGGAAGTATGGAGCTATGGAGCTCTGGAGGTATGGAGCTATGGAGCCCTGGAGCCCTGGAGCTATGGAGCTCTGGTGCTATGGAGGTATGGAGCTCTGGAGGTATGGAGCTCTGGAGGTATGGAGCTATGGAGCTATGGAGCCCTGGAGCTATGGAGCTATGGAGCCCTGGAGCTATGGAGCTATGGAGCCCTGGAGCTATGGAGCTATGGAGCTCTGGTGCTATGGAGCTATGGAGCTCTGGTGCTATGGAGCTATGGAGCTCTGGTGCTATGGAGCTATGGAGCTCTGGTGCTATGGAGCTATGGAGCTCTGGAAGTATGGAGCTATGGAGCTCTGGAGGTATGGAGCTATGGAGCCCTGGAGCTATGGAGCCCTGGAGCTATGGAAGTATGGAGCTCTGGTGCTATGGAGCTATGGAGCTCTGGTGCTATGGAGCTATGGAGCTCTGGAGCTATGGAGCTCTGGAGGTATGGAGCTATGGAGCTATGGAGCTCTGGAGGTATGGAGCTATGGAGCTATGGAAGTATGGAGCTCTGGTGCTATGGAGCTATGGAGCTCTGGTGCTATGGAGCTATGGAGCTCTGGTGCTATGGAGCTATGGAGCTATGGAGCTCTGGAAGTATGGAGCTCTGGTGCTATGGAGCTATGGAGCTCTGGTGCTATGGAGCTATGGAGCTCTGGTGCTATGGAGCTATGGAGCTCTGGTGCTATGGAGCTCTGGTGCTATGGAGCTCTGGTGCTATGGAGCTATGGAGCTCTGGTGCTATGGAGCTATGGAGCTCTGGAGGTATGGAGCTCTGGAGGTATGGAGCTCTGGAGGTATGGAGCTTTGGAGCCCTGGAGCTCTGGAGGTATGGAGCTATGGTGCTATGGAGCTCTGAAGCCATGGAGCTCTGGTGCTATGGAGCTCTGGAGCTCTGGAGGTATGGAGCTCTGGAGGTATGGAGCTATGGAGCCCTGGAGCTCTGGAGGTATGGAGCTATGGTGCTATGGAGCTCTGAAGCCATGGAGCTCTGGTGCTATGGAGCTCTGGAGCTCTGGAGGTATGGAGCTCTGGAGGTATGGAGCTATGGAGCCCTGGAGCTCTGGAGGTATGGAGCTATGGTGCTATGGAGCTCTGAAGCCATGGAGCTCTGGTGCTATGGAGCTCTGGAGCTCTGGAGGTATGGAGCTCTGGAGGTATGGAGCTCTGGAGGTATGGAGCTATGGAGCCCTGGAGCTCTGGAGGTATGGAGCTATGGTGCTATGGAGCTCTGAAGCCATGGAGCTCTGGTGCTATGGAGCTCTGGAGGTATGGAGCTCTGGAGGTATGGAGCTCTGGAGGTATGGAGCTATGGAGCCCTGGAGCTCTGGAGGTATGGAGCTATGGTGCTATGGAGCTCTGAAGCCATGGAGCTCTGGTGCTATGGAGCTCTGGAGGTATGGAGCTCTGGAGGTATGGAGCTATGGAGCCCTGGAGCTCTGGAGGTATGGAGCTATGGTGCTATGGAGCTCTGAAGCCATGGAGCTCTGGTGCTATGGAGCTCTGGAGGTATGGAGCTCTGGAGGTATGGAGCTCTGGAGGTATGGAGCTATGGAGCCCTGGAGCTCTGGAGGTATGGAGCTATGGTGCTATGGAGCTCTGAAGCCATGGAGCTCTGGTGCTATGGAGCTCTGGAGGTATGGAGCTCTGGAGGTATGGAGCTCTATAGGTATGGAGCTATGGAGCCCTGGAGCTCTGGAGGTATGGAGCTATGGTGCTATGGAGCTCTGAAGCCATGGAGCTCTGGTGCTATGGAGCTCTGGAGGTATGGAGCTCTGGAGGTATGGAGCTCTGGAGGTATGGAGCTATGGAGCCCTGGAGCTCTGGAGGTATGGAGCTATGGAGCCCTGGAGCTCTGGAGGTATGGATTTATGGTGCTATGGAGCTCTGAAGCCATGGAGCTCTGGTGCTATGGAGCTCTGGAGCTCTGGAGGTATGGAGGTATGGAGCTCTGGAGGTATGGAGCTCTGGAGGTATGGAGCTATGGAGCCCTGGAGCTCTGGAGGTATGGAGCTATGGTGCTATGGAGCTCTGAAGCCATGGAGCTCTGGTGCTATGGAGCTCTGGAGGTATGGAGCTCTGGAGGTATGGAGCTCTGGAGGTATGGAGCTATGGAGCCCTGGAGCTCTGGAGGTATGGAGCTATGGTGCTATGGTGCTATGGAGCTCTGAAGCCATGGAGCTCTGGTGCTATGGAGCTCTGGAGGTATGGAGCTCTGGAGGTATGGAGCTCTGGAGGTATGGAGCTATGGAGCCCTGGAGCTCTGGAGGTATGGAGCTATGGTGCTATGGAGCTCTGAAGCCATGGAGCTCTGGTGCTATGGAGCTATGGAGCTCTGGTGCTATGGAGCTATGGAGGTATGGAGCCACCAGCCAGCACCCTCCGTGGCTGGATCAATGGAAGTGTTTTAGGTACCAGGCAGCCAAAGGGCCGAGGCCTCACGCTCGACCACGCCGGCGCAGAGTTCCAGCCGCTCGGATAAGCTCTGTCACTCACCCGCCGCGCAGCCACCGGTAACGGGGAAATGTCGCCGCCTTGTGGACACGCCGTTGTAAATGAATGGGCTTTCGCACTTAGTGCAATTTTCGCCAACTCTCTGACTTAGAGCTATGGAAGTATGGAGCTATGGAGCCACCAGCCACCCAGGCTGGAGCTCTGGAGCTCTGGAGGTATGGAGCTCTGGTGCTATGGAAGTATGGAGCTCTGGTGCTATGGAAGTATGGAGCTATGGAGGTATGGAAGTATGGAGCTATGGAAGTATGGAGCTATGGAGCTCTGGAAGTATGGAGCTATGGAGCTCTGGAGGTATGGAGCCCTGGAGCTATGGAGCCCTGGAGCTATGGAAGTATGGAGCTCTGGTGCTATGGAGCTATGGAGCTCTGGTGCTATGGAGCTATGGAGCTATGGAGCTCTGGAGCTATGGAGCTCTGGAGGTATGGAGCTATGGAGCTATGGAGCTCTGGAGGTATGGAGCTATGGAAGTATGGAGCTCTGGTGCTATGGAGCTATGGAGCTCTGGTGCTATGGAGCTATGGAGCTCTGGTGCTATGGAGCTATGGAGCTATGGAGCTCTGGAAGTATGGAGCTCTGGTGCTATGGAGCTATGGAGCTCTGGTGCTATGGAGCTATGGAGCTCTGGTGCTATGGAGCTCTGGTGCTATGGAGCTCTGGTGCTATGGAGCTATGGAGCTCTGGTGCTATGGAGCTATGGAGCTCTGGAGGTATGGAGCTCTGGAGGTATGGAGCTCTGGAGGTATGGAGCTATGGAGCCCTGGAGCTCTGGAGGTATGGAGCTATGGTGCTATGGAGCTCTGAAGCCATGGAGCTCTGGTGCTATGGAGCTCTGGAGCTCTGGAGGTATGGAGCTCTGGAGGTATGGAGCTATGGAGCCCTGGAGCTCTGGAGGTATGGAGCTATGGAGCTCTGAAGCCATGGAGCTCTGGTGCTATGGAGCTCTGGAGCTCTGGAGGTATGGAGCTCTGGAGGTATGGAGCTCTGGAGGTATGGAGCTATGGAGCCCTGGAGCTCTGGAGGTATGGAGCTATGGTGCTATGGAGCTCTGAAGCCATGGAGCTCTGGTGCTATGGAGCTATGGAGCTCTGGTGCTATGGAGCTATGGAGGTATGGAGCCACCAGCCAGCACCCTCCGTGGCTGGATCAATGGAAGTGTTTTAGGTACCAGGCAGCCAAAGGGCCGAGGCCTCACGCTCGACCACGCCGGCGCAGAGTTCCAGCCGCTCGGATAAGCTCTGTCACTCACCCGCCGCGAAGCCACCGGTAACGGGGAAATGTCGCCGCCTGGCGGACACGCCGTTGTAAATGAATGGGCTTTCGCACTTAGTGCAATTTTCGCCAACTCTCTGACTTAGAGCTATGAAAGTATGGAGCTATGGAGCCACCAGCCACCCAGGCTGGAGCTATGGAGCTCTGGAGGTATGGAGCTCAGGTGCTATGGAAGTATGGAGCTATGGAGCTATGGAAGTATGGAGCTATGGAGCTATGGAGCTCTGGAAGTATGGAGCTATGGAGCTCTGGAGGTATGGAGCTATGGAGCCCTGGAGCCCTGGAGCTCTGGTGCTATGGAGCTCTGGTGCTATGGAGCTATGGAGCTCTGGTGCTATGGAGCTATGGAGCTCTGGAGGTATGGAGCTCTGGAGGTATGGAGCTCTGGAGGTATGGAGCTATGGAGCCCTGGAGCTCTGGAGGTATGGAGCTATGGTGCTATGGAGCTCTGAAGCCATGGAGCTCTGGTGCTATGGAGCTCTGGAGCTCTGGAGGTATGGAGCTCTGGAGGTATGGAGCTATGGAGCCCTGGAGCTCTGGAGGTATGGAGCTATGGTGCTATGGAGCTCTGAAGCCATGGAGCTCTGGTGCTATGGAGCTCTGGAGCTCTGGAGGTATGGAGCTCTGGAGGTATGGAGCTCTGGAGGTATGGAGCTATGGAGCCCTGGAGCTCTGGAGGTATGGAGCTATGGTGCTATGGAGCTCTGAAGCCATGGAGCTCTGGTGCTATGGAGCTCTGGAGGTATGGAGCTCTGGAGGTATGGAGCTCTGGAGGTATGGAGCTATGGAGCCCTGGAGCTCTGGAGGTATGGAGCTATGGTGCTATGGAGCTCTGAAGCCATGGAGCTCTGGTGCTATGGAGCTCTGGAGGTATGGAGCTCTGGAGGTATGGAGCTCTGGAGGTATGGAGCTATGGAGCCCTGGAGCTCTGGAGGTATGGAGCTATGGTGCTATGGAGCTCTGAAGCCATGGAGCTCTGGTGCTATGGAGCTATGGAGCTCTGGTGCTATGGAGCTATGGAGGTATGGAGCCACCAGCCAGCACCCTCCGTGGCTGGATCAATGGAAGTGTTTTAGGTACCAGGCAGCCAAAGGGCCGAGGCCTCACGCTCGACCACGCCGGCGCAGAGTTCCAGCCGCTCGGATAAGCTCTGTCACTCACCCGCCGCGAAGCCACCGGTAACGGGGAAATGTCGCCGCCTGGCGGACACGCCGTTGTAAATGAATGGGCTTTCGCACTTAGTGCAATTTTCGCCAACTCTCTGACTTAGAGCTATGAAAGTATGGAGCTATGGAGCCACCAGCCACCCAGGCTGGAGCTATGGAGCTCTGGAGGTATGGAGCTCAGGTGCTATGGAAGTATGGAGCTATGGAGCTATGGAAGTATGGAGCTATGGAGCTATGGAGCTCTGGAAGTATGGAGCTATGGAGCTCTGGAGGTATGGAGCTATGGAGCCCTGGAGCCCTGGAGCTATGGAGCTCTGGTGCTATGGAGGTATGGAGCTCTGGAGGTATGGAGCTCTGGAGGTATGGAGCTATGGAGCTATGGAGCTATGGAGCCCTGGAGCTATGGAGCTATGGAGCCCTGGAGCTATGGAGCTATGGAGCCCTGGAGCTATGGAGCTATGGAGCTCTGGTGCTATGGAGCTATGGAGCTCTGGTGCTATGGAGCTATGGAGCTCTGGTGCTATGGAGCTATGGAGCTCTGGTGCTATGGAGCTATGGAGCTCTGGAAGTATGGAGCTATGGAGCTCTGGAGGTATGGAGCTATGGAGCCCTGGAGCTATGGAGCCCTGGAGCTATGGAAGTATGGAGCTCTGGTGCTATGGAGCTATGGAGCTCTGGTGCTATGGAGCTATGGAGCTCTGGAGCTATGGAGCTCTGGAGGTATGGAGCTATGGAGCTATGGAGCTCTGGAGGTATGGAGCTATGGAGCTATGGAAGTATGGAGCTCTGGTGCTATGGAGCTATGGAGCTCTGGTGCTATGGAGCTATGGAGCTCTGGTGCTATGGAGCTATGGAGCTATGGAGCTCTGGAAGTATGGAGCTCTGGTGCTATGGAGCTATGGAGCTCTGGTGCTATGGAGCTATGGAGCTCTGGTGCTATGGAGCTATGGAGCTCTGGTGCTATGGAGCTCTGGTGCTATGGAGCTCTGGTGCTATGGAGCTATGGAGCTCTGGTGCTATGGAGCTATGGAGCTCTGGAGGTATGGAGCTCTGGAGGTATGGAGCTCTGGAGGTATGGAGCTTTGGAGCCCTGGAGCTCTGGAGGTATGGAGCTATGGTGCTATGGAGCTCTGAAGCCATGGAGCTCTGGTGCTATGGAGCTCTGGAGCTCTGGAGGTATGGAGCTCTGGAGGTATGGAGCTATGGAGCCCTGGAGCTCTGGAGGTATGGAGCTATGGTGCTATGGAGCTCTGAAGCCATGGAGCTCTGGTGCTATGGAGCTCTGGAGCTCTGGAGGTATGGAGCTCTGGAGGTATGGAGCTATGGAGCCCTGGAGCTCTGGAGGTATGGAGCTATGGTGCTATGGAGCTCTGAAGCCATGGAGCTCTGGTGCTATGGAGCTCTGGAGCTCTGGAGGTATGGAGCTCTGGAGGTATGGAGCTCTGGAGGTATGGAGCTATGGAGCCCTGGAGCTCTGGAGGTATGGAGCTATGGTGCTATGGAGCTCTGAAGCCATGGAGCTCTGGTGCTATGGAGCTCTGGAGGTATGGAGCTCTGGAGGTATGGAGCTCTGGAGGTATGGAGCTATGGAGCCCTGGAGCTCTGGAGGTATGGAGCTATGGTGCTATGGAGCTCTGAAGCCATGGAGCTCTGGTGCTATGGAGCTCTGGAGGTATGGAGCTCTGGAGGTATGGAGCTATGGAGCCCTGGAGCTCTGGAGGTATGGAGCTATGGTGCTATGGAGCTCTGAAGCCATGGAGCTCTGGTGCTATGGAGCTCTGGAGGTATGGAGCTCTGGAGGTATGGAGCTCTGGAGGTATGGAGCTATGGAGCCCTGGAGCTCTGGAGGTATGGAGCTATGGTGCTATGGAGCTCTGAAGCCATGGAGCTCTGGTGCTATGGAGCTCTGGAGGTATGGAGCTCTGGAGGTATGGAGCTCTGGAGGTATGGAGCTATGGAGCCCTGGAGCTCTGGAGGTATGGAGCTATGGTGCTATGGAGCTCTGAAGCCATGGAGCTCTGGTGCTATGGAGCTCTGGAGGTATGGAGCTCTGGAGGTATGGAGCTCTGGAGGTATGGAGCTATGGAGCCCTGGAGCTCTGGAGGTATGGAGCTATGGAGCCCTGGAGCTCTGGAGGTATGGATTTATGGTGCTATGGAGCTCTGAAGCCATGGAGCTCTGGTGCTATGGAGCTCTGGAGCTCTGGAGGTATGGAGCTCTGGAGGTATGGAGCTCTGGAGGTATGGAGCTATGGAGCCCTGGAGCTCTGGAGGTATGGAGCTATGGTGCTATGGAGCTCTGAAGCCATGGAGCTCTGGTGCTATGGAGCTCTGGAGGTATGGAGCTCTGGAGGTATGGAGCTCTGGAGGTATGGAGCTATGGAGCCCTGGAGCTCTGGAGGTATGGAGCTATGGTGCTATGGTGCTATGGAGCTCTGAAGCCATGGAGCTCTGGTGCTATGGAGCTCTGGAGGTATGGAGCTCTGGAGGTATGGAGCTCTGGAGGTATGGAGCTATGGAGCCCTGGAGCTCTGGAGGTATGGAGCTATGGTGCTATGGAGCTCTGAAGCCATGGAGCTCTGGTGCTATGGAGCTATGGAGCTCTGGTGCTATGGAGCTATGGAGGTATGGAGCCACCAGCCAGCACCCTCCGTGGCTGGATCAATGGAAGTGTTTTAGGTACCAGGCAGCCAAAGGGCCGAGGCCTCACGCTCGACCACGCCGGCGCAGAGTTCCAGCCGCTCGGATAAGCTCTGTCACTCACCCGCCGCGCAGCCACCGGTAACGGGGAAATGTCGCCGCCTTGTGGACACGCCGTTGTAAATGAATGGGCTTTCGCACTTAGTGCAATTTTCGCCAACTCTCTGACTTAGAGCTATGGAAGTATGGAGCTATGGAGCCACCAGCCACCCAGGCTGGAGCTCTGGAGCTCTGGAGGTATGGAGCTCTGGTGCTATGGAAGTATGGAGCTCTGGTGCTATGGAAGTATGGAGCTATGGAGGTATGGAAGTATGGAGCTATGGAAGTATGGAGCTATGGAGCTCTGGAAGTATGGAGCTATGGAGCTCTGGAGGTATGGAGCCCTGGAGCTATGGAGCCCTGGAGCTATGGAAGTATGGAGCTCTGGTGCTATGGAGCTATGGAGCTCTGGTGCTATGGAGCTATGGAGCTATGGAGCTCTGGAGCTATGGAGCTCTGGAGGTATGGAGCTATGGAGCTATGGAGCTCTGGAGGTATGGAGCTATGGAGCTATGGAAGTATGGAGCTCTGGTGCTATGGAGCTATGGAGCTCTGGTGCTATGGAGCTATGGAGCTCTGGTGCTATGGAGCTATGGAGCTATGGAGCTCTGGAAGTATGGAGCTCTGGTGCTATGGAGCTATGGAGCTCTGGTGCTATGGAGCTATGGAGCTCTGGTGCTATGGAGCTCTGGTGCTATGGAGCTCTGGTGCTATGGAGCTATGGAGCTCTGGTGCTATGGAGCTATGGAGCTCTGGAGGTATGGAGCTCTGGAGGTATGGAGCTCTGGAGGTATGGAGCTATGGAGCCCTGGAGCTCTGGAGGTATGGAGCTATGGTGCTATGGAGCTCTGAAGCCATGGAGCTCTGGTGCTATGGAGCTCTGGAGCTCTGGAGGTATGGAGCTCTGGAGGTATGGAGCTATGGAGCCCTGGAGCTCTGGAGGTATGGAGCTATGGAGCTCTGAAGCCATGGAGCTCTGGTGCTATGGAGCTCTGGAGCTCTGGAGGTATGGAGCTCTGGAGGTATGGAGCTATGGAGCCCTGGAGCTCTGGAGGTATGGAGCTATGGTGCTATGGAGCTCTGAAGCCATGGAGCTCTGGTGCTATGGAGCTCTGGAGGTATGGAGCTCTGGAGGTATGGAGCTCTGGAGGTATGGAGCTATGGAGCCCTGGAGCTCTGGAGGTATGGAGCTATGGTGCTATGGAGCTCTGAAGCCATGGAGCTCTGGTGCTATGGAGCTCTGGAGGTATGGAGCTCTGGAGGTATGGAGCTCTGGAGGTATGGAGCTATGGAGCCCTGGAGCTCTGGAGGTATGGAGCTATGGTGCTATGGAGCTCTGAAGCCATGGAGCTCTGGTGCTATGGAGCTATGGAGCTCTGGTGCTATGGAGCTATGGAGGTATGGAGCCACCAGCCAGCACCCTCCGTGGCTGGATCAATGGAAGTGTTTTAGGTACCAGGCAGCCAAAGGGCCGAGGCCTCACGCTCGACCACGCCGGCGCAGAGTTCCAGCCGCTCGGATAAGCTCTGTCACTCACCCGCCGCGCAGCCACCGGTAACGGGGAAATGTCGCCGCCTGGCGGACACGCCGTTGTAAATGAATGGGCTTTCGCACTTAGTGCAATTTTCGCCAACTCTCTGACTTAGAGCTATGGAAGTATGGAGCTATGGAGCCACCAGCCACCCAGGCTGGAGCTATGGAGCTCTGGAGGTATGGAGCTCAGGTGCTATGGAAGTATGGAGCTATGGAGCTATGGAAGTATGGAGCTATGGAGCTATGGAGCTCTGGAAGTATGGAGCTATGGAGCTCTGGAGGTATGGAGCTATGGAGCCCTGGAGCCCTGGAGCTATGGAGCTCTGGTGCTATGGAGGTATGGAGCTCTGGAGGTATGGAGCTCTGGAGGTATGGAGCTATGGAGCTATGGAGCCCTGGAGCTATGGAGCTATGGAGCCCTGGAGCTATGGAGCTATGGAGCCCTGGAGCTATGGAGCTATGGAGCTCTGGTGCTATGGAGCTATGGAGCTCTGGTGCTATGGAGCTATGGAGCTCTGGAAGTATGGAGCTATGGAGCTCTGGAGGTATGGAGCTATGGAGCCCTGGAGCTATGGAGCCCTGGAGCTATGGAAGTATGGAGCTCTGGTGCTATGGAGCTATGGAGCTCTGGTGCTATGGAGCTATGGAGCTCTGGAGCTATGGAGCTCTGGAGGTATGGAGCTATGGAGCTATGGAGCTCTGGAGGTATGGAGCTATGGAGCTATGGAAGTATGGAGCTCTGGTGCTATGGAGCTATGGAGCTCTGGTGCTATGGAGCTATGGAGCTCTGGTGCTATGGAGCTATGGAGCTATGGAGCTCTGGAAGTATGGAGCTCTGGTGCTATGGAGCTATGGAGCTCTGGTGCTATGGAGCTATGGAGCTCTGGTGCTATGGAGCTATGGAGCTCTGGTGCTATGGAGCTCTGGTGCTATGGAGCTCTGGTGCTATGGAGCTATGGAGCTCTGGTGCTATGGAGCTATGGAGCTCTGGAGGTATGGAGCTCTGGAGGTATGGAGCTCTGGAGGTATGGAGCTTTGGAGCCCTGGAGCTCTGGAGGTATGGAGCTATGGTGCTATGGAGCTCTGAAGCCATGGAGCTCTGGTGCTATGGAGCTCTGGAGCTCTGGAGGTATGGAGCTCTGGAGGTATGGAGCTATGGAGCCCTGGAGCTCTGGAGGTATGGAGCTATGGTGCTATGGAGCTCTGAAGCCATGGAGCTCTGGTGCTATGGAGCTCTGGAGCTCTGGAGGTATGGAGCTCTGGAGGTATGGAGCTATGGAGCCCTGGAGCTCTGGAGGTATGGAGCTATGGTGCTATGGAGCTCTGAAGCCATGGAGCTCTGGTGCTATGGAGCTCTGGAGCTCTGGAGGTATGGAGCTCTGGAGGTATGGAGCTCTGGAGGTATGGAGCTATGGAGCCCTGGAGCTCTTGAGGTATGGAGCTATGGTGCTATGGAGCTCTGAAGCCATGGAGCTCTGGTGCTATGGAGCTCTGGAGGTATGGAGCTCTGGAGGTATGGAGCTCTGGAGGTATGGAGCTATGGAGCCCTGGAGCTCTGGAGGTATGGAGCTATGGTGCTATGGAGCTCTGAAGCCATGGAGCTCTGGTGCTATGGAGCTATGGAGCTCTGGTGCTATGGAGCTATGGAGGTATGGAGCCACCAGCCAGCACCCTCCGTGGCTGGATCAATGGAAGTGTTTTAGGTACCAGGCAGCCAAAGGGCCGAGGCCTCACGCTCGACCACGCCGGCGCAGAGTTCCAGCCGCTCGGATAAGCTCTGTCACTCACCCGCCGCGCAGCCACCGGTAACGGGGAAATGTCGCCGCCTTGTGGACACGCCGTTGTAAATGAATGGGCTTTCGCACTTAGTGCAATTTTCGCCAACTCTCTGACTTAGAGCTATGGAAGTATGGAGCTATGGAGCCACCAGCCACCCAGGCTGGAGCTCTGGAGCTCTGGAGGTATGGAGCTCTGGTGCTATGGAAGTATGGAGCTCTGGTGCTATGGAAGTATGGAGCTATGGAGGTATGGAAGTATGGAGCTATGGAAGTATGGAGCTATGGAGCTCTGGAAGTATGGAGCTATGGAGCTCTGGAGGTATGGAGCCCTGGAGCTATGGAGCCCTGGAGCTATGGAAGTATGGAGCTCTGGTGCTATGGAGCTATGGAGCTCTGGTGCTATGGAGCTATGGAGCTATGGAGCTCTGGAGCTATGGAGCTCTGGAGGTATGGAGCTATGGAGCTATGGAGCTCTGGAGGTATGGAGCTATGGAGCTATGGAAGTATGGAGCTCTGGTGCTATGGAGCTATGGAGCTCTGGTGCTATGGAGCTATGGAGCTCTGGTGCTATGGAGCTATGGAGCTATGGAGCTCTGGAAGTATGGAGCTCTGGTGCTATGGAGCTATGGAGCTCTGGTGCTATGGAGCTATGGAGCTCTGGTGCTATGGAGCTCTGGTGCTATGGAGCTCTGGTGCTATGGAGCTATGGAGCTCTGGTGCTATGGAGCTCTGGAGGTATGGAGCTCTGGAGGTATGGAGCTCTGGAGGTATGGAGCTATGGAGCCCTGGAGCTCTGGAGGTATGGAGCTATGGTGCTATGGAGCTCTGAAGCCATGGAGCTCTGGTGCTATGGAGCTATGGAGCTCTGGTGCTATGGAGCTATGGAGCTATGGAGCTCTGGAAGTATGGAGCTCTGGTGCTATGGAGCTATGGAGCTCTGGTGCTATGGAGCTATGGAGCTCTGGTCCTATGGAGCTATGGAGCTCTGGTGCTATGGAGCTCTGGTGCTATGGAGCTCTGGTGCTATGGAGCTATGGAGCTCTGGTGCTATGGAGCTATGGAGCTCTGGAGGTATGGAGCTCTGGAGGTATGGAGCTCTGGAGGTATGGAGCTATGGAGCCCTGGAGCTCTGGAGGTATGGAGCTATGGTGCTATGGAGCTCTGAAGCCATGGAGCTCTGGTGCTATGGAGCTCTGGAGCTCTGGAGGTATGGAGCTCTGGAGGTATGGAGCTATGGAGCCCTGGAGCTCTGGAGGTATGGAGCTATGGTGCTATGGAGCTCTGAAGCCATGGAGCTCTGGTGCTATGGAGCTCTGGAGCTCTGGAGGTATGGAGCTCTGGCGGTATGGAGCTCTGGAGGTATGGAGCTATGGAGCCCTGGAGCTCTGGAGGTATGGAGCTATGGTGCTATGGAGCTCTGAAGCCATGGAGCTCTGGTGCTATGGAGCTCTGGAGGTATGGAGCTCTGGAGGTATGGAGCTCTGGAGGTATGGAGCTATGGAGCCCTGGAGCTCTGGAGGTATGGAGCTATGGTGCTATGGAGCTCTGAAGCCATGGAGCTATGGTGCTATGGAGCTCTGGAGGTATGGAGCTCTGGAGGTATGGAGCTCTGGAGGTATGGAGCTATGGAGCCCTGGAGCTCTGGAGGTATGGAGCTATGGTGCTATGGAGCTCTGAAGCCATGGAGCTCTGGTGCTATGGAGCTATGGAGCTCTGGTGCTATGGAGCTATGGAGGTATGGAGCCACCAGCCAGCACCCTCCGTGGCTGGATCAATGGAAGTGTTTTAGGTACCAGGCAGCCAAAGGGCCGAGGCCTCACGCTCGACCACGCCGGCGCAGAGTTCCAGCCGCTCGGATAAGCTCTGTCACTCACCCGCCGCGCAGCCACCGGTAACGGGGAAATGTCGCCGCCTGGCGGACACGCCGTTGTAAATGAATGGGCTTTCGCACTTAGTGCAATTTTCGCCAACTCTCTGACTTAGAGCTATGGAAGTATGGAGCTATGGAGCCACCAGCCACCCAGGCTGGAGCTATGGAGCTCTGGAGGTATGGAGCTCAGGTGCTATGGAAGTATGGAGCTATGGAGCTATGGAAGTATGGAGCTATGGAGCTATGGAGCTCTGGAAGTATGGAGCTATGGAGCTCTGGAGGTATGGAGCTATGGAGCCCTGGAGCCCTGGAGCTATGGAGCTCTGGTGCTATGGAGGTATGGAGCTCTGGAGGTATGGAGCTCTGGAGGTATGGAGCTATGGAGCTATGGAGCCCTGGAGCTATGGAGCTATGGAGCCCTGGAGCTATGGAGCTATGGAGCCCTGGAGCTATGGAGCTATGGAGCTCTGGTGCTATGGAGCTATGGAGCTCTGGTGCTATGGAGCTATGGAGCTCTGGTGCTATGGAGCTATGGAGCTATGGAGCTCTGGAAGTATGGAGCTCTGGTGCTATGGAGCTATGGAGCTCTGGTGCTATGGAGCTATGGAGCTCTGGTGCTATGGAGCTATGGAGCTCTGGTGCTATGGAGCTCTGGTGCTATGGAGCTCTGGTGCTATGGAGCTATGGAGCTCTGGTGCTATGGAGCTATGGAGCTCTGGAGGTATGGAGCTCTGGAGGTATGGAGCTCTGGAGGTATGGAGCTTTGGAGCCCTGGAGCTCTGGAGGTATGGAGCTATGGTGCTATGGAGCTCTGAAGCCATGGAGCTCTGGTGCTATGGAGCTCTGGAGCTCTGGAGGTATGGAGCTCTGGAGGTATGGAGCTATGGAGCCCTGGAGCTCTGGAGGTATGGAGCTATGGTGCTATGGAGCTCTGAAGCCATGGAGCTCTGGTGCTATGGAGCTCTGGAGCTCTGGAGGTATGGAGCTCTGGAGGTATGGAGCTATGGAGCCCTGGAGCTCTGGAGGTATGGAGCTATGGTGCTATGGAGCTCTGAAGCCATGGAGCTCTGGTGCTATGGAGCTCTGGAGCTCTGGAGGTATGGAGCTCTGGAGGTATGGAGCTCTGGAGGTATGGAGCTATGGAGCCCTGGAGCTCTGGAGGTATGGAGCTATGGTGCTATGGAGCTCTGAAGCCATGGAGCTCTGGTGCTATGGAGCTCTGGAGGTATGGAGCTCTGGAGGTATGGAGCTCTGGAGGTATGGAGCTATGGAGCCCTGGAGCTCTGGAGGTATGGAGCTATGGTGCTATGGAGCTCTGAAGCCATGGAGCTCTGGTGCTATGGAGCTATGGAGCTCTGGTGCTATGGAGCTATGGAGGTATGGAGCCACCAGCCAGCACCCTCCGTGGCTGGATCAATGGAAGTGTTTTAGGTACCAGGCAGCCAAAGGGCCGAGGCCTCACGCTCGACCACGCCGGCGCAGAGTTCCAGCCGCTCGGATAAGCTCTGTCACTCACCCGCCGCGCAGCCACCGGTAACGGGGAAATGTCGCCGCCTGGCGGACACGCCGTTGTAAATGAATGGGCTTTCGCACTTAGTGCAATTTTCGCCAACTCTCTGACTTAGAGCTATGGAAGTATGGAGCTATGGAGCCACCAGCCACCCAGGCTGGAGCTCTGGAGCTCTGGAGGTATGGAGCTCTGGTGCTATGGAAGTATGGAGCTCTGGTGCTATGGAAGTATGGAGCTATGGAGGTATGGAAGTATGGAGCTATGGAAGTATGGAGCTATGGAGCTCTGGAAGTATGGAGCTATGGAGCTCTGGAGGTATGGAGCCCTGGAGCTATGGAGCCCTGGAGCTATGGAAGTATGGAGCTCTGGTGCTATGGAGCTATGGAGCTCTGGTGCTATGGAGCTATGGAGCTATGGAGCTCTGGAGCTATGGAGCTCTGGAGGTATGGAGCTATGGAGCTATGGAGCTCTGGAGGTATGGAGCTATGGAGCTATGGAAGTATGGAGCTCTGGTGCTATGGAGCTATGGAGCTCTGGTGCTATGGAGCTATGGAGCTCTGGTGCTATGGAGCTATGGAGCTATGGAGCTCTGGAAGTATGGAGCTCTGGTGCTATGGAGCTATGGAGCTCTGGTGCTATGGAGCTATGGAGCTCTGGTGCTATGGAGCTCTGGTGCTATGGAGCTCTGGTGCTATGGAGCTATGGAGCTCTGGTGCTATGGAGCTATGGAGCTCTGGAGGTATGGAGCTCTGGAGGTATGGAGCTCTGGAGGTATGGAGCTTTGGAGCCCTGGAGCTCTGGAGGTATGGAGCTATGGTGCTATGGAGCTCTGAAGCCATGGAGCTCTGGTGCTATGGAGCTCTGGAGCTCTGGAGGTATGGAGCTCTGGAGGTATGGAGCTATGGAGCCCTGGAGCTCTGGAGGTATGGAGCTATGGTGCTATGGAGCTCTGAAGCCATGGAGCTCTGGTGCTATGGAGCTCTGGAGCTCTGGAGGTATGGAGCTCTGGAGGTATGGAGCTATGGAGCCCTGGAGCTCTGGAGGTATGGAGCTATGGTGCTATGGAGCTCTGAAGCCATGGAGCTCTGGTGCTATGGAGCTCTGGAGCTCTGGAGGTATGGAGCTCTGGAGGTATGGAGCTCTGGAGCCCTGGAGCTATGGAGCCCTGGAGCTATGGAGCTCTGAAGCCATGGAGCTCTGGTGCTATGGAGCTCTGGAGCTCTGGAGGTATGGAGCTCTGGAGGTATGGAGCTCTGGAGGTATGGAGCTATGGAGCCCTGGAGCTCTGGAGGTATGGAGCTATGGTGCTATGGAGCTCTGAAGCCATGGAGCTCTGGTGCTATGGAGCTCTGGAGGTATGGAGCTCTGGAGGTATGGAGCTCTGGAGGTATGGAGCTATGGAGCCCTGGAGCTCTGGAGGTATGGAGCTATGGTGCTATGGTGCTATGGAGCTCTGAAGCCATGGAGCTCTGGTGCTATGGAGCTCTGGAGGTATGGAGCTCTGGAGGTATGGAGCTCTGGAGGTATGGAGCTATGGAGCCCTGGAGCTCTGGAGGTATGGAGCTATGGTGCTATGGAGCTCTGAAGCCATGGAGCTCTGGTGCTATGGAGATATGGAGCTCTGGTGCTATGGAGCTATGGAGGTATGGAGCCACCAGCCAGCACCCTCCGTGGCTGGATCAATGGAAGTGTTTTAGGTACCAGGCAGCCAAAGGGCCGAGGCCTCACGCTCGACCACGCCGGCGCAGAGTTCCAGCCGCTCGGATAAGCTCTGTCACTCACCCGCCGCGCAGCCACCGGTAACGGGGAAATGTCGCCGCCTGGCGGACACGCCGTTGTAAATGAATGGGCTTTCGCACTTAGTGCAATTTTCGCCAACTCTCTGACTTAGAGTTATGGAAGTATGGAGCTATGGAGCCACCAGCCACCCAGGCTGGAGCTATGGAGCTCTGGAGGTATGGAGCTCAGGTGCTATGGAAGTATGGAGCTATGGAGCTATGGAAGTATGGAGCTATGGAGCTATGGAGCTCTGGAAGTATGGAGCTATGGAGCTCTGGAGGTATGGAGCTATGGAGCCCTGGAGCCCTGGAGCTATGGAGCTCTGGTGCTATGGAGGTATGGAGCTCTGGAGGTATGGAGCTCTGGAGGTATGGAGCTATGGAGCTATGGAGCCCTGGAGCTATGGAGCTATGGAGCCCTGGAGCTATGGAGCTATGGAGCCCTGGAGCTATGGAGCTATGGAGCTCTGGTGCTATGGAGCTATGGAGCTCTGGTGCTATGGAGCTATGGAGCTCTGGTGCTATGGAGCTATGGAGCTCTGGTGCTATGGAGCTATGGAGCTCTGGAAGTATGGAGCTATGGAGCTCTGGAGGTATGGAGCTATGGAGCCCTGGAGCTATGGAGCCCTGGAGCTATGGAAGTATGGAGCTCTGGTGCTATGGAGCTATGGAGCTCTGGTGCTATGGAGCTATGGAGCTCTGGAGCTATGGAGCTCTGGAGGTATGGAGCTATGGAGCTATGGAGCTCTGGAGGTATGGAGCTATGGAGCTATGGAAGTATGGAGCTCTGGTGCTATGGAGCTATGGAGCTCTGGTGCTATGGAGCTATGGAGCTCTGGTGCTATGGAGCTATGGAGCTATGGAGCTCTGGAAGTATGGAGCTCTGGTGCTATGGAGCTATGGAGCTCTGGTGCTATGGAGCTATGGAGCTCTGGTGCTATGGAGCTATGGAGCTCTGGTGCTATGGAGCTCTGGTGCTATGGAGCTCTGGTGCTATGGAGCTATGGAGCTCTGGTGCTATGGAGCTATGGAGCTCTGGAGGTATGGAGCTCTGGAGGTATGGAGCTCTGGAGGTATGGAGCTTTGGAGCCCTGGAGCTCTGGAGGTATGGAGCTATGGTGCTATGGAGCTCTGAAGCCATGGAGCTCTGGTGCTATGGAGCTCTGGAGCTCTGGAGGTATGGAGCTCTGGAGGTATGGAGCTATGGAGCCCTGGAGCTCTGGAGGTATGGAGCTATGGTGCTATGGAGCTCTGAAGCCATGGAGCTCTGGTGCTATGGAGCTCTGGAGCTCTGGAGGTATGGAGCTCTGGAGGTATGGAGCTATGGAGCCCTGGAGCTCTGGAGGTATGGAGCTATGGTGCTATGGAGCTCTGAAGCCATGGAGCTCTGGTGCTATGGAGCTCTGGAGCTCTGGAGGTATGGAGCTCTGGAGGTATGGAGCTCTGGAGGTATGGAGCTATGGAGCCCTGGAGCTCTTGAGGTATGGAGCTATGGTGCTATGGAGCTCTGAAGCCATGGAGCTCTGGTGCTATGGAGCTCTGGAGGTATGGAGCTCTGGAGGTATGGAGCTCTGGAGGTATGGAGCTATGGAGCCCTGGAGCTCTGGAGGTATGGAGCTATGGTGCTATGGAGCTCTGAAGCCATGGAGCTCTGGTGCTATGGAGCTATGGAGCTCTGGTGCTATGGAGCTATGGAGGTATGGAGCCACCAGCCAGCACCCTCCGTGGCTGGATCAATGGAAGTGTTTTAGGTACCAGGCAGCCAAAGGGCCGAGGCCTCACGCTCGACCACGCCGGCGCAGAGTTCCAGCCGCTCGGATAAGCTCTGTCACTCACCCGCCGCGCAGCCACCGGTAACGGGGAAATGTCGCCGCCTTGTGGACACGCCGTTGTAAATGAATGGGCTTTCGCACTTAGTGCAATTTTCGCCAACTCTCTGACTTAGAGCTATGGAAGTATGGAGCTATGGAGCCACCAGCCACCCAGGCTGGAGCTCTGGAGCTCTGGAGGTATGGAGCTCTGGTGCTATGGAAGTATGGAGCTCTGGTGCTATGGAAGTATGGAGCTATGGAGGTATGGAAGTATGGAGCTATGGAAGTATGGAGCTATGGAGCTCTGGAAGTATGGAGCTATGGAGCTCTGGAGGTATGGAGCCCTGGAGCTATGGAGCCCTGGAGCTATGGAAGTATGGAGCTCTGGTGCTATGGAGCTATGGAGCTCTGGTGCTATGGAGCTATGGAGCTATGGAGCTCTGGAGCTATGGAAGTATGGAGCTCTGGAAGTATGGAGCTCTGGTGCTATGGAGCTATGGAGCTCTGGTGCTATGGAGCTATGGAGCTCTGGTGCTATGGAGCTATGGAGCTATGGAGCTCTGGAAGTATGGAGCTCTGGTGCTATGGAGCTATGGAGCTCTGGTGCTATGGAGCTATGGAGCTCTGGTGCTATGGAGCTCTGGTGCTATGGAGCTCTGGTGCTATGGAGCTATGGAGCTCTGGTGCTATGGAGCTCTGGAGGTATGGAGCTCTGGAGGTATGGAGCTCTGGAGGTATGGAGCTATGGAGCCCTGGAGCTCTGGAGGTATGGAGCTATGGTGCTATGGAGCTCTGAAGCCATGGAGCTCTGGTGCTATGGAGCTATGGAGCTCTGGTGCTATGGAGCTATGGAGCTATGGAGCTCTGGAAGTATGGAGCTCTGGTGCTATGGAGCTATGGAGCTCTGGTGCTACGGAGCTATGGAGCTCTGGTCCTATGGAGCTATGGAGCTCTGGTGCTATGGAGCTCTGGTGCTATGGAGCTCTGGTGCTATGGAGCTATGGAGCTCTGGTGCTATGGAGCTATGGAGCTCTGGAGGTATGGAGCTCTGGAGGTATGGAGCTCTGGAGGTATGGAGCTCTGGTGCTATGGAGATATGGAGCTCTGGTGCTATGGAGCTATGGAGGTATGGAGCCACCAGCCAGCACCCTCCGTGGCTGGATCAATGGAAGTGTTTTAGGTACCAGGCAGCCAAAGGGCCGAGGCCTCACGCTCGACCACGCCGGCGCAGAGTTCCAGCCGCTCGGATAAGCTCTGTCACTCACCCGCCGCGCAGCCACCGGTAACGGGGAAATGTCGCCGCCTGGCGGACACGCCGTTGTAAATGAATGGGCTTTCGCACTTAGTGCAATTTTCGCCAACTCTCTGACTTAGAGTTATGGAAGTATGGAGCTATGGAGCCACCAGCCACCCAGGCTGGAGCTATGGAGCTCTGGAGGTATGGAGCTCAGGTGCTATGGAAGTATGGAGCTATGGAGCTATGGAAGTATGGAGCTATGGAGCTATGGAGCTCTGGAAGTATGGAGCTATGGAGCTCTGGAGGTATGGAGCTATGGAGCCCTGGAGCCCTGGAGCTATGGAGCTCTGGTGCTATGGAGGTATGGAGCTCTGGAGGTATGGAGCTCTGGAGGTATGGAGCTATGGAGCTATGGAGCCCTGGAGCTATGGAGCTATGGAGCCCTGGAGCTATGGAGCTATGGAGCCCTGGAGCTATGGAGCTATGGAGCTCTGGTGCTATGGAGCTATGGAGCTCTGGTGCTATGGAGCTATGGAGCTCTGGTGCTATGGAGCTATGGAGCTCTGGTGCTATGGAGCTATGGAGCTCTGGAAGTATGGAGCTATGGAGCTCTGGAGGTATGGAGCTATGGAGCCCTGGAGCTATGGAGCCCTGGAGCTATGGAAGTATGGAGCTCTGGTGCTATGGAGCTATGGAGCTCTGGTGCTATGGAGCTATGGAGCTCTGGAGCTATGGAGCTCTGGAGGTATGGAGCTATGGAGCTATGGAGCTCTGGAGGTATGGAGCTATGGAGCTATGGAAGTATGGAGCTCTGGTGCTATGGAGCTATGGAGCTCTGGTGCTATGGAGCTATGGAGCTCTGGTGCTATGGAGCTATGGAGCTATGGAGCTCTGGAAGTATGGAGCTCTGGTGCTATGGAGCTATGGAGCTCTGGTGCTATGGAGCTATGGAGCTCTGGTGCTATGGAGCTATGGAGCTCTGGTGCTATGGAGCTCTGGTGCTATGGAGCTCTGGTGCTATGGAGCTATGGAGCTCTGGTGCTATGGAGCTATGGAGCTCTGGAGGTATGGAGCTCTGGAGGTATGGAGCTCTGGAGGTATGGAGCTTTGGAGCCCTGGAGCTCTGGAGGTATGGAGCTATGGTGCTATGGAGCTCTGAAGCCATGGAGCTCTGGTGCTATGGAGCTCTGGAGCTCTGGAGGTATGGAGCTCTGGAGGTATGGAGCTATGGAGCCCTGGAGCTCTGGAGGTATGGAGCTATGGTGCTATGGAGCTCTGAAGCCATGGAGCTCTGGTGCTATGGAGCTCTGGAGCTCTGGAGGTATGGAGCTCTGGAGGTATGGAGCTATGGAGCCCTGGAGCTCTGGAGGTATGGAGCTATGGTGCTATGGAGCTCTGAAGCCATGGAGCTCTGGTGCTATGGAGCTCTGGAGCTCTGGAGGTATGGAGCTCTGGAGGTATGGAGCTCTGGAGGTATGGAGCTATGGAGCCCTGGAGCTCTTGAGGTATGGAGCTATGGTGCTATGGAGCTCTGAAGCCATGGAGCTCTGGTGCTATGGAGCTCTGGAGGTATGGAGCTCTGGAGGTATGGAGCTCTGGAGGTATGGAGCTATGGAGCCCTGGAGCTCTGGAGGTATGGAGCTATGGTGCTATGGAGCTCTGAAGCCATGGAGCTCTGGTGCTATGGAGCTATGGAGCTCTGGTGCTATGGAGCTATGGAGGTATGGAGCCACCAGCCAGCACCCTCCGTGGCTGGATCAATGGAAGTGTTTTAGGTACCAGGCAGCCAAAGGGCCGAGGCCTCACGCTCGACCACGCCGGCGCAGAGTTCCAGCCGCTCGGATAAGCTCTGTCACTCACCCGCCGCGCAGCCACCGGTAACGGGGAAATGTCGCCGCCTTGTGGACACGCCGTTGTAAATGAATGGGCTTTCGCACTTAGTGCAATTTTCGCCAACTCTCTGACTTAGAGCTATGGAAGTATGGAGCTATGGAGCCACCAGCCACCCAGGCTGGAGCTCTGGAGCTCTGGAGGTATGGAGCTCTGGTGCTATGGAAGTATGGAGCTCTGGTGCTATGGAAGTATGGAGCTATGGAGGTATGGAAGTATGGAGCTATGGAAGTATGGAGCTATGGAGCTCTGGAAGTATGGAGCTATGGAGCTCTGGAGGTATGGAGCTATGGAGCTCTGGAGGTATGGAGCTCTGGAGGTATGGAGCTCTGGAGGTATGGAGCTCTGGAGGTATGGAGCTATGGAGCCCTGGAGCTCTGGAGGTATGGAGCTATGGTGCTATGGAGCTCTGAAGCCATGGAGCTCTGGTGCTATGGAGCTCTGGAGGTATGGAGCTCTGGAGGTATGGAGCTCTGGAGGTATGGAGCTATGGAGCCCTGGAGCTCTGGAGGTATGGAGCTATGGTGCTATGGAGCTCTGAAGCCATGGAGCTCTGGTGCTATGGAGCTATGGAGCTCTGGTGCTATGGAGCTATGGAGGTATGGAGCCACCAGCCAGCACCCTCCGTGGCTGGATCAATGGAAGTGTTTTAGGTACCAGGCAGCCAAAGGGCCGAGGCCTCACGCTCGACCACGCCGGCGCAGAGTTCCAGCCGCTCGGATAAGCTCTGTCACTCACCCGCCGCGCAGCCACCGGTAACGGGGAAATGTCGCCGCCTTGTGGACACGCCGTTGTAAATGAATGGGCTTTCGCACTTAGTGCAATTTTCGCCAACTCTCTGACTTAGAGCTATGGAAGTATGGAGCTATGGAGCCACCAGCCACCCAGGCTGGAGCTCTGGAGCTCTGGAGGTATGGAGCTCTGGTGCTATGGAAGTATGGAGCTCTGGTGCTATGGAAGTATGGAGCTATGGAGGTATGGAAGTATGGAGCTATGGAAGTATGGAGCTATGGAGCTCTGGAAGTATGGAGCTATGGAGCTCTGGAGGTATGGAGCCCTGGAGCTATGGAGCCCTGGAGCTATGGAAGTATGGAGCTCTGGTGCTATGGAGCTATGGAGCTCTGGTGCTATGGAGCTATGGAGCTATGGAGCTCTGGAGCTATGGAGCTCTGGAGGTATGGAGCTATGGAGCTATGGAGCTCTGGAGGTATGGAGCTATGGAGCTATGGAAGTATGGAGCTCTGGTGCTATGGAGCTATGGAGCTCTGGTGCTATGGAGCTATGGAGCTCTGGTGCTATGGAGCTATGGAGCTATGGAGCTCTGGAAGTATGGAGCTCTGGTGCTATGGAGCTATGGAGCTCTGGTGCTATGGAGCTATGGAGCTCTGGTGCTATGGAGCTCTGGTGCTATGGAGCTCTGGTGCTATGGAGCTATGGAGCTCTGGTGCTATGGAGCTATGGAGCTCTGGAGGTATGGAGCTCTGGAGGTATGGAGCTCTGGAGGTATGGAGCTATGGAGCCCTGGAGCTCTGGAGGTATGGAGCTATGGTGCTATGGAGCTCTGAAGCCATGGAGCTCTGGTGCTATGGAGCTCTGGAGCTCTGGAGGTATGGAGCTCTGGAGGTATGGAGCTATGGAGCCCTGGAGCTCTGGAGGTATGGAGCTATGGAGCTCTGAAGCCATGGAGCTCTGGTGCTATGGAGCTCTGGAGCTCTGGAGGTATGGAGCTCTGGAGGTATGGAGCTATGGAGCCCTGGAGCTCTGGAGGTATGGAGCTATGGTGCTATGGAGCTCTGAAGCCATGGAGCTCTGGTGCTATGGAGCTCTGGAGGTATGGAGCTCTGGAGGTATGGAGCTATGGAGCCCTGGAGCTCTGGAGGTATGGAGCTATGGTGCTATGGAGCTCTGAAGCCATGGAGCTCTGGTGCTATGGAGCTCTGGAGGTATGGAGCTCTGGAGGTATGGAGCTCTGGAGGTATGGAGCTATGGAGCCCTGGAGCTCTGGAGGTATGGAGCTATGGTGCTATGGAGCTCTGAAGCCATGGAGCTCTGGTGCTATGGAGCTATGGAGCTCTGGTGCTATGGAGCTATGGAGGTATGGAGCCACCAGCCAGCACCCTCCGTGGCTGGATCAATGGAAGTGTTTTAGGTACCAGGCAGCCAAAGGGCCGAGGCCTCACGCTCGACCACGCCGGCGCAGAGTTCCAGCCGCTCGGATAAGCTCTGTCACTCACCCGCCGCGCAGCCACCGGTAACGGGGAAATGTCGCCGCCTGGCGGACACGCCGTTGTAAATGAATGGGCTTTCGCACTTAGTGCAATTTTCGCCAACTCTCTGACTTAGAGCTATGGAAGTATGGAGCTATGGAGCCACCAGCCACCCAGGCTGGAGCTATGGAGCTCTGGAGGTATGGAGCTCAGGTGCTATGGAAGTATGGAGCTATGGAGCTATGGAAGTATGGAGCTATGGAGCTATGGAGCTCTGGAAGTATGGAGCTATGGAGCTCTGGAGGTATGGAGCTATGGAGCCCTGGAGCCCTGGAGCTATGGAGCTCTGGTGCTATGGAGGTATGGAGCTCTGGAGGTATGGAGCTCTGGAGGTATGGAGCTATGGAGCTATGGAGCCCTGGAGCTATGGAGCTATGGAGCCCTGGAGCTATGGAGCTATGGAGCCCTGGAGCTATGGAGCTATGGAGCTCTGGTGCTATGGAGCTATGGAGCTCTGGTGCTATGGAGCTATGGAGCTCTGGTGCTATGGAGCTATGGAGCTCTGGTGCTATGGAGCTATGGAGCTCTGGAAGTATGGAGCTATGGAGCTCTGGAGGTATGGAGCTATGGAGCCCTGGAGCTATGGAGCCCTGGAGCTATGGAAGTATGGAGCTCTGGTGCTATGGAGCTATGGAGCTCTGGTGCTATGGAGCTATGGAGCTCTGGAGCTATGGAGCTCTGGAGGTATGGAGCTCTGGAGGTATGGAGCTTTGGAGCCCTGGAGCTCTGGAGGTATGGAGCTATGGTGCTATGGAGCTCTGAAGCCATGGAGCTCTGGTGCTATGGAGCTCTGGAGCTCTGGAGGTATGGAGCTCTGGAGGTATGGAGCTATGGAGCCCTGGAGCTCTGGAGGTATGGAGCTATGGTGCTATGGAGCTCTGAAGCCATGGAGCTCTGGTGCTATGGAGCTCTGGAGGTATGGAGCTCTGGAGGTATGGAGCTATGGAGCCCTGGAGCTCTGGAGGTATGGAGCTATGGTGCTATGGAGCTCTGAAGCCATGGAGCTCTGGTGCTATGGAGCTCTGGAGCTCTGGAGGTATGGAGCTCTGGAGGTATGGACCTCTGGAGGTATGGAGCTATGGAGCCCTGGAGCTCTGGAGGTATGGAGCTATGGTGCTATGGAGCTCTGAAGCCATGGAGCTCTGGTGCTATGGAGCTCTGGAGGTATGGAGCTCTGGAGGTATGGAGCTCTGGAGGTATGGAGCTATGGAGCCCTGGAGCTCTGGAGGTATGGAGCTATGGTGCTATGGAGCTCTGAAGCCATGGAGCTCTGGTGCTATGGAGCTCTGGAGGTATGGAGCTCTGGAGGTATGGAGCTCTGGAGGTATGGAGCTATGGAGCCCTGGAGCTCTGGAGGTATGGAGCTATGGTGCTATGGAGCTCTGAAGCCATGGAGCTCTGGTGCTATGGAGCTCTGGAGGTATGGAGCTCTGGAGGTATGGAGCTCTGGAGGTATGGAGCTATGGAGCCCTGGAGCTCTGGAGGTATGGAGCTATGGTGCTATGGAGCTCTGAAGCCATGGAGCTCTGGTGCTATGGAGCTATGGAGCTCTGGTGCTATGGAGCTATGGAGGTATGGAGCCACCAGCCAGCACCCTCCGTGGCTGGATCAATGGAAGTGTTTTAGGTACCAGGCAGCCAAAGGGCCGAGGCCTCACGCTCGACCACGCCGGCGCAGAGTTCCAGCCGCTCGGATAAGCTCTGTCACTCACCCGCCGCGCAGCCACCGGTAACGGGGAAATGTCGCCGCCTTGTGGACACGCCGTTGTAAATGAATGGGCTTTCGCACTTAGTGCAATTTTCGCCAACTCTCTGACTTAGAGCTATGGAAGTATGGAGCTATGGAGCCACCAGCCACCCAGGCTGGAGCTCTGGAGCTCTGGAGGTATGGAGCTCTGGTGCTATGGAAGTATGGAGCTCTGGTGCTATGGAAGTATGGAGCTATGGAGGTATGGAAGTATGGAGCTATGGAAGTATGGAGCTATGGAGCTCTGGAAGTATGGAGCTATGGAGCTCTGGAGGTATGGAGCCCTGGAGCTATGGAGCCCTGGAGCTATGGAAGTATGGAGCTCTGGTGCTATGGAGCTATGGAGCTCTGGTGCTATGGAGCTATGGAGCTATGGAGCTCTGGAGCTATGGAGCTCTGGAGGTATGGAGCTATGGAGCTATGGAGCTCTGGAGGTATGGAGCTATGGAGCTATGGAAGTATGGAGCTCTGGTGCTATGGAGCTATGGAGCTCTGGTGCTATGGAGCTATGGAGCTCTGGTGCTATGGAGCTATGGAGCTATGGAGCTCTGGAAGTATGGAGCTCTGGTGCTATGGAGCTATGGAGCTCTGGTGCTATGGAGCTATGGAGCTCTGGTGCTATGGAGCTCTGGTGCTATGGAGCTCTGGTGCTATGGAGCTATGGAGCTCTGGTGCTATGGAGCTCTGGAGGTATGGAGCTCTGGAGGTATGGAGCTCTGGAGGTATGGAGCTATGGAGCCCTGGAGCTCTGGAGGTATGGAGCTATGGTGCTATGGAGCTCTGAAGCCATGGAGCTCTGGTGCTATGGAGCTCTGGAGCTCTGGAGGTATGGAGCTCTGGAGGTATGGAGCTATGGAGCCCTGGAGCTCTGGAGGTATGGAGCTATGGTGCTATGGAGCTCTGAAGCCATGGAGCTCTGGTGCTATGGAGCTCTGGAGCTCTGGAGGTATGGAGCTCTGGAGGTATGGAGCTATGGAGCCCTGGAGCTCTGGAGGTATGGAGCTATGGAGCTCTGAAGCCATGGAGCTCTGGTGCTATGGAGCTCTGGAGCTCTGGAGGTATGGAGCTCTGGAGGTATGGAGCTATGGAGCCCTGGAGCTCTGGAGGTATGGAGCTATGGTGCTATGGAGCTCTGAAGCCATGGAGCTCTGGTGCTATGGAGCTCTGGAGGTATGGAGCTCTGGAGGTATGGAGCTCTGGAGGTATGGAGCTATGGAGCCCTGGAGCTCTGGAGGTATGGAGCTATGGTGCTATGGAGCTCTGAAGCCATGGAGCTCTGGTGCTATGGAGCTCTGGAGGTATGGAGCTCTGGAGGTATGGAGCTCTGGAGGTATGGAGCTATGGAGCCCTGGAGCTCTGGAGGTATGGAGCTATGGTGCTATGGAGCTCTGAAGCCATGGAGCTCTGGTGCTATGGAGCTATGGAGCTCTGGTGCTATGGAGCTATGGAGGTATGGAGCCACCAGCCAGCACCCTCCGTGGCTGGATCAATGGAAGTGTTTTAGGTACCAGGCAGCCAAAGGGCCGAGGCCTCACGCTCGACCACGCCGGCGCAGAGTTCCAGCCGCTCGGATAAGCTCTGTCACTCACCCGCCGCGCAGCCACCGGTAACGGGGAAATGTCGCCGCCTGGCGGACACGCCGTTGTAAATGAATGGGCTTTCGCACTTAGTGCAATTTTCGCCAACTCTCTGACTGGAGCTATGGAAGTATGGAGCTATGGAGCTCCGGGGCTATGGAGCTCCGGGGCTATGGAGCTCCGGGGCTATGGAGCTATGGAGCTCCGGGGCTATGGAGCTCCGGGGCTATGGAGCTCCGGGGCTATGGAGCTATGGAGCTCCGGGGCTATGGAGCTCCGGGGCTATGGAGCTCCGGGGCTATGGAGCTATGGAGCTCCGGGGCTATGGAGCTCCGGGGCTATGGAGCTCTGGAGCTATGGAAGTATGGATGATCCAGCACCCTCCGTGGCTGACCGCTGGTGCTCGGGGCCGGTGAACTCGGCACCCGCCTCCGGCGGGTGCCTCGGTGACCGCCGTCGCTTGGGGCCAGTGAACTCGGCACCCGCCTTCGGCGGGTGCCTCGGTGACCGGTTGTCGCTTGGGGCCAGTGAACTCGGCACCCGCCTTCGGCGGGTGCCTCGGTGACCGGTTGTCGCTTGGGGCCAGTGAACTCGGCACCCGCCTTCGGCGGGTGCCTCGGTGACCGGAGCTATGGAGCTCTGGAGGTATGGAGCTCTGGTGCTATGGAGCTATGGAGCTCTGGTGCTATGGAGCTATGGAGCTCTGGTGCTATGGAGCTATGGAGCTCTGGTGCTATGGAGCTCTGGTGCTATGGAGCTCTGGTGCTATGGAGCTATGGAGCTCTGGTGCTATGGAGCTCTGGAGCTATGGAGCCCTGGTGCTATGGAGCTCTGGTGCTATGGAGCTATGGAGCTCTGGTGCTATGGAGCTATGGAGCTCTGGTGCTATGGAGCTATGGAGCTCTGGTGCTATGGAGCTATGGAGCTCTGGTGCTATGGAGCTCTGGAGCTCTGGAGGTATGGAGCCACCAGCCAGCACCCTCCGTGGCTGGATCAATGGAAGTGTTTTAGGTACCAGGCAGCCAAAGGGCCGAGGCCTCACGCTCGACCACGCCGGCGCAGAGTTCCAGCCGCTCGGATAAGCTCTGTCACTCACCCGCCGCGCAGCCACCGGTAACGGGGAAATGTCGCCGCCTGGCGGACACGCCGTTGTAAATGAATGGGCTTTCGCACTTAGTGCAATTTTCGCCAACTCTCTGACTGGAGCTATGGAAGTATGGAGCTATGGAGCTCCAGGGCTATGGAGCTCCGGGGCTATGGAGCTCCGGGGCTATGGAGCTATGGAGCTCCGGGGCTATGGAGCTCCGGGGCTATGGAGCTCCGGGGCTATGGAGCTATGGAGCTCCGGGGCTATGGAGCTCCGGGGCTATGGAGCTCCGGGGCTATGGAGCTATGGAGCTCCGGGGCTATGGAGCTCCGGGGCTATGGAGCTCTGGAGCTATGGAAGTATGGATGATCCAGCACCCTCCGTGGCTGACCGCTGGTGCTCGGGGCCGGTGAACTCGGCACCCGCCTCCGGCGGGTGCCTCGGTGACCGCCGTCGCTTGGGGCCAGTGAACTCGGCACCCGCCTTCGGCGGGTGCCTCGGTGACCGGTTGTCGCTTGGGGCCAGTGAACTCGGCACCCGCCTTCGGCGGGTGCCTCGGTGACCGGTTGTCGCTTGGGGCCAGTGAACTCGGCACCCGCCTTCGGCGGGTGCCTCGGTGACCGGTTGTCGCTTGGGGCCGGTGAACTCGGCACCCGCCTTCGGCGGGTGCCTCGGTGACCGGTTGTCGCTTGGGGCCGGTGAACTCGGCACCCGCCTTCGGCGGGTGCCTCGGTGGCGGTCGGGGTTGGTGCTTGGGGACCGGCTTCGCTTCTGGAAGCTATGGAGCTATGGAGCTCTGGAGCTATGGAGCTCTGGAGGTATGGAGCTATGGAGCTATGGAGCTCTGGAGGTATGGAGCTATGGAGCTATGGAAGTATGGAGCTCTGGTGCTATGGAGCTATGGAGCTCTGGTGCTATGGAGCTATGGAGCTCTGGTGCTATGGAGCTATGGAGCTATGGAGCTCTGGAAGTATGGAGCTCTGGTGCTATGGAGCTATGGAGCTCTGGTGCTATGGAGCTATGGAGCTCTGGTGCTATGGAGCTCTGGTGCTATGGAGCTCTGGTGCTATGGAGCTATGGAGCTCTGGTGCTATGGAGCTCTGGAGGTATGGAGCTCTGGAGGTATGGAGCTCTGGAGGTATGGAGCTATGGAGCCCTGGAGCTCTGGAGGTATGGAGCTATGGTGCTATGGAGCTCTGAAGCCATGGAGCTCTGGTGCTATGGAGCTATGGAGCTCTGGTGCTATGGAGCTATGGAGCTATGGAGCTCTGGAAGTATGGAGCTCTGGTGCTATGGAGCTATGGAGCTCTGGTGCTACGGAGCTATGGAGCTCTGGTCCTATGGAGCTATGGAGCTCTGGTGCTATGGAGCTCTGGTGCTATGGAGCTCTGGTGCTATGGAGCTATGGAGCTCTGGTGCTATGGAGCTATGGAGCTCTGGAGGTATGGAGCTCTGGAGGTATGGAGCTCTGGAGGTATGGAGCTATGGAGCCCTGGAGCTCTGGAGGTATGGAGCTATGGTGCTATGGAGCTCTGAAGCCATGGAGCTCTGGTGCTATGGAGCTCTGGAGCTCTGGAGGTATGGAGCTCTGGAGGTATGGAGCTATGGAGCCCTGGAGCTCTGGAGGTATGGAGCTATGGTGCTATGGAGCTCTGAAGCCATGGAGCTCTGGTGCTATGGAGCTATGGAGCTCTGGTGCTATGGAGCTATGGAGGTATGGAGCCACCAGCCAGCACCCTCCGTGGCTGGATCAATGGAAGTGTTTTAGGTACCAGGCAGCCAAAGGGCCGAGGCCTCACGCTCGACCACGCCGGCGCAGAGTTCCAGCCGCTCGGATAAGCTCTGTCACTCACCCGCCGCGCAGCCACCGGTAACGGGGAAATGTCGCCGCCTTGTGGACACGCCGTTGTAAATGAATGGGCTTTCGCACTTAGTGCAATTTTCGCCAACTCTCTGACTTAGAGCTATGGAAGTATGGAGCTATGGAGCCACCAGCCACCCAGGCTGGAGCTCTGGAGCTCTGGAGGTATGGAGCTCTGGTGCTATGGAAGTATGGAGCTCTGGTGCTATGGAAGTATGGAGCTATGGAGGTATGGAAGTATGGAGCTATGGAAGTATGGAGCTATGGAGCTCTGGAAGTATGGAGCTATGGAGCTCTGGAGGTATGGAGCCCTGGAGCTATGGAGCCCTGGAGCTATGGAAGTATGGAGCTCTGGTGCTATGGAGCTATGGAGCTCTGGTGCTATGGAGCTATGGAGCTATGGAGCTCTGGAGCTATGGAGCTCTGGAGGTATGGAGCTATGGAGCTATGGAGCTCTGGAGGTATGGAGCTATGGAGCTATGGAAGTATGGAGCTCTGGTGCTATGGAGCTATGGAGCTCTGGTGCTATGGAGCTATGGAGCTCTGGTGCTATGGAGCTATGGAGCTATGGAGCTCTGGAAGTATGGAGCTCTGGTGCTATGGAGCTATGGAGCTCTGGTGCTATGGAGCTATGGAGCTCTGGTGCTATGGAGCTCTGGTGCTATGGAGCTCTGGTGCTATGGAGCTATGGAGCTCTGGTGCTATGGAGCTCTGGAGGTATGGAGCTCTGGAGGTATGGAGCTCTGGAGGTATGGAGCTATGGAGCCCTGGAGCTCTGGAGGTATGGAGCTATGGTGCTATGGAGCTCTGAAGCCATGGAGCTCTGGTGCTATGGAGCTATGGAGCTCTGGTGCTATGGAGCTATGGAGCTATGGAGCTCTGGAAGTATGGAGCTCTGGTGCTATGGAGCTATGGAGCTCTGGTGCTACGGAGCTATGGAGCTCTGGTCCTATGGAGCTATGGAGCTCTGGTGCTATGGAGCTCTGGTGCTATGGAGCTCTGGTGCTATGGAGCTATGGAGCTCTGGTGCTATGGAGCTATGGAGCTCTGGAGGTATGGAGCTCTGGAGGTATGGAGCTCTGGAGGTATGGAGCTATGGAGCCCTGGAGCTCTGGAGGTATGGAGCTATGGTGCTATGGAGCTCTGAAGCCATGGAGCTCTGGTGCTATGGAGCTCTGGAGCTCTGGAGGTATGGAGCTCTGGAGGTATGGAGCTATGGAGCCCTGGAGCTCTGGAGGTATGGAGCTATGGTGCTATGGAGCTCTGAAGCCATGGAGCTCTGGTGCTATGGAGCTATGGAGCTCTGGTGCTATGGAGCTATGGAGGTATGGAGCCACCAGCCAGCACCCTCCGTGGCTGGATCAATGGAAGTGTTTTAGGTACCAGGCAGCCAAAGGGCCGAGGCCTCACGCTCGACCACGCCGGCGCAGAGTTCCAGCCGCTCGGATAAGCTCTGTCACTCACCCGCCGCGCAGCCACCGGTAACGGGGAAATGTCGCCGCCTTGTGGACACGCCGTTGTAAATGAATGGGCTTTCGCACTTAGTGCAATTTTCGCCAACTCTCTGACTTAGAGCTATGGAAGTATGGAGCTATGGAGCCACCAGCCACCCAGGCTGGAGCTCTGGAGCTCTGGAGGTATGGAGCTCTGGTGCTATGGAAGTATGGAGCTCTGGTGCTATGGAAGTATGGAGCTATGGAGGTATGGAAGTATGGAGCTATGGAAGTATGGAGCTATGGAGCTCTGGAAGTATGGAGCTATGGAGCTCTGGAGGTATGGAGCCCTGGAGCTATGGAGCCCTGGAGCTATGGAAGTATGGAGCTCTGGTGCTATGGAGCTATGGAGCTCTGGTGCTATGGAGCTATGGAGCTATGGAGCTCTGGAGCTATGGAGCTCTGGAGGTATGGAGCTATGGAGCTATGGAGCTCTGGAGGTATGGAGCTATGGAGCTATGGAAGTATGGAGCTCTGGTGCTATGGAGCTATGGAGCTCTGGAAGTATGGAGCTATGGAGCTCTGGAGGTATGGAGCTATGGAGCCCTGGAGCCCTGGAGCTATGGAGCCCTGGAGCTATGGAGCTATGGAGCCCTGGAGCTATGGAGCTATGGAGCCCTGGAGCTATGGAGCTATGGAGCTCTGGTGCTATGGAGCTATGGAGCTCTGGTGCTATGGAGCTATGGAGCTCTGGTGCTATGGAGCTATGGAGCTCTGGTGCTATGGAGCTATGGAGCTCTGGAAGTATGGAGCTATGGAGCTCTGGAGGTATGGAGCTATGGAGCTCTGGAGGTATGGAGCTATGGAGCCCTGGAGCTATGGAGCCCTGGAGCTATGGAAGTATGGAGCTCTGGTGCTATGGAGCTATGGAGCTCTGGTGCTATGGAGCTATGGAGCTCTGGAGCTATGGAGCTCTGGAGGTATGGAGCTATGGAGCTCTGGAGGTATGGAGCTATGGAGCTATGGAAGTATGGAAGTATGGAGCTCTGGTGCTATGGAGCTATGGAGCTCTGGTGCTATGGAGCTATGGAGCTCTGGTGCTATGGAGCTATGGAGCTATGGAGCTCTGGAAGTATGGAGCTCTGGTGCTATGGAGCTATGGAGCTCTGGTGCTATGGAGCTATGGAGCTCTGGTGCTATGGAGCTATGGAGCTCTGGTGCTATGGAGCTATGGTGCTATGGAGCTCTGGTGCTATGGAGCTATGGAGCTCTGGTGCTATGGAGCTATGGAGCTCTGGAGGTATGGAGCTCTGGAGGTATGGAGCTCTGGAGGTATGGAGCTTTGGAGCCCTGGAGCTCTGGAGGTATGGAGCTATGGTGCTATGGAGCTCTGAAGCCATGGAGCTCTGGTGCTATGGAGCTATGGAGCTCTGGTGCTATGGAGCTATGGAGGTATGGAGCCACCAGCCAGCACCCTCCGTGGCTGGATCAATGGAAGTGTTTTAGGTACCAGGCAGCCAAAGGGCCGAGGCCTCACGCTCGACCACGCCGGCGCAGAGTTCCAGCCGCTCGGATAAGCTCTGTCACTCACCCGCCGCGCAGCCACCGGTAACGGGGAAATGTCGCCGCCTTGTGGACACGCCGTTGTAAATGAATGGGCTTTCGCACTTAGTGCAATTTTCGCCAACTCTCTGACTTAGAGCTATGGAAGTATGGAGCTATGGAGCCACCAGCCACCCAGGCTGGAGCTCTGGAGCTCTGGAGGTATGGAGCTCTGGTGCTATGGAAGTATGGAGCTCTGGTGCTATGGAAGTATGGAGCTATGGAGGTATGGAAGTATGGAGCTATGGAAGTATGGAGCTATGGAGCTCTGGAAGTATGGAGCTATGGAGCTCTGGAGGTATGGAGCCCTGGAGCTATGGAGCCCTGGAGCTATGGAAGTATGGAGCTCTGGTGCTATGGAGCTATGGAGCTCTGGTGCTATGGAGCTATGGAGCTATGGAGCTCTGGAGCTATGGAGCTCTGGAGGTATGGAGCTATGGAGCTATGGAGCTCTGGAGGTATGGAGCTATGGAGCTATGGAAGTATGGAGCTCTGGTGCTATGGAGCTATGGAGCTCTGGTGCTATGGAGCTATGGAGCTCTGGTGCTATGGAGCTATGGAGCTATGGAGCTCTGGAAGTATGGAGCTCTGGTGCTATGGAGCTATGGAGCTCTGGTGCTATGGAGCTATGGAGCTCTGGTGCTATGGAGCTCTGGTGCTATGGAGCTCTGGTGCTATGGAGCTATGGAGCTCTGGTGCTATGGAGCTATGGAGCTCTGGAGGTATGGAGCTCTGGAGGTATGGAGCTCTGGAGGTATGGAGCTATGGAGCCCTGGAGCTCTGGAGGTATGGAGCTATGGTGCTATGGAGCTCTGAAGCCATGGAGCTCTGGTGCTATGGAGCTCTGGAGCTCTGGAGGTATGGAGCTCTGGAGGTATGGAGCTATGGAGCCCTGGAGCTCTGGAGGTATGGAGCTATGGAGCTCTGAAGCCATGGAGCTCTGGTGCTATGGAGCTCTGGAGCTCTGGAGGTATGGAGCTCTGGAGGTATGGAGCTCTGGAGGTATGGAGCTATGGAGCCCTGGAGCTCTGGAGGTATGGAGCTATGGTGCTATGGAGCTCTGAAGCCATGGAGCTCTGGTGCTATGGAGCTCTGGAGGTATGGAGCTCTGGAGGTATGGAGCTCTGGAGGTATGGAGCTATGGAGCCCTGGAGCTCTGGAGGTATGGAGCTATGGTGCTATGGTGCTATGGAGCTCTGAAGCCATGGAGCTCTGGTGCTATGGAGCTCTGGAGGTATGGAGCTCTGGAGGTATGGAGCTCTGGAGGTATGGAGCTATGGAGCCCTGGAGCTCTGGAGGTATGGAGCTATGGTGCTATGGAGCTCTGAAGCCATGGAGCTCTGGTGCTATGGAGATATGGAGCTCTGGTGCTATGGAGCTATGGAGGTATGGAGCCACCAGCCAGCACCCTCCGTGGCTGGATCAATGGAAGTGTTTTAGGTACCAGGCAGCCAAAGGGCCGAGGCCTCACGCTCGACCACGCCGGCGCAGAGTTCCAGCCGCTCGGATAAGCTCTGTCACTCACCCGCCGCGCAGCCACCGGTAACGGGGAAATGTCGCCGCCTGGCGGACACGCCGTTGTAAATGAATGGGCTTTCGCACTTAGTGCAATTTTCGCCAACTCTCTGACTTAGAGTTATGGAAGTATGGAGCTATGGAGCCACCAGCCACCCAGGCTGGAGCTATGGAGCTCTGGAGGTATGGAGCTCAGGTGCTATGGAAGTATGGAGCTATGGAGCTATGGAAGTATGGAGCTATGGAGCTATGGAGCTCTGGAAGTATGGAGCTATGGAGCTCTGGAGGTATGGAGCTATGGAGCCCTGGAGCCCTGGAGCTATGGAGCTCTGGTGCTATGGAGGTATGGAGCTCTGGAGGTATGGAGCTCTGGAGGTATGGAGCTATGGAGCTATGGAGCCCTGGAGCTATGGAGCTATGGAGCCCTGGAGCTATGGAGCTATGGAGCCCTGGAGCTATGGAGCTATGGAGCTCTGGTGCTATGGAGCTATGGAGCTCTGGTGCTATGGAGCTATGGAGCTCTGGTGCTATGGAGCTATGGAGCTCTGGTGCTATGGAGCTATGGAGCTCTGGAAGTATGGAGCTATGGAGCTCTGGAGGTATGGAGCTATGGAGCCCTGGAGCTATGGAGCCCTGGAGCTATGGAAGTATGGAGCTCTGGTGCTATGGAGCTATGGAGCTCTGGTGCTATGGAGCTATGGAGCTCTGGAGCTATGGAGCTCTGGAGGTATGGAGCTATGGAGCTATGGAGCTCTGGAGGTATGGAGCTATGGAGCTATGGAAGTATGGAGCTCTGGTGCTATGGAGCTATGGAGCTCTGGTGCTATGGAGCTATGGAGCTCTGGTGCTATGGAGCTATGGAGCTATGGAGCTCTGGAAGTATGGAGCTCTGGTGCTATGGAGCTATGGAGCTCTGGTGCTATGGAGCTATGGAGCTCTGGTGCTATGGAGCTATGGAGCTCTGGTGCTATGGAGCTCTGGTGCTATGGAGCTCTGGTGCTATGGAGCTATGGAGCTCTGGTGCTATGGAGCTATGGAGCTCTGGAGGTATGGAGCTCTGGAGGTATGGAGCTCTGGAGGTATGGAGCTTTGGAGCCCTGGAGCTCTGGAGGTATGGAGCTATGGTGCTATGGAGCTCTGAAGCCATGGAGCTCTGGTGCTATGGAGCTCTGGAGCTCTGGAGGTATGGAGCTCTGGAGGTATGGAGCTATGGAGCCCTGGAGCTCTGGAGGTATGGAGCTATGGTGCTATGGAGCTCTGAAGCCATGGAGCTCTGGTGCTATGGAGCTCTGGAGCTCTGGAGGTATGGAGCTCTGGAGGTATGGAGCTATGGAGCCCTGGAGCTCTGGAGGTATGGAGCTATGGTGCTATGGAGCTCTGAAGCCATGGAGCTCTGGTGCTATGGAGCTCTGGAGCTCTGGAGGTATGGAGCTCTGGAGGTATGGAGCTCTGGAGGTATGGAGCTATGGAGCCCTGGAGCTCTTGAGGTATGGAGCTATGGTGCTATGGAGCTCTGAAGCCATGGAGCTCTGGTGCTATGGAGCTCTGGAGGTATGGAGCTCTGGAGGTATGGAGCTCTGGAGGTATGGAGCTATGGAGCCCTGGAGCTCTGGAGGTATGGAGCTATGGTGCTATGGAGCTCTGAAGCC
The DNA here is from genome assembly GCF_054491065.1 of Syngnathus leptorhynchus. Classification (NCBI taxonomy): domain Eukaryota; kingdom Metazoa; phylum Chordata; class Actinopteri; order Syngnathiformes; family Syngnathidae; genus Syngnathus; species Syngnathus leptorhynchus. The sequence goes on along the minus strand of NW_028231992.1, from coordinate 1,093,523 downwards.
ATGGAGCTCTGGTGCTATGGAGCTATGGAGCTCTGGTGCTATGGAGCTATGGAGGTATGGAGCCACCAGCCAGCACCCTCCGTGGCTGGATCAATGGAAGTGTTTTAGGTACCAGGCAGCCAAAGGGCCGAGGCCTCACGCTCGACCACGCCGGCGCAGAGTTCCAGCCGCTCGGATAAGCTCTGTCACTCACCCGCCGCGCAGCCACCGGTAACGGGGAAATGTCGCCGCCTTGTGGACACGCCGTTGTAAATGAATGGGCTTTCGCACTTAGTGCAATTTTCGCCAACTCTCTGACTTAGAGCTATGGAAGTATGGAGCTATGGAGCCACCAGCCACCCAGGCTGGAGCTCTGGAGCTCTGGAGGTATGGAGCTCTGGTGCTATGGAAGTATGGAGCTCTGGTGCTATGGAAGTATGGAGCTATGGAGGTATGGAAGTATGGAGCTATGGAAGTATGGAGCTATGGAGCTCTGGAAGTATGGAGCTATGGAGCTCTGGAGGTATGGAGCCCTGGAGCTATGGAGCCCTGGAGCTATGGAAGTATGGAGCTCTGGTGCTATGGAGCTATGGAGCTCTGGTGCTATGGAGCTATGGAGCTATGGAGCTCTGGAGCTATGGAGCTCTGGAGGTATGGAGCTATGGAGCTATGGAGCTCTGGAGGTATGGAGCTATGGAGCTATGGAAGTATGGAGCTCTGGTGCTATGGAGCTATGGAGCTCTGGTGCTATGGAGCTATGGAGCTCTGGTGCTATGGAGCTATGGAGCTATGGAGCTCTGGAAGTATGGAGCTCTGGTGCTATGGAGCTATGGAGCTCTGGTGCTATGGAGCTATGGAGCTCTGGTGCTATGGAGCTCTGGTGCTATGGAGCTCTGGTGCTATGGAGCTATGGAGCTCTGGTGCTATGGAGCTCTGGAGGTATGGAGCTCTGGAGGTATGGAGCTCTGGAGGTATGGAGCTATGGAGCCCTGGAGCTCTGGAGGTATGGAGCTATGGTGCTATGGAGCTCTGAAGCCATGGAGCTCTGGTGCTATGGAGCTATGGAGCTCTGGTGCTATGGAGCTATGGAGCTATGGAGCTCTGGAAGTATGGAGCTCTGGTGCTATGGAGCTATGGAGCTCTGGTGCTACGGAGCTATGGAGCTCTGGTCCTATGGAGCTATGGAGCTCTGGTGCTATGGAGCTCTGGTGCTATGGAGCTCTGGTGCTATGGAGCTATGGAGCTCTGGTGCTATGGAGCTATGGAGCTCTGGAGGTATGGAGCTCTGGAGGTATGGAGCTCTGGAGGTATGGAGCTATGGAGCCCTGGAGCTCTGGAGGTATGGAGCTATGGTGCTATGGAGCTCTGAAGCCATGGAGCTCTGGTGCTATGGAGCTCTGGAGCTCTGGAGGTATGGAGCTCTGGAGGTATGGAGCTATGGAGCCCTGGAGCTCTGGAGGTATGGAGCTATGGTGCTATGGAGCTCTGAAGCCATGGAGCTCTGGTGCTATGGAGCTCTGGAGCTCTGGAGGTATGGAGCTCTGGCGGTATGGAGCTCTGGAGGTATGGAGCTATGGAGCCCTGGAGCTCTGGAGGTATGGAGCTATGGTGCTATGGAGCTCTGAAGCCATGGAGCTCTGGTGCTATGGAGCTCTGGAGGTATGGAGCTCTGGAGGTATGGAGCTCTGGAGGTATGGAGCTATGGAGCCCTGGAGCTCTGGAGGTATGGAGCTATGGTGCTATGGAGCTCTGAAGCCATGGAGCTATGGTGCTATGGAGCTCTGGAGGTATGGAGCTCTGGAGGTATGGAGCTCTGGAGGTATGGAGCTATGGAGCCCTGGAGCTCTGGAGGTATGGAGCTATGGTGCTATGGAGCTCTGAAGCCATGGAGCTCTGGTGCTATGGAGCTATGGAGCTCTGGTGCTATGGAGCTATGGAGGTATGGAGCCACCAGCCAGCACCCTCCGTGGCTGGATCAATGGAAGTGTTTTAGGTACCAGGCAGCCAAAGGGCCGAGGCCTCACGCTCGACCACGCCGGCGCAGAGTTCCAGCCGCTCGGATAAGCTCTGTCACTCACCCGCCGCGCAGCCACCGGTAACGGGGAAATGTCGCCGCCTGGCGGACACGCCGTTGTAAATGAATGGGCTTTCGCACTTAGTGCAATTTTCGCCAACTCTCTGACTTAGAGCTATGGAAGTATGGAGCTATGGAGCCACCAGCCACCCAGGCTGGAGCTATGGAGCTCTGGAGGTATGGAGCTCAGGTGCTATGGAAGTATGGAGCTATGGAGCTATGGAAGTATGGAGCTATGGAGCTATGGAGCTCTGGAAGTATGGAGCTATGGAGCTCTGGAGGTATGGAGCTATGGAGCCCTGGAGCCCTGGAGCTATGGAGCTCTGGTGCTATGGAGGTATGGAGCTCTGGAGGTATGGAGCTCTGGAGGTATGGAGCTATGGAGCTATGGAGCCCTGGAGCTATGGAGCTATGGAGCCCTGGAGCTATGGAGCTATGGAGCCCTGGAGCTATGGAGCTATGGAGCTCTGGTGCTATGGAGCTATGGAGCTCTGGTGCTATGGAGCTATGGAGCTCTGGTGCTATGGAGCTATGGAGCTCTGGTGCTATGGAGCTATGGAGCTCTGGAAGTATGGAGCTATGGAGCTCTGGAGGTATGGAGCTATGGAGCCCTGGAGCTATGGAGCCCTGGAGCTATGGAAGTATGGAGCTCTGGTGCTATGGAGCTATGGAGCTCTGGTGCTATGGAGCTATGGAGCTCTGGAGCTATGGAGCTCTGGAGGTATGGAGCTATGGAGCTATGGAGCTCTGGAGGTATGGAGCTATGGAGCTATGGAAGTATGGAGCTCTGGTGCTATGGAGCTATGGAGCTCTGGTGCTATGGAGCTATGGAGCTCTGGTGCTATGGAGCTATGGAGCTATGGAGCTCTGGAAGTATGGAGCTCTGGTGCTATGGAGCTATGGAGCTCTGGTGCTATGGAGCTATGGAGCTCTGGTGCTATGGAGCTATGGAGCTCTGGTGCTATGGAGCTCTGGTGCTATGGAGCTCTGGTGCTATGGAGCTATGGAGCTCTGGTGCTATGGAGCTATGGAGCTCTGGAGGTATGGAGCTCTGGAGGTATGGAGCTCTGGAGGTATGGAGCTTTGGAGCCCTGGAGCTCTGGAGGTATGGAGCTATGGTGCTATGGAGCTCTGAAGCCATGGAGCTCTGGTGCTATGGAGCTCTGGAGCTCTGGAGGTATGGAGCTCTGGAGGTATGGAGCTATGGAGCCCTGGAGCTCTGGAGGTATGGAGCTATGGTGCTATGGAGCTCTGAAGCCATGGAGCTCTGGTGCTATGGAGCTCTGGTGCTATGGAGCTCTGGAGCTCTGGAGGTATGGAGCTATGGAGCCCTGGAGCTCTGGAGGTATGGAGCTATGGTGCTATGGAGCTCTGAAGCCATGGAGCTCTGGTGCTATGGAGCTCTGGAGCTCTGGAGGTATGGAGCTCTGGAGGTATGGAGCTCTGGAGGTATGGAGCTATGGAGCCCTGGAGCTCTGGAGGTATGGAGCTATGGTGCTATGGAGCTCTGAAGCCATGGAGCTCTGGTGCTATGGAGCTCTGGAGGTATGGAGCTCTGGAGGTATGGAGCTCTGGAGGTATGGAGCTATGGAGCCCTGGAGCTCTGGAGGTATGGAGCTATGGTGCTATGGAGCTCTGAAGCCATGGAGCTCTGGTGCTATGGAGCTCTGGAGGTATGGAGCTCTGGAGGTATGGAGCTCTGGAGGTATGGAGCTATGGAGCCCTGGAGCTCTGGAGGTATGGAGCTATGGTGCTATGGAGCTCTGAAGCCATGGAGCTCTGGTGCTATGGAGCTCTGGAGGTATGGAGCTCTGGAGGTATGGAGCTCTGGAGGTATGGAGCTATGGAGCCCTGGAGCTCTGGAGGTATGGAGCTATGGTGCTATGGAGCTCTGAAGCCATGGAGCTCTGGTGCTATGGAGCTATGGAGCTCTGGTGCTATGGAGCTATGGAGGTATGGAGCCACCAGCCAGCACCCTCCGTGGCTGGATCAATGGAAGTGTTTTAGGTACCAGGCAGCCAAAGGGCCGAGGCCTCACGCTCGACCACGCCGGCGCAGAGTTCCAGCCGCTCGGATAAGCTCTGTCACTCACCCGCCGCGCAGCCACCGGTAACGGGGAAATGTCGCCGCCTTGTGGACACGCCGTTGTAAATGAATGGGCTTTCGCACTTAGTGCAATTTTCGCCAACTCTCTGACTTAGAGCTATGGAAGTATGGAGCTATGGAGCCACCAGCCACCCAGGCTGGAGCTCTGGAGCTCTGGAGGTATGGAGCTCTGGTGCTATGGAAGTATGGAGCTCTGGTGCTATGGAAGTATGGAGCTATGGAGGTATGGAAGTATGGAGCTATGGAAGTATGGAGCTATGGAGCTCTGGAAGTATGGAGCTATGGAGCTCTGGAGGTATGGAGCCCTGGAGCTATGGAGCCCTGGAGCTATGGAAGTATGGAGCTCTGGTGCTATGGAGCTATGGAGCTCTGGTGCTATGGAGCTATGGAGCTATGGAGCTCTGGAGCTATGGAGCTCTGGAGGTATGGAGCTATGGAGCTATGGAGCTCTGGAGGTATGGAGCTATGGAGCTATGGAAGTATGGAGCTCTGGTGCTATGGAGCTATGGAGCTCTGGTGCTATGGAGCTATGGAGCTCTGGTGCTATGGAGCTATGGAGCTATGGAGCTCTGGAAGTATGGAGCTCTGGTGCTATGGAGCTATGGAGCTCTGGTGCTATGGAGCTATGGAGCTCTGGTGCTATGGAGCTCTGGTGCTATGGAGCTCTGGTGCTATGGAGCTATGGAGCTCTGGTGCTATGGAGCTCTGGAGGTATGGAGCTCTGGAGGTATGGAGCTCTGGAGGTATGGAGCTATGGAGCCCTGGAGCTCTGGAGGTATGGAGCTATGGTGCTATGGAGCTCTGAAGCCATGGAGCTCTGGTGCTATGGAGCTATGGAGCTCTGGTGCTATGGAGCTATGGAGCTATGGAGCTCTGGAAGTATGGAGCTCTGGTGCTATGGAGCTATGGAGCTCTGGTGCTATGGAGCTATGGAGCTCTGGTGCTATGGAGCTATGGAGCTCTGGTGCTATGGAGCTCTGGTGCTATGGAGCTCTGGTGCTATGGAGCTATGGAGCTCTGGTGCTATGGAGCTATGGAGCTCTGGAGGTATGGAGCTCTGGAGGTATGGAGCTCTGGAGGTATGGAGCTATGGAGCCCTGGAGCTCTGGAGGTATGGAGCTATGGTGCTATGGAGCTCTGAAGCCATGGAGCTCTGGTGCTATGGAGCTCTGGAGCTCTGGAGGTATGGAGCTCTGGAGGTATGGAGCTATGGAGCCCTGGAGCTCTGGAGGTATGGAGCTATGGTGCTATGGAGCTCTGAAGCCATGGAGCTCTGGTGCTATGGAGCTCTGGAGCTCTGGAGGTATGGAGCTCTGGAGGTATGGAGCTCTGGAGGTATGGAGCTATGGAGCCCTGGAGCTCTGGAGGTATGGAGCTATGGTGCTATGGAGCTCTGAAGCCATGGAGCTCTGGTGCTATGGAGCTCTGGAGGTATGGAGCTCTGGAGGTATGGAGCTCTGGAGGTATGGAGCTATGGAGCCCTGGAGCTCTGGAGGTATGGAGCTATGGTGCTATGGAGCTCTGAAGCCATGGAGCTCTGGTGCTATGGAGCTCTGGAGGTATGGAGCTCTGGAGGTATGGAGCTCTGGAGGTATGGAGCTATGGAGCCCTGGAGCTCTGGAGGTATGGAGCTATGGTGCTATGGAGCTCTGAAGCCATGGAGCTCTGGTGCTATGGAGCTCTGGAGGTATGGAGCTCTGGAGGTATGGAGCTCTGGAGGTATGGAGCTATGGAGCCCTGGAGCTCTGGAGGTATGGAGCTATGGTGCTATGGAGCTCTGAAGCCATGGAGCTCTGGTGCTATGGAGCTATGGAGCTCTGGTGCTATGGAGCTATGGAGGTATGGAGCCACCAGCCAGCACCCTCCGTGGCTGGATCAATGGAAGTGTTTTAGGTACCAGGCAGCCAAAGGGCCGAGGCCTCACGCTCGACCACGCCGGCGCAGAGTTCCAGCCGCTCGGATAAGCTCTGTCACTCACCCGCCGCGCAGCCACCGGTAACGGGGAAATGTCGCCGCCTTGTGGACACGCCGTTGTAAATGAATGGGCTTTCGCACTTAGTGCAATTTTCGCCAACTCTCTGACTTAGAGCTATGGAAGTATGGAGCTATGGAGCCACCAGCCACCCAGGCTGGAGCTCTGGAGCTCTGGAGGTATGGAGCTCTGGTGCTATGGAAGTATGGAGCTCTGGTGCTATGGAAGTATGGAGCTATGGAGGTATGGAAGTATGGAGCTATGGAAGTATGGAGCTATGGAGCTCTGGAAGTATGGAGCTATGGAGCTCTGGAGGTATGGAGCCCTGGAGCTATGGAGCCCTGGAGCTATGGAAGTATGGAGCTCTGGTGCTATGGAGCTATGGAGCTCTGGTGCTATGGAGCTATGGAGCTATGGAGCTCTGGAGCTATGGAGCTCTGGAGGTATGGAGCTATGGAGCTATGGAGCTCTGGAGGTATGGAGCTATGGAGCTATGGAAGTATGGAGCTCTGGTGCTATGGAGCTATGGAGCTCTGGTGCTATGGAGCTATGGAGCTCTGGTGCTATGGAGCTATGGAGCTATGGAGCTCTGGAAGTATGGAGCTCTGGTGCTATGGAGCTATGGAGCTCTGGTGCTATGGAGCTATGGAGCTCTGGTGCTATGGAGCTCTGGTGCTATGGAGCTCTGGTGCTATGGAGCTATGGAGCTCTGGTGCTATGGAGCTATGGAGCTCTGGAGGTATGGAGCTCTGGAGGTATGGAGCTCTGGAGGTATGGAGCTATGGAGCCCTGGAGCTCTGGAGGTATGGAGCTATGGTGCTATGGAGCTCTGAAGCCATGGAGCTCTGGTGCTATGGAGCTCTGGAGCTCTGGAGGTATGGAGCTCTGGAGGTATGGAGCTATGGAGCCCTGGAGCTCTGGAGGTATGGAGCTATGGAGCTCTGAAGCCATGGAGCTCTGGTGCTATGGAGCTCTGGAGCTCTGGAGGTATGGAGCTCTGGAGGTATGGAGCTATGGAGCCCTGGAGCTCTGGAGGTATGGAGCTATGGTGCTATGGAGCTCTGAAGCCATGGAGCTCTGGTGCTATGGAGCTCTGGAGGTATGGAGCTCTGGAGGTATGGAGCTATGGAGCCCTGGAGCTCTGGAGGTATGGAGCTATGGTGCTATGGAGCTCTGAAGCCATGGAGCTCTGGTGCTATGGAGCTCTGGAGGTATGGAGCTCTGGAGGTATGGAGCTCTGGAGGTATGGAGCTATGGAGCCCTGGAGCTCTGGAGGTATGGAGCTATGGTGCTATGGAGCTCTGAAGCCATGGAGCTCTGGTGCTATGGAGCTATGGAGCTCTGGTGCTATGGAGCTATGGAGGTATGGAGCCACCAGCCAGCACCCTCCGTGGCTGGATCAATGGAAGTGTTTTAGGTACCAGGCAGCCAAAGGGCCGAGGCCTCACGCTCGACCACGCCGGCGCAGAGTTCCAGCCGCTCGGATAAGCTCTGTCACTCACCCGCCGCGCAGCCACCGGTAACGGGGAAATGTCGCCGCCTGGCGGACACGCCGTTGTAAATGAATGGGCTTTCGCACTTAGTGCAATTTTCGCCAACTCTCTGACTTAGAGCTATGGAAGTATGGAGCTATGGAGCCACCAGCCACCCAGGCTGGAGCTATGGAGCTCTGGAGGTATGGAGCTCAGGTGCTATGGAAGTATGGAGCTATGGAGCTATGGAAGTATGGAGCTATGGAGCTATGGAGCTCTGGAAGTATGGAGCTATGGAGCTCTGGAGGTATGGAGCTATGGAGCCCTGGAGCCCTGGAGCTATGGAGCTCTGGTGCTATGGAGGTATGGAGCTCTGGAGGTATGGAGCTCTGGAGGTATGGAGCTATGGAGCTATGGAGCCCTGGAGCTATGGAGCTATGGAGCCCTGGAGCTATGGAGCTATGGAGCCCTGGAGCTATGGAGCTATGGAGCTCTGGTGCTATGGAGCTATGGAGCTCTGGTGCTATGGAGCTATGGAGCTCTGGTGCTATGGAGCTATGGAGCTCTGGTGCTATGGAGCTATGGAGCTCTGGAAGTATGGAGCTATGGAGCTCTGGAGGTATGGAGCTATGGAGCCCTGGAGCTATGGAGCCCTGGAGCTATGGAAGTATGGAGCTCTGGTGCTATGGAGCTATGGAGCTCTGGTGCTATGGAGCTATGGAGCTCTGGAGCTATGGAGCTCTGGAGGTATGGAGCTCTGGAGGTATGGAGCTTTGGAGCCCTGGAGCTCTGGAGGTATGGAGCTATGGTGCTATGGAGCTCTGAAGCCATGGAGCTCTGGTGCTATGGAGCTCTGGAGCTCTGGAGGTATGGAGCTCTGGAGGTATGGAGCTATGGAGCCCTGGAGCTCTGGAGGTATGGAGCTATGGTGCTATGGAGCTCTGAAGCCATGGAGCTCTGGTGCTATGGAGCTCTGGAGGTATGGAGCTCTGGAGGTATGGAGCTATGGAGCCCTGGAGCTCTGGAGGTATGGAGCTATGGTGCTATGGAGCTCTGAAGCCATGGAGCTCTGGTGCTATGGAGCTCTGGAGCTCTGGAGGTATGGAGCTCTGGAGGTATGGACCTCTGGAGGTATGGAGCTATGGAGCCCTGGAGCTCTGGAGGTATGGAGCTATGGTGCTATGGAGCTCTGAAGCCATGGAGCTCTGGTGCTATGGAGCTCTGGAGGTATGGAGCTCTGGAGGTATGGAGCTCTGGAGGTATGGAGCTATGGAGCCCTGGAGCTCTGGAGGTATGGAGCTATGGTGCTATGGAGCTCTGAAGCCATGGAGCTCTGGTGCTATGGAGCTCTGGAGGTATGGAGCTCTGGAGGTATGGAGCTCTGGAGGTATGGAGCTATGGAGCCCTGGAGCTCTGGAGGTATGGAGCTATGGTGCTATGGAGCTCTGAAGCCATGGAGCTCTGGTGCTATGGAGCTCTGGAGGTATGGAGCTCTGGAGGTATGGAGCTCTGGAGGTATGGAGCTATGGAGCCCTGGAGCTCTGGAGGTATGGAGCTATGGTGCTATGGAGCTCTGAAGCCATGGAGCTCTGGTGCTATGGAGCTATGGAGCTCTGGTGCTATGGAGCTATGGAGGTATGGAGCCACCAGCCAGCACCCTCCGTGGCTGGATCAATGGAAGTGTTTTAGGTACCAGGCAGCCAAAGGGCCGAGGCCTCACGCTCGACCACGCCGGCGCAGAGTTCCAGCCGCTCGGATAAGCTCTGTCACTCACCCGCCGCGCAGCCACCGGTAACGGGGAAATGTCGCCGCCTTGTGGACACGCCGTTGTAAATGAATGGGCTTTCGCACTTAGTGCAATTTTCGCCAACTCTCTGACTTAGAGCTATGGAAGTATGGAGCTATGGAGCCACCAGCCACCCAGGCTGGAGCTCTGGAGCTCTGGAGGTATGGAGCTCTGGTGCTATGGAAGTATGGAGCTCTGGTGCTATGGAAGTATGGAGCTATGGAGGTATGGAAGTATGGAGCTATGGAAGTATGGAGCTATGGAGCTCTGGAAGTATGGAGCTATGGAGCTCTGGAGGTATGGAGCCCTGGAGCTATGGAGCCCTGGAGCTATGGAAGTATGGAGCTCTGGTGCTATGGAGCTATGGAGCTCTGGTGCTATGGAGCTATGGAGCTATGGAGCTCTGGAGCTATGGAGCTCTGGAGGTATGGAGCTATGGAGCTATGGAGCTCTGGAGGTATGGAGCTATGGAGCTATGGAAGTATGGAGCTCTGGTGCTATGGAGCTATGGAGCTCTGGTGCTATGGAGCTATGGAGCTCTGGTGCTATGGAGCTATGGAGCTATGGAGCTCTGGAAGTATGGAGCTCTGGTGCTATGGAGCTATGGAGCTCTGGTGCTATGGAGCTATGGAGCTCTGGTGCTATGGAGCTCTGGTGCTATGGAGCTCTGGTGCTATGGAGCTATGGAGCTCTGGTGCTATGGAGCTCTGGAGGTATGGAGCTCTGGAGGTATGGAGCTCTGGAGGTATGGAGCTATGGAGCCCTGGAGCTCTGGAGGTATGGAGCTATGGTGCTATGGAGCTCTGAAGCCATGGAGCTCTGGTGCTATGGAGCTCTGGAGCTCTGGAGGTATGGAGCTCTGGAGGTATGGAGCTATGGAGCCCTGGAGCTCTGGAGGTATGGAGCTATGGTGCTATGGAGCTCTGAAGCCATGGAGCTCTGGTGCTATGGAGCTCTGGAGCTCTGGAGGTATGGAGCTCTGGAGGTATGGAGCTATGGAGCCCTGGAGCTCTGGAGGTATGGAGCTATGGAGCTCTGAAGCCATGGAGCTCTGGTGCTATGGAGCTCTGGAGCTCTGGAGGTATGGAGCTCTGGAGGTATGGAGCTATGGAGCCCTGGAGCTCTGGAGGTATGGAGCTATGGTGCTATGGAGCTCTGAAGCCATGGAGCTCTGGTGCTATGGAGCTCTGGAGGTATGGAGCTCTGGAGGTATGGAGCTCTGGAGGTATGGAGCTATGGAGCCCTGGAGCTCTGGAGGTATGGAGCTATGGTGCTATGGAGCTCTGAAGCCATGGAGCTCTGGTGCTATGGAGCTCTGGAGGTATGGAGCTCTGGAGGTATGGAGCTCTGGAGGTATGGAGCTATGGAGCCCTGGAGCTCTGGAGGTATGGAGCTATGGTGCTATGGAGCTCTGAAGCCATGGAGCTCTGGTGCTATGGAGCTATGGAGCTCTGGTGCTATGGAGCTATGGAGGTATGGAGCCACCAGCCAGCACCCTCCGTGGCTGGATCAATGGAAGTGTTTTAGGTACCAGGCAGCCAAAGGGCCGAGGCCTCACGCTCGACCACGCCGGCGCAGAGTTCCAGCCGCTCGGATAAGCTCTGTCACTCACCCGCCGCGCAGCCACCGGTAAC